>NC_134171.1:74161864-74781708 GCF_964188355.1 Buteo buteo | reverse complement strand
AGTAACTATGATGTAGGGGAAGCATTTGCTGCTCAGGATATAAAAACAACTCCACATCTCTAACTTTTAATCTCAGTGTGTGGTTTATATATGACTTTTTTTGCCATGTTCTTCATGTCTTACAAGAAACAATAAGAAACTCAGTACACTGAAAGGGCTCCACTAGGCAATAATCTGTTTTCTGATGCTTCCCCTTCTCCTTGCCCCCAGCAGAGTAGAATGATGGGGTATGTTTAGGCCAGGAGACTTACGAATTTCAAGAGATGCTGTTTGCTTGGGTTTTCCCTACTCAGGTCACTGTTCTTGTACTTTCTCAAGCAAAGGACTTTTTTTAATTTTTCTTGAATAAGGTAATTTTTGGGGTGCACTAGGATTTCAAAAATACCAAACCGCATCAATCTATTCTCCAGAATGTTTAACAATACTGGTTGAGACAGAGATTCATAGCATCAGTGGATCACTAGTACGTTTTGGTCAGTGGTTTTATTTCTCCCTCAGTAGACGTTGCTGTAAGATTCTTTTTACACTTGGAAATCCAGCATGAGTTCATTGAGACTGAACTGAACTTTAATAGGGAAACATATGATGGTTATGTCATGAGGTTTATTCTCTCATGTTGGGAAAAATAAGTAAAATATCAGTAAAAAACTTGATCTCTTTCCATGTTCCATATTGTAAAGAAGTCAGCACTATAGATTGGATCAAGAAGCTCCTAAAATGGAGTTCAAGTGAAACCCTTTCTTCACCTTTTCTAAATTATATTTGTAGTCCAAATATTTGAAAAGCTCCATTATTATGTTGGCATACATGGTTGCAAATAACAGCTTCCAAAGGAGAGCTGGGCGTTTAATGCAACTCTCAATTTTTTTAAATAGAAAATGGAGTCACATGGAAATGCTAAATATATCCTACATAAATAATTGAAATTTGCATATCATAGGGAAGTGTCTGCCATAGAAAGGTTGATTATAATGGGTTTTATTACACAGGGAAAACATTTTTATATGCTGATTCAATTAGCTTTGAAAACTTGCAGTAGTGTGCCAGTGTTGCTTATTGCCATTATTTGCTTCCAAGGCAGCAAATTCATTGACTGTGTTCAGGGTAAGTCAGAGGACTGGAATGAAAGCGTTGTCTCTGCAGAGGCAATGTGGATACACCCTGGTGCTCTAGTTCTTTTGCAGTAAGGGTCATGCCTTCAGGTCTTCTGGTTTCAGCTCTTACAGGGCTTGTTCCATCACTGTTACAAAGTTTTGCCATTGAATTTAGTCAACCTGGACTAAAAATTGCTTTGGTATCCCATGGAGTTTTCAAAACTCAATCAAATATTTTCAAACAGCGGATTATTGCAGCTAGAGTTATTAATGCCAGATCCAGCGCGCCCTTTGAAATCAACGTGGTATTTTTAAGGCTCTGAACTTCAGACCACTTATTCAAAGACAAGGAGGTATGTAAATGTAATGTGATTCCCTGTCCAAGATGAGTACATGCTTCTGATCATATCTGTATGAAATATTTAGATCCTGGTTTAAAGCACTTCAGTGCTATTTTAACATTAAGCAGATGAGTTGTCAGTCACTGTTTGGGCTTAGAATTATCCATGAAGCTGAGAACTTAGTAATCAGGAAAGTTCTAAAAGTAGTACTTAAGACTTTTCTTTTGGTTAAGAAATATTTTCAAATAAATTTTCCTCTCTAATTCTGAACTCATGGTTTGCTAGGTCATTGGAAATGCTCTCCTTCAAAATTACTCAGTCAGAATAATAAGACTCTTTATATGAAGTGGCCTATTATCATAAATGAATAAAGCGCAACCTCTTAGGCAGTTGGAGAAGTTTGTATGAAGAGTAGATCTGAGTCACGTACAATATCTCCTTCAAACATGGGGAATTTTCGTGAAAATTATAGTACTTCAAAAATTCTCTTTCCTTAATCTTTGCTAAAATTACTTGACTTATGTCATAAATCACTTCTTCTAACTACCTAAGGTTATCTACTTTAAATGGTAATGAGCTTTATGTTTGAAACTTTACAGGATTGCTGGTAGGTAATTCTGGAAGAACATCTTAAAAGAGAATTTGGGGCTCTAAGCGTTACAAAACAGAATGAGCTATTTAAATTAACAAGCAAGCTGTTAGTCAGATTAACAATTAGTGTAGTGAAAAAAAATCATAGTTAGGCAAACTTCATTAATGTGTTGCAGTAGAAACAGCTATTTCAACCATTTCTTAGTCATTAAAACTCTTTGAATCCTACCCTGTCTCCTAGTCTATAAAATCATGTAAAGTTATACAGGATCAGGGAAGAGAAGAAGAGGAGAGGAAGAATGTAAAACTGAACTATTTATAGCTTGAACTGGATGAAAAAGAAAAAAAAAATAGATAAAATTATTTTTTCCATTTTCCCATACCAAAACACATGCAGCTAGTCTTGATTAATTACATCACAGGATAACAAACAGATGGGAAGAAGCAAGTTTGAATTAAAAATATAATCACAGTAGTGATCTACTTTTCAGGGCAGAGGAGGGAGTGACTATTACAGAAGCCACCTGGGTAACATCACACTAAAAACTTTACGTCTGCCTGTACAAAAGTTTGATAATACTCAGCTAGATCTTGAAAAAGTCTGTCGGTCATGCTTTACATGGATAACAATGCCAAGTATGTAGTTTTTAAAAGCTCATCCATCAATCTAAGGTTATAGACTCTTTCTGGTAAATGTGCAAATGAAAAAAAAAAATTTGCTGAAAGTATGAAGCAAACTTGCTTGTCTTGAATGAAATGGGATGTAGATTTAATCTGATGGCAATGCATGTTCTGATGAACAAGAAAGACCATCCAGGCCTGTATGGGGATACTCATTGTTTTATAAAAATTTGAGCTTTCTACTTTTCCATTGCTCATTATGGAATGATGTTCCCAGACTCTGCAGGGAGAGGAAAAAAAGAGTGTGTGTTCAACTCTATGCTTTTTTCCTTTGAGAACTTTCTATGGATATAGCACTTGTGAAAAGAATTCAGCTTTTCTCTGTATCTAGTAGGGTTTTATTCTCCTTATTTGTTCTCTTATTTAAAATCAGCTGTTCATACATTTTCCTATTCTGGAGCATCCAGAAAGCTGGCTCAAATTATTTTTTTCCAGTGATTCTAGGACTTGCGCTTGCACCTTTTGCCTTTCCTCATATATTATTTAGCCAAGTGTTATCTTGGTTGCCGATGTGTGTAAGAAAACAAGAAAGCCATGGAATACATTTCTCATACACTTCTAACCACTCCAGAGAGAGAGATCAATATATCTGATACAACTAGTATCATTGACCCAAATCTGTCAACCATTAACTCAGTTTTGCCAACATAAAAAGAGGCAATATTTCCTATAAAAGTTTCCACTCTGTGAAATTAGCTACCACAACAGCCCAGCCTGCCCCTCCAAACAAACAAACAAACAAGCGAACGCTATCTAACAAAATAGCAGTTAGTGTAAAACTGATAGTTTGGCAGGGTGTGTTACAACCAGATCATCTTTTCCAGGTCATATGCTCGTTATTGCAGAGTTTTATAAGGAATGTTCTCCTCTGTAGAACATAGGAAATTTGTATTAGTGCACTGATTTTGTTTAGTTGAAAGAAGTGGTTTATTTTCGTAGTCTGAGAGCACTTGTGCAGTTTTCTTTCCTACAAAGTAAAACCTGTTGGCTTTTGCTGGAGGGGAAAACACAGGCTTTGTGGCCCATTATGGAAAATGTTGCAGTTCGTTAAGATGCAGTGAGACAAGAGAAGGTTGTATAACTGAGTATATCAGCTTGCAGTAAACCTCTAATTCTTCATCAGTAGATTATGGTAGGTTAGTTCCGTCCCTCTTCTCAGTGAAATCCCAAGGCTCTGCTTAGTCTTTTGTGGCATCGAAAATCCTTGTGATCTATTATCAGATTATCCTTGAAAAAGTACTATATGTTTCACTCCTAGAAATAAGCAATCTGCTCTCTAGCACTCACCATTACAAGGAGTCATTTGTTACAGCAGAACTTTGTCATTCAATTATGCTTTTGTATAGAGCGCATGGCCAAAAATCTCAATCACAAGTGTCTAAAGTTGGTTAAAGAAGTGGTCGGTGTTCCAAACTTCAGAGATGCTGATCCGGTGCCTGAGTGCCAATGCTCGTGGCAGAGAGGCGCCCACCGCAATCACCTGCAGACTTCTGATCCTTTTGCTTGCTCATTTTTCAGGCTATGAGCATTCCCCTATGGCATGTGAAATACTTTTCCTCCTTTTGTAAGTTATTTTTCTCAGCATGCAGTGAGCTGATAAAAGTGAAAAATATTTAGCTAAAGCTTTAATTACTTTAGCCTACTTATTATGTTCAACACCTTGCTGTATGCCTTATTTCAACTTCTTTTGATCCACGTTTTCATGAGAAAACCTGATTATAGGTATTACAGGTAGAGACCTGACTAACAGTAAGAGACTTGTGGTGTAGCAGAAAACCTGTCAAATTTGTAACCTAGTTGTTTTTATGAGATATGTTTTGTTATGCTACGTAGAAAGGGATTTAAATAACTGATCATTCCTTTCCCCAAATAGGTCACCCTTCTTTTAGAGTTAACTGCTGCTAGCAGTTATAGTTTAACTGCTTTATGCCCAAGACAGGAATTCCTTATGTTTCTGTATGCAGTAAATGTTAGGGATAAAGTAACGTATTGACATAGCACAATATCAGCAAAGCTAACTGAACTTGTGTAGCCCAGATGGGTCTGGCTTTTGTTGAACCTTGTGAAATCCACCAGCCAGGAACTGTTTGTTCTCGCAGTTAGTCCATTCCTTTCTTAACTGACAGGCAAAGTAAAAGCATATCATAAAGCAGTGGGAAGATGATGTAGAAAAGGTAATTGCATGTGTTCTGTTCATTCCCAGAGGCTCGGAAGGCAGGAACAGGAGTTTCTGTGGTGGAAAGTTAGTCTTTGAGAGTGTAGAGACCCTGGAAAGAGAGAACAAACCCTCAAAATGGCATTGCTCGGGAAGGAACCTTTGGACTTAGTCTCCTTTTGAATCACCTGCTACTGCGTATTCTCTCCATTTTTACTACTTCCCTCTTCAAGCCACTCCAGAATTTATTATACGCCTTGCCCTTGCCTGCTGACTCTGCCGTGGGGTCAGTGGTTGGCTAACATATGCAAGAGGTTGTTAAACACAGTACAGTGGAGACAGATCTCCTCTGACCAGCAGTAAAAATGGTGCACAATCAGGATTTGTATTAAAAAAAAGATTTTCATCTTTTTTTCTCTTTCAGTAACTTGGATCACAATTTATTTGTATTTATACTAGGAATAATATGTATCCCGATGAAGTGTTGATCTTTCAGTGTAACTACTGGGTCAACAGTATTATTAAGTCTTTTCTCCGCAACATGGTGCTACAAACGTGGCCTGATTTAATAGAATTGTTCCTATTTTATAAAACGCAAGTTACTTCTATTTGTCATTGTCTCATGTAAAACTCCCCTCATTCTAATTGTGTGTCATCCCTTTCCTTTTGTACTGAGCAAACATACTCCATTAACTGTCTGACTCATTCAACAGTTACTAGTTCTCAGTGTTTCTATGGTGCCGGTGCAATAGCTGGTCCTTTAGTGACTCCTTCTCTTGAGTCCTAGAATACTATAACAGGGTAGTATTTGAACAGGTTAATTCTGCTAAACAATTGTTGATTATTCTTTTCAGAGAAGAAGCGAAAAGTCACATAAAGTAGTGAAGCATTCAAATTTTCATCGCTGTGCTGCACTGGGAACAGGGCCCTGCAATTCCTTCCCAACTATACTGTTTGAATCTGGCAGCAAAAGACCATCATTAGAGAGGAGCAATGACGGTGTGACAGCACCTTGGGCAAGCTAGCAAGTGCATGCAAAGGTCAGCTAGTGCATGAAAGGGGAGTGCAAGAATTAAATGAAAGGAGGAAAATGCCAGTGTTATGCTGACGTTTTCATTAAGAAAATCACTGAATACATGGAACAAGTCTGACATTTACTTATACAGTGGTAGAAATCACTGCACTGTGTGTTCTGCATGTTTCCCTGTTCAGTCAGCACATTGTAAAGCTGTGATAAAGGGGACTGTAATCATTTCACAATAACGGTGATACAAAATTGTTCATTGACTCAGCTTTTTTTCCGTGATGTGAAACATATTATGACCGGCCATGTAAGTCAATTTCTTTCATTATGCCTCTTTCCACCTCTACACATATCATGGCTGTAATCATCCTTTTAAAATGATTTCTCAGATGTTGCTCATTTCTATACAAATCGCCCACCTTTCCTTTCTCTTAAACAGGTGTGTTCACTAAATTACTGTAACTGGGCATCGTACATTGTAAAGTCTGACTTTAGTTATATAGCTAGAAAATTCCGCTGTAATGCCACTTAGTGAGAGGAGTCATTCATCAGGCCTGAGTGACTGGTAAATCCATCACGGACTGCGGTGTGGTGCATTTCTGCATTCAGCAGTTTAACATGCACATGGAAGAGTTAACTCTCCTTTGGACTCATCCAAATTACATCACTTTGGCAATATAAAGAGGTCATAAAAGGGTAAAACAGCCTTTGGAAACACTTCCCACTTTGGAGGTGTTCTGGGGTTACAGGCAGGCCCAGAATGGTCAATTATCTGGTTCTTCTGGACAGGTGGATGGCTCGTAAGGGATGCTTGCAGCCAGAATATGAATTAGAGTTGCTTTAAACTTTCTCTAATTGATGCCAGGAGTTCAACAGGTTCCCAGGCAACCTGAAAATACAAGGAATGCAAAGGTGATTCAGAAAGTTTGGTGGTAAATTTACCCCCTCTGGAACTCAGTAACAAAATTTATACTGAGTTTGAGGGTGGCAGAGTGGGACGCCAGATTTAATGCTTGGGATTTAATCTTCTTGGAGGATGCTTGTAGCACTGAGGCAACAACCCTTGGGGTATGACACATGGCCTGTTTATTTCAATTTCCCATCCTTTAAGTTTCATTCCTTGTGCTGTTTCTTTGTCTCCATTGGAAGGTCCATTTGCACAAAGAATGGTATTAGAATTAACATCCATCCAAAGACATAAAAAAGTGCTTCAGACATTGATTGGTTATATTTTACCACACGCTGGTGGGATGTGCTGTAATACTGCCTTTTCACAGACCACCAAAAGGGGATACAAGAGGAACGTTGGTGCTGCAGCACTAATCTTTGGCTATCGTTGTGAAATTATCACTGCGAAGGCAGAGACAAATCAAATGGAGATGTTCAGCGAAAGCATAGCTGGGACCACTTAGCGTGGTCCGTGCTCCTCCTTGCTATTGCTACTCTGTGAACAGCCTGCCCCAGCCCCAGCACACTCCTCGCGCATCCAAGGGCTGTGGCAGCGAAGTAGCAGCGGTGCTCTCACAAATCCTGCTTGGTTCTTGGGGCAACGGAGTGGTAACAAGCAGTTCGGGAAAAGCGGTGTCCTAAATTTTTCCAGCTGTTTCTACAGCATGTGTTTAAGTATGTAAGAAGGTCACACAAGGAGACGCTAGTAGTTAAAAATGCTCTGAAAGGGAGAAAAAGGGAATCCTCATTGATTGCAGGCTCCTTACTCAGACCTTGAAGGAGGGACACGTTTCCATCCAGGATCCTGACTCTTCCCAAAGACTCAGTAGGTTGACTATTTGCAACGTAAAGCCAAGAAGTGTCGGAGTATTACCCACACTCTTCATCAAAACAGCTGTCCCAGTGGCCCTTGGGACCCTGTTTGCTGATCATCCACAGTGCATACCTGGTAGTTCACTTGCAGGCTTTCTTTTGGCGTACACCAGCCAGTTCCTTTTAAAATAAAACCTGGATGTGGTTTTGTGCATCGCTCACTCCAGAGACAGCTCGTTTTCAAATGTATGCAAGACCTTGGGATCTTTGTTTACGTGGTCTTCCCACATGGTCTTGGCAAACCTTGCACCCTAAAATACCTTCGTATGTCATGTGCTATACCCACGGCACACAATTTAGACTTTTGGCATCGTCTTAAAAAATTATCGTTCTGGCAGGTTGTGTTATGATGGTTATTTTGTGTGTTTTGAACAGCAAAAAGAACCCCCTTTTTTCAGGGTGCATATTGAAGCAGCAAATGGGGCCAAAGCGATTAAAGCCAAGCACGGCACAGTGTGGGCTGCAGTACACTTTGGACAGAGTTAATCCTTTACTGATGGAGTTGAACCCCAAGGAGATGTAGATGCAAGCTCGCCATACCAGATGGTCTGAAGCCAGAGAATATTTTTAATAGTGTAGATGTAGCCTTTATCTTCTTATAAGTGTTACCAAGCAAGGCCAAGGTCATCAAAAAGGTCTGGTTTGGGGCTGACAATAGATAGAGGAGTTCCTTAGTTCTAGCCACAAAACCTCTTCTTTTTCTGAGTTAGAGTTGTTTCTTTTTATGTGATGTTTCCTTTCATGGCATCAGTTTAGTTTACCTCCAAGAAAAAATAAGAGGATATACAAAAGAATATGGCCTTGTTATTTTATAATTGATAAAATGACTGAGGAATATGGGAGAAAAGTTCCATATTTTGGACTTTATCCTTCAGATAAAATTCGAGTCCATGCTGATAGTTTACTGAATCTCATATTTCTGATAGAAAGACCACAGAATGAAGAAAAGAATCATTCTATTCCTCTCAGTGCAGGATGGGCTTAACAGGTGCCCACTGGTGGGGTGTTTACTAATATTCAATTCCATGAGCTACAGTCTAGCCAAAGCAGGGATTTCTAGCTTACTCCACTGTAGTTCTATGGGCAGAGCCCCTCCATAGGTACTGAACTATAGTCCATATAGTTGGAAGGGAAATAGCATTGTCAACCAGACCCACTGTCAGTATAATAAAAAGGAGATCTGTCAGAAGAAAATACTAACATTTTTTTCTTTTATTCTCCTGGGCAGTACGGTAGGAATAGATTGATAATAATCAAATTACCTGTCTCCTAAGGGAACTATATTTGTAAACAAATACTTTTCCTGTATTTGCAGATGCGATAAACCAAACCCCAATGATGTACTGAGGTAAAAGACATATTCCAGGATGTATTTCTACCAGTCCTACTGCTCTAGAAATTCTGGTTTTAGACTCTGTCTTTTGTTTCTGTTCCTCCATAGTTGAAATGTCTTCTGTTTCATGTGCTTTCCTATTTTCAGCAGTTTCTGTGACAATGTCACATAGTCATTTCTGCTAAATGATCATAATTGTTAGCTTGAGCTTGTTAGGTGTTTAACAAATGTGTAACCTACCAGAATTAACAATAGATTGTGAAAAACTGAACAGTGCGTTTATTCTTATTTCTGTATGCTTTGAAAAAATGTGCTGTAACTAACCACTTTCAGTTAAAACATGAACACTTAAAAAAAAAAAAAAGGGGGGGGGAGCTGAATTTAATATCCATAATATAACCAAGTGGGAATGAATGCAATACTTATACTTTTTAAAAGCTAGATGCCTGTTACAATATGAGAACTTTGCACTCATGATATTTTTGTTACAAAAGTAGCGTCATCTGTAACAGTTGAAGCACATGAGTTGCAGCTATTATGCATGTATACATTTTTATAGTATGTATTTTTATAATAAACCTATCATCAGAAAGTCAAAATGCCTAAAGTATTGAAACAATCATTTTAACTGATTTAGGACAGTCCTGGTGATGGTGGCTAGGTACCATGGTTAGAGTCATATTATAAATACATAAGAGCGAGACAGATAATTTAAGGAGGCAGAAGACTTCGCAATGCAACAAAATGTCTCCTGCAGGTAGCAAGTGGGCTTTGAAGAAATTCCAGTTGCTGCTGGAAGAGGCCAAGTTGCATCTTGAAAAGGTACTAATAAATAATACCCAGTAAGTTTTAATAATGGGCAATTTAAAATAGTTCTTTTAGCCAAGGTCATACTTGTAAAATGTGACAAGAAATGTTAAATGTACAAGCTTTATACCAACAAGCTTGTTTTGTTTCAGAAATGACTATCCTTTCTGAGGCTGTCAAACCTTTCCAAATGGGAAATAATCACCCAATACCAATTACTACAAAAAATGAAATAACCCAGCATTAAAATGCTGTTTTATCTGGTAGATCTCGTCCCTAAACAGATAAAACAGTTAGGGTGGTGCTTGAAACCGAGTTACTGTCCAGATTGTGCAGCACGCTGTCTGATTTCCCTGAGCTTTTTAAAGAGATGTATCTCTCTGGTATAGATCCCCGTGGTCTACTTACAGAGAAATTTCATTACCATGCTGTGCGGTCCTCACGGTGCTGAAAGTAAAATATTGGATTGACAGGCACTCGTTGTGGAGGAGGGCTTATTGATGATGGAAAGACTGATTCAATCTCTAATCCTGAAGAACGACCTGCCACCTGGAGTGATAGTATACAGATGGGTGCAATCTAAACTCTCTTTCCGCCTCAAGTTGCATTTGGCTGTAGATTAACAATGTGATTCCATATAATGAAGATGGTTGTTTGGTGCAGTGGCAATTTTCCATTACTGACATGCAATGTCAACAGTCCTGACAAAGCTGTAAGGACAATGTTTAAATGTGCTACATCTGGCTGGGACGGTTGCCAGGTTATTAACAGCCCCATTAAAATTACCTGCAGAGATCTGCTTTGGTAGAAGATAACGTAGAGCACCGTTTCCCCTGCAACTATCTACACAGGCATAATGACAGTCCGATAGCACACACTTGGAATAATACAGTGTTATGGTAGTGGTGGCAGGTTTTTTACAGTTTTATTTTGGTGAGGGAATATTTTATAGCTTTAATTGTATTGAATCTAATTCCTGTGGCCTTACTCAGGCAAATATCCCATTGAAGTCAATGACAATTTCACCTTAGGGTGGAGTTACATCAGTAGGTCTTGATTTTATTAATGGTATTTCCAATAAAAATACTCTGAAGATGTATGCATGCATATAAACATTTTTTAAAGCGATACATGAATGTCCTTTTAATTATCTTTTTTTTTTTTCCCTTTCCTCTTGAATAACTGTGTAACACTCCCAGTGAAGTGTATATAATATGAAAGGGTTTTAAGGCATTTTTCTGAGTAAGAGTAAAGGGCCATGCTGTCCCAGAGGACACTGCAGAAGGCACAGCACGTTTTCTGGTGAGACTCCTCCATTCCTTTTGAATGCAGAGGGAGCACTTGCCAGTATAATGATAAATGGGCTTGTGATCCTAGCTCTCTATAAGCAGTTTTTAGTCCCAGTTGAAGCATTCCCTCTAAGTTCAGTACTTGAATGCTGGAGAAGATTCTTGCACCCTCACTTCTACCAATCCATATAGCGTCGGCCATAATTTACTTCCAAGCTGTGTCTCTTCATGTGTGTCCAAAGGATCTCTGCGTACTGAAAAATCCGCCAGCTGCCTGCTTCCCTGTGAACGCAAGTCCACGGCTTGTGGTGAGGTTACCTAGCTGTGCCTGGCGGTGCATTGCCAACGTAGAAATACCGACTACATACACCTCAGCCTGCCTCTGAACGCTTCTGGTCTTTGTTGGCACCAAGTGTGATCTTCAGGATGACTTCAGGGTTAGTCCATAAAGTGCAATGAGAAAAGGAGCCCAAATGCGGTCATCTTAGCTTATTATGGGTATGTGATCAATGGCGTCAATAAAAAACTGGGAGCATTTCACATCTGATTGTAGTTCTCTTCTCTGGGATGCTTTAGTGAGAAAATTCATTTCTTTGCAGCCTGAAGAAAAATACAAGTCTTTGAGTGCTTTTGTGTCAGGGTGCACAGGCTTTAGTCTGTGTCTCTCCTGCTTCAGCTGCCTGAAGAAGTGGAAGAATTTTCAAAAGTATGGGGCAATGCAAGGGCTCTTGACATTTATTACACATGGAACTTTCCACATGTGGCAGAAATAGAAGACTAAGTTTAGAAAGAGCAATATGACTTAATGTCTGTTATGCCATATGTTTTTCCTGCTGCTGCTATGCCAGAGAAAAAGAATATGGAATAACCTGACCTCATTCTGACCATGGCTGTGTTTGTAACTCCTTGGGGCTGTCACAGCCACATGAAGAATTCTCATTCTGTTGCACCACAGAATAGGCAGATAAAATACACATCTATGACGAGACCTGGAGCAAAGGGAGTACAGTTTTGCACCTGAATTCTGCATACAAGTCTGCCATGGATACTCTGAAGCATATATTACTTCTTATTTAAAATTAAAAATTTTTTTAATTACCTGTGTAGCTCTCGGACTACTGTGATATGAGTCACAGCAATATACTTGTCATATCAATAATAGATTTAGATTAGATATAAGGAAGAAATTCTTCACTATGGGGGGTAGTGAGGCACTGGCACAGGTTGCCCAGAGAAGTTGTGGATGTCCCATCCCTGGAAGTGTTCAAGGCCAGGTTGGATGGGGCTTTGAGCAACCTGGTCTAGTGGAAGGTGTCCCTGCCCATGGCAGGGGGGTTGGAACTAGATGATCTTCAAGGTCCCTTCTAACCCAAACCATCCTATGATTCTATGAATATACATGTTATACATATGTTTTGCAGGTCATGAATCATACAAGTATAGAGTAGGTGACATAAGAGTTCTGTGCAAAGACACGAAGACAAAGCGTAAAATATATATAAACTTTAATTTGACTTGGAGCTTGGTCTATGTCACGTAATGGATGTTCTGTGCTTTAGAAGTAAGAAATGAAAACCTCTGAAGACTAGTAAGGTCATAGTGTTCAGTGACACTCCAGTTCATGCTTTCACCCATCTTATTGTCTGGTGGTAGCGCAGAAGCAGAAACACAAGCGTGCGGTCTGAACTCTCAGACTTGGGAGAGGGAGGGTCCGTCCCACAACTGAGCTTTCTTAATTTGCCGTATGTTTTATTCAGGTACTGAGATAGGTCTAGGTCTTTCAATCCAGCTTAGGAGAAGAAAGGGATAAGAAAAATAATGAAGGAATGTAGTAAAATTATCTAGCTTTCCCACCTGTGGTTAGAAGTTCCAGTGACTGAACATCCAACTGTGCCCTGTGCACAGACTGTTGATTTAAAGAGGCTCCATCCAGTTGAAATGATGGGCTAGTTCCATAGCAAGTATGCAAAGATCGGTTTTAACGTGACTTCGTGGGACTTGTACCTGACTATACTAGCAATTTAGCCTCATACTTTTAATGTAAATATCTTTTACTTAGACTCTGTTGGAATGAACAAATTATGTTATTTAAACTGAAAAAGTAAAGAAGAATGTTAGGTGCAATTTTTGCTATAATTACCATTAATTTTCTCATTTAAAAATGAAAATAGTCAGTTACAGTCCGTTTCACTTTCAGATTCCAATATTTGGAGTAAATTTTTTTTTTTTTTAATCTTCTCTAAAACTAGAAGTAAGTACTTTACCTTCTGATGGAGAAGTAGGAATCCTCCATATCCAAGTATATTTCAATTAACTGTATTTTTATGAAACTCTTTTGTATAGAAATTAATATTTGAGACAAATCTGATTAAATGGTGTCTCTAGGGACAGATACATAAATGACAGTATTGCAAACTCAGTTTGGTTTTTCTTCTAGAGAATCTGAGTTTGTCTTAGAATATTCACCCTAAACTACATGGTTAAATTAGTTGCCTGGTAATGTTGCACTAGATAGATACGATAGCACCTGTGTTTAGATACTACTCATAGTAATGAGTATATAAGATGAATGGTACCAGTCCTATTAGTACACTGGCTATCTACAGCCAGATAATTCCTTTCTTTTAAAATTAATACTCTATTTTTCATAGTAGGTCAGATACCATTTTCATTTCTTTCTCTATCCCTTCTCAGACACTGATAACTAATGATGGCTTTCTTACACTTCAGGGTCCTATTGTAGTTTCAGCTGTCTTTTTCTTTCTTTCTTCTTCAACGAGTTTGACTCTTCGAGCTCTCTTTGCCATTTCCTTTCACTTTTTGTTGCTTAGCTTTTATTTAGCATTGCATCTTGCCTCATCTTGCTCCTCTTCATTAACATGACCATTTTTTATTTGTAGTTCTGGATCAGTTCCCTCACTTACAGTCTTGGTCATTGTCTCTTCTTGATGTGGGACTTACCTGACCCTTCTTTTTTTCATGGTCTACTAGTTGCGAATTTGTCTTCTTTAATAATCAGCTTATTTTGTCTTACATCACCCTGTCTGTTGAGCTCTGTCTTTTCTTGTACTTCTACAACCTCTAGTTTGTCTATCTAAGGTCTTCTCTCATCCAATTTTCTTACCTTCCACTCTAAGATTATGTTTCTATTCATGGCTAAACCAGGTAATGGGCTAAAGCCAAAGCTCACCACCGTCTGGATCCACATATGCATATGGCTGATGGGGTGCAAGCGTCCCTGTGTTTAGTGGTCACACACTGCCTAAAAATCCTTGCTTTCCTTACAGCAAGTGGTGCCGAAACCCTTTAGAACAGGTTATCTGAAGTCTCCTCAAGAGCACACGGGATATCTAGTAGCAGCCGCTCAGGCAGAGCTGTGTTCTTCCAACCTATGCGGCTGTCATCTTCTAGGCCAGCACTACAGAGTTTAGTAAGCCTGAGTTTTCGGGTTGCCTAAAGACAACGCCTTAGTATGCGTTTGTAAAATGGGCCAAGACTTTGTAGAATACTTTGTCCAAGTATTGTGCCATCTGAGGTATCTTCTCTTCCCCTGTATATCGATTCTGATAGCCTTTGAACTACAGAGAATTATAGGAGAACCCCCGCTCCTTTCCAGCCCTGAAACAGAGACTAGGTAGAAATCTTGCTCAGCATGTTTTTTTAATCACGTTTGTTTGCTTTTGTTCTCCCTGATTCCTCTGCCTGTTTTTCTCAGCAGCTGTTCTGACAACTTCCTTGCTTTGCTCTTGCCTTCTCTTTTCTTCCTCTCTTCCTTTTTTCCCTTCAGATCTTTTGTGGTCTCTTGTCATCCTTAGAAAAAAACTCATTTCACCTTTCCAGCCACCATATGGCAAGTATCAGACTTGGATATGTAAAGTCTCTATGATGTTATTACAAGAATAAATGTTCCCAGGAGTTATGTTATTGTGTTATTTCCAGATGTTAATGGGAAGAAAAAATGCTACAAGTAATGGTGGGACGCAGACATACTTTTGCATAGATTTCCTTACCAGTAAAGTTTGTGAAAGTAATGAGCATGTTGTAGAAGATCAGTTGTTAAAAATGCAAAACACAAAGAACTCTCAAACAACTTTGATGGCCTGATTAAGAATGCAGTTAAATGGGAGGTTTAGAAACGAGTCCATTGCTTCAATTGAAAGACATGCAAAAAACCCCGTGTTTAGGAAACAGGTTGGTGAAGTGAACTGAAAATACTGATTGCTTGCATACCTAGAAATTATTTCTGTGTAAGCAGACAAGCTGTTAGGATGACCATCAGGCTTCATAGATAAATGACTTAAAAGACACTGTTAGGGTGATACCTGGAAGGGGAAGATAGGCTAACAGGCAAAGATGGCCACATCATGGAGGTTAGCAACTGCAGGGATTAAGTGAGAACTGTTAATGTTTAATCTGTGTTAGACTTTATAAAGGAAATTTAGATCTTAAAGGCCTTGAGAAACTCTAGGGTGGAGATTCGAAGGACGTTTCTAGCAGTCCCAAGATTCTGGAGTAGTCATTCAGTGATAGTAGGGAGAAACTTCCCACTGAATTTTAAGATGAGTTTTGGTGAGCCTCCCTTTATACAACATCCACTTGCCTTACTCCTTTAACACTTTTCCAGATAACACATTTCTGTCATCTGCATAGCTAGTCTTTGAAATTAAGGCCTCAGACTTGCATATCACAGTGTATGTTCACTGGACTTCAGCTACTCTTATTTTTCCTTTAACACTTGAGAAAGAACAAAGCAAAAAGTAAAACTAAACACATGGCGGGCAAGAAATGAATACAAGTTAGGAAGGAATTTATTCTCCACGGAAAGGTACATATATTGGAACAACAATTTTCATTAACTGCTTCGTCCCCCAGTGTGATCTCAACCCTGCTGTGATTCATGTTTCCTGGGATTCCTCCTCCTTTTCTATTGTTTGTCTAGCATTAAGTCCACAGCTGAGCAATTCTCTATCCCCAAGGTTTGTATTTGCAATGAGAGATATGGGCACCGAACCCCATGCTGCTAGAATTCCATTATTACCATCTGTATTTCAGTCACTTTTCAAAATGTAATATAGATTCAGCACCTGTCTATTTTTTCCAGATGTCCACCATAGTAAGGTTTAGACCTCCCAAGGTCAAACTCAGATTTACCTACCCAAGCCTCTGGAGCATCAGCTAAGACATCCAAGGTCAATGTCCCTAGATTGCCAAGTAGAGAGCTTCTCGGTGTTAATATGTTATGATGTGTCAAGCACAGTTCTGTATAGGACTTCAGTGTGGGTTACGTGATATCTGACTGTCCCAAGAGTAATTTTGACAAGAATTCAGTACATGAAAAGACTACATTCTTTACCAAATACAGTTATCTATAATGGATTTAACAATTCAGGACAGAAAAATATAACTCCTGCTTTTAGCACTTCTCTGAATAGATATCTAAATTTTGCTCCTACTTCTGAGTCTATTTCTGTTCCTCTCCCTCTCTCCTTGGTCCCTGGAGAAGGCCTTCTTGCCTTAGGTCTTAACACAGTCTTACCTTTCCCATGCTCCTGTTCTGTTTTAGCTGTATTCAATATGCTGGCTCAGATCTACCTCTTCTTCACAGGTGCACCTCTCCTTTTCCTGACATCTCCTCTTACATGTCCATCAGAGGTTTCAGCATCTTCCCTGTCATTCAGGCTTACAACTCCTATGTCAGTTTTGACACTCTCTTCCCTCTTTCCAGAGCAAGTTGTCACTCCATCATGTCACTTTTCTCTGTCTAACTCGATCTTCCCTCTTCTGCTTCCATGACTGGAACTGCTGTTCAGGATTTAGTCTTCTTTTGTCTCAAGCACTGCAGGTCTAATGCCAGCTTGGATCCCCTGCATTTGTCCGAAGAGTATCCAGGAGACCCCTCTCACTCCTTGCACTGGTTGGCAATCCTACACCACACGTTTTTTTGTCTCCCACAGCTTTCATATTTCTTGTGTTTCAATGGAAGTTCTGGGACTATGGGACTGAAAACTGGCAGCAGAGGCGCTGCATCTCTTTAGTAAATCTGTTGTGCAGGCACAGTAAATCCAGCAAGCTTTTATTGTCCAAGAAACCCGTGCAGGTTAAGTGCTCTCCCTGAACCATCTGAGTCAGTGTGCATCACTGGCCAGGTGTTTTCATCCATTCTGTGGGCAACAGGATTCTTTATGGGATCATCTGATCAGCTTCTCCGACTAGGAAGAAATTTGCGTTCTCTGGTCTTGACTTAGGCAGCGGATTACTTGGGTTTTTTAACTGTTTTGAGGTTTTCGTGTCTTCAAAAACCTATCAGGCATAAGCAGTATGTTTCATTGTGGGGGGTTAAATGTTAGTTACCGGCACAAACAGTATTTCTGATACTCATGATGGAGAGGTTCAGCATTTATAGTACACTTGTGTAATGCTGCAGTTAGCAGTATGGGACAATGTGATGCTGTGCTGCAGTTGTGGCCTGGAAAAAAGTAAAGGTACCTGCTCCCCCCTAGTTATTTCTACTACTGTTACGATATTTGACCAGCAGTTGCTGTTCACTCCAGCTAGTACTTCTCCACATAATGCATGCATAGTCAACATGAGCCTATTTACAATCAAACTGTCTCTTCATAGTGAGATTTTATATTAGCTCCATACTTCCCAAGCATCACAGTACCTAATGCAACATTAGCTACTATAACACAGTCCGAAACTCAGAAACAGTGAACTTCTGTTCATTGTTTATTAACATTTCAGAAACTTGCCATGAACTATAAAAGCTTTCACAAAAAGTGACTGTTCCAGTTCTGTAAGGTGCAGCCTTCCAAAATTCACTTCTTGTTGGTCTTAGAAAATATTAAATTACTGTTCATCCTAATTTGACTGATTTAAAAGGTTGAGAACTACAAGATTATGGATGTTCTATTTTTTCCCATGTCTCTTCTTTATTGCCTTTTTTCTTTGTTATCTCTCTTCTTCTTAAAGTCTTAGTGTAATCCTCACCCCCTTCTACAGGGAACTAAATACAAACAGTTCCCTTGACAATAGTTAGTACAGGGCTCCAGAAAGAGCTGGCACAAAATTAAAGCAGCAGGGAAATTTCCAGTAAAAATATTGCATAAGCTATGCATATACATAGAATATGTTTGCAGCATAATTATGACTGTCACTCCCTTGATACAACTTCAGTAAAGTAGCTTGAGATATTTATTATCAATAACTAAAAGTTAACTTCAGTTAAGATCCCTTTATCCTTTTATGTCCTCACTTGATTTTTCTGTTTCTCTGTGTGTATAAGTGTTTCACTCTTTCCTGTCATTAATTTCTAGCGAGGGTCACCTCTCTGCTGCTAGTTGAGAGATGGTGATGCACTGACAAAAACTAATAACAATGTTCGCAACGGTGAATCACTTGAAAATCAAGGCACTTTTTCCATGATAAGGTGCTTCTGTGGATCCAGTTAGGTATGTGTTGGTTGTTATGAGGATCAGGGTCTGGTGGTGGAGGTGTTCCCCGAATCTGTGATACTGAGGCTCAAGAGTAAAAGAATGAATGCATATATGTCGGGGCACCGCCACCTGTATCTAAGTGTGGGCTTATAGGAACACCCTACAATTTCCTAGGTTAGGAATGAGAACATACATGATGTATAATACTGCTGCATGACAAATGAATACACAATATGCTTAAAAATCTTGTACCTATTTCTTGCATACTTGGTCTCTTTCTGGGGGTTTACTCTGGCATTTCAAATGTAGCTGCTCAAGTATCATCGTATATAGGAAGTCTGTGTCAGCTAGGGCTCTCTGGGAATCAGGAAATCTGCTTCCTGGACATGTTAGTTGGAGATTCAGTTTATTTCTCTTCTTTAAATGTTTGTAGTTAGAAAAACATATTCATGGGGGAGAGATTCATATTAAAACTGCTACAGCCCCATTTGCTGTGGCACATCCTAGGTAGTTAGGAGACGATAGTGCAAATTCCTTCTCTCCTTGATTCCAGCCCATGGTCTTGTGGCTTATCAGCTTATCAGTTCACACATAACAGCCCCAGCTGAGTACATGTAGACAGCCACAGCACCAGCTTTACAACAGGTTTGTAAATCTGAATTTCTCCTTTTTTTTTCATGAGTTCCTAAGTCATCAAGATGTCAATCTCGATTTTGGATCTTCTGAACAAAGGGAATACATTCATTAACATTACACTGCATACATTCCTTCCTTCCTTTACAAAGGTGCAATAAACTAACAATAAAAGTTAAGTACATTTGAAATGCCTTCAAAAATGTCCTTACCAATTCCAGTAGCAACAAATTTTCAGATACATAAATATAAAATAAAAATTAAATATTCTTAAACTCTCTAGAATAATTTTAATACTGGTGTAATAGTTATGATATATATAATATATAAAATTATATCTTTTTATGATTGCAAGGCCAGGTTAAAACCAGTTTTGACAGAATTCATAGCTTCAGAAGAAACTTACTTGTTTTGGATGTTATATATCCCACTGTTTTGCATTCAGTATATCACACTATTATGTGTATCAATGTACAGGCGTATAAGAAAACAAAGGGAAGCAGAAACTATTAATGATACTGTGATATTAATTCCCATTTCTCTGTTAGTTTCACATTGCCTGAGAGAAGATTTGTGGCTATATTTGACTATCTTTCAGCAGAAGCATGGCAAATGATAAATGTACTTCTAGCCTAGGTCTGCTTGTGTACTGGAACTAGTAGAAAACAGGATGGAACAGCAAGGACATGCTATGGCTTAATTCTGTATTCCTGCAGAGCCTTGAAATTGTTTGGCTGTGATTTCTGTGTTTCATTTTTTTGCTGCTCCAAATGAGAGCGAAGAATTCCTTCCTGTAGTTAAAATGTGTTTTGAATGAGCAGGTGTTAATTCAGTCAAATTTGCAAGCTAATTTAACTTCCTGGGATTTCAACTGTTGAGGCACAAGGGGAAATGTTTAAAAAGTGCTGGCAACAGTAATCTCCTATAGATCATTATTTCAGATTGTTGTTGTTGGAGGAAATGTGATGCAGTGTTTGGTTCATCAGCTAAAGTTCCATTTTATGGTATCAGTCAGGCTGGCGGAGGTCAGTCTGTACCCAGGAAGATCTCTTCTGAAACTCTTTTGTTCTCTAACTCCATGAAAGTGTAGTTGGAAGCAAAAAATAGACATGTCACATGAAAGTTGGTATCTTGGCATAGTTCCATTAGCTTAACTGGAGTGATGCTGATTTACACAAGCTAAGTGTCTGCCCTTAAGTCTATTGTTTAGAAGTCATACAAGAGTATTTTCATACCTTTCAAGGGGAAGTTCAGATGGCCTTTAAAACCTGCGACACTTTACTAACTGAAGTGTAAAGCTGCAAAGCAGTAACCAAGGTACTTTCTTTTTAAAAAATTGCACTCTTAAGAAAAATCAAATGCTACAAAATAGCTTTATAGGTAAAAATAGTTCTGTCTGGGTGATTTTGAAAGTCCAGATGCTGTGAACTTAACTGTTTGTGTTCAGGCTGTGCTAGGGGTTCTGCTAGTAACCATGAGAATTTCTTTCCATGCTGATGATACGAAATGTATTCTTGATGCTACTTGTGATCAGGCAGCTCTAGATAATCCACACTATTTATCATGGGAGCAACAGAAAACCTTTTATTCTATTTCTAGATTAGCCGGAGTCTGATTTTTTATCTAACGCCACTCCGGAGCTTCACTCTTTCTAAGAAAAGAAAGGCTGGAGTAAATAATAGAACATCATACCTATTTCTTTTCACTTATATTGAATAACCTATTTTGGCATTTTTAATGCATGAAGTCTTTTTGATACATGAAGCGAAAGCATGGAAATTGTCTGCAAGTCTAGAAAACATTCCATACTGGGAAACTTATACAGACAGATCTTCTATCTGTGCCTGTATGCAGCCTCTTAGATCCATTGTGGAAAAGAACTTGAAAAGCACTCATGTATGTTAAAAAGTGAGTAGTTTCTATGATGCTAGTAACCTTACTTCTGTCCCTAAACTAAATGTTATTCAGTTTAGTTGTCTGTAATTGGGACTGCCTAGGCTTTTCCTATCAAGCTATTTTTGTCAAAGAAAAGCATAATTTTCAACTGTCCATCAGAAAAAAAAAAATGTAAGAAATGAATGTTTTGATTTTAGTTTAGGCGTTTAACCAAGTGAAAATTCACCCTTTCAGTTCAGGCTGATATTAACGTATATATTAGCTACTTACCCGATGCTGTTGAGATATCTGATGGTATCCCATTATCAGTCCCTTTCTTCTCTGTGGAGATGGCTCTTTGACTAGACTAGATGGCAAAGATCATGCTCTTCCCTTCACTGAAGTACAGAGAAGAATTGGTGAGTTGGAGTCCGTGCCATTCCAGCATCTCGGGATCCCCGGGAGGGTTGGACCACAAGAACAAACAAAACTTTGTAGATACCTTGATATGCTTCCCATGTGATCCCTCCCTTCGGAGGGAAAGTAACTTTGTTCAGTTAGAATTAAAAATCAGAGTAATTATTCCAGAATAAAATATTTTTTATCCTTGGAATAGAGTATCCACATGGGGGAGTTATATCAGCATAGCTATGGCACTGTAATTATTCTGTCAAATCGAGGCCACTCAAATTCTTCTTCTAGCTAAACCCCAATATGACCTGTTACCACAAGTGGGAAGAAAGGGAATAAAGAAGGTTCATTGGGCTCTTCATCACCTCCCACATAACACCTTCAAATAAAAACTGTAATTCTGGTGTGGATAAGAACAGCAATGAATGAAATAAAGTGAAACATAGAAGCTTTTTTTTTGTACATTATTGAAATGTTCTGCTAACAAAATGAGCCAGACAAAAGATAGAATATGATGATATGGCACAGTGCCACGCTCCATAGAGATGTCTAAGCAGTTCTGAACACCTGGACTAGTGTAATCAGTAGCTTATCTTATTAATATATTGAAATGAGTTTTTAAAGACAGTATTTTGCAACTTAATATCCAGAATATTTAATTTTTAAATTAAAAAGACATATGAGAGTTGAGAATAATAGATGAGATTTTTAAAAATATGTAGTTTATTTACTCTGTTAACTGAATTTGGGTGACAGAGAATAAATCAAAGCTTCAAATTTGCTCATAAGGAGATTAAATACAGTGCTCTCTTAAAGGTCTGAGTCATAATTCCTGGTCATATTCTCTCTTAAAATTCACTTCTAGTAATAAGAAATTTAAATTCCCTCCTAATTGCATCTTATTACAGTAAACCCCCAGTCATTTGTTCTCTAAGGCTTTAACATTGAATATTACGGGTGTGCGTCATATTGCCTCACTGCGCTTTAGTTTTGGTGAAATCTGGTGTCTAAAAAAGGCTGTTTGTTGTTTGTAAATTCAGTTACTTGGAGAAGTTGTTTCTCTTATTAGTTTACCAAAGGTGCTCTAAGTCAATCTCTTTTTCCTTGTGATACAATACTTTGTAAAAATATACAAATTGTGTAAAAAAGCCATGCTCCTTAAAGCAGATCAATTGTTTGATCAAGGTAAGAGACACTCTCAAGAAGAGAGTTTATTAAAAAGGAATTGTTGATCAGTTTATCAAAGAAAGATTTGATACAAAAATCATGATGGGTGCAAGGTAAGGGTTAACAATTCAATATATGTCATTTACAAGTTCCTAAATTATACTTTGTAAAGTCCGTTTTAAGAGTAGCTGCTTTCTTGAACTATTTCAGTGAGAATGACTTCAAGCTCTTCAGGGAAGGAGCTGTTCTTTTATTCTCTCTTAAGCACCTATCAGGATGTAGATGCTCTGAGATATGAAAGTGATTAAAACAACACTAATTAGTTTGACAAAGTAAGAGATTTAAATGTGGAAAACCTCTAAGAGATCCATTAATGTTGTAAAAATTAAAAAGGGAGTGAATAAACCCACGCCCATGGAGTAAAGTCTGTAACTCAAAGTACTGATGGCAGCATGCTCGTTGTAGTGGGGATGCCAAGAAGTTACTATAGCTTTGGGGGTAGGAAGCATGCAAGAGAAAAAGCAGAGGAATGAGCTGGCTTTTATTTTCAAATCTCACCCGTGTCAAAACCACTTGGATGGCCTCTAGCAGCATCCCACCTGCAGAATACTTGGCCAGCTCCAAAGCCTGTAGCCTCAGCTCAGGGATGACACCGACGGAGAAGCAGGGTAGTAGAGGCTTCTTCCCCCAACCCGTTTAAGGTCTTGCCAGCAGCAGCGTGTTCCCTGAGTACTGCTGGCCGGGTAAGTCCAGTAACAGCAGCTGGTTTTACAGTAACCGAAGGAAAAAGGTTCAAACGCTTCTGCCAATTCATTATGGGATGTACATAGGTAACAAAATCTATTCCTACCTTTCCCTCTAGCAATATTCTCATGCTTAGGAGTCTCTAATCTAGGAGACTACATTAGAAGTAGATTGTGTAGCCTGTAAAACTAGGAAGCATCAGCTTTATGATTGTCTATGCAAGCGTCATTTTTGCTGTTTTATAGAACACACATAGACTTTCATTAGGTATTCAGATCACCGCTTTCCTCAGAGGGACCCTTCTTCACAAAGTGGACAAAGTCTGAAGACACAAAGGGACAGACTTCAGTTCTCACCTTCATTATAAGCCTGCTTCCCTAAGCTTTTCCTTTGTCATAAATCTCTTTCAAGAGATTGGTTTTGTCCACTAGGTATTGTTTTAATATAACACGGGTTTTCAAGGTTGGTTGTTTCTTTTTTGGGATAGCATATCTGAAACAATGACTTTTTTTTTTATGGAAGAATTCATTATTTTAATGAAGATAACCTTAAAACACATGGAATTTAGCAAGACTACATACTGCTAGACTATCTACTTGTATTTTCTAAGGTAAAAACCCCAAACCATGTTTCATGTCTCGCTGTGGATGTTAATTTAATCGATTATGCTACACAAAAGCATTATTTTAAGTAAGTCTTAAGAAATTATTCCTAAATTCAAGGCTTAGGTTCTGTTTGGAGTTTTTTCATTAACTGCTCTGGTAGAAAAAAGCTCAGTCCGCTTTATTCACAGTGACTGTGATGGCATCTCAGATCAGCCACTGCATGTAATCACCTGAAGACACAACAATAATAAAAACATATTTTCCAAATAGTTGTTTGGCAGCAACTGTGCTTGACTGCATTCCCAGTGGAAAAATGAAATGACTTGGATTCAACATTTTCAAATGGATGTAAATTAGTTTAATGCAAACATAAACTTCACTGCGAAGTGAAGGCTAGTTATTAAAAAATAAATAAATCTGGAACAAACATGCTCCAGTAAAAAAGATTGACATGAGAGTAGCAGTTATATTAACAGATATTAGATTAACATCCTCTAATTTTACAAATCACACAATTTGACAGCTCATTCTATATATATAAGAAGTAATTTATCAGAAGGTTTCCTTTTTTAGCATCACAGAAATATATTTTACAAACCTTTACATAAGAGTTAAGATGCAAAACAAACGTGTGCGAAATAAACAGAATTAGATTTACCCAGCCTTAAAGAGCCATCATCAAAAAATGATCATATGAAATTTTAATTCCTACACATGATACCAATAATCTTTTTTGGAGAGACAGGATGTGGCACTAGTTCTAGGTAACAATCCACTCATTTTCTTCGCTGTGGATGGGCATGGTTACTTCTGAAATGCAACCACTGGCATGTGTTTGTATTTTGCATCTAATCAGCAGATTTGAATGTAATTATGTATTTTGCAGGTGAGGTGTTAATGCGGGTTATATGGCACATCAGCTGTGTGCTGCCACTTGAAATGGTCCACTGGAAAATCTTGAGACAAACAACATTCAATTAGGCGCACAGCCATGAGCAGCTGTGCTAAGTACCACTGGCATCGCCTCAGACGTACAATTCTCAGTGTGAGCCTACTGCTAGCCGCTTTTAAAATGTGTTTATGTTGGTGACAAAAACTTTCCATCATCAATTCTTCTTAAACCTCTATGCCTCTTAGCTAAAAAATTACAGCTGCCTGCAAGGGGAGGGATGCTCAGTCCTATTAATTTTCATTGAATGAAAAGGATGTTTTTTTCCTTCAGGCTAAAGGTTTAACCTTTATGAGTTTCATGAGTAACAAAGGGCAGCCAGATTTTTATTACATGGGGTAGAGTTGTGCATTTGTTCAAAATAATCAGCACTGGGCAATCTACTGCATATCGATCCAAAACAAACATTATTACCCATGTAAGCTGTTTCCTTCTCAAGTCTACACTTGGCATAGGAAAACAAACTTGTTTAATCATCAGTTTTCAAATGCTTACCATATATGTCACAACAGTCTGTTATAATGTTTGAGATTCATGACAGCGATACTATTTGGGGAAGTGCATCAACAGATTTTGTAGGATTTTTTTTTTCCCCTCGAAAATCCCACATGTGTATTTAGAAGCTACCTTTCTGAGTACACAAGCGCTTCCACGGGTACGCTGACTTGCTCACGAGTCAAAGGAGGAAAGAGCTAGCGACACCTTTACAACTGTATCTTTGCAGCTGTTATAAAAGTAAAAGCCATACAATTTTTTTAATTTATAGAACAGTGCTGGTTGATTTGTTCTGACTCGCTGCGGAGGGTGTGGTTTGCCAACCCTCCTGGTGTTGAAGAGTGGAAGACGTGCTAGAAGGGCTTTTTGGAAAGAAGCACTCAAGCATGCTGATCGTTGAAGGGAAGAGAGGAGAAAAGGAGGAGGACAGAAGACGAGGAAGAGCATTGAGGTTTAGTTTTGGAATCCTCTTTTAGTTACAAAAACCCAAAGAGCATAGAAGCTGTCTTTTGACTTGTTACTCTGTTGAGGATGAGAAAACCTTCAGCTCAGGTATAGTCACACAGACATCATGAAAGTATGATGGATGAGGGAACAGTAGTTGGAAGATGAAGAAAAAACTCATGAGGTCATTAGCATCACTTGACAATGAGAATATTGCTGTGTTGAAGGGACTGATAAGAAATACTCACAAGCTGAAGGGCAGTTTGATCATTAACAGGAGTTAGGATATGAGAATTGTATCTCTTTTTTCAGTGTGTGTGTGTCTGACTCTGTCAGCCCTCTCAATCCTTGAGAAGGACTTCATCTGGTCTTGATTCGGAATTGTAGTTAAATACAACGTGTCGTATCATACTTGGGAGGTGACTGGAGGTAGCGATACTTATAAGCTGATAAATGGGAAGTCAAGTGTAGCAGCATTGGTGACACAGCAATGGAGGGAACTGAGGCATATGAGGACCACTGCCTTTGCAGTGTAAGGATAATCTACATATGCCAACAGTCTATTACTATGTGCTTTTAACCTCTGGTTGTTAAGGAAGCCTTTCTTTTTTTTTTTTCTTTTTTTTTTTTTTGTGTGTGTGTGCGCCTAGCATTTTTCTAAAGGATGAGAATACTTAGTATCTGACAGACTTGAACTGTGGGGAATGCAGTATTACCTGTCAAGACTCTAGCAATATACAAAAGAAGCCAAGTTCTATTCATTCTTCAGTGGTGCAACAGAAGTTGTGAAAGATGACAAATCTGCTGACTAACTGCTAGATATTTAAAAACTACAAAAGGAAAAATTAAGAGTTACAATACACAGAGTTACAGTCTTCCCCCATTATCTGTAATTTTAAAAATCAGTATTAATCATAATAATAGAAAATCATAATTTGTGCTTCTAGGAGACTCAATAGGCATTTGGAAGCAAACTGATCCTACTGATGAGTTAGTGAACTCAGCTAGTAAATAGGTTGTGATGATGGAGAGATTGCTAACCTCTGGGCATTTCAGATCTCTCTCATGCAGAGTTAATGCAGTAATATGTGTTTGTATTGATAGAAATAGCGTGAGTGGCTGAATGAGAGCTTTTAGTTGTGTCTTGAAGTGAGAGCTGCCATCATTCAATAAGCATACAATTTATGTATTGTTTTCATTGTTTGGTGTGTAACCCTGTGCTAGGTGAAGTAGAGAACTTGGAACTGAGAATAGTCTAGTAGTCATATTCTCCTTGAGTGCAATTTTAAAACTGAATTAAACTCTTCTTTTCTACACAACATTCTTCACAACAAATAACATAGTGTGGAATGCATGATTTAGTTTTGGTAAGCAAAAGTTAAGTAGAAGACTCATTCTTCATCACTTGTATTTTAACCCTAACTTACTTACACTTGAACAGTAGACCAAATAACAGTCAGTTGTATACTAAGGATGTCGGATTTTTCTTGTATTTACCTGCATAATATAAGCTCATTCCATACAAAATCTTAGTACTTTGTCTATTATTGCTGGTTTGAGATGTGCAGCAACATTCTTCAGGCATTTCCTCTTGCAAGAATATGGTACTTCATAGCTTCATATCTCTCCTTCTAAAGAAGGTGGGAATAAAGTAGATGAGAGCTAATCTAGTCTAGTTCTGTATATTTTCTCAGAATGCCTTTGCAAACATAATTCTGAGTGAAAGCAGTCTTTTCTGTATATTTTTAGCTAATATGATTTTTGTGTGTTTTAGAAAAAGAAACAGTCTAATTTTCCTGTAGGTATATTAGTTTGTAATTCCCAATGCAAAACTCTTTTTGTTATAATTTGAATTTCCTGTTTTGCTTTGCATTAGTCTTTTTTTTTTTTTACTGGCTCTCCGCAGCATTTCAAATGTAGATTCACCTATATATTTCATTAGTGATCTGTTCAGGTCGATGTGATCCAAATCATTTAACCAAAAGATGAAGGTAGCTTTTAGTAGTTATTCTTGGGAATTTTGTATTCTAAATTTCCATCTGTTGGTGTTAAGAATTCCTTTCAAGCAAAGAGTTATTTTGAGCCTTTATGAAATATATTTAAGTTCCTGCTCCTCCTCGTCTTCCTCCTTTCTTTTTCTTTTATTGCTAGCAACATAAATCTATGGTATATAACTTAATTCATCTGTCATTTTAGGAAATACACAGAAGAATAGCAGAAAGCATACAATCCAAAATCAGTTGTGACGATATGGGAGAAGTTCAGCCTGTGTGCTGTAATGTTTCTTCTGCCACTTTCAGAATGACCCTTAAGAGATTTAATAAGAGCATATCCTGCATGGAGAGCTGCTCACTTGGTTTTTAAGATCTGGGGGTTGTATGGTTTTTTTTTGTTTGGTTTGGATGTTCTTTTGTTACTCTGATATTTTTTCAGTTGCTTCTACTGTTTCAAAGGATGTCATCAAGGAGAAAGATATGCCTCAAAGAAAAGTAGTAGCCAATGTAACACTGATGGAAGTTTTTGAATACTTGGCTGTACAATAACGAAAGATGTCTTGCATAACTCCCTAATTCTACAAGTTCTTTTAAAACTTAGCTTTCCTTTCACAATAACAATATGAAGGTTTCTGTCTGATCTTGTGGCTAAAGGAGCTTGTACAAGACTGTGATGCATAAATGGGGAGTTTTTCTTGGGGAATGGGTTGGGGGC
Source organism: Buteo buteo (assembly GCF_964188355.1). Classification (NCBI taxonomy): domain Eukaryota; kingdom Metazoa; phylum Chordata; class Aves; order Accipitriformes; family Accipitridae; genus Buteo; species Buteo buteo. The sequence goes on along the minus strand of NC_134171.1, from coordinate 74,753,104 downwards.
TTTTCCTTGCATGCCTCACTTAGAGATTGGTACTACCATTTTGCCCATGGGACTATTGTCCCTATTTTAAAGGTTGTTAAAAGACTGGAGGGATTGTAGAAAATAGTTACAAAAAAAACCAAGAGGAAAGACTGGATCAACTGTCTTTCAAGAAGAGATTTAAATAAGTCAATCTGTTTAACTTATCAAAAAGATTGAGAGATTACTTTGTTGCAGTATATAAATGAATGTTTTGATGCTAAGACAATACTGAGTACTAAAGAGTCTTTAACAGTAGTGGAAAAAGGGGTAATAGGAGAAGGGCTAAAAGGTTAAACCAAACAACCGACAATTAGAATTTGACAAATGTTTTTAATGGAAAGGGTATTCTTTATGACTGGAGGTGGCAGATTCACTTGTATCTCAGGATGTTTTCAAATCCATCTGAGATGATGTTTGCTTTAGACAAACACACCTTTCAAGAAGGGTTGATATGGATATGGATTTGGCACAGGGGTTACTGGTTGGAGTTAATGATCTACAGAGTGTAGCCAGTCACTATTTCTTTCAGTGGTCTGTTTGCCTTTAAACTTCATGAACTTTAAACTCATTCCTGAATTATTATTCGTGGTTTTGTCATATTATTTGAAATACTTATTTTGCCAGGCTATGTTAGGAATGAAGGTATGATACCCTTCTTATTTCTGTACGTTCACACGTTTTTATGTTCTCTGATTTGGCTGGTTTGAAAGTAAGATGCTGGGGAATACTTTTCTCTCCTTTTTTCATATTGACTGTTAGAAAGTAGGTGTTTAAAAAATCTCACTTTACCCAAGACAGTGCTAATGCAAACCCAGATTTGTTAACCCAAGAGATTTAAGGAAGGCTATTGGAAGAAATGAGTTAGCTTCTCTTCTGAAGTGAGCCTGTCATGTTATGAGATACTCTAATCTCTGCAGGACAGTATAGAAAAAAAACAAGAAAAAACTTTTTGTTGGGTTTGGCTTTCAGGAACTTTGAAAAAAGCAAATACCTTCCGGACCACCTACACTTACAGTTTTATAGCTGTCCCAGATTAAAAAGACATAGAAAAGACAATTCTAATTATCTTTCTTCCTTCAATTGTGAAGGAAAAAAGTTATCTTCCACTATCCATAAATTTACTCTGAGGCCTATTAAAAGATAGCTGTGGTGCTGTTCAAGCTAATGAGTTGCAATGCCAAGAGTGTACTACAATCTTGGCTGAACAGCCACCATCAGGCTTTGAGGACAGTGAAGCACCTGCGTGCAGCGGAAACAGGAAAATTTGCAGATGGAGGAGTGTCAGTGGGCTCTTCACAGTTTGCCTGCTCCAATAAGATCTAAAACTTCTGAAATTAGACGGGATTCTTTGGGGAGGAGAAAAAATGGCATAGTAGAAAATCTTCTTCTGAAACTAATATAACTACTGCTGTGCATCAGGTACACGTTTGTACACTTGAATTGGTCGGGAAAAGGTTGCTTCCTAATGAAAGAGGAGACTATTTTATCCCAGTAGAGATGAGAAGCAGTAAGACAATGTAGTTTACAGTAGATAAGGGTAAAGTTTTCTTTTATCTCCCCACTCTCTACATGGCTCTGTGTTGCTCTCACATAGGCTATGTGTCTGTTAACCTGAAGACGTCAATCAGACTACGTTTCAGCAGGAAAAAAGTATGACTCTTAACAGCGTGATCTTGGTGGGAATGCATTTGCAATAGAGATACTTTGGGCAAGAACATTTACTTCCTTAAAGCTGTATGGGAGTTATCCTTCCCTCATACAGAAAAGTGCTTTACAATATTACCATTGGAAATTATCCCCGGGAAGACATGCCATGTAACAGAAGTAGCACAATGAAATGGCTTCTCTGCTACAGTCATTTACAAATTTATAAACTTTAAGCTATAGTAAGAAGTCTTGTTTTGCTGCTTTTCTTAATATGATGCAGAATATCTTTAAAAAATATTCATGGAAAATGTGCTATGTCCTTTCTTTTGCTCTAATCCTCTGTATTACCTGTACAAAGAACAAGGATTTGCACCACCACCGCCCCCCCCCCTTTTTTTTTGCTTATCTCTGCTGCAGTCCTACCGTCATTGTTTGATTCTGCTTAAATCCTTCTGTACCTAAAGGTACAGCCTTATCAATTGAAAAGCTAATGCTATATAAGAAGTGAAAAGAACACAGAAAGGTTTCCTAGCAACTACTGTGAATCCTTCTAAAGTAAGTCAGTTAAAACCATGTAGTACGTGCAATGGGTGTAAATTAGGGAGCTAAGCTGATCCACAGATTTACAGATGCCCACTATAAAGTACAATAAAACCTGTAATAGAAGGTGAATTGCTCAAGAAGAAAATCACATCAGAGTCTTGACAGCTTTATCATTATTTAAATGATCCAGCTTAAATTCTACTATGTAGTTAGTAAGACTGAGTGTCAGAGCTACAGCAACGGTGTACAAAAGCACAGTTAATAGCATTGGTTAGTGTCGCTGCTGTGATTATGTCTTTTACTGCTCTTTCTAAAAAACAACCAGCAAATGTAAACAAAAACCCAAACTCCAAGGGGCAGTTGTGGGGGAGCCATTGCAAGGTACAAATATACAAAATCTTGTCTGTGAAACAGGGTCGGTCTTGGTTTGTTCTGCCTTTGCACACCGTGAATTACATCGGACATTTTTAGGTTAGTAGAATCTGTTCAGTAAAGTGTAGAGAGGCTAAAAATTATCTGCACTGCTCTCCTGCACTCTCCCATACACTGGTGTTTAAGTGTAGGTTTCTTCACTCAACGTTTTTTTATTGTAGATTTTTTTTAAAGAACTCCTTGGACTGGGATTATTTAGGGAATCAAGCTAAACGCCCCACTTTTATAAAGGCAATACCTTTATTTCTGGAGCATGCTTACTTGACACTCAGCTTGGTTACATGAAATTTGGAAAGTTTTCACCAAAAAAATGTTTGTGGCTCATACAATTAAATTCTTTATTATGTATTTAAGTAAATTGATGGGTTGATTTTCAGTTCAAGTAGTGCAATGAGTTTTCATTTGACTAAAATATTCCTCATTTTATGCTTGTTCAGAAATGACTAATAATATGCATAGGAGAAAATGTAGACCTGCAAAAGCTAACTTTAATTCTAAAACGTTTAAAATTTTACATTACGGGTGAAAGTCCCTCCTTACGCCGAAGTGATTTATAGCACTTAATTAGTTCTTCAGAATCTTCAGAAACAATAAATAATACAGGGGTACAGTCAAGCATATTTGCAAGCAAGAGTGCAATTAAACCAAGTAAAGTTTCCCCATTGTTCTCCAGTAAATAAATGTACCCTCCAGTAAAGAGAAAAGACAGAATGGGCTTCAAGTGCCGCCTACAACCCCATCCTAATGAGTCAAATTCATGTCTGAAGAATGGTGCATGTTGGAGAATGCCATTTGGGACCAAGATTTTGTGGTGGTGGTTTTTTTTTTTTGTTGCTTAAGTCATCACCCCTGAAATGAGGCTCACGTGAAGACAAGACCCAAATCACCGTCCCTTTACAGGAGTAACACATGCAAGCATGTGAATGTTCACGTTTTTATTATAATAGTTTTAGTCTTTGGTTTCTTCCATTTTGCACAGTCTGATAAGCAAACCTTGAAAAGGTCTGAAACATCCACACACTCCAGTACTTACCCAATGCTTATCCCTCCCTGGCTTCTCTAATCTGAAAATCAGGTTGGAGCTGTCAACAGACTGACCTTTCTCACATTATTGTGTTATTTCTGCTTCTCCTTTTGACTTCTCACAGGAAGTGCAAAAACACAAACATATTGAAAAGCAAACAATCAAGCAAACCCAAAACGGGAAGAGCAGCACTCCAAACACCAAACGAGTTTGGAGTTGTTCTGAAGGTTGGCAATAGTGTGAGCTGGCTCTTATTTTTGAGGTGCGTGTACATCCATTTTGTACTGTGGAGAGTGGACTGACTGTTGTAACTCTTCTGGCGGGCAGGCGTGAAAATTGTGAAGCAGCAGTTTCTGCCCCGTACTTCTTCCTTACCCTCTCCGACATCATTCAGCAACCGTTGCACTTGTAGAAGTACTGTGGTAGAAATATTAATCCACTCAGTAAATTGTAACCTTCATTTACACAAAGAGGTGATGAATGTATGAGGAGCATTGGGAAACTGATGTCTAGCCAGCATCTCCAAGTATTTGCGGAGATCCTTACTCCAGGCACGCAGGGAGCTGCCTGCCCCAAGTCTATGTTGGTGCTCTCTGTTCCCATTCACAGGTACAGCTGTACCTGCAGCTTTCTCTTGAGGAAGTATGGGAAGTTCCTGTAGTAAATGTAAAACTTGAAGCAGATATTCCCTAATGCTAAGTGTGTGTGTGTGTGTTACTTGTTTTGTTCCATGCTTTTTTTCCCCGCCTACCAAGGGGAAGACTTCAGACAATTTGTTGCCACACAGTCTGCCTTCTCTCTGATCCCTAAACGAAGGCTGGAGACTTGCATTATCAGGTGTGTATTACACACTCAGATATTATCTCTGGCAACTGTACGTAAGCTTGCCTCATGCATTGAGGGGTATTTGTTTTAGAAGTTGAAAGAATAAACTCCAGAAACTCCTTTGTATAACTCTGAAGGCAAGGCCTATAACCTGGCTAATGTCAAGCTCTCGTATAAACTTACAGTCAGTGCATGTCTGTAGTAATGCATTCTTGCTAATGGCTTGGCTGCACAGTCATAATTTGTAGCTTTGGGAAGACTTGTTAAGTCATCATCTTTAGCTGTGGCAGCTGAAGGTGTGTACAATTACCCCTGGCGCAGGCTGATTGTTAACAGTGTGCGAAACTACGTATACGCTGATTGCGAAACCCATCAGAGGCTTCCCCTTTTACAGGCAAGCAGCGTAGCAGAAGTTGCTTAGGGGCAATCACTTGCTTTTGTCTTCATGGCATAAGAAATAGTCTCATCAAATACCATCTTCCTACTAAGATTCTTCAATATGGTACTGGAGAGGAGGCCTTCCAGTTGTTTGTGGAATTTAATTTTTACCCTCTGTGTAATTAAATTGCCACTCTTGAAGATTTTTGCTAAGTGTAGGGGAATAATTTAGACACACAGTGTAATAAGGCTTCCAGATGGTAAATTCACGAGTCTGTTTTCTGGTGGTATAATTAATTATTCTAGTCTTTCATAACATTTGAACCATCATTATCTACCACAGTGTCCCAAACATGAGCCAAAGTCTGAATACTTGCTCCTTATGTTTCTTGGTTGTATTCTAGTCTTATGGTTGCCCAAATCAAGGAATTATCATCAAGCAAAACCAATAAATAACTGTGAAAGTCATAGAGTGTAAAAATCTGTTTGCTACTACACAGTATGGAAATTATTAGTATGCCATGGGTTTTTTGGGTGTATTATCAGGATCTGACTTTCTGATAGTCTTTCTGATAGTCTGATACCAGCAGCAATGTTGTAGTCATAAGACTAAATGAACTTGCTTTATCTTTACTTTCTGGCTTTTATGAAATGGACTGGAATTAATTGTGCTATAGGTATTTTCTACTAGTAGTTTCTCTACATGCAAGGTTTTCTGTTCTCATACTGCATGATTTGCAAAAATTCATCTTAAAAAATAAAGAAGTGCAGTATCTGTAAATCTGTAATTGACATGGGACGTTTATTTCAGTTTATCTAAAATTTATATATGAGTGTGAATAAATATTGCTTATCTACTCTGCAGGTGTGTATATGCACATACATAGCATTTAGATTTCACTGTTTACCAGGTCATTTACTTAGCTTTAGCAGTTGCTATTTCTCAGGTTAGTACGCATCTAGACTTTCATGAAATTACTTCCTGCAGTAAATCTCTTAAGTATTGCAATGTCCTGAACAGTTTCTCAGAAACATCCCTCACTGTCAACTTCTGGAGCCTATTTTCATCAAGATCTCGTGCCCATAATTATTAATATGTCCAAGAATCTTGGAACTAGTACAAGACATTTTATTGATACCTAAATATTCACAGGGAAGACAAACTATGGAACTTAACAGATCATTAAACAGAAAGCTATATATGTAATGAAACTGCTCATCTGGACTTGAAACTATTTGCCTTATGTTTATGAGAATAAATTCTGACAGGTTACTTAAAATTCACTTCACCCAGTTTCCTCTTATATCAGTCTGGAGTATGGTGTTTGGATATCATTCAGGGCCACAACATTTAGAAAACAGCTTGCTTGCTTTGTCTTGAGAGTCCTCCCCAGTTAGCACTGGGGAACAGTAGCCCTGCACAACATAGCAATTGGGTTTGAGTAACTCATGATCATGCACAAAGCAATTCCCTATATGTTAGATTTATAATCTGTTTAATCCTTTCTTCTCAATGCCCCTGTTCTTCAATTAGTGCCTTTTCACACACATTTCTCTAATCTTACTTCATCTTCTTGTAGCCTGTGCAGTGCAGGCTCTATTCTTTTTTCTTTGAAGCTGATGCAAGGACTTCCACTGACTCCACTGTGGAATAGGTAAGAGCCGGTTTGTTTTTTCTGAGGAAAAGAAACCTAGCCTGGTTTCAAAGCACTATGCCCACCTATGGTGATAATTAGTTTGTGTGCACCAACTGCCTTTCAGAATGTTCCTGTACTTATTCATTTCCTGAAAAAGGACATGATTTTACTACTATCAAGGAGGCACAATAGCATGATTAAGCAAGAGTGAAGTTGATTCGCTTCTTTACACATCAGATTGCACCTCACTTCTCATCATGAGATTTGTATTATCAGCACTAGTGGTAATATAAAGAAAAAAAGACTATGTTTTGCTTTAGAATCCCCCCCCCCCTTTTTTTTTTTCTTTTTTCAAACCGGAAAAAACTCCACTCAGCATAAGAATATATCTATATAACTGAGAGGGAGGGAAGGGAGGGAAACATCACATTCTACAGTATTATGTTACAAAACACTTACAGTCCTACTGCAGTTAAAACTAGAAAAATAAAAGAAGGGGGATGTTCCTTACGGGTAAAATTCTATCTGTGCAAGGCTATGCATCACTGAAGTGCTACTTAAACCCTGAAATAAGTGGGCCTCAAGTAGTTCGCAGGCCATCATGCAACGATGGATTTCACCCTAAGAAATACCAAGTGGTATTTTTCCATCTACATCAGTGGTCTGGGAAGCACAGTAGAGTCAAGATACTGTTGATTTATAAATCTATGTGTGTACAGGGTGTATATAAATATAAATACAAATAAATATATGTATATGTAGACAAACACAAAACATGAACACTGAGATGTACTTGCATTTAGTTAAGTTTTACTGAAATAAAACTCTCATGTCAAGAGGAGGTTTACAGTTGCTTTTTCTTTTTGCGGAAACTTTTGCAAATCACGCACTAAAGAGAAGTGAGCATTCTGGAAACATGGACAGCATTTTGGTTTACCAACTGAAGAGCAGTAATAATGTTGCTTTTATTTAGTACTGTACCTATAGATTACAATACAGTAATGCCATGCAACTATTCTGAAAGGACATAGTGATTTGGGCATGAAAAGACTAAAATTACAGGAAAATGGAGCTCAAAATTACATGTCCTCTGAGAATTAAGTCCTTGGTGTGCAAAAAGCCAGAATATCAGATATAAGCCTATTATACTTGTTACCTGCCCTTCAGTTAGAAATTGCTGCAAGCCATAAAAAATAGTGTTGTTCACACTGCTCAAGTTTAATTCAATCAGATTCGTTGAAGCTTGGGTCTTTAATAAAGGACATTTTTTCGAGAAAGTAAACTTATCTCTCTCGCCTTCAGGGTTTTCTCCCTCTTATCCTTTTCTAGTGAAACTCTGCTTAAGTAAAAAACAGGACCACAACTGTCTGCTATCATGGCAGTTTAAAGTTCCAGCATGACATTGTTTTTCAGAGATGATGGATACAGATATTAAATAGGATGTCAGCTTTGAAGGATACTCAGAAAGATGTAAGAGAGGCTCTTTAGTACTGACTGAATTAATGCATTAACACTTTGACATTACATTCCATAAATTCAAAAGGGCAATGCAAAACAAAACAAGCAAAACAAAAATCAACCAGCCAACCAAAAATATCTACGTCTGACCTCAAAGATCAATAAATCAGAATTTCTAGTTCACCAGTTCTAGTGGAAAATTACTATGTCTCTTCAGGCTGAGAGGAGATATCTTCTGTGCTTTATACCGTATGTTATATTTCTTTGTCTTTTGACTGTGTAATGTCTACGTAAACCACCACAGACATCAACCATGGATGTGGAAAACTTCATTTCTAAGGTCTGAGAAAATGAGTAACTTTCAGGGTATGTTGTGGGCTGTTGAAGTCAGTGGTAATTGAAACCATGAAAAGTTACTCGAGACTATAAAAAAGTGGCCATTGATTTAAAGCCTACACACTGATTTTTTTATCCATCCTTGAGACTTGGCTTTAAGAGTATGGGCAGAAAAATATGTGCATATATGCATCTTTGTTCATGTGCACAAAGGGCAGTAGCAAAATGCCTCATATTTGTGGCTAAATTATGTTAGTGTGAACACACAGACTCCTGACGTACTCATCATTGTCTGCATTTAGGTTACTTCTCTGCACAGCTAAGAAATGTGTTGGCACTCTTAACAGCTTTCCCAGATGGTATCAGTCTTCCCCCAAAGAGTGTATTTTTCTCTGTTTCTCATTTTATTTTTTTTGTTTGTTTTTATTAAGCTGGTTAAGAGCTCCTTGAAATCCCTACAGTTTGGGTTCTTTTCCTGTTGCTGGGAATTTTTTTTTCATTACCAAATGATACTTCTCCCACATTGTCTTACGTACTCTATACTTTCAAACAGATAGACAGTGCAGCTCAGAAAAAAGATGTTCCCCTCTGTACACTGGAGAGATATAATAGTATGGTGAGTATTGCAGTTGTTTCTACCACCTCTGCTGAAGCATCGCCAGACCCAAATGAACAGGATGCTTTTGTGTGTACCAGTTTCTTTCAGTCATTCTTAAAACAAGCCCAAATGATTGTATCTTCCTATTACTTAACACATATAACTTCCTATTACTTATATTAACAGGCACTTTTCACTGTGATCCAGCTGTCAGACAATGTTCTTTGGTTGCATTAATGGAAAAGATCTGGATTTAGGGTCCTATGTTTGCTTTTATAAGCCAGATTTAGCATTTGGGATTTATTCAGATTTGATGCTCTCCTCAGAAGGTTCCTCAGTCTTTAAATTAATCGGGAAAGACCATTGACCTTCCTGCTACCAGACCACTGTCTGTTCCTTCCAGTCGATATCCCTTGGGTGTGATGGTAACAAACCAGGCTGGCTGCTTCTCCATTCTTTGACTAAGCTCTGCGTTGGGAGGCAGGACAACATAGAAATCCCAGTGAGATTTTCAAGACATCATGAATTTTAAATTCCATTTGAAACTGTAACTTGCTAATCCTCCTTTATACAATCCCATAACTAGGATCAGTGGATTTGGGCGGAATTGACCTGAATCCTGCCTTTGAGAGATGTCGTGACAGAAATGTTGTGGTCCAGTGAATATTGAACATCCACATCTTTTCTCCTTCTGCCAAACAGATATAATAATAATAAGACTAGCAACAGTTCTGAAGTTGCTTTCAAATTTTTCTGATTCTTCTTCTGGTATTAATACTTCTAATAGCAAAAATCTTCACCTTCTTTGTTCTGTTTGGGGTTTTTTTGTTGTTATTGTCATTTTAACTTGCATTAAGCATTTCTCTGGGTGGTTCTCTGGTGGGGGAAGGATGCACTGCTATTTGCTTAGAGAGTTATGCAATGAGATAAATGGTTTTCAGCTGCTTTCAGAAAAATAAATCAGATGGTTGAAATTCCAACCATGCTGAATTCAGGTAACAATAAACAAATTAAAACAAACAAACAAAATCTTCCAATTATTGTCAGCCAAAGTGGCTGACAAATAGGTGAATGGTTTTATACTAGTCCTTTGTACTATCAGCCTGCCACAGAAAAATTATTTGTTAGAGCCAGAAAGTCTGGATTACAGTGAAGCTGAAATTTATTTTTAGATGAGTGCATGGCTGAGATGGCACTATTAAGAAAAGGTGGATCAGTACAGAGTCAAAACTAAACAGGAATTGAGGTGTCTCCTATTCATCTTTAGGCAGGGTTGTTAACTCATAACAAGTTCTCCATTGGTACTCTGTTGGCATAAATTTTCGTTCTTAATTTGAAAAAGAGTTCTACAGCACACTTTATAAAATTAATGCCAAGGAATAATCTTTAATTAATGACACTTTTTTTTTCTTTAAAATTAGAAACACTTATCGAACAGTTACTCACTGTCATGATTGTAAAAATGAATACATTATATAGATATCGTCATCGCGACAGAAATAATGGCCTGATCCAAAGCCTATTAAAATCAATGAGCCCAGAATTGTATTATTCAGATTTTAGACTAAAGATTTTCTCTGTCGCTTTTATGAATGTATGACCTTTTTCTTTATTAATGTAGTCCTGCGTTCACATAACTTGGCATTTTGTTTTCTCTTTGCAAGGGTTAAAGTATTAATCTCTTACAAAGCATAGCAGGACACAAAAAGGCTGACTGGAAAGTTTCCAATGTCTATTGTAACCTATGTAATGTTTTTTGGGTGGCAACAAAAGGCATAATCTATTTCCACCTCAAACCTTCTGAATAGGCTGTAATCCATATTTAGGTCGTTAATCAATCATTGGGAAAATTTGGTATTTCTTTGGCAATCAGGTACAGTGATTGCCTTTATCACAGAACATCATTAGCCAGAGCCAAACCTCTCTTTTGAATATGATGGATAGTTTGTTATCTTAATTTGAAGGAATATTGAAAATCGTTTTCAGCGACTACTTCTTCAAAAACGAATGCATTTTGGTTCCCATTTTTAGGCTCTCTTGTTGTCAACTATCTTTGTAATAGAAATGTTCTTTTCATAAGTAGCTGTATAAAGGATTTACTGAGTTGGCTGGACCATGTGCAGAACTAGGTTTTTGATGTTTCCACACACTTTCTGCTTTTTTTGTTCATCTACTGGTCAGAGAACAGACAAGATGCTGTGTGATTTGACTGACCAGTGGCAACTAAACTGTACAGCTTCAATAGTGAATTTTAAATACTGTAAGAAATGATCCAGAGAGGTGATAATGAATACACTCAGGAAATCATTATCTTCTTGCCAGTATTCTAAAAGCAGAAAATTAAGTTTGAGTAAATTAGGGTAAAATTTGTAGGCTAAATTATCCATTTTGTATTCGTTGTTCAGCTGCATTATTTTCCTTTTTCTAATCAGGAAAATAGAGGAAAAAAAGTGCTCTCATTGAGATCACGCAAGTGGCAACTATACTGCAAATCTATGTTATTAGCAGTGGAGTCAATTTTAAAGGACACAATATGAGCACAATATACATTGGAAACATTAACTAAGACTTCCATAGGTGTGTAGGCTTAGGAAATGCTCTGTATTGCTGCATCCACTCAAAAGCGCTTAAGTTTTTTGGTAGTGGTTGGGAAGGGCCTGAACTGGGTATTGTGCTTTATTTCATAAGACCAAGGAGTTTCAACTCGTAGGCTGTTAACTTGACAAAATCTGAAACTTCCCATTTAATATTAGAGGCAGAGGTATATGCATGTGAGTCTTAAAATTATATAAAGCATGGTATTTTAAAAATCCCTGCAAAAAAAGGTTAGGAATCTGAACCTGCAATTATCCTCCAACATACCACTTAGGCTGTAGGACCGGTGGCTGTGCCTCTAGTGCTTCACCACCCACCTAGCCCCAGTGTTCATCACCACGTGCTCGAGGCACCAAAGATTGTTTGTTAGGGCATGCCTGGAAATATTTGGCACGCTCGGGAATATGGGCTTACCAGGGTTGCAGCCACGATACTGAAGAACAGATAGAAAAAGCTCAAGCTTTCTCCATTGCTGCGCTCTGGATACATAGGAGCACGGAGGCTATTTGGAGGTGAGATGTGTTTGGGCTCACACATGAAATACGGTATAGATACAGCCTCGCAGACTGTCTCCAGAATGGGTGATCTCATCTAAGCAGCAAAGTGAAAACTCTATCAAATGACGTTAGACCCTGGAACCTGACCAAGTCAGGGCAGGTTAATTAAATGAGCAACTGCCGACAGTGTCTCTGCTCGTTTGGGATTTTGCACTCACTATGACAGACATGAAGAAGTATCTCTTGTTTTATACTACAGCTGCATCTTAGGATCACATGAAATCCCTTCTGCCTAAACTGATCAGAATCAGAGTCAGTCTCCTGCCACGGATGCTCTAATCTCCTCTCCTTTTGCATCATCTATCACGGGGTACCAATGAACCGCACTGACCTGTGAGAATAATGGAGAGAGAGGGGGGCATTTGTAGGTTAATATGTCAGCTGTGCTGGGTAACAGATGGTTTTAATGATGGGTCCATGATGTGATGTTACAGTCGGTAAGGTAACAACACTGTGGAGGCGAATTACAGAGAAAAATACATAGATAAAGCATTGAGGGGAGAGTGGGGGTAGGGAGAAGAGAAAACAAACAAAAAATACTTGTTAAATGTACAGGAAAAAGTCTTCAAACAGATCAAGGGGAAGATGAGAGAACAACAAAAAGAATTTAAGATTCTAAAGACGAGGAGCTACATAAAAATAATTGTTTCATTCTGCAGCTTAGGGCAGTACTATAGCTCTTTATTAGGCAATTATTTTCTGTCATTTTGAAGACTTTATCTCTTCCAACAACATAAAGATTCTACCTGAATTCTTTAGAGCCACGTTCCCTCCACCCCTGTGATAGTAGTGTGCACCTACTCTGTAATTCTTCTTCTTTCTTGTCAGACGCTGGGCTTTTTGTGCTTCACAGCAACCTGTCAATACCCGCATAGCAAAACTGATAACGAAACCAACATTTTTGTATAGTAACGTGTTTTACCTGAATACTATGTGGGCTAGATTCTGATAACCTTATTTATAATGAACAGTATCTTCCTCTGAGTGATAGAGTCCCTTATGGGATAAAGTGCTATCAATATCTGTCCCTTAAGTTTTAAATTAAAGGATCACACTTCATCAGTCAGTGAAATACCAGCACCTTTGGGATGAGATGTGACAACTTTTTAACAGTACATACCACTGCTACCTAGCAATTTAAGACAGAAAATGAAGCACACCATCGCCACTTGAAGAGGCAGAGGAAATTGAACTGGGTTGGTGGTATTAACAGGATTGGTCATTGCCAAGACAACAAACTTACAACTTGCATGCCTACAAAAAGTGGCTTGTGAGAATGAATAATGAAAGGTTGCCAGAAGACCTGCAGTTTCAGATGTTGTGGGAAAGGGCAGTGCTTCTTCAAGTCCTATACCAGCTAGCACGGCACATGGAACAGCTCAGCGCTGACGATGCCTCTCTAGCGCTCTTCCCTGCAATACTGAATACGTCCTGCCCAAATGTTAACTGGGTACTGCTGACTTGGTCAAAACTGGAGCTGTGACATTGGTTTCTTTGGCCGAGAGGAACAGTTTTTTTCTGTCTGGCTGCATCAGGGCTTTGAGTCGGTGTTTTAGGGCTTTCCTGCCCTGCAAATACTGCCTCGGTAGCTGCAGGTACTAAGAAGGCTATGCAGAATTGTAGTCGTGCCCTCAGTAAGCAGGTAAAACTGTGAACATCAGCGTGTCGGTCCCTGCTTCTAGCTGGCTCGGGTGGCCCTGGTGTCTCTGGACACATCAGCAGTTACAACTGACGTTATAGCCCCCGTCTGGTGGTTCGATATGCTAATTTAGCCCTGAGTCTTGGCCTCTTTCAGCGAGGGGTAATTGATAAAGTGAACCATCAGTTACTGGAAGGGTGCTATTCCCCTTCCCTTTCTGCAGGAGCAGCACCTTTCTTTTGTCTTTCCTCAGGTTTTTCCTTTTGCTCCCCTTTGGAGTTCCACAGTATTTCACTTTTCCTTTCCCTCTATTCCTATCTAGAGGATACTTTTGCAAACAAGCGACAGGTATCTGTAAATTATTTTATTGTTTATTTTACTGATTTTATATTTATATACTCTTCTCTTCTCTGATTTTTTTATCTTCTCTCTACTCACAAGCTTTCCAGTGGAATATGGTTTCATGCTGATTCATTGTTAGACTAGAAAAAGGCTACAAAATAAGTAAAGTCACAGCTGTACACATCTCTGGTTTTTACCTGCGAGTAAAGTCTTTGATTGCCATAAAGTACTTGCATGTTTTATCTTTCTATGATTTATTAGAACTATTAAATGAGATTGTTTTGTTACAGAAAACCAAACAGACCAATACATTCTTCCACTGTCTCAAACAGAGCCTCTATTGTGAATTTTGCAGTGGAAACATTACAGTTACTGGGATTTTGGTTGTGACTAGGAAATATATTCTCTTTGGTATAAGATGCTGTCTGCTAAGCTGTATACCGAGTGGTGCATACTGGCTGAAGGATGAAGGTTGACAGAGTGGGGGCAAGGAAATATTGAAAGTTAAGTGCGTAGATAGAGTCAAAGAGACTGTGAAAACAGGATGAGAAAAAGGTTAGTGATGGAGTAGGGCTTGAACAGTGAGGGGTAGAATTGGGCTGTGGAGCTGCAAGATGGTTTAGGGGAGATGAAAGGCATCAGAGCAGAGGGAGGAAAGAAAAAGGAAAGAGAAAATAGGCAGGAAGCTGGGAGACAGAATGACAAGACTTGAAAAAGAACAGGAAAAGTGTGGGGGAGGGGAAACAGAAAAGAAAGCAAGAGGTATAAAGAAAAGTTGAAATAGAAAATCCTGAAGTACAACTGGCACCGTCAGCCCAAACCCCAAACTGGAACCGTAAAGGTTTGTCTTTTGGTTTTTATAAAGTTCTCTTGATTTACATCAGGTTTCGTGAGATATTACTGCAGGGTCAGGATACTGACCAGGGAAGGAAATAGATAGGGGAACAGATGTCACAGAATACAAATGGATACAGCAGAAGGAGAGAAAACATAAAATTAACAAAAAAAGGGAAGGGGGATTAAATCAAGATAAATATCCCGAAGACTACTTTACACTGACTCCAATGGGACAATGGGAATGCAGAATCCTGGTAGGCTAGAAGTTTACTGATCCGTTTCAGGACACTTGTGTGGCTAGGCTACTTGCAGTAATTAATTCCTGCATACTCCACCATTGGTAGTAAACCATCTTAAGTCTGAGTTCCATTAACATTACTTGGCAGGGCTCAGCTGGTAGCAATAAAGTATAAGTCCTTAATTAGACTCCCTAAAATATTGCACCTGGATATTAATTGATTATACTATAGTTTGAAATATCCAGTTTTAGATAGTTTACTTATCTGGGAGGTAAAATGTATTGACTATTGGGGAAAAGTTATTTGCATAAATCATATAAGATATGTAAATCCAGTGAAACTTTTGAATGGAGAAAAAGAAAACTACCAATATCCCTGTTTGTTATCTGGAAAATGGTATGTTAATGTCAATATGAAAAAAGGTGGGAAAAGAGATAAAAGCATTGTTCTTCCTTGGAGAAATGGTTAATTTACAATTCATTTTCCCTGTTGTTTTTTGTTAGACCCTATCTGTAATTTAGATTTGTTTACAGCTATTATACAGAATACTACATTGGCAATAGAATATTTTTTTCCCTCTCCCTTTTTCTTATTCTCCTTTACAACTTGACAAACACGATTTCCAGATGTATGCTTATCCTATCTAATACACAGAGTGTACTTTTCAAGAACATGAATAAAACCCAAAGCAACAGTGTGTATGCTACAGAAATGTGACACTTCATTCACAAGTTGTCCCACAGACTGTTTTCTAGCAAGTTATTCTTTCAAATATGTATTGCTTAGTATATATTCATTATGTTCATAAAGGTAAGTGCCATTTACCTAGTGCATTAATTTAATTGAATTAACTGTGATTAGTTCAAATACCTGACATAGTGTAGGACTGTACGGATCAAGGCATTTGCTTAAATACATGACTCAGGGCTATTGAAGACAGTAGGGCTAAACACTAAACCGTGTACTTAAGATTAAAGACTGAAATATCTTTTAGGGCTAAACGCATTCTTTAGTAAATGTACTAAGACCCTAATATTATTACTTATATGCCTCTACCTTCTGAGACTTGTAATGCATGGGGGTTTTGCCAATGTAAATCTGACAAGCTCGCTGCCAGAAGATCTTGTCCTGATTCCCTACCAACAAAATCCATTAAACGCCACTGATCACAGCTAGAGTTACGATCATATATAGATACAGTCACATGCTGCGGTAGATGAACAGGTGATAGGAATAATATAAAGCTTCAGGACAGAAAACAACTGGCGAGTAACAGTGAAAATGTCCATTCAGTTTGCAGGTTTGTTTCCTGTTACTTTGGTACTTAGCCTTCTTTGCCCCACGTCCAGAGTTTCGTGACAGCGGTATAAACCATACCCATAAAGGCTTTAATGGATTGATCTATTTATGTACTTATTTAACATTTGCACCACTATTATTGTGGTGAAAACCTAAATCTCTGGTGACAAGCAGACAAAGACGCACAGATAGCACCTTTAATTGGCAGGATCAGAAAAGGGAAGTTCACAAGACTTCACTGAGAGAGGATGAATGCTTCTGGTGTCGCTGAAAATCTGTCCGTACCTGTGCTCATAAGCAGTCTGTGTGAAGTCTGTGCACCCTCAATGAGTACTTTGAAAGACCGCTGTGTCACTTCAATCACAGCTCCGCCAGAAGTGATGTGTCAGAAAACCTCAGTGTCAAATTCTGCCTATTTGAACTACCCAGAGCATCAGCATGGGTAACTAAAACAAGCTATCAAAGTGAGAAGCGCAATTTTGTATTACAACAATTTGTTTTCTAGAGAAGGCAGAATACCGAAACAAACCAGCTTGATTTATGTGTCAGTTTTTAAGTTCAGCATGCATCTAATACTTAGTCCTGAAAAGTGCTGAGAACCCACAGCTCCCATTGAATTGGTATTTGCTTCCAGCCTAAAGAAAATTAGAGCAGGCAATTTCTGAGAGCTGAGGGAGCTGGCACTCGAAGTGATAGGGATTGGCTTGGCAAGTAAATATCATCATCTTCCAAAACTGTTTCTGATCCAATTCTCATAATGACAGCTAAGCTTCCAAATCAAGTCAGAGTCAGCAATACAAACAAGTTGGAGCTCTTCCTTTTCACACTCTTAAGTGCTTTTCTGCCCTCCTCTATAGTCCTCCGACAGTCCTTATTTCTGCTTCCCTCTTCTGTGCGGCCTTTCTCACTCCTCCTCTCGCTCCCCGAAACAGGCTGCCAGACCCCCGACAGGTTGCAGGGTCTATCTGCTCCGCTCCCCCGGTTGCAGGCAAAGGAGCGATGCCTCCCAGCCCCTCCCGGCAGACCCGCCTGGGCCACCGGGGCTCTTTGCAGGCGCGGACATCGCGCGCTTGAGCATCTCGTGTACTTTGGAGCTAGGTTTTAATCTCGGAGCAGCTGAGGAAGCAGCCTGTGAACATGTGCAGCCCTTAGCACTATCGTATACTTCCAGTGGCAGCAGAAGGTACTCGGGGATTAATTCTGTACCAAACCTGCTGCTCCTGGCTTCAGCCTGAGGAGCTGCACTTTCCTGGCCTGTGCTGCGGGGTCTTCCCTGCCAGTCCCTCCTCCCCAGACATGTACTCTTCTTTTTGTGCCTGCCTCTCTCTTTCTTTTAGACTTGCACTTAATAAGAAGGGCAAAGAGAAATTCTCATCCGCAAAGTTCAAAGAAAAGAAAAGAACTGCCACCAGTTACTGGCATGTTTTCTCTGTTTTTAGTAGTTTATTGTTTTTGGAGGCTTGGTTTTGAGCACTTAAAGTTGACAGGTGCCAAACCAAAGCACTGAGCAGTTCTGTCAAGTCTTAAGAAATTCATGGAGAATTTTAGCAAACAGCCAGGCTCCTAGTTTGCCTGCTAAGTCTCTATCAAATATTGTCACTTGGGAAGTCCACAATAGTAATATTTAAGGAAAAATCTCTGTCCTGGATGCAGCCGTGTTTGGTGATGGTGGTGGTGGTGGTGAACCTGATGTGAAACAGACACTGTCTCTAATGAGGTTAATGGGGGGGCAGTGGCCTTTTAAATCCTATCTTCCAAAAAAAAGTTCTGTATGGAAACAGCATTTCATTGTTTTGATGGAAGATTTTATTGGAAACACTTACCCATTTAAAAATAGAGAGAAGCTTAGTAAAACATCCCTTAAATCATGCTTTCTGTAAGGATTGCTCTCCTTGTTTCTCATGTGAAGAACAGAGTATCACGTGTCTCAGTAACGCCACCATATGTAAGGGCTTTTTCTCCTCTCACCCAACAGAGCTGTAACTTGTATTCAGTTGCGTTGTTTTTGAATTCTGTTTAAACCAGTCTGCTTGCAAGTGTATTTCCTAACCAGGGGAAAAAAAAAGTCCTTTCCTTAAATATCTCCCTGTGTAAGTCAGAGTAGGATATGGCATAGTGTCTTGCTAAGAAAAACAAAAGCAATAAAAGTTTAAAATGGGTAGATGGTAGATTCCACTTCTACATTTTTTATTAAATATGTTCCTCTGGACTGAAGGGCAGAAGGAGTACATGGTATTCATGAAGTCACCTTAGCTTAGCAAGCAATAGTAGTACAAATACTTTTAGCTGTAATTATGAATTTTGCTGGCACATCACTAAATTAGCCAAGTGACAAAATTAGCTGGTTGTTTGGCTAAAGACCAAAAAGAATTAATCTGAACCACTGATGTTACTAACCCTGGGCAGTGCAAGGCTTTTAATAAACCACAGAAGAGTAAAGCAAGAAAATGTAGCTTGCCACAAGCAGTCTTTGTTAGGCGTATATCACTTACAAACCATTTAACAGATGTGTAAAAGAAGTGCAAGCCACGAGGATGAGTAAACAGACCTGATCTTGCTTCCACTGAAATAAACCAACACAAATTTTACGGAACCCAAAAGGAAAAGGCTTGTAAGAAGTAAATATGAGAATATAAGTCTTTACAGGTCAGGGACTTTGGGCAAAAGAAGGAGAGATCAGTTCTTTCGTAAGATAGTGTTAACTTTTCATCTAAGTAGAAAAGCTCAGTTGTGTACAGTCTTCTGAACATGCTCAAAACAAAGCAGATCATTCTGTGCATCGTATGTATATATTATTTGAAGATATAAGGACTGGTATGAATATCAAAACTTTAATCAGTATAGATCTAGATCTAAGTTCTACCTTAGATGATGCCTTTGATGTCTTCCACTGGTACAGTGAGTTTGTCATGCAAATGGCCCTTAGAGCTTTAATTGTCAAAACTAAAAGACTATATAAGCCTACACAGTTTCCTTGAGGAGGCTTTGAAAGCTTATACATCAAACAGACACACCATTGGCAGCTTTCAACCCAACAATATCAGTAAACTACTGATCCGAGTGGGGTAACTGCAGTAAACAACTGAACTGAGAAAATCAAATAACACGAAACTTCAGTTAAATTAAAGTTACTTGCATTTAGGAATTGAGAGAGGAATAGAATTAATGGTAAAATGTTTTGTGGATAGGATCAGTAGGAGAGGGGATGAAATTGCGAAGATAAAACAGCAGGATCTTTCTGTGACGGGAGATGGAAATACATGATAATTAACGTTAAATGTTAATTTTATTTTCGTCCAGATATAAAACAAGGAAATCTATTTATCTTGCAGCGTTGCTTCTCTTCCTCTTGGTAAATACTACTATCGTGACCAGTCCTTTAGAAAGGCAGCAGTAGAAATAGTGACTTCCGTGGGATGCTATTGGTAACAACATTCACACGGAAGCAGCTGGATTAAAGTCAAACTTGGAATTGCTGGATACACGGCCAGATGCCACATATGTGTGCATTCAGACATGAAGGAAGGACAGTAGAAATGATAATAAATAAATACGGAATAGTTCAATAATTTTTCTTTTTTTCCTGGAGAAAAAAAATAAAAGGCGCATTTAAATCTGCAGAGAGAAAAAGATAGTTATGTTTTCCCCTCTGCTGACCTTGAGGGCTTCTAGGGCCGGGCACCTCTTGGTGCAATTTAGAGTTGTCTCAGAGCTGCTTACTGTAATCAAATCCCCCTCTCACAAGTTCAAGAGCTCTCCCTGTGCCAGCGGTGGCCAGGAGTAGGTGCCGAAAGCTGCCAATGTGGCTTTCTGGCTGAGAGATCTCAGCTGGTTCCTCAATCCAGCTTTGTAAATTGGCAGAAGGTGGTGGTTGCCACCTGGCTAGTTTAAAAAAAAAAGGCAATGAAACCAAAATCAATCCTTCCTTACTTCTTTCTGCGATGCCTCGCACGTGTGCCGATGCACTCCGCCCGAGGTTTTCGAGGAGCGGGAGCGGGACGGACGGCACGCTCGGCCCCGCTGCTGCGGCACGGCCCCGCGGCCCCAGCCTTGGCGGAACAGCTCTGCTCCCCCCGCGCCCCAAAATATCTTCCCCCGCTGCTGCTGCGACGGCGCCGAGGTAGATGGGTTAGAAACTGCCAGGCAGGGGCTGCGTCGCAGAACACGGGCGGACTCCAGTGTTTTAGCTCAAAGGAGTTTTGACAGTAGGCTGCGCGGTGCGCCGGGGTTGCTTTTCAAATATCTCACACGCAGGGGGAGGCCCGTGGGAAGGCAGAAGAGGTGAGGTGGCTAACTCCCTCTCTGCAGACGAGACACAGCTCAGCGTGATGACGAGCTAACGCCACAAACCGCTCGCTCTGATTCTCTTCCCGGAGGGCATTTTCGATGTGAACCAGCAGAGAGCTGCTTGCAGGTTGTATACGTTGTTCTGCATGGCTGTGTCATCTTCCTCGGGCTGGGCAACTGGAGACGAGTAGGTCACAGCATCTCAAAATGTTGACCACCACTAGACTGGGTATATACCCACTACCCGTAGAAGGGGCTTTGTTGCTCACTCCAGTCACCTTCTTAGCTTGTTCAAATTACACGCAGTCAAACACAAAATATTAACAACTTACAGAAGAACAAACCCCAAATCTCTTTATAAATGTTCAATAATTTCTATTACACATAGTACTTGCATCATGAGACTGTTTTAAATGTCGTTAAAAATTGACATTTTTTTCCCATCAAAGACCGAGAATGTATGTTACATGCAATTTTTAAAACAAAATATTGTCCTAAGAGCGAGGTTGGAGACTTGTGCTGAGCATATTTAAAGCACCGATGACTGCTTTTAGAAAATCCATACAATTTAAGAGCAGGCAAGATGATGTCCTTAACCCTATGTAAAACTGCAGAAAACATGAGCTTGCCTAATAAGTGAGATTTTGTTTACCATTTTTAGAGATTATTTTTGTACCAATTTAAAAAGTTCATTCAAATGTCTGAGAGGATTTCAAGTTCTGGAAATACAATTAACTGCAGAGCAGAGGATTAAGGAAAAAGGGTATTGAACAGCAAAATACAAGGGGGACACAAAACCTGAAATACCAGAGAAGCACCAGATGAAAAAAACATCCAGGAGAACTACTGATATTCTTCCAACTTACCTTCAAAAGCTTATGAACAATTATGAAAATGAGAAGAATAAGCCTAACATAGAGCTGTATTTCTAAAAACCTTGAAACCTTTCTAGGTGCTTTAAAAGAATATTTAAAACATTTCTAAAGAGCTAGAAATGTTTATAGATAATAACCTGTTTTGGTTAGCGACAATTCTTTCTGTTTCATACAAATCTTAGCGCAACATAGAGGATGCAAAGGACACCACGGGGTCAGCTAATTCATTACCTGAAGAGACAGACTACTGGAAGATGTTTGTCTAGCTTCCTTTTATAAATCTTCAGTCTCAGAGATTCCAAAATGTCCCTGGAATAACGTCCCCTGGCATCTACTCTAGCATCTTACTACCTCTTATTAGGGAGATGTTTCAGTAATGTCTAGCTCAGCTATCACTCTGCAGTTCAAACTCATTGTATTTGTTGCTTTCAGACAGCAGATTCTCTTTTGCATAATAGATAAGCACAACATTACATTACCACCCTCCCTGAAACCTTCTTTTAAATAGCTGTAGACTGTTATGATGTAGACCAAGCAAATGCAATTCTTTTTTTTTCGTTGTTGTTTCTTATGGTTTTTCAAAGTTTCAGTAATTTTTTTGTTCAGTTCTAGATTCTTTTAGGGGTCCGCTCTATATTACCCAAAAGGAAGATGAAAATGTCAAAACATTTTTTCACCATTAAAATGTGCAATACCAGGAATTGTAATCTAAAGTTATATTTTACTTTGATAATTGAAAGGATAAACATAATTTTTAAAGCATTTAAAGGGTTAATGTGCAATCAAAATAAAAGATTTGATCAAGAAAAGGCTTTTTTTTTTTGCCCCGGAGATGGGTGGATAATTCTTTAGGACAACAGAATTTATAACCTTTTAAAATTTCTGGCAGCCTACTACAAGATTAATTATTTGAACAACTTCAGTTTAAATATTTCATAGGAAAAAAAGCAAGGTTAAGAAAGAACAAACTGTATTTCAAACAGTACAGTTAGATAACCTTGCATGAAACTCCTCAAGACACAGATGGTAAATATAGATCCTAGAAGACAATAGTAATTACTAGTTCCTTGACTTCTCCCTAGGGTTGAAAAAAATCAATAATAACCACCATTATCCTAACTCTTTGGCATGTGAGCTTTACCTTCCAAAAAGCGCTATTAAACAAATTCAGATAAATAACTTAGTGCAATCAGTGAAATTCACACAGGATTGGCTTTTGCAACCTGCTCTTTAAAGACAGATGATCTGTCCGGAAAGAGATCTTTTTATTTAAGCAGATGACAAGAAATATTTGGCCTGATCTTAGCCATAAAACAAAAACACTTCATGCTGTCCTGAGTTAATCAAAGTTTAGCGAGCATCAGGACTGCCACATGGAAATCTGCAGGCTGCCATTCCAACGTTAGAAAAACGATGCTCCTTTTTGGGATGAGTCATTTGACTTGTGCTGCCGAAGTTATGTATTTTCTTATCTTTCAGGAGAACATTGCCCTCATGTTTTCCATCTTGATTCATGATTCACTCATGATCGTTTGATGATCCTAAAAGAACAATGACCTTCTTCTTGAAAGCATGCAGCCAGTACTGAAAGCATTTGCAGGTCGCATGACAGGAATACCAACTAGGTTAGAAATATAAACAGGAAATTCAATAAGGCTGGATTTTGTAACACAGAAGTCAAGGGGCAGCTTTGTCACTGACTTGCATAATCAAGCCCTAAGTGAACTCAACAACACAAAGAGAGAGCATGGAAAAAAAGGGAAACACTACATCATTTCAGTACGTGGTTCAGTGCTGGTTTTCTAAGTAAGACTCTCCTGTCCTTAATTAATTGTTCCTTGTAGTAAATCTGTTTTCAAAACATGATTTTGGCTAAATAAGATTGTCATTAAAATCTTGGCCTGTGGAATAACACAGTGACTTTTTTACCAAAATTTTGCTTCCTAATAATGAACCATATTCATTGGAAGTAGGTACTTCTTGGAAGAAAGAAAATGTCGTCTTAGCAAAGTGTATGTCCTCAGAGGTAGGCTGGTTTTTATAGAGATGTGCTGGTTTGTATAGATATGTCCTGGTTTCGGCTGAGATAGAGTTAATTTTCTTTCTAGTAGCTGGTATAGTGTTATGTTTTGGATTTAGTATGAGAAGAATATTGATAACTTACTGATTTTTTCAGTTGTTGCTAACTAGTGTTTAGACTAAGGCAAGGATTTTTCAGCTTCTCATGCCCAGCCAGCAAGAAGGCTGGAGGGGCACAAGAAGTTGGGAGGTGACACAGCCAGGGCAGCTGACCCAAACTGGCCAAAGGGATATTCCATACTGTATGATGTCATGCCCAGTGTATAAACTGGGGGGAGTTGGCCGGGGGAGGGGGATCACTGCTCAGGAACTAACTGGGCATCAGTTGGTGAGTGGTGAAAATTGCATTGTGCATCACTTGTTTTGTATATTGCAATTCTTTTATTATTATTGTTGTCATTTTATTATTATTACTATTATCATTATTATTATTTTATTCCTTTCTGTCCAATTAACCTGTCTTTATCTCAACACACGAGTTTTAGTTTTTTCTGATTCTCTCCCACTGGGTGTGGGGGGAGTAAGAGAGCGGCTGCGTGGTGTTTAGTTGCTGGCTGGGGTTAAACCATGACAAGAGACTGTAATAAGAATAACAGTAAATGTCATTTAATTGCTAAGTCTGAAAATTAGATGGTGAATTCTCAATGTAAATTACGATGGAAACTTATCTCGGTTTTTCAGTTACCCAGGATTTTCCTCTGTTTTTGGTAAAATGTAGGCTTGTCTAGAGTGAACTGTGATAATTAGCACAGTCCTTTTGTATCATTGTAATAATTCATATTTCAAATCAGTTAAGAAAAAAGCATCTGACTGCAAACAAAAATTAGCAGAATTTGAAACATTTCTTTATATCCCCGTGAGAGCCTGGGACACGGCACACACATTTTCAACATACCTCAGTCTGCACGTCCTGAAAAATCCCTGAACCAAAAAAATGCCTTTGTAAACTTCATAATGAAGCGTGTTGATTAAACCAACTATTAAATAGGCATAAGAATTTTGCAAAAAGGTGCCATGCTGTAACATATCCAGACTGCCCATTTCTTACCATTTCCTGGGAAGATGAGCCATGGAGGCATACTGACTCTCTTGAAATTGTCCCTTCTTTGGGGGGGTTGAACAGGAGACACACAGTATTAGGCTCCTGCCCTGGCTGGTGAGGGGCAGAGGACCGAAGCGCTCGTGGTGCAGGGTTCACGCTCGGCCCGCTGGCAGCCCCAGAGCACCCAGGGGTCCCGCGGGACGGCTGCAGCCCCAGCCTGGCACCTCGGTCCTGCACCCGCTGCGCCCGTGGGAGAGATGGGGTCTGGAGGGCAGCGCGGATGGAGTTTAGGAAAAAGAGGGCTTTCACGTGAAAGAGCACCTACCTTCTTCTGAAAATGACAATTCACTCCTTACTTGAGGAAATTTTTAACCTCGAGTACAGCGTTGAGCACACCGGGGAGCCATGCAAAGATTTGGGAGGGTTTTAACTGTGTGGTTCAGATACTTAAGTATGCAGTGAGAACCTGCGTTGTTTTCATTTGTGTTCAAAAATAATGTATGTTTTTCCAGTCTACTGTAGATAAATTCAGTGGCCCCATTCGTGTTACTAAAAGTCATGCAATATCAGCACAA
Organism: Buteo buteo; assembly: GCF_964188355.1. NCBI lineage: Eukaryota > Metazoa > Chordata > Aves > Accipitriformes > Accipitridae > Buteo > Buteo buteo. The sequence goes on along the minus strand of NC_134171.1, from coordinate 74,727,839 downwards.
ACCAACACGGAAATTATCCCATAGTGATGTTTAAATTAGTAGAGGAAAATGTGCTCGCTCCATGTAATACCAGCTCCTTTTTGCCCCTTTCTTTTTAATTTCTATTAATACAAATTATTTAAGCATTAGTATATTGGCTGTAATTAGCTTTCATCTCTCCCCTTTTGATTTAAATATTGCCAAACTCCATTAAAACGGCTGTATGAAAGCCAGAAAATGGTTTACTAGTAAATTCCAAGTGCACGTCTTTGTTGCAGTGTAAATCAAAAGGTCACAACAAGTCATCTAATTGCTTGGTGTGTGTTCTATTAATTGCACTTTTAATGTGTAAAGCACACTAAAATTATCAGATAAACTGTGCTGCGTTCTGGTAAAACATCAGACGTGTCTGAGTCGTGGCCACAAAATGGTTCTAACATCTGTTAAAAAACTTTTGATACCAGTCCAGCTCCCTCCTATTTTAGTTGTCAGTGACATGCTCACCTCCACTGCTCCTGCTGTCAGCCTCTTTGCTTCTCAGAGCAGGGAAGCTTGGAAAATCCAAGAGCAGCAAGCTGCCTTCTCCTTTTATTTGTGGGATGTGCTCCATCCAGGCAAGGATGTAGGAATTCTGTGTTACTTCTAAGTATTTGTCTCTCTTAATTCCTTCAGAAGTTGTGTTTATACTGTATCATTTTTCTAAAGAAACATTGTCAAGATGAAAAATGAAAGGCCTAGGAGTTAGAAAAAAATTAAGACTGTGAGACTCTGATTTAGCTTTATCTAGTATCTGCAAAAATTGATGAATAACAGCTGCAGAATTGGTATTTGCCTAATCCTGCAGAGTGTTGGCTCCTCTGAGTGACAAAATGCACCCAAAGTTCCTAAGTTGTAAGAGAATATCTTTTTCTCCTTTGTAATTAATCAGAAAACTTACTGTCTTGAGCCAAAGTCTCATCACTCAATCTCCACTCTTTCCAGTATCGTTATTACTTCCTGATACACATGTCGAGCTTATACTCATGCGTCAGTACTTCCAACAGTGTTTAACAGGAATGAAGAGTGTTATCTTTCAACCAGATATCATAAAACAAAGACTGGGGAAACAAAACTTGCTTTAAAGCAACTTGCTCAGCATCAGATTGGAACGTTGATCGCTTTTTAGGACATATTTAGTATTCTATCATATTGAGTCCTTAAAAGTTGACTGATTTCTTCCTAGTTTCAATATATGAAATTATGAAGTTCAATCTTTGAAGATAAAGAAGAAAAAATATAGCATCTTACATAAGGATGTTATGAAATAGCAGCTTTCCAATTGCTTAGCCTTTGTAGGAGTTATTATGGCTGAAAAAGCTGAGCAACCATTTTGGCTCTAGTAATTCTTATGTACAGTCAGGAAAGCAAGATAGCAGGATAAACAGAAAAAAAAGCATTAATTACAATAATATTATTTTGCAAAAGAAGTCCAATTTTCCTCTAGAAATCTTGACACAATTTTAAAATGTCAAAATTGCTTTTATTTGCTACAAGAAGTTATGTGTTGACTAAATGAAACTACTTTTTCCCTAAAAAGTAATTTTTATGCAGAAATTTTCAAAACAGTTATTCAGCTCAGTAGCCAAAAAAAGACAGTAGTTCAATTGCTGTTATTACTGATGATGTAGGAGATACCTTTTAAACCCCAAACCTGATCCACTGTTTTCTTTCATCTTGCTTATTTGTTGCATACAAGTGAATGAGAAGAAAATGTAAAATATTAGAAATACAGTGGCAGCCTTGGCTGTTAACATAAGGGCCAGATTTTGTAAAGGGACTTCCATATAATATGACTAAAATACAATCCAAGTGGAATTTTGATACTAAATGAAAAGAAAGAAAGAAAAAAAGATACACTGGAATTTTCATTCAATTCCAGATTCACTTTTGCTGGAAAACATACGCAGGTACCGAAAAGGTCACAGACATGCAGCAGTTAAGTAACTGCATTCTGCTGTCCAAAATATTCCCAAGAAGTGCATTTCCAACCCCCCTGTGAAGGTATTCTTGTAACAGAATTTCATCTTCTCGTGCATAAATATTTGTGCTGGGAAGAAGACTTTTACATAAATAAACCCTGGAACTCAATCAGGCAGTAAAAAAAGAGGTATGTTACTTTTATAGATAAGGAATGTTTCCAGAGAGATGAAAACCCCCAAAAAAAGTTTTTCAGAGTGTAGATGGATGGACTGATGATTTAACTGTGGGAGGATGTTACTTCCTAAATTAACAAATTTTATATATTCCTGCGGTAGGTCAAATTTTGGTTCTACAGTATGTATTTAGAGTTAGTGTCCAAAACTTAGGTTGGTGTAAATCAATGTAGATCATTGAGCACCGTGTGGTCTGCACTGATTTTATAAACTATCAGTCTGCATTGTGAAATTATTTCTATTTTCTCTCTTTGAGAAGAGACTGCACCATGAGATGGGTCCCCAAAGGCTTGACAGTATCACTTTTGAAACTATTTACATTCCTGACACTGCATAATAAAATTTTTATTCTGTTCTTTTGTGACTTTTTTATTGCTCACTTTTGAAACATCGTGTTTTATTATCTTTCAGTCCTGTTATCAATACTGAGCAATAATAAGACTGTAATGACCTGTTTTAATAAGCCTATTACAGATTTCTATGTCGATTTGACATACCTAAGTGTAGTAAAATGGTTTATGAGGAGTAAACAGCTGAGTAATATCATATTCATATCCTTGGAGATGAAGTGATTGTAGATGAGAAATAAATAATTGAAGAAGACACAGTCTGGTGATTTCAGTTTCTGAACTCCTAAGAAACATCGGTGAGTCCATTAGACACTAAAGGGCTCTACGCTGGAGATTTAGGAACCTTATGGTTGGATGCCATGTACAAACTTCGTATGTACACATGCTTTCACGTGGACATACAAGTACATTAATATGGATATAGATATGCTATTGGAGAGATTTATTTTCAAAAATGTCTGAGTTCTAAAGGGCCAAGGGCTTCAAAGCAGGCTCAGGTGTCTGCTTTCTGGCTCTGGCATGTGTATGACCATTCAGAAGCTCATGGGCTTGACTGGTCTGAGAGGGTACCAGTGTATTTGGAAGCATATGTACCTGCAACATCGCCTTCGTAGCAATTTTGTGTATAAATATATAGGAAAGGCAGAGATCTATTTCTATATCTGTTCACACCTCTTCTACATATTCACGTTGGGTGTTTTTGGAGCTTTGCCACTAAGGCCTGGAGAGGTTGATGCTTAATGCCGTCTCATGCCTCAGCCAGGTGCGCCAGGTATACTTCGAAGCCTAGCACGAAGGTTGACTCTACTGTGATGACTGTGTACATTCATCTGCTTATTAATACAAGTCCAGACGTCTTTATGGGTGAACGTGCCTCCGATGTGACTGATCAAACAGTGCCGAGCCAGCATTTAAGGGGATGTCTTTACCTTTGGGTTCCATTAGTCTGTATTAACAGCTGGCAACGTGAACGGTTATTGACTGTTTTCTCTCTTGCTTGCTCGCTCACATCCTCACTACTCGACTGTTTGGACATTGATATTCTTCTGAGGAATACATTTATTTTCCAAACCAAACTACGCATGACTAAAATAACCCGTTATTTGCCATTTGAACACTCTACTCAGCATTTGTGCTTGGGCTTTTACAGAAAAGATGACACAATTAGGAAGGAGAAATGCTGTAATGTGACCAGCCACTTAGCACAGCTAATGAAGACTGTATTGAGAAGCTTAACTATTTTCCAAAAAGTCTTAGACAAGTATTTATTAACTCCCCTTAAATTCTCAGAAATCAGTATTTTTTTCACAGATTCAAAGACATCAAACTATCTCCCTGCACGTACGGTCAGGCAATTTCAAGTGAATGTTTTCTGTCTCTCCAAACTGTGTCAAAATTAATAGGTAAATTTAGAATTTGATTTTTATTTTGTACAATAATTTATGAGGAAATTAATTATGTGAATTATATTGGCAAAAATATGCTGTCTGTCACACAGGACTTAACTGTATACAGTATTCTAAGCAGAGGGAAGCTCCCTTAGCCCTGCATTCCAGCCCACCAAAAGTTATAAAATCAGGTTAATAAACCACACGTAGTATAATGTAGTCACGCAGCTTTCACTTTTGTAAAAGCAACATACATTAGCCATGATATATATTTAATATTGCTTTTTTCACTACTACTGTGAGGAGACCATATTTGCATATTTGTACTCTTGTCTTTAAAAACTTAAATTCTTTAATAAAAAACTTCATTTTTATTCACTTATGTAGAAGAAAGTGACCATGTTTGGATAATGGAAAAAACTCCTAATTAGGATAAAGATATTTTAAAAAATTAACACCAAGACCCATGACGTTACAAATAATAAAGCCCTGTAATCTACCAGGAAATAGACCTTTCAGCTCTTTTACAATGTAAGAGGCTTGTGATGTGGAGAAGTCACTCCCCCAAACATAAGGGTAGCTGCTGTATCTTACTAAGGGACATGGAAATCAGTCAAAGTGGTTATTTTAACAATTTCACGTACAGTAGCTGGTGCATTATAAACCCATGATGCTAGCTTAATGAGCAGTAATTTAAGAGTGTAGTTAGTTGCTAAGTTGTTTTGGGGTAAAATGATGACTGCAAGAGACTTTGAAATGTGAGCAGACACTCACCTCTGTTGTTCATTTCTACCTCTGTTCATCTAAAGAAGATTTGTGCAGGCTCTGAAAAGCCTTCTGCTGCAGAAACAACCTGAAATTTAGCTCAGACTGAAGGGATAATAAAATATTTGAAATGTAAATAACAGTTTCTTTACTAAAAGCTCTCATCTGTTTTCAGTATGGTTTTTTCCATTTTATTTTTTACCTATATATATGTATTTCAGATATCTTTTTTGCATCCCATACTGTTCAAGAACACTAAACCAAAAATTATAATGAACCTTTCAAACATAGAAAAATAGTTTGTAATAACCATATACCGTGCATGTCCTTTTTATAAGCTACCATCAGAAATGTTTATGCATTATGCACTTATTCTAAGAAATTACAGTACTGTATGTATTCCAGAGATAACATGTTGGGGAATCTCCCCAGTATGTTTTAGTTTATTTTGTATGTTGGCAGATATATTCTAAACAATAGACAGAACTTGGGGATTATTTTTTTTATATTAATGTTATCCTATATATGGAAATGCACAAAAAGACGTCTTAACTGGAATAAGCCAAACACTTTGACTACTGTATTGACATTTATGCTTGAGAAAGTTCAGGCCTGGAAGCTCTTGCACAGCAAGTTAAAAGGCCAATACCAGCCTCTGACCCAAAAGGGAACATTTCAGTTCAGGCTCAATCAATTGAAAATGCAGGGCGAAATATGCCTTTAGATGACACAGTTTGATTTACAAAATACACAAATATTTTCCATCAAGCTGAGCTAATTCAGGTTTGTATTTTGACTGTGCATGTAGAATAACTATGATTTATTTATGACCTATTAAGCAGATTGTTTCCAGTGTGTAAGAAATCCTAATTAGGACCACTGTTTTTAAAAAGGAAGCTCACAATTTCTTTTATATCCTGTCATCAAAGGCACAAAAGAGAAGGCTTTCATTCTTGTTTTTGTTTGGTTTGGTTTGTTTTTTTCCATGCTGTCTATTGAATGTCAAGAGGCCATACACATACTATTGTACAGTCATGTCTTTGAAGTCTCCAAAGAATTTCAGAATTCTCATAAAGACTTTATTTCTTGAAATACATATTTCCCTCATGAAATCATGATTCCTGAGGGACCTGTGATGCCAAACCACCTGTAAGGGCTGTTGTCTTACAAGCAAATTTACTGGGGGGATCTGAGCATAGGGGAAATAGCATTAAATAATGTTTGGGAATTTAATGTATGCCCCAGGGCCTCATGAAGAGACAGTGCCATGAAGAGAAAGTCTTCCGAACTCATTCCCATTCAGCCTTCTGGCTTACCAAGTCTTAGCCGCTGCCCCTAAATGGGGCTTGAAGTGGTAGAACAGAAGGCTATAGGCATTTGGGGACACAATGACATACAGATCAGGATCAGTATTAGCAGAGACCGCTAAAAAGTAGTTAATAGACCAGTAGGTAAAAGACAAGGAAAATACTATTCAGAAGCACCAGCATATAAAATTATGTTAATATAATGAACACAGTGGTCCAGATACTGTACAGAGTGGCCCAAGGCCAGTATAGCTCACTGATGCAGGGTTACTTGGACTTGTTTGATCAACATAATTATTCCCACAGTGCCCACCCTTGGGCAGGAAGGGGTAGCAGTACAGTAAATATGCTGTGAATTATATAAGCCTTTGTCATTTTTCTAGCGAGATCATCAGTTACGCTTCTTTGATTTCATCCTAAGACAAGAATGGGCAGCCAGGACCGAGTGATACCAAGGCAGGATTTGCAACTTTCCCTGTGTCAAGGTCTGTTCGGATCTTTCAAATTTACAGGACGATATACTCTGTTATTTAATCTTTATTTCATGAGCTCATTAAGAAATGTAATAAACAAACGTGACAAACAAGGGCTTAATCCCCTTTTACCCACACTAGTCTATCACAATAATTCACTTACCATTCAAGTAATAAGATTTCATAACTTACAACCTGTAACTTAATATCGCACACCTACGAGCAAAAGAAAAGAGCTGTTTACCTAGCCAATGGTGAGAGTGCTCATCCTTCCTCCTCCATCACGGTGCGGGCATCCCCTGTATCACACCGGGAAGCACAAAAGCCTCAGCAGTCCAGCTGCTGTTGGATCTGCTTCAAAAGCCTTTTGGGTAAGCTGATGTTTTATATCCTCCAGCTTGGAGGTTTGGTCTGTGCCATTTCCATAAGTTAGCGGATTCTGAGGAAACTGCCAGACAAAAGATAATGGCTGCCAGAGACAGCAATGCCACCTGTCCTGCCTATGTGCTGCTCCCAATTTGGCCTAATGGTGCTGCCCCCAGCATACATCAGGCCTTGGCATGAGCTGGCTTAGCCAAAATCTGAGCAGGAGTTGAGTGAACAGTCACACCCTGGACCATTTGGTACATTGTACACACATGCTTCAGCCACCGCTGGCGGTCTGAGCAGCAGAGCCCAGTCCTGGGAGGTGTACACCATCCAAAACTTCCACTCGGCTTCGCTGTGGTTTGGTCTCAGAGCATCGGTTGGTGTGGAAACGTAGTGTGATGTGATTGAGGCCAATCAGTTTGTATATTGTCTGACAGACAGTGGCATGTGGTACCCTGATTATGCTTGCTTGATGCCTATTTTCTTCTTTTACCTCATTTAAACATTTATATCTGTCATGGTTTAAGCCCAGCCAGCAACAGAGCACCATGCGGCTGCTCGCTCACTCCTCCCCTCCCGGTGGGATGGAGAGGAGAAAATATAAAGAAAAGCTCATGGGTGGAGACAAGGACTGGGAGGGATCACTCACTACTTATGGTCATGGGCATAAAAAAAAGATTCAACTTGGGAAAGAAACAAAATCAATTTAATTTACTGCTGATCAAATCAAAACAGGATCATGAGAAGTAAAACCAAATCTTAAAACACCTTCCCCCCATCCCTCCCTCCTTCCCGGCTCAACTCCACTCCCGGTTCTCTCTCCCTCCTCCCCCCAGGCGGCACAGGGGAACAGGGGCTGGGGGTTGGGGTCGGTTCCCCACACGTTGTCTCTGCCGCTCCTTCCTCCTCAGGGGCAGGACTCCTCACTCGCCCCTTGCTCCAGCGTGGGGTCCCTCCCACGGGAGACAGTCCTCCATGAACATCTCTGGCGTGAGTCCTTCCCACGGGAGACAGTCCTTCACGAACTGCTCCAGTGTGGGTCCCTTCCACGGGCTGCAGTCCTTCAGGCACAGACAGCTCTAGCACAGGCTTTCCCATGGAGTGGCGGCCATCTTGGAGGGCATCCCCCTGCTCCGGCGTGGGCTTCTCTCTCCCCAGGCTGCAGGTGGGCATCTGCTCACCCGCTCCCCTCCATGGGCTGGGGGGGGACAGCCTGCCGCCTCACCACGGGCTGCAGGGGCATCCCCTCCTCCCTCTCTTTCTTCACTGACCTCGGTGTCTGCAGAGGGGTTCCTCTCACATTCCAATCCCCCTCACTCACTGCAGGTTCCCCTTCTTAAATCTGTTCTCCCAGAGGCAATACTGCCATCACTGATGGGCCCGGCCTGGGCCAGCGGCGGGTCCGACTTGGAGCCGGGGACGCTTCTGGCAGCTTCTCACAGGAACCGCCCCTGCAGCCCCTACCCCGCTACCAAAACCCACCACACAAACCCAGTACAATATCTTAGACTCCTACCAGAAATACATATACAAAGCGTGTTTACTTGTAACCCGTGACCTCGTTTTTACTACTTCCTGATCATAAAGTTGCCTTTCTCAGAGACAGGGGCATTAATGAAGGTAAATATACAGTCGTACTCTCCCTATATGGCCATATAATTTATCCCTTTACATTAGAGAGAATCAGCAGGTTTTTGAATGCTATAGATACCAGGGCAGTGCCCAAGCAACCATTGTGGAAGCCTCTGTTCTTTCAGATAAATTAGTAAAAGTAATGGGGTGGATCCATCTTATTATAGGAAAATGTATTAAGGCAGATTAATGCAGTTAGGCTGAATAACACCATAAAGTTGGGAGACGTGTTTCCCAGGTTCAGGCTAATGGACTGCAAGCCCCAGCGAGGAGCGCGAGGTACGCCTTTCAGCGGTGAATATGAAGGGAAATGAAGGCAACTGCTGAGACTGAAAGGCTTCCTTATGTGAGGACTGAAGTCTCTCTCCCGCGCCTGAAAGGATAAGTTTATTTTTCCAAGGGAAGCTTTCTTGGGTATCCTCTATTTCAAAAGCAAGAAAATAAAATTGACTGTATTTACTGGTACAGCTTTTTGGGAAATAAAGGCCTGAAAAGCTACTTTTTAGTTATTGAGACTGCAAACAAAAGAATCCTGGGTCAAAGCTCACTCCTTTCGTAGTCTTTTATGTCTTCAGTATAGATTTGATTTCTGCATAGATTTGATATTATCTAAACTATTTTGCTTGAATGCTGTCACGTCATTCTCTATATGGGTCCTGCCAAAAGAATATTGACTGTTGACTGTTTTCCTCTAAGGCTTTAAGGTGTGTTTTCAGAAGTGCCTCTAGGGCTTTTTGCTTCTTCTTATAACTCAAAAGAAATCTTGCATGTGCATCCTTTCTTTCTTCCTCTTTACATGCATCAAAAATGAACAAAGGATGATGTGGACAGTGAGTTACAGTCATACATAAACCATACGTCTATCTCAAGTTATTGCTGTGAAAACTCTACTTTGTTGAAGACAGTATTTATTGAAAGTCTCTTTTGTATATCAGTACTGTGGAAGTCACCAGGGGTACAACAAAGTAGTAGCAATTCTTTGTTGTTTTGGCTGTTCAGTTATCGCAGTTGTGCACGCGTACCGTGGGCCAGTAGCAGAGATCTCCAGAAGGTCGGTCACGTAAGCGTTTCCCTAACGGATCACAGTGCTGCGGGTCCCTCCGTAAGGATTCGGAAGGTCTTTCTGCAATGGCAAACAAGTTCCACTAACTTCCCAGGCTTCCAGAAATGCTGATCAGCAGTTCTAGTCTGCAGCACATTTATTACACCCTGACGTGCTGGAGACAGCCTGTTACAAATAGAACTGCCTCGTGAAAAATGCTGTTCCAGTGTTTTATAATAAAGTGCACCAATTAGATGCATTCATTAGGACAAACTGCTTGTCTTTTCTTATATTAGATCTTTTAAAAGGCACAATGCATTTCATAGCTCATTCCACTCTGTATTATTATTAATTGAACAGAGCACATTACAAAGTTTTAATCCAATAACTGTAAATACATAATGAATAATATTTCCTTGGAGGCTGCCAGGGTTGCAGCAGCCTCCTCTACAGCTTTGCATACTCAGAGTAAGATATATTATCATAAAGTCCCCTCTTCCCTTGCTGTAGGTTCCCCACAGGTATTGCAGGGACATCGCCGGAGCAAAGAATATTGCGTTTGCAGTAAAAGACAAATGTGTCATTTGTTAAAAGGCAAATTAGGAGCCAAGCCTAAAATGCAGCCTTTCAACTTTTTCTTGTTGAAAAGGGTCACGTGTACCAGTTCTTCATGTTGTCTCGCAGATCCCTGGATGCCAAAAGGAAAACAATGTTTTAATTTTAGCAGCATGAGGATTCCTAACTGCAGCATATTATTTATAAAGGGTAGATGGCAAATGGCAAACACTAAATGAAGACAAAAGGAAACATTCTGTTCCTCTCTGGGGGAGCACAACATTATTATACAAGGTTGTGATTGGGCATAGTAAGATGAATTGAGCTGCTGTTCCTACTGACAAGAACATTACTTCTTAGATTCCTACTAATACATGAAGTAGCTGGCACTCCCTGGTTATACTTACGCAACGGATATGATCTACAGCAAAAGGACCCTGAACGCAATGATAAAGATATGGGTTTCTATAAAAAAGAAGACTCTAGGGCACGTTGAAGTGATTCCTGTTTTTATTATACATACTAATATTTTCATATGGAATAAGTATTTGCAGTAACTTATGCTTGGACAGTACTCAAGGTGCTTAGCAGAGCTAATTAGCTTGAAGAGAAGTAGTGCATTAATACAGTCCTATGACCACTAATGTAGCCCTATAACTTCCAATTCCAAGCTATTTTATGGTCAATCAGCATGAAAAATGGTCAGAGAGGGAGATAAGGTCTCATATCCTTCTAGCCATATCTGTTAACTTGCTGAAAGTTACAGCAACATGAATTATTTTCAGAAATTCAGATTTACATTCCTAATCAATGAGATATGTTTTTGCAGGCTCTAGGCCTTTGGCACCTATGACGATGTTGTCCCATAGCATTCTTTTCCCAAGACCTGATCCTGTGACAACTGAAAACACTAGGAGAGAATTTCAAGAGGAGTTTTGCACCTATTGTCCTTTCGGCCTGAAAATATCTTACGGCTGTGAAAATTCTTAACACCTTCCATCGAGCAGGATCAGATCATAGTGAAGTAAAGCAGTAAAATACATACCAAGCGGTTGAAAATAAGAAAAAAGAAAAACATCTAAGTATAGTAGCTACTGAAAAGCTGCAAACCTTGGAACTTGGATTTCACAACAGATAGTAAATCCAAAATTTGCCATTCACTGGTTTTGGTGATATCACCAAACGCATGATGTTGCTAAGCACTGCAATATCTAGGATTATTAAAGGTTTCATTCTTTAATTCCTATTGCTTCATCATCTTTCTATTAACTGCATGATGATGAGTCTGCAGAAAGGTGGTAGTATAACACACACCTTGAGGCAGGGACAGTGAAGCTACAGTGCTGCACTTTTTGTAAGTAAAGCACTTCTTGAAAGTTTTGAAAGCACAAATTACAGTGACATGCGCTTTTACCTGGCAAAGTAAGATCAAATATTTATCCTATCTGATTGAAATGGCTCTAGCCTTTTCCTAAGCCAATCAGGAAAATTCATAAATTTCATGACTGTGAAGGTTTAATTGCTGAAGGCATATTCCATAAAATTATTTCCATTGGTATAACTAGGGCTGGTTAGACCACGTAGTGATTTTTGAAACGAAGCAACTTGATGGCTGAAGATGAAGTTTAGACACCTAAATCCTAACTGTAATCCTAAAATGCAGCTCAACTACTTCCTAACTCTGGAGGGACCTGACCTCCATAGGTGCCTCCCTTTCAATCAGAAGATTCCCCAGGTATCAATAAATTGACTTTGAAGCATATCTAGTGAAAACTTTGTCTGTAGAAGACTGAGCAGATTTACAGCATGTGGCTACAGGATGTTAACTTTTTAAAGATGTCTTATCCAAGACTGAGCTTCACCACAAATGCAGTAGTAGTAACTATTTTCATTTAAGGACAGAAGGAAGAACCAGAACATCAACTCTGCTGTATGTGCTTCCACACATTTGTGCAGGCATACTCTTAAAAATAGTAGTGACTAAAAAAATATCCTCAGGATGCATGAGCAGCAGCTTCAACTCAGTCGTGAGCTTAATCTAGAAAAATAGAGTGGACCTCTTCCTTCAGCTATGTTTTATAAGAAAACTGTACCCTATATCTTAAAGAGAGAAAACAAGTCCCATCCTACATTCAGTAGAGTTTTCCAGGAGCATCATCTCTCAGTAACCCAGAATGGGCATCCGAGTCTTAAGGAGACAGTAAGAAATGATATGACCTTTTCCAGGAGCATTTTCTGTTTGAAAGCTGACGGTAAAAATACCAGTCAGAATGGCAGCAGGTAGTTTAAAACAATCTCCAGACACTGCATTAATAACCTTAATGCATACAGAGGTTTTGGTATTATGTCGTATCAGCACATACCAAAAAAATGAAGCGTCTGACATTATGGACCTTAGGTCTGTTCTTGAGGTCAGACCCACGGGTTTTTTCCTAATGGGAAAAAGAAATGAGTGCTTATGCTTGGGTGCTTAATAATTCAAGCTAGAATGTAGGAAACTCAACTTTCAGCATCTGCTCCTATTTTAAATCAACGAAATGAAATGAAATGCTTGAGTGAAAAATTCTCAAATGGGGAAGGCAAGGACTAAAGTCTGACTGCCGTATTTCAGGTAACAATTTATTCCCAAGCTAGTAGTAACTCTTGATCCTCCCATCTCCAAAGTCATCTCTCAACACAATTGCATGTCTGTGAAACTATTCCAAGTGCTTTGTTTTGCTTACTAATACACAGTAAAAAATACATTTTAAAATGTTTAAAAACCTTTTAAATGGAAAAACTATCTTATAGTGGACTTCAAGTCTGCTTTAAAACACAATATGGTTCTAATGTCATATAACATTAAAAAAAATAGGCCATACCTCAGTTGTTTTAAAAATATTTAAATATTTTAAAACAATCTAAAATGAAGTTGTAATACTGAAAGTCTTCAACAGACAGGCTTAGGTATAAGAAGCACCAAAAGAATCTGAACATCTTAGATGGCGATTTCTTTTTACCTAAAAACTCCAAAAAATTATTATTTTTTTTTAATCTGAAACTTTTCATAAATGCTTTCAAGTCCTTTAATATAAAGGGTTTATTAAAATCCAGATGGCATTTATTTCACAGTGTGAGGGTGAATGTTTGTGAGTTTCAAACTCAGTGTAACACACTCTTCTCCCTCTGGCTTTCACAGTGAATTGAACACTTAACTCCCTTCAGCAATTTTGGAAATCTCAATTTGTAGCAATTATGATGAGAAGCCATTACTTGATAGAAAGAAAGAAGAGTTATTTAAGTTGAAGAAATGTATCTAGATTCCTTTTAAAATAATGAGCACACACAAATAAAAGGGGAATTCTTGCCAGAATTCTACAACCCCCTTTTTCAGTTTGCATATTAAATTGTACATCTACCAGTTTCTGTTAATTCAGCAAAATAAGAACTTCTTCTAAAAGTAATTGCATTATTAGTCTACCTTGGCAGTAATGATCCTAGGGTGAAGGTAGCAAGTAATCGTATTTCTAACTGTGTCTTCTTTTTAATAATTAGTTGTAAAATGCCTTTTCTGCTCTTGAGAACTTTTCTCTCATCTTCTGCACTAAGCCATATTTAAACTAAAAGGCAGATTTCTGCTAAAAAGGCAGATTTCTCAAGATTCTTTTGCTTAATACTTGTTCAGCATGTCTGAAGCCAATATTGTCACACCTCTTTCAGTTGTAAATTGCTTTAGCACACATTATTTTCATTTTCACTAAACTTTTCCATATTACTTCATCTGCTTTATGCAATATGAAAATAGAAGTAATACCCTTGTTTGTAAAAGCTTTAACTAATTATGAGAACAGAGACACTGGGAAAGCAATAACAAAACCTTGACCAAACAAACGAGGAACGAGCGACCACCTCTCCCTCTATACCTATAGCTCTTACAAAAAGAGTAGTTTTAAAAATCTAACAAACATTGATAGAATACTAGTTGCCATATATCTTTACAGAAGTTTTATCTTGCTTTTGCTTTCAGGTTTCTTTTGGCATTTACCTAGGTCAAATTATATTTATAGATATTAAATTTTATTAATCTTAGAATATTCCCTGTTCTCTCCTTACTGCCTAGGAAAGGAAAAAAAAGTCTATTGGCCATCTCTATCGATTAAAAAATAAGTTATCACAGGTGTGAATTTAAGGGAAATGTTTTCTAGCAAATCCTAGAAACCTGGAGCCTACTATAATCTCTCAGACTGTCAATGGTTGTTTATTGCATATATTGACCAAAGGCTAGAAAAAGCAGTCCTGTATCACAGATCTTTTATGTTTAAACAGAAATAAAATGTTCCCTTTACACATTCTTTTTTCATCAGCTAGAAGGATGTTGAACTCGTGTAAATGTAGAACCCAGAGAAGGAAAAAAACCCAACAGAATAAATTGTTGAGGCTGCTCCAGTGAATACAGTGAGACAGTGAAAATGAATTCCTTTTCATCCTGATGGTTTGCTTTCTTACTGTACGTTGTTGCATTTTATGAGTCACTCCGCACTATGCAAAGAAAAGGCTTGCCACTATAATTTAGAAGGTAAACTAATTTTTTTTTTATTTTAAATCAAAACAAAAACAAAGGTAGAGAGATCAGTGTCAACGGTGTAGTATTATTTGTGTCTTCCTGCCTGTCATTAACATCATTTATTTATTCCAGGTCATGCAGGCATTAGGCAGTAACTACTTGCTTTATTTAGACAAGTCACTCCATTTAGAACTATAGCAATTAGAGATTTTTAAAAAGGAAATTTAACTGTATCGTTTATAACTTTTCTACTTCTGGTTCTAGAAGTGTCATACTCCTAGCTGCATTTTTTACCTAATGTATTTTATTTACTACATATCAGAATGACATAATTTCTCTTTACACCAAATACTGATTAAAACCCTGTTCTGCACTACATAGTCTTCTTTCACGTTTTGAATTTTTACAAATACTGAGTTCAGGGAATAATTCCTATTTAATATCTTTGAAATGATGTTGAGGCTGGAAATATTTTCTGTGTACATGCACAAGCTATCCAATGTCAAAGAGAAAGCAACATAATTAAGTTTTCTACGCTTGTAGTCTTAATTTTTCTTTTCCTAAAGAAACCGAAGCAATACACTCTGCTTTTACTATCCTAGGGAATATTAACCTTAAGGGCTGCATTGAAAGTTGAGGGGAACAGGGAAGTAGGCAGATCAAAAGAGTTGTCAAAAAGGAAATGGAAGATCACTTGTAAAAACAAAAACCAATATTAGAGAGGTAACTCAAATTGATTGCCTGTTCTTCAATGAGCAGCATGGTGGAGGGAACATTTGTCATCTAAGTAGTGCAAAATGAGCAGCAATGATAAGCAATACTGTGCATTACTAAGAGTACTTACACGACCTTGACTAGCTATGAGAATTATTTAATATAATCAGTCATTTTTTTCTCCACAACACCCATAAGTTAAGAGTTTGCAAATGTTATCCTGGCACTGGCAGAAACAGATTCACATTGACCTCAATATGTCACCAGAAAGGTTTTCTGGAAATTCTTTTGTTTTCCATATGGCATCTTAGTATATTGGAAAGACAAGTGTTCTCTTATTTCTTCAGTTAAGCAAAGCACTCTTTTTTATTGTTACAAAACATTTATTCATGTCACATTACTTTACAAAGTAGTATTTATTCTGCACCAAATAGTCCAATGAAACAAACTTTCAGTTTGATGAATGGTGGCTAGATTGAAAAGCTGAATTAGACAAGATCAAATTTATTCTGTCCCATAAAGTAGATGTTAATTGCATTTATTCAGTCTGATCATTAAAACATTGGAGAATCCTGCAGTTGGAATTATGAATTAGCATGGCTGAGTCCAAGGGAATATAGTAATGTATATATGGATGTGTATTTATGTGTGTCTTGGAGTGTACTTTCGTTTTTTGTAGTTGTGACCTGTGGTGTGACTCTAGGGAAATGTCACAAAAACGGAGATTACCCTGCTCTACTTTAGATTCCGTACATTTTACATATTTCACAGTTTTTAAACCCAAACACCAAACAGATTGGTTACATTTTCTCTAGGGAAATTCTTCTCTATTGTACGCTAAGAACCTCTAGCAAGTGGATCAGGATGACTGTCACGGATAACTCTAAAAATAAAAAAAAAAAGAAGAACGAAGAGTTCCCAAGTAGCACACTAAAAGTCCCTCCTTTTCTAACCTCTGTTCTACCTCTCTTTGCAGGCATTTTATGACGAGAGAGCGAGGCTTCACTTGTGAGGAGAAAAGGCATCTCGTCTGCTTGGCTGGAGGGGCAGCAGACGAGTACAGGAATGGGAGGCAGTGCATGCAACCCACCCTGCAGGGTGGCGAGAGCCAGGGGAACATCTGCGGTGGGTATCCTCGTGCTTCAGATAAAGTCCCCTCTCTCTCCTTTCTGCTCCCAACTTCATCTGAGACCCAGGCAGTCATAAGCTGCTCGGCATTATCCTGCTGCTGTGTTTGCCGATACAGAGTCAGTCTCGTCACTAATGACAAGCAAATGGTCTGTAGTGGCATGTGCATGCAGGGACAAGTTTCACAGGTGCCAAAAGCATACCTGGGGTAAGATAGCTACTGTTTTCTGGGCTGCAAGAGTTAAAACTGGCACCTGCTTACTCCTGGTTGGACCGAGTTTGCTGGATAAATGGAAAGGAGTAGTAGCAAATGTTCAGTTAAGGGAGAATTGTCAATGTGAACAACATTAGAAAATTTTTAAATTCTTAAACCATTCATTACAGTACTTGAACTTTCATTTTAACTATTGAAATATCAAAATCTCAGTCTGATATCCTAACCCCCAAACTTTTTATTTCTGATTTTGCGGTTTTGTTTACAAAACAATGCTTAAGAAAAAAAAAAGGGCAAAGTGATTCTAACTCAAGACTTACTCTTACATATTCATATTTCACCCAAATACGTCTGTTGTTCACAAAAGAAAATGTCCTCTAGTTCAATCCCAACCATTTTCACATAATAAATATTCTTGAACTAACCGCTGCGTTTTTCCCTGTCCTGCTTCTATACAGGTACTAGACAATAGTCAGGAAGTTCCTCCTGATTGTCTCTTTACTGATGTAACTCAAAAAATATCTTTCACGTAGCAAAAGGCATTACTCTAGTTTATATGATATCTGAGTTAGATTTTCAGAGAGCAAATTCTACAGTGATGATTCAAGAAATAATTAGCAATATTTCTTTGGGAGAAACCAGTCTCGATACTGTATTTGAACTGAATTTGAACCTGTTAAATTCATGTTATTTTTGTATTTTTTGTTTTGTTTTTCAGTCTGGTTGGTTGACAAGGTCTAAAAATTTGTTAGAAATCAGAAGGAGACCTCCAATATTTGAAAATGATATGATAATACTGAAGATGATTCGAAACAAAGACGTGGTGTGTCAATAATCAACAGGTAAATTGCAAAAGTATCAGAAGTTCTTGAATATTTCTATTTAAATGAAACTAGCAAACACCAAACAGTTTGCAGGTAATACAAACTGTATTTTTACAAGTATTGTTCTCGTCTGTCAGCTTCGAAACCCCTCTTACTGTTGACTCCAAATTTCTTTGTTGCAATATTTATAAACCTGCTCTCATGTGTCTTTTAAGGAAATGTGAATTAGCCAAATAATGAAGCTAAAATTATAATCTGTTTGATAGCTGTTTGAATAGAAAATCAAAAACTTGCTGTTATCCAGCAGCACGCCGGAGACTGCCTTCTTTTACCGAAAGGTACTCATTTTATTACTTGTAAAAATAAAGACTAATTAAATGTTACACAGCCTTTCAGTAATTCAAAAGCTCCACTAATGAGGAGTACCATCCTGTTGAAAAAGTTATAAGGCAAACAGGTCTGAAGAATGAAGAGAGCCGTTGAGAGCACAGCAAGTGCACCAAGTGCTACCAGAGTGGCTCACAGCTCCGTTTGCTGTCGTGCCCACAAGGAGCAGTGGCCGTGCAGCAGGTCGGTGCGACCGCTCTCTGCCAATGTGGCAGCACCCAGCAAGAGTATTTGTCGGGGCTTTTAGAGATGTAGTGATTCAAGCTGTACATCTCCTATAAGAAATCTGACCGTTGAGGAAACTGTGAGAACCATTTGACTCTGGTGTGGGAAATCACTTAGGACCGGCATGGATAGAGCTCACAGAAAACCCGTGTACTGCTAACTCTGCAAACGTATTTGCATGGATAAACCTTTATGTCTTTTGATACGTGTTTTGGCTGTGAGCAGGTGGCATGTATCGGACCACTCTTCCTGATGGATTTTGAGTTCAAGGGTCATGACATAGCAACATTGCTATGGGGCAAAGTGGAAAGTAAAGTTACACATCGCTCTGGGTTTCTTATCTTCCCATCCAGCTGAACATGCTATATGGCCATTTTTACCAGAAGCTAGTTTCCATTTCCTTCTATGGTTTTTACAGAAAGACAGGATTCCAGGCAGATCAGGTTGTGTGTAGAGACACATAGGCACAAATGTATATGAGTTTCTATATATTTGATGCATATGTGTGTGTATATGTATGTCTGTGTGTATGTAGGACATACTCATGTACACTCATTTTAGATGCCTGTATGTGTTGACATGTTTTCCAGTGGTCTGTCTGATTGTAGGAAGCAGTGGATTAATATGTAACTTCCCTGTGTGCTCCTCTTATGCTCAGTTTCCCTTGGACTAGCGGAGTCCCTCAGGACAGCAATGAGTTAGAAAAACTCTGTATTTCAAATACTCTGTATTTCAAATTTTGTCAGCATTGTCTGGAGCGGAGCCCTAAATGAGTGGAAGAGAGCTTAACCCTCTCCTCCGTTCGGGTGGGTAAGGGGGGAACTAGAAGTGAAGCTGCCCTGACTGCCCCTGCGTGAGCTGTCGGGCTTCCCAAGTGCAGGGGAACAAATGCTGCTCGAAAGGGGTTAAGAGGCTCGTTTCTGAAGACATCATCGATAAAGGCAGGGATTAGGCTGTCCCACCCATGATGAAGTCTAAGGGCACAAGTTTAGCTGCAAACAGTAGGTTTATCCACCTATTAGTGGTTAGTATTTCTTGGAACTCTTAAGTGATGGCAATACAGGGAAGAAGGGTTGGTTTTTTTCTTTAATTTTATATTTTCGTGAGTAAGTGCAGTCAAGGTTATTCGAGCTCAGTGCCGAGTTTCTTTAAATAGAAGTGAACAAAGGGTTAATACCTCATCCTAGGAGTTTGGAATGACATTTGAGCGTGAAAAGCAATATTCATTTAAATGTGAACCTTTTCAAATTATATTTTCTGTGAACCAGTGCCAACTCGATTACAGAAACGGCTTTTGTACTGATCTGGTTAGTAAACTGCCTCTATGTTTGAAATCTAATACAAATGCTTAAATTTAGTGACATGCATATATTGTATATATTCATTTGCTTTGAGTATTGGTGATTCTGTCATTCTTGAACAGTCTGTTCTGGGAAATAATGACAAGGAAGAAAAAATGACCTTTACTTAAGAACTCTTTGGAAGGGTTACACACAGAAGAAATATGCAAAACAGAATTCATTTTTTTAATATATAATATGACTACTAAAGGATCTTACTGTTGGGCCCTATAAGGGACTAAACTTTATTTAGACTCTCCCCCTTGTATCTCTAGAGTAATGGGAAATAGCCTAACTGTTAATGAGAATCGAAGTCACCATAAAAATTCTGATATTTATTCCCGTACATGAAAGATCAGTGATTCTGTGACTTGCTGATTTCCAATTTGGTAAGTTGTGTAGTCCTCATGATGTTCATCACCACTGCTATGGCTTACATTCAGAGAGAGACTGGTAGTGGAGCTGCTTGCTGGCATCTGGATGTGATAGGAGGTCATCTAGCAATGCCATGCCAGGTGACGCATCTCTATGTTCACCACCGAAAAAACCGACCTCGCTGCACACTCTTGTCAGGAAACAAAAAGGCTCAGGGTACCATTCACATGGAAGGAAAAAAAAAGGTTTTATAAAAAAGAAATCATAGGTACTGCAGTCTTGCTTTTAAAGCCTTTCTAAAGGAGGTGGAGAAATACTTCTTAATAAAATACAGCCAGACCATGAATTTGAAAAAAATTTGTTGTTTCTCAGTAACAAATACACCAATAACCTATAATTAAGTCAGGCTTAGTTGTCTTATGCCCTTCCAGAGTATAAAGAATATTAACAATATTTGAGCATCTAAAAGCCATAGGTCCTGAAAATCTTCTGTTTCACTCTTTGGAGCTGGCAGGAATCAGTGAGAATTTTCATCAAGAAAATCGTATATGGTTATATCTCACATGTGAGTTCACTGAATAGTGAATTGTTTTTCCTGAAAACACTAACTATTGAAAACCCACGATAAGAGATGAGGATGGTCTTTGAGCAATCATTGTATAGATATGATGGAAAGAGGTGCAAACATCCTACAGACATCCTATATTCCTTATTTCAGCATACCATTGCATAGATTGTACGAGTAAATGGGTGTAGAAATAGCTTTCCTTGAACTTTGTCAGCTAAATGCAAATATGGCACAAAATCTTTTCTCCAAAGAGTTAGATTCATATTTATATGAACTGCTTAACTCCAATTTCCTTGTTCGGTATTTCTTTGCCAGAAATAAAGTGGATTCCATCAACAAGCTGAGATATAAATCTTGAATGACTGAGACCTTTGGGAACTGGTTGGAATAATGGATTGAATGTCATCTGTGTATGCAAAGTTGACAGAATCTGTCAATCTTTAGGAAAGCTTTGATGTGTGTGTGTTTATATACCTGTGTGTCTAAGGTGACTGTACTGTGAGAGTCCTTAGTTTAAGTGAGAGCAGATTTGGATCATTAATCTGGCCCCTCATTCTTATGGTGCCTAACAGATTTCAAGGCAACTGAGGGAACAGTCACATGTTCCTCTTGGAAAGAGCTGGAGTAGTTTAAATAGCTTAAGGGCCACTACTCCCATGCGGAAACTGTTTGCTTCCATAAAATAGTCATCTGGGTGAGTCTTCATGCACTGCAATGCCCAAATCTGCATTTTGTCTTACACCTTTTGCCTTAATTTCACTGCACTGGTGCAGATAAGACACTTCTGACTTTTCATTTTGTCAGCTGAGTTTTGTGGTTTATAAATTCCAACTCAGGAGTGGTGATGACCAGCTGTAAGTGATAGCACAGTTAGTCACTCTTGTATGCCTGGAAAAGAAGTGTATCTCTGTCCTGAGTAAACGTGGGATCAGAGATACCTGGAGAAGCTGCAAACTTCAGGAAGCTTTAAGAGAAAAGGATTTTCAGAAAAGTGTTCTTTCCCTTGAGAAGATCGTAGCTGCGAATCTTCCCCACTTCCCAGATGAACGTATCCTGAAACAGAAAAGTGTGAATCATGCTGCTCATCTTAACAAGTATCCTCATCCCCTCTGCCTAGGGACAAGGATACGCAAGGACACTTGAGAGACTGCGATATGCACCAAGAAAGGGCACTCTCAGCACATGGCTTCGCCGAGGTGTATAGATACCGCTACACGAGCATGCCTGTTGCAAGTTGAGCACACTGAACAGCATGTGACGGAAACCACTGTAGAGCTTCTCCAGGTAGGGCAAAACCACTGGTTTCACTTCAGAGACTGTCAGCAGCCCTCCTGCTCTTCTCTGGGCTCCTGCTCTTATGACCTGGAGGTAGACCCGTACTTTGCCAAAGGTCACCCTGGATTTTTTGTCCTGTTAGGGGAGCAGAGAAGCCAATTCAGTCCTACCCAGCAAAACATGATTATCTCACCTTCCAGGACATAGTGCAAGAGACAGAGGAGGGATCTGGCCGCATTCCAGATCTGAGCGTGAAGGGAGCAGAGAAGGAGGAGAGTGAGTGACTCCTCCACTCTCTGTTCTGGCAGGGATTGCTTACCTGACAAAAACACTCCCTTGCCTCCTTGCATACTGTAACTCCTTTCCCTCTCTCTTTAATCCCCAACTGTGCTATCTGACCCAAGCCAGCCAGCTCTCCTTATCCTGATCTTCTGATGACTATTTGCTGTTTGAACTCATCTAATAATTGATTATATTCTCTTAAAATGGTGGCTAGTTCTAGGCAGATGAAAAGCAAGTAGATATTTGTTACTGCTTTCATAGTTAGCATTCAAGGACAGCCTACTGCAAGCTTCCCTGGAGCCCCTGCAAGGGCTTTTCTGAGAACTGGTGAGGGACCTCCCTCCTTCCAAAGGAGAACATTTGTAGGGGAACTTCTCATCCCCAAATAAAAAAAAAAGTCTTAAAGAATGCAAATAAATAGATTTTATATCATTAACCTTATCTTTTTCTCCAGGTTTATTTTGCTGTAAAATTTCTCTGTAATTGGACCCCCTCAATATCTTGCGGTCTATCACTCTCAAGTGAATTACTTAATTCATTGCAGCTTTTAACATTGAATTTCTTGCACAAAGGAGATGTCGGATGTATTGTCTTTTCTGTGTTATGTTATTTAGCTTTATGAATAAGTTGAAAGGTATAATGATCATCTTTGGTACCCTAGAACAGAAGAAGAGTTCTGGGAGAAAGAAATAGAAAAGTTAAATTAATTTTTTTGCATTGCTAACAATTCATAATATATTAATGAAAATCCTCACATGCACCAGTGTCCTTAAACTTCAGGCTTGCAGATATTTTTTCTGTATTTATAATTCCAGAGCACATAAAATTATTATTATTATACTGCAGTTTAATATCTGAACATTAGCACAAGCACAGGAAGTTTGTGGATTCTAGAGGAGAATCCTGACACATTTACTATGTCTCAGTTCAACAACTTATACTGTCCCTCAGCTACTGGGTAGTTTCCCACAGCTGGTAGACAGCAAACCTACACAGAACTCCATAAACATCGACCATTTATTTCGTTGCAAAGTTAGCTTTTTTAGTTTAAATTGCAGATGAGATTGATTTGAACCAACCTGACAAAATTTGCAATGAAGTAAATTACGGGCTTTCATCTCTTCAGCTTCAAAGCTCATCTGTGAAAAGGGAACAGGTGGAAAAGAATAGCTCTTCTGGAATCAGTCCATTTCAATAAAATGGTTGGGTCTAAACTGTCCTACGGGAGTGTGCCAAGATTTTGGTCTCCCAGAGGATGCGTTAGCTCTTCGGCCCTTATGCTCAAGTGTCTTCTCCACAGATATGGAGTCAGACCATGCTACATGTCCCCCATTTTAGACCTGCCTCCAAAAATTTAAAATATATACTGGAACAGAAAGAAAACCAAAATGTTGTGGTATATAGTTCCAAAAAGGGTTATTTTTATGTTTCAATTTTCATTCTGAATGTACATTTTAAAGTGAATTAAGAATACTAAAGTTTTCAAAGCGTTTCACCGGGCTTTAGTGGTCTAAATTTCCTGTACTCAGGAGTAAGTATTGTACCTAGCTGCTTGGGTTTTGCTTTTTATTTAGCCCATTACTGGTTGCTTTCTAACCACCTATTTTTAGTGCTCAGTATCTGACTTGCTAAAGACAATGGCAAAGGTCTTCATGAATTTGCTGAATGCTGCAACCTTTTTAGGCTGTACGGAAACAATGAGGTCTATTAAAAAAAAGATATATTTGTACATCTTTTTAACCATTTTCAGTAAGAAAATAATCAGTTTCTAAATTAGAGCAAATATTCGAAACATGATTCATAACTTGGATTTCACTAGTGCTCAGTTACACAAAGCATCTGAAAATTTGAAGCTAAGGGTTAAAACTGTAAGTTAAAGGAATAAGTTAACAATATGAAACGTCTTACCTGAAGGATATCAAACATCTAAAAAATCGCTGTTAGATAAATCAGAGAACTGACTGTTCTCTAACCTAGTCTTTGTATTCTCAAAGGAGGTAATCATTATGTAATTATTTTCTTGAGACAGACAGCATCATCAACTACTTTTTTATGAATTTTATGACATGCTAATTTCCCATCTGTCCCAAGTAATATAGACTCTACACTTTAGTTCATTCACCATAACTTAATAGCAAAATTGCCAGAACTAAATGTCTGTTCAGTCCTTCTGAAGGTTAGGTATAGATGAAAATGTTCATGTTGTTTGTATTGGAGGGAGCATTCCCTCTCAAACATGTCTCTAGCATCAGTTATCAATGCCTTCATGTTGACAGTCATTAACAAAAAACACTTTCTTGGTATGGAATTCCAGGCCCAGACGCTTACAGGATTTGTAATACTTATCCATAGCAACTTCAGCAGGTGCAAACAGATGGCTGACATTTCTGTTAGGCCATAAAATGCAGAATACTACTGTCCTGCTATGCCTAACTGGAATCAATTAAGTATGAAGCAGGATATCAGGCTATGAATCACAAGTCATTTGTTTCCTGTAAATTGCATAGTTTGTTGGGTTTTTTTTTAATGCTTCATTTCATTGAAGCCCCAGGGATGGCAGGAAAAGCAGCAGAAGAGAGAGATAGGTTCACACTCGAAGCAGTTTGAACTTAAGTTGGAAAGTGAACTTCCCTGTTAAAATCTCTGAGAAGAAAGCTTGTTTTGGAGGTTACTGCCATACCCCACCTCTGGTGTCATGTTCCTTCTCGTATGACCTCCTGAACTCCTTTCTAAATTATGCTGGTTCAATTACTTATGCTGTCCTTATATGGCTAAAACAGAACCAAAACAACTAATGATAACCTTTCTTTAAATTGTTTTTCTGAGCTTGATCGTTTCACTAATGCTCTAAGAATAGTTGTATCAGGACAACTAATGGATGCAGAAATCTGCAGCAGAAGTAGCTTCAAGGGACATTTAGAGCTTTTTAGCTAGCTTTGGGAACTCAGAGTCTAATATTTAGATAGAACAAAATTGCTGTAAACAGAGGCAACTGAGTGGAAAAAGGACAGAGAGCAGAAAAAACTGAATGTGAAATGCAAAATTAAAACAAAGAGGCAAAGATTATTAAGAATCTAAAAAAATGCACTGTTTTTCTTCCTCGTTCTGATTTGTACAGTGAAATGTAAGAGGAAGGTGTAAATATGATAATAGAAATTTCATTTCACATCATGTTCCTGTTTTATGTCTTCAGTTTTCTCTCAGTCAATCACAGTCCTTTGCTAATTACTGCCACAAAGCTGAATAAATGGCAAAGGGAAATAAGCAACATTTGTGTATAGGGTGAGTGTAGTGACATTATCTCAAAAGAATAAGTTGATGTGACAATGTTTTAAATATGAGCTGGCAACTGCTAGTGAGCTTGCACTGCCTGTTTTTAACCTTTAATTTGTGAGAATGCTGTGAATAAAGATTAACTTTCTTTACTTAATATTTCTTTTTTCAGTGCCTTCAAATTGGAGCTGTCATCATTAATGTTTTGAAAAATTGTCCCGTTTCCCAGGGCTTTCTGTAGGTTCCTGTTTGTCACCTGATTCACTCTTCCACTGTGGAAGAGTGGAGGACCAGTGAAGGTCTTTTCTCATGTTACCCAAACAAGGAGGATTTCATAGTCTAGAAGATTCAGAGTAAAACGAAAATTCACAGATGCTCATATTCGAAGACTTGTACACTATTCACATACCTTTCAGATAGCCTTGAGCTACCTCAGGCTCTGGCTTCTATTAGTTAACCTCCAAAACACAAGTCATGGAAAGAACACATTGAATCCAGAGGAAGTGATCAAATCTGTTAAAGTTGTTGCCGAGCTTAAATGTTCAGATCTATATTTGCCAAACTTCCTGAAAAGCAAAGAAATGATAGTTAAGTATTCTCCTCTGCTTTCTCCACTCCTGCTCTCCCCGTTCCTCAAACCACAGGATTTATGGAGCTTGGGGAGTGTATCTATGATGTGAAAAACACAGGTTTAGTGGCTGAATGAATCTTTGCATCCTAACGTTAGAGCAGTTCATCCCCGTAAGATGTAACAGGTCAGAACTCTTTGGTTGTCCCAGTATCCCTTCAATAATCCTGCATTAACTTTGATACATTCAAAGTATTAAAGCCATTCACTGGAGTATGGTATAGAAGCCTGATCTGCCACCCACCCGCTTACTCATTTAACTAAGTATTATAATTTTCAGATTAATTATTAAATATCCTTGTTTTTCCCTAACTGCCTTGACTATCCAAGTGAGGAATGTTTTAAAATGTTATAATCAGGAGAGGAAATAGTAAAAGTGAGCAAAACCCAGATTAATTCAAATTATCTTTTTGTTTTGAGCCAAACTGAAAAATCAGTTATTTGCACAACCAAGAAATGTTTGCTTTCCCATGATTTCCTTACAAAATAAATAAAATATGACAAATACAAGTGAGTCTGTATAAGCAACTAGTTCAAATCAATATTCACAGAGAAAAAATGATGTTGTATGGTGTATGTGAATTGATGTCAGTTAAAACCAAGGAATCTTTACATACTCCTGAGTAAAAACACCACATATGGTTTCAGTATATAGCTTCTATGCTGTTAAAAAAAAAATCCAATTTTTTCCTATCATCTGTTTTTTAGGAGAAGTAAGCTGTTGAACCTACATTTGTCAAAGCTAAATCCTATGTTGGAAGCACACAATGAAAACATAAAATGAATTGCAAGAAATACATATACAGACTGATAGTCTGCCTCTCATGAATACTTTTAAATATGTATTTCCATTTACTTTCTCCAAAGTTAGAAAGAGCAATGAAAATAAAACAATGCATTTCTTGTTACCAGGTGGGCAGCTTTTGCAATGGAATTTGGAAGTAATTTATGTGATGAAACTGGCAAGATACACACCTGAGACAAGGTGGAGGCACTGGGGAGCTTTGAAGGAAAGTTATATAAATGTGAAGTAAGGATGAAAGAGGGGAAAAGGAAATGAAGATAAAAAGATTTTAAATACCTGAGGGCAAGGTAAAAGGAAAGTAAAGGCCTTGAATTCATTGCTGTGTACTCTATTAGCAACAAAGGACCCAAGTAATATGATCAGAGTGAGTTTTCTTTTCTAAAACCAAAAGAAAATATCAATGTAAATTTGTTTCTGGCAGAGAAAACATGCTCATAGAGGTTCTTCTCCATCACTCATTTTTGAATGCCAGCGTTCAAATAGTTAGGAAATTTAATAGTACAGGATGCCTTATTTGTGAGTTCCTCTAGGGAAGAGCCGTATTCTGCAGAGAAAATGCTACTTTACTTTCACCTGGTGGAGCTAACTTTTAACTCTCCAAAAAGAGACCACGGGATACTCATGGAAAATATCCATACAGTGTCCCTGAGCATTTGCCTTTTATATATCTGTGCTTCTACCTTCGTTTTTTTTGGTTGCTGTTGTTGATGTGC
This sequence comes from Buteo buteo, assembly GCF_964188355.1. NCBI lineage: Eukaryota > Metazoa > Chordata > Aves > Accipitriformes > Accipitridae > Buteo > Buteo buteo. The sequence goes on along the minus strand of NC_134171.1, from coordinate 74,700,493 downwards.
AATCTCAACTTGCTTCTTTGCTATGTTAAGGTTGCTGGCATTGTTATACCACCTTCCTTTGATATTTGCTGCACCTTTTACTGGCAACAAGATGAATAGAAATGATAACTCTGACATTAATTAGCTGAGAATCTGTACATCATTGGAGAGGGGAGAGAAAATATTTCCAGAAAATACTTCAGTGAGAGTGATTTTGAAAGCTCTGTCATGACTATTGGATTTATACACCGAAAAAGAAAAAGGTAGCTGGGACATCTGAACATTTCAGGAGGTGAGAAAGCCTTTATTAATAAAAGACTAGCTAGAGTGGCTAAGAAGCAGCATGGTGGACACAGCAGAATGGAGGGAGTTGGTTGAGGGTCGTTTTATCACTTTGGCAGAGAACTGACTGTGCTCTAGAGATACTGACAGAATCAGAAACCTCCTAGAGCAACTCTTTGCTACAAATGAGTACATAATAAGCTACCATCCGTGAGACGTTAAAATTCTGATGAAAAGCGCAATGATGTGGTTATTTATACCCTAATTTCACAAGAGGAAGTGGAGATATTTATGAATGATTACTAAGTCAAATACTCTGATTCTCACAAAAGGCTTCTAATTTGTCCTGACTTGCCACAAAGTAGGGATGAATAAAATCAAGACATTAAAGAATGTCACATCCTTTCAGAGTGAGAGAAAGGAAGTAAGCTGAAAGTAGAATTGGATTGGCAACAGGTAGTATGCTACCTGTCTTTCATAAGAGTGGAAGTGGAACTCATGGGCATCTTGGTTCTTTGGAAAAGAGTCAGCTTGGCTTTGTGCTGGACGCTTATCCAAGTACTATTTTGATTTAGATTACTAAATGCTTGAGACTTGAAGTCTCAAAAATGAAGTTGCAGAAACCCTGACATAAATCTGAAAGAACAATACATTTCTAATGTGAGTAACAGATTTAAATTCTGTCAATACTGAAGGAAAAGTGAGATCTAAATGCTACTTGTGAGATTAATAAGAAAACTCTGAGGTGTCAGCAAATGCATTAGGGAGAAAGAAAAGAGCTAAAAAGAAGGAAAAAGCTCAGTCTGGATATTGGACGTGACTCAATATGGTAGGAAAGCAGGACTAAAGGCTAAATCAAAGAGAGTTTAACAATCCAAACTTAACTAGCCACGAATGAGTACAGCAGATTGGCTGAGTAGAAGAGAAATTAGAAGACAACAACAGAGACTGAAGGAAGATGTTTGATGTCACCAAGAGCAAACAAAGGCTGAGATCCTGACACGCAGAAAAGCGAGTGCCAGATAGATGAAAGAATTAGGTGAAGCACATATGAAAATAAAGAACTGTTAAAAGGTATTTGTTCAAAATGCTTTTAAAAGAGAACTATCTCCACTAAATCTCAACCATCTCCACTCAAAATTAAAAGGGAAAATGATACAAAAGTAGCAAGTCCAAGTAATGTACTAGTAACATTTCCTAAGTGAGGGAAGAGGTTGTTTCTGGCTCTACTGAAACTTCACAAGGCACACTTTATTTTTGTGTACAGTCCACAAAAAAATATTTCACTTGACATGTTCAGCTGAATAGTAAAGACCTATGATTTTTCCTCTTCTAGGAAATATTACTGTATTGCACAGTATAAAATTATGAAAGAAATATCATAGCATTACCTTAAGAATTAAGCTAATATATGTAACAAAATATCAACACATTAGTAAGAACTCAAGTTTAGCTTTAGTCATACTAGTGAAAAAGACAGTGAGCAGAACGACTTTAGATGTCAGAAAGGAGATGTGAACCAAGATCATCACAGGTAGAGATCAGACAGCTAGACCAACCATAAGCAATTCTTAGCTGTATTTGTTCCTTTAGATAGGATAAAACAACTTTCACTAGAAGTAACTACATTTACTTTGGGTTTATAGATAGTAAATTAGTAATATATACTAATATGCTAATAGGTATGCTAATATGTCCTAATATGCTACCATTCAAATAGCAGCTCATTCACCTTGCTATCTTCAGCTAAATCTCATCCCTTGCTTTAATTCATTATTTGCCATATATTACTGCATCAGACACTGTAATAATACCCAAATGTTTGGTAGATTCTCTATATTGTTAATGTAGAATTTCTGGGTTGTTATATGTTTCTTTTTTGCCCCTTTTCCTGTATGTTTGCAATGATTAATTCCTCCTAAATCTACTCTAATGCTTTACATTTTTTACATGGACATTAGACTTACAGGCTGTAATTACCATGATCTTTAGTCCTCTTTCTGAACATAGGCAGTACTGCTGTGATTCTTTAATGACTTGGTAGATTTGCTTGAAATCCGCTCACTGGGCCTGCAATCCTATGCACCACTTCTCTCAGAATTGTTGGCTTGATGTTTTCTCATTCCTTTAGCTCAGTGCATTCAACTACTTACATTATTATTCTTTTTATCATGGTAATTTCCATTTCCGTAATTTTGTTCCCACTGTCTCTCATGCTCCCATCCCTAGGTCAGTAGTCCACACTGAAAACTGAGGCAACATATTCATTAATTTCTAGAGTACACAGACCTCTCTGCAAAGATACTGACATCAGAACGTCCAGTTTTATATGTTATCCCTCTTTGCCTCTTGCAGTCTTTCATACCATTTGCCTACAATAAATTCTGCACCATCACTTCGTTCTTTAGTTTTTCTATGCAGGGCACATAGTTCAATACCTCCACTTCCTTGGTACTCGTCCTCCAACATGTCTCTGGTAACTCTGTTACTTCCAGCCTGACGCATTTCAACATTAATTCCGTTTCTTCATTTTCCTCCCTAGGTGCCTGGAATTTCTATACAAACATTACTAACTTGTTTATATTATGATGGCTCTTCTCTCCCTGTTTCATTAAGAATACGTTTTCTAGCTTTCAGTGATGACATACACACCATTTTCTGTGACAAGGGGAAATAACAGGGATCTGGGGAGGCACATAGCTTTGCTATCAGTTTTGGTTAATCCGCTGTCAGTGTCAACAACAGCCTCCAGTTTCTCTAGCCCACAGTTGTGTTGCAAGTTGAATCTACATGATTTCTGCTGAGAAAGTCTTCAGAGCAGGTGATTTGACTCTGTATGATTTTTGCCAAGACATTTTAAAAGATTGTTTTCCCCTTCAATGTAAGAAGAATTATCTAATGGTTTCTGTTAGTGCTCATTTTCAAATTACGGAGTACATTTTGATTCAATCTGTGTCAAAGTATGTTTATTTGATATTAAATAATACTTTGCACTTTAGTAGTATCTTCTGCTTGAGCAAGCCAACTTGCTTTACAAATATTAATTAAGCTTCCCAACACTGTTTCTGATAGCAAAATGTAATTATTTCAGTTAGCACACAGGTTAAAGCAGACACATAGAGAAGCCACAGAAGAGCTGTGTCTAAAACTCAGTCCTCTGATTTAGCTGCAACAAATTATTTGCTCCCTGGTTTAACTTGGCATAGCTGGGTTAATGTTCCTCCAGTCGACGTCAGTGTCAGTACTTGGGTTACTGGCTGAGGTGAATTTCATATTAAAGGATTTATGAGTAAATTATTCCTTGTTAAGCTTTCTCTTAAGATCAGATTTATTCACTATCCATATTCGAGCACTACTGTCTTTATTAGATGGTTTTGTCCTCAGTCCTAGGAAGCAGTACCAAAACCTGGAGTTTTCGAAGGACTCTGGACGTACACATTTGAGCTATAAATATATAAAGGAAAAATGAGGGCCAGCAATAGTTCTTTCTCTTAGGCTCATTCTTCAGCTCATAGTTGTAATCCAGAAACCAATCTAAAAACCAAATGAAATGTTAGAGTAAATTATAAAATTTGGATAACCAACACATGGAATTCTGTATATAATATCAAATGAGCAAACTGTCTGCTGCATGTAATAGTTTCCTCCTCCCTATCCCCATACAAGGCTCTGCTCCTGTGAACTGGCAGATAAACAAACAAACCAACCTTCCGGTACCCATAACCCTGTTCTCGGGCATCTTCTAATGATGAAAAGCTTTAACTTGTTAACTGCTTAGTTATCCCAATGGAAGTCTGTATGAGCCAAAATAATAGATTGCAGACTTTGATGTGTGGGGTTTTTTTTCTTCTTTTAATTGAGTTTTTGGGAGGTAAAAGTGGTAAAGTTTAGATATTCAAAATACACCTGTGATGACATATCCTGGAATGGAAAACAGAGAAGAATAAAAATCCCACCATGCTGATAGTAGTGTATACCAGGTAAAAGACATTAATGTACTTTGATGATTATGCTGAGACAAATAAGAGGGAAAAATCTCAGTCAAGTCATTTTTAAAAAAGATGGGAATAAAGGGTTTTGGTCTGTGGAAAACTTAGATGAGAGCACCTAGTGAGCTTCGTTACCTTTAGATTTATGCAGATGGTGAGTGGGTTTATTTCAGAGTGAAGTTTTGGACTTACATGCCAAAAGTTCTCATACATCCTGGTTTTGGCACTTAGGAGCTTTTTTAGGATATAGCCCTTATGGCAGGAATATAAAATTCTTACTCATGTTGCATTGCAAACTATTGCACCAGACTTTCACCTTTTTCTACTTTCTACATAATGTGAGCAACTTCACTAATTCAATGGTATATTGCAGTGCTTTCCTGTTGTTGGATAGCTACCTTCCACCATTTGTAGTCTTAATGAACTTAGATCTAATATTTCAGAGTGAGGAACTGCTCAGTGTGAGTAGGAGCATTACAAGATGGTTCATACAGTGTGTAAGTCATCAGAGTATTTTGAAAAATCATGTAAGCAGCTCCACACTTACGTAAAAAAACCCATACAAATGTTTTGTATCTATGAATTCTTTTTCTTACTAAGGAGTCACCCTTTGCCTATTTATTAATTTTTGTTTTACTCTGAGGCATTTGTTTTTCTCTGTTCTAGTTCAATTGCTTGGGAAATAACTTCATAAACAATTTCTGCAGAAAAATAATTATTAATAAGAAATGCAATAAGAGATTACATGTGGAAATATACACACATAATTTCTACCCATGTTTAAGTTTCCCGTGTCTCTGCAGAGAGCGTCACCTACATCTGATTAAGGAGGCTTATTTGTCTCACATCTTGTCTCGCAAACTATACTGACTTCAAGTTTGCAATCAGTGCATAGTTAGTGGGCAATCTACTCCGTTGATAATCAGCAGAGGAAGAAGGCTACATACTGAGAACTGGTTTCCTCTTCAGAATTGTCTTTTAGCTGAAGATGGATTTATCATCAACAGCCTTTTGGTAAGTCTAAAATAGTAAAATAGATGTCTGTGCTTCATTACTGTGTCTTTAATATCTCTTCAGAATCTCTGTAATTTAATCCAATATTAATCTAGCTTGGTGATATATTCTTTTAAACACCTATTTACGTGTTTTCACCTGGCATTACTGACCTCAGTGCTTCCATTTCATCGGTGTTGATAAATAGATACAGAAGAAATTTGTCCTTTCAGTTTGTATACCCTGAGTGGGTCATCAAGAAGTCCATAGCATCAATAATGCAATCACATCCCATAAAGCACAGTATTGCTTTCTTCAGTGTTCCATAATTTGGATGCATTTGGATATTGATGTATTTGCTCATCTTGAATTATAAAAATAATAAATAATGTGAAATCTTCAGCTGATAGTCTGTGAACCTGAAAATAAGAAGAGAGGCTTTGTTTTACATATGGTATATTTCTGTTGTTTGGATGGTTTTCCAGATAACCATCTGTAACAGAGAAAGGATGGCAAGAAAACTGATTCCTCATACTTCGTTGCCAAGATTCATGAATATCTGCTTAGTATGGCATGTTGCCTAATCAGAGGCTGGTTGGACTCTCTGTCACAGGTTTCAAACAATAATGTGTTTAGAGCCTGCCTTTGGGCAAGCCCTTTGGCATCAGTCTAACAAATTTCTGCACATATGATTAAACTTTGTGCAGAACTGTATCTGCTAAAAAGAAAGAAAGAAAAAAACCAAAATAACCAGGTGAGGGAAAGAGGAAGGACTAATAAGACAATGTAGGAGAACACAAAGCCAGTTCTGACTGCCAGCAAAAGCATACTGCCTCTGGTCAGTTGAAACCTAGGGAGATTATTTGGGCGAGAATATAAAAGTATGAGTAACAGGTAATAATAATAGCACCAAGAGAGACCAAAATCAATCACCTAAACTTAAGGCACATGTTACCGTAGGAAGTCAATAAGGTACTCCAGAGGCTTGATCCAAACTCTGCTAAAATCAGTGTGAAGGTTCCCTGATAGCTTCAGCGGACTTCAAGTTCCCTAGTACCTTCTACACAAAAAGAATCCTTCTATCTGTAGTTGTATCTGATCCAGAAGAACATATATCACAGCAGCAGGAGTAAAATCCAAGGGATCTAGCAAAGATCTAATATGGCCAAAAAAATAGATTAACCAAAATACAATGGAAATAAGCAAATGAGCTCTTTATCTCGAAACAGAAGTTTGTTTTAAGCCCAAATAAGTATACTGATCTATACATAATTGTATATAATTATCCTTCTATAATGCTGTCTTCATTTTTTCATTTAGATTGTGGTCCTTTGTAACGAATCTCCTCTCCTATAGTTGTCTATAGGTAGAGGTCTCCTTGATCTTCTTAAGGAGATTAATAGAGTGAAATTGGTATGGCCTTTGTGAGAGAGATACTTGGTAATAATTGCTATTTCTGTAGATATTATTTTTGCCATACGTAATGGTATGTAATTCCTGTTACGTAATAGCAAATAAAAATAGTGCTATATTAGCACTATTTTGATACTATGATGGGAAAATCATGCTGTGCATCCTTTCAATTAAGGTGATTATTTTATTTTGCTAAATGAAGAACATTTCCATAGAAAATACAAAATGAAGGCTGAATGGGAAAAAAGATATAAAAATTCACATACCAAAAATCTCAACTCTGCATTCCTAAGATGTAAAATCCAAATGCGGAACATGCTATAGTCTGACAGACTTTCTATAATGTTTGCTATGTCTTATTTTCTCTGAATTTATCCCAAACAGCTTTTGGAACTCATGCTAGAACTCACATATTTTCATTTAAGGGGGCTGATTCCTTGTGACTATGCTGCAACATCTCCTATATTGCTTTTCCAGCAATTTCACTCCTGACTTGTGCAAGAATCAGAATTAATATTATACAGTGGATTATCAAAGAGGTAAAGAGGCAGTGAGCCACCTCAACTTTCAAGGATGACTGTGTATTTCTGAGACACCCAAGTTTTCTGTTGTGCTCAGGATCCTACAACAACAAAAAACCCCAACAAAAACCTAAGCGGACCAACAGCATAAGGTCAGTTTTTCCTCCTTACTGGCTTCAAAGCACCACCTTTGACACCTTTTCTCACCTTTTGACATCATTGAAGCAATTAAAAATTGCTATCTGACCATATTTGATCGTTTACTCCTTTTGATCAGTCCTCAGGTGTGGATGATTGTCTCTGACCTTCAACATCCATTCCTTTCATCTCCATTTGAGTGCATAAGAACACTCCTGTAGTTAGCCTGTCCTAACACTTAAAACTATACTTCACTTGTAGTAAACAATGATGAAAAATCACTAAAGCAGTCCTTTTCTTCACTGTGGTGACATTTCCTCTAATTAAATTTTCATCTCTGAAGGTATTTGGGCCTCTCTAGTCCATCTGGGATATGTTTGCCCTCAGCATTGCCTCAGGCCAAATGTATTTTTGTTGATACGCTGAACAGCATGCTATCCTCGGTGACTGTGGGTATTCCCCACTGGTGGTTTATTTAGAAGATTATTTCACCAGTTTCAAAGTACTTTTTCTGAAGTCTTTTTTTTTTTCCACTTTTTTTTAAAAGAGAGAGAAGCACTGAGTACCGCCCCGATGCCCTCTCTTCTATGAATCAATGTGATTTTATGTTCTTCTCAAGGAAGTTTTAATACGGGCTATATGTAGACATATGATGTGATAGCGGGGACAGCGCTTCCACAGAGGTCAAGAGCCACTTGAGGGACTTTCTCTTCATAATACTTTTCGATGGTTTGAGCATCAACCTCAATTAAACTGATTAGGGGGAACTGATTTGGGAAGGGAATTCTGACTCACAATACAAAGAATAATAAAATATTACATGTAGAAAGAGGCTTTACAGGCATTATTTTATTACTCCGTGGTAGGACGTGCCTGGCAGTAAAAAATGGTTTGCATTTCTTTTTACAATTCCTGTACCACCTCTCTCAGCACGTGTCTCAGCAGCCAAATTGCAAAAGGTCATTTTTGCACACATGCACAAACTACTACAGTGAAAGATATAGTTTATTGACTTAAAAAGAGAAAGGCATGGATCACTGCAAAATGTAATGGAAGTGTTTTCTCATTTCCATTCAGATAATAGAGGCCAATGGGACGAATGTCTCCATATTGGCTATGCATCATAGATGCTTTTCTAATTCTTTTGAGATAATGGAGTCTCATCCCAAAGAAAAGACTGCATGAGTTCTTTTAGTATAATTGTTGATTTGACCGTACCACAGCTCTGATATAATTTAGGAATATCATATTTCAGTAAAAGCTGAGGTTACATTTTCAAGGGAATCTGATTATTCAGTAATTAACATTCTGAAACAGTTTTATCATACTGAGAGACCTGGGCAAAGGTAGCAGTCTTCATTACCAGAAACTATCACTTTGCAAATTACTTCTCAAACTTCTTATAAACCTACACAGTCTCCTTTTTTCCCCCCCTAACTTTTGCACTGAAGTAAACGGAAGGGCAGCTTGCTGAAAGAAAGGAAAAGACATGGAGAAAAATAGGAACAAGCCACCTGTGGATTAATGGCATTTTTGTGGTTAAAATTCACTAATTTTAAATAAAATCATGCTGTTTGGAAAGCAATATTATGACTTTCAAAGTTGTACAGTTTGAAATGTCCTTGCTTTGTAAGTCAAAACTGGTAACTCATAAGGAGTTGCTTTCTTTACTAGGTTAAAAATATTGGAATATCACAATGGCAGTAAGAGGTCATTTAAGAGACCGTGAACGGTTCGGCTGTCCCTATTACTTGGATTGCATGTATCTCACTGTTGCGCACCCCAGTGAGGTGTACTGTTATTTCCACATTTGCAAACAGAGTGAAAAATTGGGATGTACATGTGACAAATTGGGACAATGACAGTGTTTTATGCTGACTTTGTACAGATGCAAATGAAACAAAGAAAAAAGAAAGATAGATAGTAGAGAGCAGGAGCTGTATTGTTCTGGTTTAAGGTTTCAGTCTTTGTTTTTGGGCTACAAAGCTCACTTCTGTATGACACCTGTACAAATGCAGAATTCCTCTTAGGATAGCATCTGTATTACTGTGGATCAACCTCAATATGAAATCAAAGCCTGGCAATGGCAGGCAAACCCCCTGACTGACCACATCTACACCAAAAAGCTTGAAGAGCTAGGGATATTTTCTGGAAAAAAAGTAGCTTACTTCTAAGAAAATGCTGTGAAATTATTGCAATGTCTGCCTTGGTAGTTTTGGATAAATTCTGTTAAGGGTTGAAATACCATCTTGGTAAGTTCTGAGAAGTTGTATGTTATCCTTTTAGGCTTTTCTAAAACTTTACATGAATCTCTGATTATACTTTCTAACTCTGAAATGCTCAGTTATGCAAGAAGCAGTGAAATTACGTTCTAGAACATGTACAGGTATTTATTTGGTCCTGGAACTTTTTCCTTTTTAGAGTTTTGTATAGCTCAAGGTACTCAGACTAAACAAGAAAAAGGTGTATTCTATTACGGCTTTTGTTGATTTTCTTCTTAAAACTGCATTAGTATACACTTTCAATCCATACTTGGAAACTACTGTTTTACCCACCCTACACCACAAAATGTAACTCTCAGGACCAATCTGCAGAGAAACGGGTCTCAGGGCTTCCTTTTTACAAGTGAAAAGGATGAAAATTTTTCTCCAGCAAACATGGAAATATACACAGCAGCAATCTAGCATTAGACAGGAAAAGAATAGTTGCAAGAGCAATATAAACCCAAATTGTATTATGAACTTATTTGAACTTTAAAGAATAGCAGTAGCTGTATCTCACAAGTAAAAACTATCTGTCAGCACTGTTAGGCTTAATATTTTATCTGGGGAGTTCAGCCTACCTTTTAGGTATCAAGGGGGCAGTCTGTACTGACAACAAAACCCCTCCAGTTTCCTCACCAGAGTCCAAGCTCACATCTCTCTGCTTATAAAATGAGCAAATCTACATGTATTAAAAAAATAATATAAAAGCTCTTAATGCCTTTCTAGCAGTAATTTCTTATGCCATGTAATCTCATCTTGAGGCAAAATATTTGGTCAGATAAAAAAAATTAGCAAACAAGAAGAGACTTGCATAAAAAGCAAAGAAAAAGTATTTTATGACTTAAAACCTAAATGTTCCATTCAGGCAGTTTCTCCACCTCTTATAAAAGACTCTTCTAATAAGGATGCTGATTTGATTTTGTAGAAAGCCTTGGGGAAATCCAAGCACCTTAGGAATCTACATAAGAAGATACCTCATCCTTCTGGAAACTTGTCAAAACTGAGTAGGACAAAGGCCTTTTTTACTGGCTCGACGCAGTCCAGGTAGGAATGCACCTGGCACTGGATGCAGACAACAGCTGTCTCACCAGCATCCATAATCTGTACTGGTAGCTTCCTGGCTGTACCTGTGTGCCCCGAATGCAAAAAGCATCTGTTTCACATTTATTCATTTACTCAGATGGCATTATCTACATTACTTGCTACCTTTGGACACAAGACTCTCATTTATAATTCATAGTACACAGATGCTTACAGAGAGTAGAAGCTTTGGCTACATTACCTGTCACTCTTAGTATATTTTGTATTCATGGTGGGTAAATATACAAGTATAAAGCTGCCATATTGTGTAGGACTATCTATAATGCATTAGCAAACAGTTGTTTGATCATTTATACTGTCATTCTTTGTGGTTGAAATGATGTTAGAATGAAAAATGAAACAAACTATGGGTTCGCTCTCCCTGTTTTTCTTTTCTTCTCTCTCTATCTCTTTTTGTGTGGTGTTGGTCCTTTCTAATTTTTTTGGAAAATGAAGGTGATTTTGTCTTGTTTTGTTTCTCCTGCTCTTCTCTTTGTACGATTATCATTCAGTACTCGGTCAGCTATTCAGTAAGTTCACCAATGCAGCTGGCTTCAGAAGAAGATCCTTCCTATTCTTTGCTTTCATAGGCTCATAAATCCAGCCTGCTGAGAATATTAAAAGGAGAAAAATACTCAGGCAGGAATAAAGCATATCAAAAAGAGAAAGCGAATGTAACTGGGGAAACATTTACTCAAGATTACATATTAAGCAATTTGCTCTTTAGTACTGAAGGAATATATAGAGAGAATATATTAACTGTACTTACCAAGAGCCCACTGCATCCATCAAATGCTGTTAAAAACGGCCATTTTTTAACAAGGAGAACGTTCTGTATACCTTGTATTGTTTTTAAAAGCTATTTTTAGTGCAGTAAATATTAAAGAATGTCATTGTCCCTTGCATGAGCTCTCACTCATTTTTTAGGAGGGCAACTTTGCCAGAGATGCTTGACTTAAGAACCCATTAAAATGAAAATGTACTCAGGAGCCTTGCAGGAATAGTGCTTGAAGACATGGGCGCCAAGCATGCTTGGCAGCCTGGAAAGCTTACAGAGCTCTCCTAACAGGAATGCCATCACATTAAAGAATTAGCATAGCCGCAGGCAACAGTCTTTTTCTTTTTTTTTCAGTAGACGTGAATGACATTTTGTATCTGAGGCACACTTTTAAATATTCCTTATCTGCACGTAAGTTTTTTATGACCACATTAAAAAGCAAAAGGTTGGTTTGTTCCTGTTGACATTTGTTCCTATTCCTCTCTCTCACTGGGCACTACGTCTCAAATAAAGCTCCGATGTTCATCTCTCCTTCCACAACTTTCTCACTCTCTCCAAATATTACTACTGCCTCCTCCTCAGACTCTTTTTCTGCTAGGCAGAACCTGTTCTGTCATTCTTTCTAATCTCTACCAGATGCCACAAATTCAGCAAAACTCCCACAAAAATCCCTGTAAAGTCTTTTACCTTCTCAGCTGTGCCTCCAAATTCACTCTTTGAAAATGCAGATAAAACGTATTAATAAATACAGAAAGAATCTGAAAACCTAAAGTGAACTTCTCTTTTCACTGACCCTAGTCCACAAGAATTGAAGTCAGGGAAAATTGGAGAAATAATCACTCAGCAACCTCATCAATCAAACCAGCAGCTTAGGCTGCTAATTATTCCCTGGTGGGCATACCTGAGAATCGAGAATTACAAATGTTTGGCTCTTCTGACCACTCACCAAGGAAACTCAGGTTATTGATTCCACTATATGAAAATAATCCACCTAACTCTCAGTTTCTTTCTCTTGGGAAATCTTCTTGCATAAAGTTCTCTGACAAAGAACGTATAACCAAAAAATATAGTTGCTGACATCTAAGCTTCATAATATCCTAATGGAATCCATTTTTTCCGATTGCTTTGTGTATTTGCAACACAGAAAACCCCCGGCCTTTTCTCCACATTAGTTGAAAACTCTGTATAAAAGCAGCTTGTATCTTTGTTCACTAGGCTGCACAAAGCCTGAAAATGAGCAGTGGGGAGGCCGAGTCAGGAAGCTGCAGTCATTTCTGGCTTCCTACATACATGTGGTAGAGTTTGCAATTGCTCCATCCATCAGGCTGCTCCAAATTGTCCTTTCAGTCTTTATTAATCACAGTCAGCAGACTAATCTCGCTGCACCGATGGTGTTTATGTGGGGCGAGAACACAGTCATGACCTGGGTTTGGTGGCTTGTTTCTCAATGAAAATCAGGAACAAGTAGTGCCTAAACTCTCTGGTGCCTGGGGATAGTTACTAGAAGTGTTTTGCAGAGATATGCCAGGAGGAGGAGGTTTCCTGTTTCCATGCAAGAGCTTCCTACAATTTGTCCCTGACAAACTCCAGATATAGATTCCTGTTTTAGAGACTACGAACAGCTAAGAACAGAGAGTGAGCGAATCAGGTCAGAGAGCTGCTAAGCCATTTTGAGTAAGAGCTCAAAAAGTATGATTTTTAGGCTAGCTTGGTAATTTCATGTAGGGATCAAGTATTCTCTCTCTGGCTTTCAGTCCACAATTCAAAATTTTATTTGATTGCTATGTTATACTTCAGGATATACTCCCAATTTTTTACCAAACTATGTTCCAATTTTCAGCAATTGTATCCTAGATATCGGAAGCTTATTGCTGAGTGACTTTGGAAAGTTCGTATCAATGTTATTATCATTAATTTCTCCTTTAAAGCATGTGGGAAAACTTCACTGCTAGTCCCTAAATATATCTGTGCAGGAGGTATTTTTTTCCCCAATTGCAATGGACGCTTGCTGAACACTCAGAATCTGGTAACATAACTTTCATGGCACAGAGCCCAAGAATCCTCATACATCACTGCAGTCTTCAGCTTAAATCCATAAACACTCAGTAAAGACAGTTACAACAGATTTTCACACTTTCGTAAAAAATGCACTGCACAAATTTGATTTTTTTTTTTTAGGAAAGCCCTCATTGCCTCACTATTCTAAGGCCACTTTGGTACAAGGATTTGTTATCTTGGCTGACAACTGCACTGAAGCCTATAATCAGAATCTCCTTCTTTCGCTCTAACAAGCAAATTCCCTGTTTTCTGAGAATCCTCTCTAGGAAGGCAGTGCTGAATGTGTATCAGACTTGAAAAGAAAGCCTATCTACACTGCCATTTTCGCTTTTTATTTTTCTAATTTGCAACTCTGCTCACGTCCAGCTCGAAGAAGCAATTCTGCGTTGAAAATGCTGCAGCTGGTTTCCTCCAGTGCTCCCCCTATTCATAGCAAGGGAGGCAGTGGTGGGCTTACGCAAGATTGGTTTAAATGGGAAATCAATACTGGTTCCTCAGTTCCTACAAAAGAGCTGAACTGGCCTGGATTGGCTCCAAGGAGAAAAAAGGAGTTGAGTGGAAAAAACTGGATGCCAGTGGGATAGGTACTCTGCTGCATGTGAGGCTGCTTGGGTCTCTGCCACTGAACCCATCACAGGAAGTCTGAGATAACCTGGCTTACCTCCTACCATCTGTTTTTGAATGGACAATAAATATTGGAAAAATAAAAGTTGGAGGCTTTTTTTCCCTAGGCATATATTAGCTTATAAATACGTAAATGTTTCTGTTCAGCATCAGTAGGAATTTGTACCTTGTACTGTACTAACCAGTTACAAAAGGGATTGAAAACTTGTTCTGCAGATGAAAAGTGGAATCATTGGTGTGATTCCTTGTTCTACAGGAAAGGAGAAATATGTGATCTAATTAGCAATTCCATCAGACATTGCTCAGTGATTGGAACTTAGTTTCACAGGGTCTCACTTGACAAGACTTTCTATTTAATCTCTTGTATTTAAATTTTCTGTGGAATAAATCTCAATAAAATTCACATTTCTGAAATCTGTGCCTGTGTGCCATTTTATTTAAATCAACTTAAAAGAAAAAACAACAATGATAATGAAAACACTGTAATAACTTAATTGTTGTGTTTTGCTGGATGGTCAGTCCATTAGTTTGGCTATTCCTTAAACTCTACTAGTACTGCGCAGAATGCAGAGACGTATGTTATGAACTGCCTTTAGACTTTCTGTCATTATTTAGCAACACACAAAACATGGAAGAAAGATTTTTTTACTGAAGGTCCTTCCTGCATTGAATTCAGATTCTTGGGGAACCCGCTGTTCCCCAAGTAGTCCCAGAGCCAGAGAGGCAAAGGGTGAATCTTACAGGGGGAAAGAGACAAGGTACAAAAATGACTTTTTATTTTCAATACCTTTGTGATTTGAGATTCACAAAGCTTTATAATACTTTTATAACCAGTAAAAATGAGTGATGATTACAGGCAGGGAACTTTGGGAAGACAGCAAAAGAAATCTTTCAATGTCAGGCACAATTGCATGTGTACCTGGAAGGCACCCCTGGTAAGTACAAGGAGGAAAGATGGGTTCTAAAACCTGGAAGGTAGCTGAGGAGAAAGAATATTTCATATTAAGATCACTGACATTTAAAATACTTGATTAAAACAAAAGCATCTCTGTTGTTTAGACAAATGGAAAATAGTTTTCTCCTAAGGTCTATAGTGAAATCTTGTGAACAGTCAAATACTGCCTGAATGAAAGATTGTAAACTCTCTTGTTGCATTTTCAAGATCTCACTGCTCTAATACAGTAAAGATGGTTATTCATGCTATCCATTCTTACTCTTACACAGTTTATACAATTTTAATAGCTCTCCCAGCTTAGAGATCTTAAGGTTTTGTCTGGTATGATAAAGATCTGCTTACCATACTAACAAAGCTATCAGCAATGAAATCTCGAGCCAAACGTGTATGCTTCGTTTATGCAATTTGGTTTAGTAGTCATTGTGATTGCTCATGTGATCCAGGTGAATAACAATTATCTTTTTGTGTATTGACAATAGTATGATTATTAATGTCTTTACAGTATTTCCTGTATGGAAGCATGGGAATGCATACACTGGGAACTGCGGAAGGAATAGAGAAATGTGTTGATACTCAGGAAAAGGTAAGGCTTGAACAAAGGGGAAGGAGGAGGGGAAAAGAAGGGAAAGGAAGGGTTTTATGTCTTAGAAAGCCATGTTTTGCCACCTTAAATCACAGGGAAAAGAGGAGAAAACAGCTGTCCTGGTTTCAGCTGGGATAGAGTTAGCTGTCTTCCTAGTAGCTGGTACAGTGCTATGTTTTGGGTTCAGTATGTGAAGAATGTTGATAACACTGATGTTTTCAGTTGTTGCTCAGTAGTGTTTAGACTAGAGTCAAGGATTTTTCAGCTTCTCACGCCCAGCCAGCAAGAAGGCTGGAGGGGCACAAGAAGTTGGCACAGGACACAGCCAGGGCACCTGACCCAAACTGGCCAAATGGGTATTCCATACCATGGGATGTCACATCTAGTGTATAAACTGGGGGGAGTGGGGGCAGGGAATTGCCACTCGGGGATTAACTGGGTGTTGATCGGCAGGTGGTGAGCAATTGCAGTGCGCATCATTTGTACATTCTGATCCTTTTATTATTGCTGTTGTCATTTTATTAGTGTTATCATTATTAGTTTCTTCTTTTCTATTAAACCATTCTTATCTCAACCCACGGGTTTTGCTTCTTTTCCCAATTTTCTCCCCCATCCCACTGGGTGGGGGGGGGGGAGTGAGCAAGTGGCTACGTGGTGCTTAGTTGCTGGCTGGGGTTAAATCACGACATATATCAGCTCTGAATTTCTTTATCAGTCATCATACCTGAGAATTATTTGGTAATTCTACTCCAATTTTATCCTTCATTTCATGTTAACCCTTTTGTTTTGGGGCAGGCAGGAGAATGTGCCTGAAGTAAACATTTCATACTTGAAATTATATTGAAGTGTGTTGTGGCCTGTGTGTCCACACTAGAAATTGAAAAAATATGTCTTCAGTTTCCAGATGGCAGTTCTCCAATGATCCTTCTCTGCATAATTCTTCCCAGATTAAAGTAATGATTGCTACAGTGATTAAAAGTGAGGGGAAAAAAAGGCGTTCCGGAGTTTTCCAAGTTGGGGTTCTGTGTTTCTTCTTACCTCTAAATGTGAAGTCTGTGTTGTTTCTTTCTGTATATTGACTGACATATGGGTTCACGGGTCCCTCATGTATTTTAAAGGCTAAGCCAAAATCTTTTAAAGCACAATGATGTCTTCATATTAGCAAAAATACTTCAGTTCCGCTCAACTCCACCTATTCTACTCGCACATAGTTTCTTTTTCCTGACATCTGTTACAGAATTTTCACATTGATAATGAGCTTGGACATGCTCTCTATGAAAACCACTTTGTCCAACAGTATAAGTGTCATTCATAGGTAAATATAAATATCACTATGTATGAAATTAGGTATATACATACCTACCCATGCAAGATTTGTTCCACTGTCTGGTTCAGTATTCACTAGCTGCACAGTGGAGCTGGGTTGGTACCCACAAAGTCTGAAATACAAGACAGTTTGTTAAATCATTGTATGGCTTATCCAGCTTAGCGTGTCAAAACCCATCACCAACAGGGTATACTTTTGTGCTGGATAAATAACACAGGACATTTCCAGTCACATGTAATGAATACTGCCTTTCTCAAGTAACTAGTAAGTGGATTTAGATCTGTACTAAGCCTCATTTTTCTTAATGGTCACCACTATTAGACAGCTAAGCCATTCTGTGATAGTTGCAACAGGTGTAGTGATGAATATTCTGTGCAGACATTGTTTCTGCTTTGATGACTGCTAATAAAAATCTGCTTTCTATAGTCTTAAGCACTGTAATCAGAGCTTTTTTCAAACTGTAGTGTGCCTTCTATATGATCTGTCCTTTGAAATACATTTTTTATTCTGTTAGAATGTTAATCAGAGATCATGGGAAATTTTTTCTCTCCTCTTCCAATGCATAGAAACCCTAGTGTCTTTCCACAAGGAAAACCATGTTTTGTGCCACCTGGGTGTAGGTGTGCCTTCAGGATACTGTCCACTATTCAGAAGCCAGGCATTTTTCTCCTTACTTTCATGTTACTTCCTACTGTATAAGCACTGAACAGTGATGTCAAGTATTTTTTTTGTCCTGTTTCCTGGTTTCACTTATTGATCTGAATCAGTAGCCATCATTACTTTGATCCAGTTCAGCTGTTCTTGCATTTCTTCATGTATTTCTTAATGGTTCAAAGAGATGCTTGAAAGAGTACTATAAAGCGAAATCTCAAGTCTTCATGTGGTCCTGTTTCTAATAAGTGAATCTTGAAAATCTCCACAACTATATGTGTTTGCCAGAGTTCCTAGTATAATCATGTGTTTATCCATTTTGCATATTCTGCAGATTTTTGCATTTATTATTACTACAATGAGTATTTATGGAGATGCTGTAAATTTGGCTAGCTTTGCATGTGTACACAAGCCCACTTCCTGTTGCCTTCTGCAGATAATTTACTCCTGCGTTCCTCCACCTGGTTCCATGTAGATTGTTTGAATCTCAGACCCCACCAAAATTCACTGTGTTTTAGAAATACTTGAGTTGTTAAACGTAAGGCCTTAATTGAAGTATTCAGTTTCTAGATTGCTCTGGCATTTTAATAATGTTACTCTTTTGCTGGCATATCTTAAGATTTCATTTTTATTTACAAATTATTATCAGAAAACTGTGGCTGTCAATTAAATCGCTAAAAAATCTCAGGGAATATTAATTCAAATCTAATGGATACTGGCTGGTATGCAAGTGGAATTATGTTACACAGGCTTCTATCTGAAACTCACTTGCTTTCCACTGGTTTACCTGGTCCAGATCCATGGCTGCCTACTTAGAGGACTGAGGTACAAGTTTCTGATTTCCTAACTTTATTTGCCTTCGTTACAGTTAGTCTGATACGTGAAGAAGGAGCCAAATGTTTACTTCACCAGAAACTTCCTACACTTGAAAGCTTGATGGCTTGCTTCATTCATTTCTTTCTTTCTAGCTTTTTTTGTGAACCCAAAGCTTCTAGTATCTGTGGACAAAGGAAATCAGATTGTCCTTAATTCTGGGAATCAGAGGCTTCCATGGCTCACGGCTGCCAACCAGCTGGGCTTCCTCAGACTTTTCCCTCACAAAGAATTTTAAGGAGACTTATTTTCAAGCAAAAGTAAAGCAAAATGAAACATCAATTCCAAAAAAAAGTGTAATTGCCTGTCAGTTGAACAAATATACCTGGAAATACAGAATTATCTTTGGGAAGAGCAGGCAAGTGTTGTCCTCTAAGGTCAAGAATAGATACATGATCTGAAAAGTCATTAGCACAAAATTTACACCATTTCAGGGTACAGATCAGGGTACACTCTGCTCAGTTATATTAATTTCACAAGTACACACATGCACCTTAAATCTCTAGCATTTCAATGACTGAAAAACAAAGAGGGAGATAAACATAAAAAAAAATCAGTGAGTTTGAATATAAATCAACATTTTGAAAAGACCACGAACTATTTTTATATTTTAGACAGCAGAATACTTTCAGTCATCAAAGAGAATAAGAAAAGGCAAAGAAAAAAACCCCTCACACTAAATAAAAAATATTCCTACTATGAAGAGAGAGAAACAAAGACAAGAATGACACAGAATGATAAGGACCTTGTGAAATCTCATACCATACTTATTACTTATAGATTGTATTTGCCACTTTCATATATTATGATGAGAAAAGCCATAGATAAAGATATAGCTTATAATGAGAGCACAAATGATTGCCATCTACTTTTAGGACAGGAAAAATAATGAAAATGATAGAGGAGAAATTTCATATAATATTAAAAGCTGGACTATTGTTACTGCCTTAATACAGTATGAAATGAAAGACTGTGATCTGACCCATGTGCTAGTGACTGGTAACTTTTGAAGCTGATAATGTGTTAGTAACATGGAGATTAAATTACTAATTTTCATAAAAGTTAGATGAACCTGAATGGGAAGTTCAGGGAACGTGGACCCAAACTGTTCTCTGGGAATATGGTCCTCGGTCCTACAGGTCTCCCAGTGAGCAAGCAGCACAGCGCAGGGGCTTTCCAATATTGACGTTACAGAATTTGCCAATTACAGATCTCTCTGATTCATGGGAAAAGACCCAAGCGATGCATGTGTCAAGGTGTGAAAGACTGCAGTCTTTGTGGGAAGATTTTCCTTTTTCTGTTCAGCAAAGTGCTGTAAACATTTTTTCTACTAGAGAACTGTTCTATAAACAATTTTGTCACCGCGACTGGATTGTGCAGAACATCCTGGAAGGCACTCTTTGTTTGTCTGTAAAAAATGCCTTCTGTCAGATTGGAAGATTCAGACTGTGGGTATAAAAGGAGCTGCTCTTTATCCCTCAATTTCTGTCTTACTGCCATTAGTTGTGATTCTGTTCCTAACAGTTGCTGTTTAAGGCTTGCCATGCTTTGTGATATCTTTGCCATTAGTTTTTTTGGAAAGTGTGAGTTATGGAAATGCTTGTTCTGAGTTTCCATGGTTTGTATCACAAAGAACTGTGAAACTAAAGACAATGTCTGGTGTGAGGGAGGAGGGAAGGGGCTAAAATATAAAAATGTTTTTTTTCACTAGCAGTGATGAAGTCCTCTACAGATACACACACACAACGTGTATCAGTAACTACTAAAATCAATCTGAGTGGTTTTGACTGATTAGATCTGTGCCGGTTTTGACTTTTTTGTATGTTTTAAATAGTAAGTGGTTGTCCTGTTTACATAAATACTGCAAAATCAGCCCATTAGATTGAAACTTAAGTTCCATTCATGAAGGATTTGATTATTTTGCTTTTTAAATTTATAAATCTCTCTCTTAACACTTTCAAACTAAGAACGGAGCAAGAGATACGCAGACCCATTGATGCTCACTTCAGCAAACATCATCTCAACTATAATCCTCAGTCAATGCTTTACCTTCTAGCCCTTGCTACCTGCCAGTGTGTGGATCTTGCCCTCAGTGGGCCTGATTACCAGTTAGGGAACAAGAAACATATGCTCCAAATCACAGTTCAGTTTACTGAAAATGTTTGAACACTGACAGCAAATACTAGTGTATCTACAAATGTGTGCATAAGGTTTTTCAGATCTCTCAGGACATTAATTACCAGGTCTTCGGTCTACTTTAGAGCTAAACAGACATTGAATTATCAGTGGATTTTGAACCATCTGTGAACTGTATCACCGAGAGTTTTCAAACTTTCAAATCAAGTACGAAACTTCACGGAAGACATAAATGCACTACTAAAGGATGAACATTTATTTGCCTCATGTGGCATGTATTATATGGGTGGATGTGACAAAAAGCAGAAATTAATTTCACTCCCTTAAAGAGCATTCTGTGCAGGAGCAATGAGTCTGACATGTGACTGAATGTGTTATGCCCTCCCACTCTGTTTCTCTTCTCCGAGTAAGCAAAGAACAAACTCAGTATTTCCCTAGAACACAGAAACTGGTTTATGTCCAAAGTACTACATTAAATATGGGAGATATGCTAATAAGTGTGTAATTAGCAATGGCTGCAATATTAAAACATTTATGTTTTAGGAGCACCAAGAAGAGCATCTATCTGTCTATCTTCGTAAAGTAAAATGAAAGTATTATTTCCACTAGAATAATGAAATCCCTTATGGCTAAATAAAAAGGAAAGTAAAACACCATTATCAATGGAGGTGGGAGGAAGCCTCCGTCTGCCCTTTGCTCTGAACCAGCTGTGGCCATCCCGGGCATCCCTTTTGCAGTACAGAGGCAACAGGACCATCAAGGTAAGTGATGTTTGGGTTACATTTCCTTCAGGAAGACACTGAGTTTTGTACTAAAGTCTTATGACAAGGAATTATCACAGCTCTAGTTATTTTTTCCTAATGGTTAATTACACTCACTGATAAAGCACTTGACTGTATTTCTGGTATGAAATTGTCTGGCTTGAAGTTACAGTTATTTAAGCTTCTTATGTGTGTGTCTACAGAAGAAATAGGCCACCTACAGATACCTGCTTTTCTTACAAACACGTTGATACTCAGGTTCTTTACCAGCTCTTTTAACACCTAAGTCCACCTTGTGGACTGGTAACATTTCAGACAACACTCCTCAGCTTTTCAAATTTGACAAAGTTTCTATGCCATATGGCATGTATGATAAACTCTCCAAAAGCTGATACGATTCCACAGCTAATGAGAAATTCAAAACCTAATCTAAAACAGAAGCTGTGAGGGTCTCTTAGAAGTATTTCCAAAGTGGACATTCCCCTGTCTGTCTCATCAGTATGGCCTGACAGAAGACAGCTGGCCTCAGAGAGACAGGAAAAAAGAGAATGTATTTGTGTCCCACACCATTTCAGATGCAGGGAATCTTATCACAGACTGAGATGCAGAAGATGGTCAGCCAGGGAATCCAAATTATGGTACTTACATACCTAGCAGTATGTGACTTCACAAATAGTCCCACTGAAATCATTGCTACAATGAAATATTGATAATCTTTTAGTTCCAGTAATAAAACCTTTAACACAGATTAGGATCGCTACATTTGGCTTTCACACCAACATGTTAACTCTCGATGTGGACAGGGATGACTTTCTAAAGAAGTGTTGAGTGGTCATGAAGTATACAAAGAGAAAGTTGACTACTGTTTAAATGTGTTTAATGGGAAAAATGCTGTTTGACTATCATTTTTACCTGCTTCGAGAAATATTATTCATAGCAAATTTTAGACTATTCAGTAACATTCAAGAATTTTTTGTAAGTATTAACACGTTAACTTACTAAAGATGACTAAGTTTAATCAAAACATTTTTAACTTTTATTGCAGGTTTTTTACTTAGCAGCGTATGACTCCATCAGTATCATGTTTATTCCTCTGCAAGTAGAAGAACTGCCGGTAAGCTCTGAGAAATCGTTACATGCTTCTTAGTTCAGTGCTGAATTCCCAACACTGAAACGCTAGAAAACAAAACCCTTAAAAGCCCCGTGCATTCCAAGCCCTAAGCCAGTGGACTGACTGATGTTTTTAGCAATGATAATGGGCACAGAGTGAAGGACTTAGATACAAAACTCTGTTTTTTCAAGCTGCCTCAAAATTGTTCAAGAACATCTGACAATGAAACCATAGAGTGACAACTGATATTTGAAAAGACAGGTAGGTATGAGGGCAGGCAGATCAGATTACATTTTCAAAGCCACATAGTGTCAGAGTTCCTGCTGTTTTAAATGTTGGTGGAAATTGATTGTCCAAATGCTTTAATTTCTGGAAATTCCAGCCATTAGTTGTCAATATAGGATTAAAACACAGCTCAATCTCCTCTCATGGATAGACTTCTTTCCTTACAACAGCAAGTTTTCATGTGCTAAGGGCATGGTTGGGAAATAAGTTCAAACAGAGCTTAAAGATTTCTTCCTTTAAGACAGCTTTACTGTGTCTAGGATATTTCCACAAATTCTAACAGATTTGATATTTACATACAATATAAATTAGTTTTACTTTATCAAATTATGTATAACTCACATATGAAGCAGTTAGACGTAGGTCTTGTAGAATCATAGAACAGCTTGGGTTGGAGGGACCTTTAAAAGTCATCTAGTCCAAACCCCTGCAATGAGCAGTGACATCTTCAGCTAGATCAGGATAGTAATGCTCAAAAGTAATGCTACAGTAAGCAAACCATACAGATTTCATTTTCAGCTCTTCCTTGACCATCAGTTTTAGCATGTATTTTCAACTCCTACAGATGTTTCTCAATAGGAATAGAACTTGTCTCATAGGTATGATACACCTTCTTTCTAAAATAATGCTCTGAATTTTAGATAAAAGCTTTGCATTATAAATGTACAAAGCATTCTGCCAGGGAGTGTAATAAATCTGCCTTCAAATATCACTATGATGTATAATGTATAACAAAAAAGAATAGAACCATTTTAAAAGGAATAGGCACTTTTCTGTCTTTACTATCTTTACAATCTTTCCTAACCCTTCAAAATGTGGATGACCAGTTCCCCATCAGAACTAGAAAAATGGCTAAGCACTGCACTTAACTTCCTAACTTTAACAGGGATCTTTAAATAACAAAGCTTAGTCACTCTTAAAAAAAAAAAAAAAAGAGAAAGAAATACTTTCTTTTTCTGAGTACAATGACTACACTCATTTCATGGTGAAGTAATCCCTTTATCTGATAGTTCATTCACTGCCATTCCTTTCAAAATGTCACACTTTCAAAATATAAGAAAACAAAAAACCTGAAGTGATCCCATGATGGCTTTCAGATACTATACTCCTGAGCTATCTTTTATCTTTTTTTCATACTGTACATGCAGGGCTTTTGTTTCTAAAGGTATTTGCAGGCAGGTTAATTTTTCATGTTAGAAAAGCCATATAATTAAAAAAATGGACCATAACCATCTTTTTTTAATGTTGGAAAGCTGCATTTTACATTCAGCTCTGTCCCTCTACAAACAAGAGTTTAGGGAAGTACTGTATTAAAAGGAAGAGGGAAGGTTTTGCTTTCTTAATATAGTACAATTTTGTTTCCAGCAGGAAAATAAGATAGGATTTCAAAGGGAGTTTGAACAGGAACTAAGGGATTGAGGCAATCAAAGCTATTTAATTCCAGAGAAGTTGGAAATCAGCTCTGTCAGAATATTTTGTGTTATTATCTACACTGTTCTTATACAGAAATTCTAAAGCCATAAAATGTCACAGCCCATTGTTCCATTTTATGAAACAAAATAATTATTGATAAAAATGCACTTCTATCAAACATCCAGTCTACTGAAAATTGGACACATTTAATGTAGACATACTCCTAGTACAACAAGAAGCTAGGAAACAATGATACAGAAAAATTACAGGCATGGTTTTGTAACCTTTATGTAAGTAATTCTTCTGTGCACAAGCAGCCCTATTAATATTGATGGAATTACTCATGTGAATAACGACTACTGTGTAAGTCAGGGCTGCAGAATCAGATCCTATATGACTTGCCCACATAGGGAATCTATCACAAAATAAAAAATAGCAAGTTTACTGCTTATTCCTGTGCTTCACTTCCAGAATTAAAATTCTTGCCACAGTGATAAAATGCAGAAATAAGAAAAGGAAAAAAAGAACGTAAGAAAACATTCAAACTCAGGTCTTGAGTTCTTATTTGCAGGACTCATCCCATTTTCTCTCGTTGAAGCATTTTAATTAATAGAGAATAATAGATAATAAAATCTGCAGAAGTTACTGAGATCTTAATGAAACAAATTCTTAACTGCATTTTATTTTGTCACCATTTTGTTTTGTTTCCCATTTTCCCTGTTAATATAATGTCACATGGATTTCCCCTTTTTAACATTGGTAGAGAGAAAACGGAAAGAATTTGCTATTCTAATATAATATACAATTCATTGTATGCATTAAAATATACATGTCCTCTTCTTCAAAAGGCATTTTTGAATGATTCATGAAAAAAAGTAATCTACATCAATAAAAAAACAGCTTTGCGAAATTCACAGGAAAACACATTTTAGAATGAGCAGAATGGCCAAAAGAACTGACATTTTCATTTTTTCCATTCCCCCCCTTTTTTTTCATTTTCTTCTGCTCTGCCCCCAACATTTCTGAGAGTGTATACTAAATCTTTTATCTTTAATTTTATATTGTCTATATCTAATATGCATACAAGTTCTGTGTGCATCATAATCCATAAAAATATTATTTATAAAAATTGCAACACCAGCAACATACATCAAAGGTGGAGCAAAAGTGGTGAAGTAGATTTCCTCCACGAAAATATGCAGGATTTCTACAACTATTAATTTGACAAGAGAGGATAAACCAAGCAAACTACAGTCAGCTGAATTCCTCATCAAAATTGCCAAGTTGTGAAAGAAAAGCATGTGTTGTCCCATGTTGTCCTTCAGTTATTCTGAACAGTCCCAATATCCTTGGCTACTGACATAATTCATCAAAGAATGCAGTTGCTTCTCAGGAATACAGACTTTCCTATCGCTACGGTTATTAATTGACCTTGTGAAAAACAGAAATTAAACCACTATCATCTACATTGTCTATTACTTAATTTAGCCCTTGATGACCAGCTACTGTCATATTATAAACCAGTGTTCTTTTCCTGCTTTTTGCTTCTTGTTTCATATGAATTTGTCAGTACGAAGCTTTGCTTTTACTGGAGTATCCTCTTACCAGAACAGGAACCATGACTTCCCAAAGAAAATTCGGGCAAATCAGTAGAAACATTTGTATTGAAGTAGTGGTAACAAAATCACCAGCTTTTCTGTGTGTGTAGAAAGAGTAAGTCAGCAGCTAATAAAAGACATTGCAGATTAATATTACTTATTATCTACCGGCTTATTACTGATCTTCAAAATGTCTCTAAATCATACCATTTATATTTCTTACGCAGAGCACATAAGGTAAACTCCTTAACAGGGGACTCTTAATCATGAACATGTTTGAGATGCCTAGAATAGTATCTATCTGATTGCATTCTATAGTCTAATTGTAGTCAACGGATGCCCTTAATAGCATTTGCCGACTGCTAATTTTGCCTTATGGTACTTTACTTGTAATCTTAGCAAACAAAATCAGTGACTCTTCCTGTTTAATTCTGAATAATGCTCTTTGCATAATATGTTTGGGGAAATTCATCACATGAATATTTCTTTGACTGAATACATTATCCTAAATAGATTAGAATATATATGTGTATTTGCTGTAAAAGTGTAAGATACTTAAATAAAATGGGAGACATCTAAAATATAAAAGGAATTTTTCACCTGCATTATTTGTTGCATATTCTGTGCAAAAGGTTAGCATATTTATCACGTAAATGCTTTGGTCCTTTCCCTGATCAGAATGAGAGGTTGTAGAAATGGGGTTTGAGCATGTAAACTATTGTCTACATGAATTACTCTTAACACTATACATGCAAGAAGTCCCAAAGAGTGAAGATTTAAAAGATTAATTTCTTGGACTTGGAAGGTTTTTTATTTATATATTTTTGTGGTAGGTTAATTCAAGTCAGATTTACATCTCTCATATACTAGGACACTTTTCATGCTTTGACAGTATAAAGAGACCAGTACGTTATAATAAACAAGGTGAAATGACATTTGCGCAAATGAAAATTAGAACCAAAATGGCTGATGGGTTTGGTTCTGATCATGTACACCAGTGTTACAGCTCTGTAGCCCAAGTTTAATTAGCAGAGTTAATCATGATTGATCAGTCTCATGGAAAGGGGGGGGTGTCACATTCTCTCTTGCGACGAGTAAGTCTTGGAGCCAGTGAGATGGCAGAGATATGTGATCGGCTCCCTGATTTTAAGTCCAGGCCTGACTCCAATGAAATTGGAAGCCACTGCCAAGGAGCTTAGTGTTGTCAGGTCCTGGGCATTGTGCCACTGGAAAATAGCCACGTTAGATTTCTGTTCTGCTGTCCCAGCTCACCCCACGTGTTGGAAGGAGGCATGGAAATGCAGAGCCCAGCTGTAGTGCAGATGCATCAGCTCAGATGCATGCTCTCTGGAATACTTGTTTTTGGGTTATAGTACAAAGGGACCAAACCCCAGCTTCTGAATCTGTTATTCTAAACCAAGTAAGCTTATTAATGGAAAAGGAAAAGCAAAATTAGACAAAAACGGAAATAAAGCAGGTGCTCAGAATACAGAACTGTGACACCTGAGCAAAAAATTCCCTGTGCGGTAAATGGAAAGACGCAGTCTAATACAAAGGTCAATGGAGAGCTGGAGTTGGACCTAGGCGAACCACTCCTGATGTGCTCCAGTTTATCATCACCATCAGGATCTTTCAGAAGTGATGGATGCAAGACACCCATTCTTCCATCATGTGACACTTTTCTCGATACCTGTATTTCTTCATACCTAGTACTGGTAAAAGAAGTTGACAGCCCATTTTTTATTTATAACGTTTTTAATGAGATCAACCTAAGTTTGTGTAATTTTAGAAGTCTCTCTTAAATACTTACCTTTTAATTCTTTAATTATAGGTTTATTGCACTTTAATTAAAAATACTAAAAGAGGACTTGACCTGCAAGCAAACCTTTCACTTGAAAATGTTTGGTATTTTAATAGCTTATAAACCCTTTCCAATTCTTTCCTTAGTAGGCAATTGCTTGAATTGAATGAATAATTTTTGTTTTCTACAAACCAACATTTTTCTAATGAAAGAAAACTGAAAATTTCCCAGCCAGTTCTAAATTTAAACAACTTAGCTTTACTAGGCTTGCACTTCTTTTGTGTCTGTCTTCTTCAAATACTGTACCAAATTAGTTTACAGAAAGAAATACTGGAAAAAATAGCAAATAATGATATAATGGTGGAAAATAGTCATCAAATCAACATTTCAGACTCCACTGACTAATACATGCAGCATAAATCTGAGACACATCTAGCTGTTTTGTGTATGCCTTGTTACCTACACACCTGATTAGACCAGCTTTAAAGACTTAATGTTTCACATGAGATTGCTTGTGAAGTCAAGTAAGTTACAACTTCAGAATTATTTTATAAACATAATCCATTTTACCAGAACACACACACCCCCTATATTATTTATCTGATCATTTATTTGGGAGAAGATTCAAACAGAAATGAAGCTGTGACTTCATTATATAAATACCATTGGTGTCATGAGGTGTGCTTCCCTACAACAGGTTATTCACATAAGCAGGATAAAAAAGGTTAACTTAGATGCCTTTTGTATCATAAGGTTTTATAAGCAGATTTACACATTGTGTACTTCTAGTTTGCACACTTACTCATATGTCGCATCCCACAGCCAATCCAAATTAGTATCAACGGAGAGGGAAGAAGAACACACAGAATGTAAAACTGCCTATAAAACATTATGATATGGTGAGGAAAGTTACTGGCTGCACATCCTGCTTGCTATTTCGAGTAATTAAAAAAATTAGCTTTGGACATGGCCACAGATGTTCCAGGCTCATGATATTTGGTTGAGTCACCATCCCTGGAGGTATTTAAAAGATGTGTAGATGTGGCACTTAGGGACTTGGAAGTGCTAGGTTAATGGTTGGACTTGATGATCTTAAAGGTCTTTTCAACCTAAACGATTCCATGACTCTATGATTCTATATTCAGACCCATCTTTTTTACTTGAACAATTTGTGCAGGCCAGTGTTTAGCCTCCCAGCCAAACATACAGCTCCCATCCTTACAAAGAGAAAACAAATGATCTGCATTTACAGTAGGCTTTAAATTTGCCAGAGAAACTCAGCCTGATAAAAAAGGTCAGGAAAGGAAGAATATTCTGTATAGTTACAGAAGCTTTTGACACAGTAGTTTCTCCTCACAAAAGACCAATCCTTTGATGATACTTAGAAATGAAAAATGCTACCAGTATGCTACCAAAGCACAACATTCTTAATATCAAATTTCAGCATTGTATTGCCAGCCATATTTATATAGCCATGAGGAATTTTGAAGGAAAAAAAAAAAAAAGAAAAAAGGCATTTTTATGGAGCCAAAATAAGAGTCAGTATACCCTAGGGAGCTTGGCATCTTATATGGACTTATGCATATGCATCCTAAGGCAAGGTGTGTATCAAAAATTATTGCTAGTGACAATGAACAGCTCCAACAATGACTGAAGGGTTTAGCACTGTCTACTGAATGAAAAAAACAGAGAAATAAAAAGGGTCAGAGTCAGCACTAAGAAGCTGGAGATGGAGAATAAAAAGCAATTAGTTTTGTGCTTTCTGTACACACAAAACTTATCCTTTCAGTAGTAGAAACTTTGGTTACTACCAGAAGGGAGGACATGCCACTTTCAGGCAAACATCTGCCATAACACCTCTCAGGGCTGCTCAGATCTGTGCTGGTGAAATTCTAGTGTGACTTTACTGCCAGGATCACAACTTGTAGAAGACTAAGAAATGTAGTTCTCAAGGAAGTAAAAAGGCACCTTGTGGAATTTTCAGGAGGACATAATTGTGTGATACTTGCCGACTGTCACTGGAGTTACTGCATACGCCTAAATACTTTTGGAAAACCACACAACCATAAATCCCTAGGCATTCAGCTACCTGAAAACATTTGGCTCTCAAACCCTAGAGATATTTAAGAGAGAGATTCAAGCAGACTCAGTGAGCAGCTTAGAAATCAGGAAAAAAAAGGTCACTAACTTTCTTAGCAGATTAACTTTTTCCTTATCGTATTATGGTACATCCTATTGCACAGCCGTTTCTGAAATAGCTTACTATAACTGATGCACAAAAAATTATGATTGACTCAGAAAAAACATGCTTTAAAAAATTCAGGACAAGATATTTAGGCTAATAACATTTCTGAACAGCTTGTTTGGGAGAAACGTACATTCTTGTACACATTTGGCAAGCGTGCTATATTGCATCTATGTGAAAAAAAGAGTAAGAACAAGCAAAGCGTTACACGATATTAAATAAGATCAGATGCTGTTCTTGAATAATGCATTCAGCTACACTTGTTCCAATTCAGAACTGAAAAATAATTATTAACATGCTATATTTAAAATATGAAATATTTAACCAAACTTAAACAAGAAGATGTTAGCAATGAAAGACTCATTTCACAAAACTGTTGAAAAGAAAACCATCTAAGAAAAAAACAAAAACCAAAAAACAAACCTAAGAATGACAATTAAGAACACTGAGAATGCAGGCAACAGAGCACAAAACGTATACCCAAATTGAATTTATTTCAGCCTACAGTGTATACAGATGCTTATTTTGATTTAGGACATGGTTCTTTTAAGGCTTATTCCAGTAAGTGACCATTACATTACAAGAGTCCTGAAGCTCAGCTGGGACAATGGTGGTTATTCTGGCAGATAAGGACAACCAAATTTTAGGCTACTATCAGGAATGAGGACTGTCATTGATCAGCCCATGCTGAAGCATGGTGGCGTGTCATTCTGGTTACACTGCCAATCGGGGCAGGAAGTGCCAGAGTGCTAAAAAAAGAGAAATATTGAAGTTTCAGTCTTCTGGTTTTAGTCTTCTGCTAGGGGAGAAAAAGCCTACTTTCTAGGCCTTTGTGTAATTTCCTACTTCATAAATGCTTTTTGCATAGCAATTACAAATGTGAAGTACCACCGAAATTCCATTAAGTTGTTTCAACTTTAGGATTAGATGAATATGCAAATGAAAGACATTATTTTTTTTTTAAAGCTGAATGCTCCTGCGTAGCCAGCCATGAGGACGCGTCTCTTTTAACATTATCAGTCATATAGAAAACCCTGACATGCCAGACTGTCTTCTATTCATCACAGCTATACAAACTTGAAACTAGCACAGAGATTTAGGATTTAGCTCTAATCTGTGCAGGACTGCACATTTTCCCATTCCTAACTATCATTTATTTTATGCAATATAATTGAGAGAAATTTGTGACACTGCCATAGCCACCTGGTTATATTCAAGTTGGCTGACCTGTGCAGGTCCTGTAGTCATGACAAGTTGAGGGAGCCTTAAAAAATCTAAATGTTTTAAAAGCTTTCTTTATAGATTTGTCTAAGAAAATTTTCGGCAGCTAGTTTTCAAATTAACCTTGAATGTATATTGCAAGGTAGTACCTGTGTATGGTCCAAATCTCCAAACTATTTTTCTTTTTGATATGGTAAAGAAAAAAGTAAGATAGCTTTGCTTGTTTGGGGTAGATGAAATTAAGAATTAATTAATATTTCAGTGATATAAATCAGATTCTTTATGTATTTTCAGGCACAGGGAGATTTGCATAGCCCTTTAAAATTTTTTAATAGGAAGTTTAGGAAATTCATCAGCTTCTTTCTTTAGAAACTCTGCATTTTGATTACATCTTACAAAGAGTTATTTGTAAATCAATATGCATATCTAACAGGTTACATACGCACTGTCCCATTGTATCCTATTCAGTGGTTTTCCAGACAGAGTATAGTGATGATCTCTACATTCAGCCATAGTCCTGATTCAGCCACCAGTATGCAGAAGCTGAAGGGGATGTATGCCCCCAAGGAGTGTCAAATTTGAAACGGAGCCACGGAAGGTCAGAGTTCACATTGATTGAGCCAACTGATGCTCATCCTGTTTTAAACAGTGAAAACTTTGCATCGACTAGCAGTACATCAACACAAACTGTACATCAGAAATCAGAAAATACTTGAGATACAGCTAGCACAAGGCCAGTATTCAAACTTTAGCATTCTGAGTTGTCAAGTGGAATACTACACTAATGACATGTTTCCTCTTTTGCATCAGATGATAAACAGTTAATTTGACAAAACCAAGCCTTTAACATGAAAGAGATTTCTTACAGTTTAAATTTTCACAGTGCTCTTGCTTATATTTTTGGTTACTCTGTGAGATTTATACTGGTTTAATAGAGTGATCAATATGTTTTTCTTCTAATGTCATTTACTTTTCTCACTATCTTCATGTTGTTTGAAGCCACCCTGTTAATACTGAAATGTATTTTTGCTAATCTTTTGAATTCAAAACTGTAATCACAGTGCGTTGTTTCCTTTCTCCCTTTTTCTGCAGCTGCTTTTCATGGGTTTCACTCCCTTACTGCTGCTGCTGCTAGAGAGGGGGATTTAAAGTGACAGATAACGCAGCACTCGGATCAATTATTTCTACTGCGTGCATACTTTCTGCCTGTGTTTCAGACATGCTCTTTTTTTTTTCCTCTTAAGTGGTTCAAACCCCTTTTAATTCGTAAGAAAAAGCATTAAACATAATGTTTCTTTAACCATGATATGTTATGATGTCTTCTTCAAATTGTATTCCTTCCTTGTGTAGATAGATACTGGAGTGTTGGGAGCAATTAACATAACTCAGAGAACTAATTTCCTGTGGTTCTTTAACTCTGTATTTATGGCTTTCAAAAGAGTGGATCTGTACTCTAAGGATTAGTACAGTCTATAAATTTTAGTTGTCTGACTTTTCTTTTAAGAAATTAAGATAAGAAAAATTCAGCGGTGGCTGGAAATTGCAGGAAAAAAAGATACGCACTTGGTGCAGGGTTTTCCTTCTTTCTCCTACTTAAAAAAAAAAAAAAAAATCACGCTTTTAAGTTCTGTTGCAGGGCTACTTGGACATCTCCTTTGCAGCTGGGTCTGTCACACACCTTCCTACCTCTCTTCCTAAATTTTTTGGGCCAGACTTGCGTGACCCACAACCAGGCAACGCTCCAGTCTCCCGCCAGCAGCCACAACCTGTTGCGCTGCCGTGGATCAGGGGGATGATTCAGTTAACAAAGACCAAAAAAAGGATTCAGCGTGTTTCACCTAACAGCTTTAGCCGGGATGACGGATCCCGCCTTTCCCTTCCCTGGCAGCAGGCAGGTGTCCGCGCTGCAATCCCAAGGCGCTCACGGACGGTGACCGCCACAGGCCTGCAAAGAAACTGCTGGGCAACTCGGTCGGTCAAACCTGTTTCAGCTGGGATTTTCCACCACAAACAGCCCATTTAGGGGCAATTTAGGTCCCACCTGTTGCCAGGCGCTGGGGCATTAACTGCTCTTCATGATCGTTAACAGCCCTGACTGGCCGCACCTGGACTGCCGCCCGCCCGCCCCCCCGCCGCCATTTCAGCCCACCTCTGGCCCTTCAGCCCTCGTCTCTCAGCCGCCATTTGGCCGCACCTCGGACCTCCCTTGTTTCTTCCTCGCTTTTCTCGACCGGAGCCGTCGCACCGCCCTGCCCGGCCGGCTGGGACCTGCTGCCGCCGTGTGTGTGTGGGGGGTCAGCTCGTCGCCCGGCCTGCGCTGCTGCTGTCGCCGTCCCCCGGCCCCCTCCTCAGCCGCCATCCGCCATCTCGGGCTGTGTCCCCCCCCCCGGTGGGATGCGGGAGCCTGCCCGCCGCTTTCGAAAGGGGAAGGCTTCAACCAGTGGCGGGGATACCTACCGAGAATTTCTTCTGACAACAGGCAAGTGTCCTGACACCTCAACCCAAGTTTATAGGCGTGTAGTGTTTTGGGGTTTTTTTATTTTTTTATTTTTTTTTTTAATTTGAATGTTACGGTATTCTTTCCAAACTCCTCCTGAGCCTCGATCCAGCGCCCGCTGAAGGTGGTGGGAAAGGCCCTGGTGAGCTGGAAAGAACCTCGAAAAAACATGAAATCTGAGTTCTTCCCTGAAAGATCTAACCTTTCTTTAACCTTTTGCACAAAATACGTACAGATCCCTAACTAAACCCAAAGCAGAATTCTCCTGAAAGCATATATCCTGGTATGAAAATTATTAAAAAAACTAATCCTAACAAACCAAACAAAAATCCAAACAGAAATCATCTGAAGGTTAGCTTCTTTCTTTCAATTCCTTGATGTGATGCATATTGGGAAGACTCGCTGTTTGGTTTATCATCTCTTAGAGCCCATTTCATTTTAATCTGTTTAATTAGATTCACCTCTGGCATCTCAAGCTGCTATCAATAAGTAGCTGTACTCTGCTACAAGAATAGATGCAAATGCAAGGAATACAATTACGCTGGTCAAGGTTTTTTGAAAATGTGATGCATAGACCATGTTCTCCCCCTCATGATCTCTTTACGTTCTATAGCAAGTAAAACAGCTGCTCAGAAAGGAGTGTAAGGTATGTTTTAATGCATTTCAGTTGTCTTTTAATGTAACCTGGCAATGAAAATATTGAAAGATTGCTAATACTAGGATTTAAAGATGTATTTTGCAACTGGTGGTCAGAGTTTATAGTTGGGACACCTCTTTCCTTATGATTGTAAAATGGGTTACTGATCAATATTTGTGCTTCCCTGCTGCTGGCTTTATGGGCTAAGAATCCCGATTACCCCTTTAAAGTGAATGTAACCTATGTGAATAGGAAGCACTGGGGTCATGTGGTATGTTTAAACACAAAACGGGGGAAGTTGGAGTAAAAGTATCAACATCTACCTGTTTTGGAAACTTCTGGTTAAGTGCTGAAATATTCTGCAATTGGCAAAAAAAAATGTTTATTGGATGTCTACGGTAGTTACTAGACACACTGCATTGCTATGTTTTTCTCCTTGTGAGGAGGGAGGAGTGACCCACTGCCACTGAGGAAAAAATTGCTACTTCAGTGAACCTCTGAAGATCTCATCAAGTCATTGGCAAAATAATTTGACATTCTAACTATATCTTCTAGTGTAATCATATGTTTTTTACTAACAAGATGGCTCTACATGTAAAGTAGAAAAAATGTTCTGTTGTAGATTGAATATATTCCATCATTCAGGCCATGTGGAAAAAAAGGAAAAAGTGGCATGGAATAAAAGGGGTTTTTACCCTGTAAACTACCCATGTTGTGCTTGCTGAACCTAGAAGGCATACGCTAGTATAAGTTGTGACAGTCCAAACTGGTTAAAATCCTGTCATATCCACTGGTAAAGGGAAAAGACAGTTGAGGATTTTTACAGGGCTGTATAAAATCTTGTGGTTCTGTGCTCTGTATGTAGATGTATGGGTGATGTAGATCATAGCAATGACTAAAAGACTTCAGGGGCATACAGTGGTCTAAGGATGTTTGTTTACTTTCATCTGTTATGTCTAGATCCTGCTAGAGAACCATGACGTAGTGGACTCAATAGGTTTGATTTTCTGAAGAATCTGTGGCTAGTTGGTCATTTACTGAATGGAGGAAGTTGTTCAGGCCTCTTAAGCAGATGCTATGCTGCAGTTATGTTCTTGGAGTTCTCAGTGTCACAGAACTATGGATTTCTCAAAAGAATTGCTTCAGGATGTCATTGGACTCTGGCAGACCCCAGGAGCTCATATTTTTTTCTTTCCTGTTTCTGAGGCTTATCTCATAATTATGGAAACTAGATGTTAAAGACAGATGTCATCAGGGAGCTTAAACTCCCTCTTCATATTTCTCCCATCCTCTTGTATGTATTTTACTTTGTAGTCAGAAGACATAGGAGTTATGAATGAGAACTTAGTAGACTAGCTTGAGGCTATGTCATGATGCCTTTAAGCCAGTAGAAGGTATGCTGTGGAAGTTGGATGGTTCCTTAGCCCACAATCCATATGTCAGATGCTATAGCTCAGAGTGTGTCTGATGTGGAGACTTATGTAAGAGCACTGGCAGTGAGACAGATTTGGCAAGAATCTTGGAAGTCAAACAAAGAAGGAGGAGGAAGGTGTGGAAGTACAGAAGGACTTCTGCCAGCAGTTACGTGGCCCAGCAAGAATCAATTAGATTTTTCTTACTCGAAGGTTTTGAGGCTGGTTAGAGAGCAAAATAGGTAAGGCATGGAAGATTTTAGCTCTTGCTTATTGTGGTAGTAATTCCCAACCCTATAATGCAAACTAGATACTTTAAAGTAATGTTAGGGCATGAAGGGGGTGGGGGATGGGGGCGGAGAAAGTTGTGTTTTAAGGAATTCAGCTGTGCTAATTGCAGCCCAATTTATAAGGAATAGAATGTGAGGTGTATTAATGTCATCCTTGTCCTTCTTACAGAGTATTCAGGGTGTTTTCTGTGTATGAAATTGGCTCAATCTTGTCCTGCAGACTCTGTATCTAGGCTCAGAATGGTAAACCAAACAAATACCTTATGGGCTCCTGCATTTTAACTAGAGAGCGAAGGAAAATACTTGCTGTGCCTGTAGGACTTGCTGTCTGTCTCTCCTGTTGATGGTGTTCCACTTTATATAGATGAATACACGTTCACTGGAGCGATGAGCTAAATGAATTTGTGAATACTATCAGTTGACCTGAAACTACAGTTTTAATGAGAAAACTTTTTTGGAAAAAAGGTTTTCCAGCCTCACTAGAAATATGGCTGTGATAGACCCAGGCAGCTAGAGCTTCCTATGCCTGCTGTTCCCTTTGGAATGTCTCTTGTGATGAACTGCCATAAATGGGGATTAGAAGGAGGAGAGTTGGGGGTATTTTTTCTTTACCCCTGTGGAAGAATTAACTCAGGCTTAGTCCTGAATCTCGCAATTTGCCATGTGTTACAGATTGTTGAGTCTCTGCAGAACCCCGTGGGCTTCAGTAAGTCACTCTGCAGGAGAACAGCTGTCTGCCTTTGCAGGACCTTAGATCTAGGCACTCTTCTTAGGATGCTGCTGTTGTCTCAGAGGGTGAATAATTTCCTTCCCCTGCCCTAACTTTTCTCCTCATGGATCTGAAGAGGGCTCCTATGGAGATCAGGAATGGTCTCCTGTGTGATGCCAGAAATATAAAACCTGGGGAGAGATTGAAGAGGTGAGATTCAAATGCAGCTTTTATTACAGACACTGTAGGAAAACCCTCTGTTTCCTTCTTTCCTTGTGTCCCACAGTCTTTCCTTAAAAAGCACATAGTATTTGTGTACTTGTATAGGACTATCTATACAGAAGGAACATACCTGCTTGTGCATAATGTCATACCAGTACATCTTTTGACTTCCGGGCTGGCTTTGACTCTTCCAGTCAGCTCAAACAGCAGAGAACTACCCAGGGTTGATCTGTACCTAGCCTGAGACACCTTTTGAGTATATTTTATTACACAGCTACACCTATCATGTCTTACATAGCTTAAGTAATTTTTGGCTTTAAAAACGTCCCGGGGGAGAGGAGGCCAGTGCAAGCCCATTATTTATTATTATTTCCCTTGCAATCCTGTCCTTGCTAGATTCTTTCTGAACTTGCAAACTCTCTAACCTGTCAGGTAAAACAAACCACAAATGAAGAAAGGTTAGAATGTAAAATCCCCAGGTCTGTGTTAAAGTGCTATTTTATCTACTACCAAAATTGTACGTTGCAAAGGTGAAGGGAACCATTAGAGAACGGGTGCCCTGAATGGGAAAAGATTTCAGACCCTGGACCTGGAAGCCTCCTTGTTGATTTATTTGAGGAAACTACAGTAGTTAGTACTTGATTCAGAGCAAAAATGGAGTTTCTCCACTCTTCATCTTCAAGTAAAGACGAATGAGCTTTCATAATGGACCTTGCCCTGCCAATAGGAATAAATGACTGTGATTTCTGAACACTTTCAAGGAGACCTGGAGACTCAATATGCAAAATCTCTCATTCTATCATTGAAAGTGCAGCCTTGGATTATTACTGACAGCCAAGATGCAGTTAAAGTAAAGGTCATGCAGACTATTGACAATAATAAATTCTAAGATTTGCTATCTTTTTTGCTGAGGCCTGTGTTAGGCCATGCATCAAACCTGTATAAAAAAAAAAAGTGGTTTTCCCTCACCCAATAAAAAACGCAATGTACATTTTTCAGGCTTGCTTTTTGAAGGAGCTAGACTAGACCTCTCATTTCATATTCTTATCTTTTAAATTAACACACTGGGAGAACTGCCCACCAGACCATCAGTTTACTCCTCTGTGCCCACCCATAATGTATAATTGAAGTTGTGTAAAATGATCTCTTGCTGGTAGGTGTAGAAATCAGCATGACAGTATATTGGTATAAAGGCTGAGTGTAAATACTAGAAAGTTAATTCAGTTTTCAGTGTGTAAGCCTGAGGTTAAAAAAAAAAGTCTTTAATATTGCAGGTTAAGTAGCTGCCTGTTCCTAATTGGGAAATGAATATGTATTGCTTCAAAACTTGGGGCATATGATAGTTTTTTTTTTGCAACCTCTTCATGATTAAATGAGTAAAAACAGTACAGAATGAACAAAACCAGTAGCTAACAAATAGAGCTGCTCAAGGTTTCAGTTACTGATGCTTAAAAATGCAGGTAAGAGCAACTCTCTGAGATTAAGCAAGACTTGATAAATGAGTTATAATTCTAGCAGTGAAATTAAGATATGAAACTGTTTTTTGATTTTTTTTTTTAAACTTTTGATGTGGAAGCACCATTTGAGTCTTTCTTTGGATATAATGAATGGATTTGGCTCTTAGATAGAGCATATTGAGAACCCAGGATGTTCATTGCAGTTCTATGACTTAATCAGAGAGCAGATAGTCCATAGGGAGCTACAGTATAACTTGCCATATTTAGAATTACAACCTAACCCTGACATGGGAAAAAAAATCTTTAGAATGAGAGAGAGCAGAAAAGTGTAGCTTTTGACCCTTTGTGCTGGGACTAACAAAATCCATGCATATTAAGTGCCAACTGTCATGGGCAGTTTTGCTACAGGAGTGTTTGCCCAGTGGAGACTGGACAAACACCACCAAGTAATGCAATTTTCAGCAGATGGTAACAACTTACAGGCACTGGAAACTCAAAGTCTCAAACTGACAACCCAGCTATGAAAGATGCTATTTTCTATTTTCAGTCCCATGGGTTATCCCCTGTACCTAGTTTGGGAGCAATGAGATTTACATAACATATGCATATCAGACTTTAAGATACTGCTCAAGTGTCTGAATTTGCTCATGGGCATCTCACAAAGATTCTTGATGGTTGTATTTAGTTGTAGTTGGAGTGGAGAAAGCAATAGGAGGGGAATGGTATTTTAGAATCTATGGCTCTAAGATCACCTATTAGGTAAACAAACACATAATTAAAATACTACTTCAAACGCATAGAAGAATAAGAATACATAAGGGACTTTTGATCTTGCACACTGTTAACTTTAAGTCTCTTTATTGTGTTTGATTGTTGAGACCACCCCCAATATATCAATTACACTGACATTTGTTGTTTAATAAGTAAAATCAGAAAAGAACATACAATTTCAAAGTCTTTTCTCCCCTTGTATTAAAAACATATAAAGCTTCTATTAGACTCTCTATTGTGACTGTAAAATCATTGTACTCAGAACTTTTATTATTTTAATAGTTTGTACGAGAGAAATATGTATTTTTAACTGAATTTCTTAAAATTAAGCTTTTAAATTACCCAATTACCAGGCAGTTCAATGGGAATCAGTTTGTACTGAGACAAGAGTGTAGGCTTTGGCTTGTAGATACTATATATATATAAAAAAAAAAAAAACACTGCAGGATATTTTCTATAGTTTAAACTATTACAGTGTTATTTCAGCAGTTACCTGATGGGGTAAGGAAGGTGTATCTAGTGCCACTGCTATGGTTTCAGACACTGAAAGTAAATGGGGTGTGCACAGTGAACATTTCACAAACTGGCATAAAAATACTGAACAAAATCTATCTACTATTAATATTGGACCCAATTTCTTCATCTGCATGATGTGTTCAGCTAGTGTATGTTAAAATGAAAGCTAAACCACAATCAACTTAATTTTCAAGTCCTTTTAACTTCTAGACATGCAGTTGGGTTATAGATTGGTATTTCTTAATAATTCCTAATATTTAGTTTAAAAAGTTATAGAAATTGTGAAAAAGCTAATATGCGTTACTAAGTGTTCCAGAATTCGGATCTAAAACTTGAGGAAAGATGACAGCTGGAATCGCAATGGACTGCAAAAGTCCACCTGCCTAGGCAGTATTGGGACAGTCAGTACATATCTGTTTCCAGCTGTTTTAAAGTTGTTGTGGTTTAACCCCAGGCAGCAACTAAGCACCACGCAGCCGCTAACTCACTCCCCCCCCATCCAATGGGATGGGGGAGAAAATCAGGAAAAGAAGTAAAACTCCTGGGTTGAGAAAAGAACAGTTTAATAGAACAGAAAAGAAGAAACTAATAATGATAATGATAACACTAATAAAATGACAACAGTAGTAATAAAAGGATTGAAATGTACAAATGATGCGCAGGGCAATTGCTCACCACCTGCCGACCGACACCCAGCCAGTCCCTGAGCAGCGAAATCCCTGCCCCCCCTTCCCAGTTCCTAAACTAGATGGGATGTCACATGGTATGGAATACACCGTTGGCCAGTTTGGGTCAGGTGCCCTGGCTGGGCATGGGAAGCTGAAAAATCCTTGACTTTAGTCTAAACACTACTGAGCAACAACTGAAAACATCAGTGTTATCAACATTCTTCACATACTGAACTCAAAACATAGCACTGTACCAGCTACTAGGAAGACAGTTAACTCTATCCCAGCTGAAACCAGGACAAAAGTTCACTTTTGTACAGAATATTAAAATTTAGGGCTCTGTTTCACTGTATTCTGTGTATCCTCAGTTTTCACTGGTGTTACTGAAAGACCTTCAGAAAAAAAGCCCCTATTTTTCTTTCATTTAGGTTTCTTAATGATAGAAAAGACAACAAGGATTAAAAAAACCTGCAGGAGTGGACATGGAAGGCAGAGTATGCTCTGTATATAAACAAACTCAATGGATGTAGTACACTACATATTGCTTTGAATAATTGGATAAAAATGTTTCCTAACTAAATAAGGACAAAAAGTTTTCTTCAGATAGTAGTTGTTGGTTTGGGTTATGTGATAAGGATTTTAACCTTTTTGATTGCTTTTGTAACGAGAAGAATAATGTGGCTAGTTGTTCATAGCATTCCAGGTACCAAATATTAACTTTCAGAAATCATGTGAAAGAATTCAATTCAACTGAAGATTTTTTTTCTTAGTCTTAGACTCACTGAGCTCACCTTATGAGGAAGAGAAAATTAAGCTACATCTAGGTAGACTATGTTGTAGTAGAATGTGAAGACCTGTAGCTGTGAGAGAAGAAATGATTTAAACTCAGCCCAGAAAGCTTGGTTATGTATATAGGTGTGAGTGAGTGCAGGAGCCAGTGTGAGTGTGTGATCATATGCAATGCTATAAAATATTCATTGCTAAGAATCTGTAGTCTCAAATGCTGATACAAGTTAGGTCGGCATGGCAATAACAATTTTACTGTGCCTCATTGTGTTTGTGCCACATTTTGTTTAGATTATCCCTTTTTGTCAGTCTCTTGCAGTATTACCCCTTCCAAATGAGTGGTTCCTATGGTAACAGCGATGTCATTCTTCTGGACCAAGCTTAGTGAGTTCTGCAAGTGTGGTAGTAGGGCTGTTTATATGTTGAACTGATACTATGTCATTTGGATCCCCAAGTTAATGCATTTCTTTTATTTTGCTTTTAACCAGCTCTTAAACAGGGTGATTCTAAGCAGCTGAACTGAGGCCCTATGCAAAGCTGATCTTAGCTACCACATCAGATTATAAAAGGAAAAATCTAATTCCCTGTGAAAAGCTCACAGAAATAAATTTCTATTGCCAAACTCCCCAAGGTAACTGTAGAGAGCTCGTATCCCCCCCAGAGCTCTCCATTTGCATTACTTCCCTTTAATAAATTATACAACTTGACTTATCATGCTATCATCCAGCTGTTAAAAAATTTGTCTTGCGTGTGCCCAGAGGTAGGCTATTAGTGCAAAAAAAGTTTTAACATTCCCCATTACTGCAACAGAAAATCCTGCTAACCTGAAGGATTGATTACCTATTGTACTGGTCCTTGTCTCCCCTCTGCTGTCGCAGCAGCCTTTGGAGGTGGCTCAGGATGGTGAGGTTGCTGCATGGCCGTGCAATGGTTATCTCAACACATTATTGCCGTTTTCAGGCAATTAGGCTTAGGGAACAATGTGTACTCAAAATGATGTGTGTTGGAACTGAGTCTTGGAACTGTCTTTCATCTTATTTAATGGGTCTCTTTATTCTGAATGTACCAGGGAGGCCTGTCAGCTGACCTGTGCTTTGAACCTTACCAAATGAGTTCAGAAAGTTCTGATATATTGGAGGCTTTGAGTCTAAACTTAATAGTTTTATTTTACTTCTGGGATTTGCCTTGGGGTGGGGAGGGGGAGGAAATAGAGCTTTGTGTGTGGGTTTTTTTCAACTTAAAGGTAAAAAAATTTATGGCAATTACAAAGTGCCCTAAAATGCATAGCGTGGGTAATGTAGGAATTGACTGAAATGTGGCTGTGTGTACGCCATTATACTTAGGAGTTTCTGTGAATACAAGGTGAATCACAGTAACGTTTCTGTTTAAGTTTTTTTGTTGAAGCTTATTACAATTAATCCATGGCAGCTTATATCCTTTTCATATCATTAAGGATAAATTGCTGCTGTTTCTTACCCGTATCCTTCTACCACAAGTATGTATTTTTTTCCATGACTAAGGTGCACGATAGAAACTCATTTGTAGTGCTTGCAAAATCTTTAATATTGCATGGGTAGAAGTCTTGCTTCCTTGTGTTTTTTACATACAATCCAAGCACCTCCCGCTTGGAATATTGTGCCTGTTCTTGTTAAGAGGGGCTTTAGATTTGTTTAGGTAGGAATCCAGAAGCATTAATGTTAATTTGCAGTCCATAATCAAACATACGGAGTACAGCATTTCCAATGATGTAGCTTTCTGTGTGTATTTGGGTTTTTTCAGAGTAGTTCTGCTGTGGCAAGAAAGCTGCCAATTTCATCCTGCCAATGATTCCAATATATCTCTACCTGCAGTCTGCTGTATGAATTCTTTATTTTATTTGTGAATGCTCTCGTGGTATCCAGAAGGGCCGCCTTGGCAAGCAGACCAGGATTGTTCTCAGAGTAAGGCATCTAGTAATGCATCAACAACGTTCTGTCACCACAGTGCTTAACTGTCCATGTCCAAATCTTTCCCGCATTAGGCATGCATAAAAAGGTGCAGAATAAGAGAGTGCAAGTGCAGGGGCTCATGATACCTTTGGAACAGCTACTTTAGACCTGTATAAACTTCTCTAGTCTACTGTTCAGGAGTCCAATATCATACTTTTCTCTAGGGTGCACATAAAAAAAAGTAAACAAATGTCCACTTGGGTAGACTAGAATCTAACAGCAAGTGAGTTGTGCCCTATTCCAAATTGCTGGAGTTGCCAGTTGGATTTATGGTTTGCCAGTGAAAAACTGTCTTGTAGTTGGGCTTGATGATGTATAATGATATTACATTTTGAATATACGACACTAACAAAAGGATTCAATTGCTAAATATTGTCCACTTGTGTGGAAGCAGAGTTTTGAAGATAATGCCTCCACCTGCAGTGTGCTGGTTTTCTGCCACTGGCTCTTCCTAACAGTCAGATGCAGAATCAAGTTGCTAATAGAGATAGTATCAGTAGCACTATGAGATGATGTTTTGTCACACAAGATAGTGAAACAAAAGGCTTTCAAGGGATTCTGGGTCAGATGCCACTAAAGATCACTGAACACAGCACTTGTGACACCACCAGCTTTTTAATTCCGTTTTGGTGTGCCGAACCTTGAGCAGCATGTGGCTGGTACCTGACTTCTCCAGGAAGAATACAATGTGTTATGAGCCAGAGGGCTAGTCAATAACTGAAAATATGCAGTAAAACCAGGCCTGGATGTCTTTCGAGAGTTCCTTCCTTGCTTTAGGGAATGATGCAACTAAAGCTAGTTGCTGTGTTTTAGTGTCTGTATACAGGAAACTGTTTAATGTGTTGCCTGCTTCGTAAGTTATTGGTCTAAAGAGTTATCTGTAAGATGGGTCACCAAGATTAGCATCTTGCAAAAAATTAATTCCCAGATTTGTACAGTTGTTACATATTGCAGTGGAATGGGCTTACTTGTTTTAAAGTTTTATACCCCTTTCTGACATTCATCCTGTTCAACAGTGTTATGCTGTTTTCTCTTTGGACCATTAAGTTCTGAATTATCCTTTGTTATTTTGAAGTTGTAAGATTCTGCAGGGTATTTCATATTTCCAGTGTTGTATTCAATACAAATTCAGGAGCTCCTCTGCAAGATGTAGATGTAGCTGCTTTGAGTTTGTGCCCCTTTGCCAGGTAAGGGCAACTTGAATGTTGATGTTTGAAACAAACTAAGAGCAAAACTAAAATTCATTTTGACAATTCTGTAAGACCAGGTACAAAATTAGATTTACAGTTGGAGAATCTAACTTGTAACTGAAGCTGTATTTCTGTTTAAATTCAGCCATAATATAGTATTCCAAGAGAAAGTGTGAAAAAGGGAAGAGGATACATAGAGGGGCTGAGAACCCTGTACACTGAAAGAACAACAAAAATTCTGAGTCTGGAGAGCTAGAAACTATTTCTGTTTTTTACAGAACTTTTTTTATCTACACTATAGATTGCAGTAATATTAAATATTACATTATATATTATGCCCTGTTATATGTATTCATATAAAATATATTTATCAATAAATAGCATCTATATATAAAAAACTATGTTACTTAGCATATCAAAGTAATAGTAATCTTTTTTTCCTTATACTCTAAAGAAAACACCAGGGTGATATGTAACTCCCTAAAAGTGGAATAAATGGAGCTAGTTATGTTCTAGCTAATTATGTGTCTGTCAGAACTTCTTTGTACAAATACCTGACTTGAACTGATGGTAAGGTCCAGCCAGAAGCCAGCTGTTAGTAATACTTCAAGGATAGTAGAACATCAGGACTTAATTCTGCTTGGTGTCTTTTGAATATTGCAGAAGAAAGTAATTTTTATCTGCTTTTGTTCTAATCAGCTACTGAAAATGT
Source organism: Buteo buteo (assembly GCF_964188355.1). NCBI lineage: Eukaryota > Metazoa > Chordata > Aves > Accipitriformes > Accipitridae > Buteo > Buteo buteo. The sequence continues at coordinate 74,655,559 of NC_134171.1, read as the reverse complement.
ATGCCTGTATTTCATTTTTAAATACAACACTTCATACACTTCCCCAAGCAGGTGATATGAACAAAACCAACAATTTGGGATTTACATAAATCAAATGCAAACAACCTTTGTGAAGGGTGTGACCAAATGCTATCAAAGAAATAGTATGTGGGTGGGAGATAAACTGCTTTTAAGCCTGGCAGTGGAGATTAGTTGTGGCCTTACTTTACAGAGAAAGTGAAGAAGCTGCACATTAACCGTTGTATATCCTTTCACAAGTTCAACCACTAACATTTAAACTGTGATTTGCAGGGTGGTGCTGACTGGCTTCTAAAACCAGTTTCTGTTGGATACAGCTGCAGCATCTGTATATTCCTGGAGTCAGTTTTGCCTAATTCTTTTCCTGTACAGGGAGGTTTTTACATAGGAATCAAACTATTTGTGTGAAGAAGAGATGCAGATTCAGGCACAGGAATACTGGAAATCTCTTAAGAACAGAATATGCTGGTGTTGTATGGAGTAATTTTTTAGACTTTCCTGGGAAAAGGCTCTTCTGAAGAAGTTTGTATTTGTCTCTGTTGGGGTCTAGGCTTGTTCTTGTTCCTCCAGGCAAAATGTTAATAGACCAGACTTTCACCTGCTCTAAGGGATGTTGCCAACTGCTAGGCAGTGAGTACTTGCTACTGTAGAAACTGCTGGTCTTCAGCCAGCAATGCAGTATTTGTGAGGCTAAGAGAAGCATCAGGTGAAATATTACTTTCTAGCCTAGCAAAGGGGGGATCTTGGCTAGAAACTGCAGGTTTTTCTTTGAGGAGTAGGCTTTTTCAGAACTGGTTATGCATGTTATTAAGTAGCTGCTGGATAAAAATCAAATACTCCTGAAATCAGGGCCCAGTACACCAGGCTCCTTTCACAGTCTAGTAACTGGGCTGGGGGGAGAAATTCACCCTGCTCTAGGCTCATCCCCTGCACAACCTGAGCACAGCTACATGCTGTACACTTCCAGGGTCAGGACTTGGAGTACTTGTACGCTCTCCATCCAGACGTGTTCCAGGTGCTTCCCAGATCCATACTGAGGAAAGACCTGGGCACAAGGAAGGGAAAACTGGGTGAACAGGCTGGTGGGAGCTGCAGTAGGCTCCAGCCATGTCCTGGCTGTGGGCTTGCTGGGGTCAGAGCTGCAGCCTTGCTGTGGGAAACACTGCCCATGAAGCTTGGCAGTAGCTAAAGGTATATTCAGGCTTTGAAATTAGCTTTGACGAGTCACTAAACCACTGGTGTTTGGGCTGAGGCACTTCTGAAATGGGCAAAAAGGCAGGTCAGAAAAGGAAATATGTTCTTGGGTGGTTAGTGATTTAAGAAAACTGCTGAGTCTGTTCTGCTCTCAGATGGAAGCAATTCAACCAGTTGTGTTCCTTAGGTGATGTATTGTTTAGTGGACTGCTAATGTTTGTGCATTTTCAAAAAATACTATTCCAGGATGAAAATCATCACAAACATGCATATAAACAGGAAGAGCCTCATTAAAAGAGAATAGGCTCCAGAAATTAGAGCCAAAACATCAATCCTTTCTTACCAAAGGACAATTAATTCCCCTTATAGAATTTGGATTCTAACTGATTATAAATGCATTTTACTCTAAGGACCAATTTAGCAACTGGGTCAGTGGCTACAATACTATCTTTATCAGTTATATGATGGATAGAGGCATCTGACACTACCTTCACTCTTTGAAAGGTTTCCAACAGATTCCTCTGTCATTTTGTAACTGCATTTGATCCTTTGCTTTCAAAAACAATAAAACACGTGAAGACTTTGTAGTTGCTAATGCTGCATATTTATCAAGAACAAAAAAATAGTCTACCCTGAAGCATAATACTTTCATTTATTGTTATTCAGAAGAGTAATAGTATTTCTTCATAATAATTTATTAAAGTTAGTTTAAATGAAGAATGACCTATATGTGGGAAATCTGGGGTGAGTACAGCATCTAATTGCCTTTTTTTTAATGTGGATAAGAATAGTATTTTTCTTACTTTGTTTCTTCAGCCATTTTGAAGGCAAAGTGTTATGCAATTTCAGAAAGAATACTAAACTGAATATCTCTTAATGTTAACAAAGAATAATTTTTACAGGTTTAACTATTTACAGAAACTAACTTTAATGCCTGAGCAGTGCAAATCTGGCTGTGGTTGAGCCAGGTATAAACAGACATTTTACTAGCTTTCTACGTGCAGTTGTCAGTGCAGGTTAATCCAGCTCTGACACAACCCTCAGATTCACTCTAGGGCCTCTCAGCACAGACTACTCCTATGAATAGTGTCAGGCAGTGTGATGGCTTTGTGTTGGTGATGTAACACCACCATTGTATCTAGCAGAAGCTGCCACTTATTTTATTCTAGCTTGTGAACCGGAAGCACATCTGAAAAAAACCCAAATCAAACCAAAAAAACAACCACAACCAAACAACAGAAACAAAGATAAGCATCTTTACCTTTTCTAATGGGTATGTCAGCCATCATTCATAAGTGAAAGCTCAGACTGCCCAGGTTCAAAGACTTTCAGATACAAACTCATGTAAGTCATCAGTGAGTTAACTGTACCACACTAAAGTACAGCCTTTAAAAATAACAATGTAATGTATTGGTATTATTGAAATATATTTCAAAAATTTTTGAGAATTCTTTTTACTTGCAGGTACTCGTTTGATCTGTGATTTTATTTTTGGGAGACTAGTTCTGTGATTTTAACTATATAGTATTTGTGTATAGACAAAATACAGCACAAGGTTATATAACATTAGAAAGTTGCAGCTCATTTCTTTTTGCTGCAAAGATTATGCAATAGTAACATCGCTGAGTTGACATACTTGACTGAACAAATTTTAAAGCATACACTTTTCTGGAAGGTGGATTTTTTGGTGCATTTTCAGAATGCAGTTTTTCAATTTGAAAATAATTTGAAGTCATCGTCCGTTCCCCCCCCCCCCCCCCCCCCCCCCGAGCGAAATAATGCAAGTTACGTTGCTGTTAAGAGTGGTGCAATGTATGTTTTCAACTGTCGAATAGTTCTGCACCTATGCTTCTTGCATGCCACTCTATAGTGGAATTTGGACATGAAGAGCATGAGGTTTATATAATGCTTATACTGAACTCAAGGGAGACTTTTTCAGTCCATAACCAGGTATCTGGGACTCAAATGAGCAAAATCATGGCATTGGTGTTCCCAGTGTTGCTGGTTTATTTCCTTCTAATGTTTTTTTTTCACCGACTGAAGGAACTTGGTTCTGAAATATCTGTATAGGGTTTTTGATTTGACTAGTTTGTCCTACTTGAGTACAGAAGGGAGTTTTTACGTCAGCTGAGACTTCTAGAATGCAACTGGTTGCCCAAAAGTCCCTGTAGGACCAATGGAAAAAGATCTTCCCTACTTGAGACATGTTCTGTGGTTAAATGAACCATGACATAAAGTCTTTTTTCTCTCCTCTTTTGACCATAAAGAGAACATAGGGTGACAAACCAAGATGTGTAATCTATAGTCTAGAGTCTGAAACTAGGTGTAGACCTCACCTTCAATACCGTCCGAGCTCCTGTCAAGTTGGCTTGTCATTGACTTTCAGGATCTGTGTATTGTGTTTCTAATGAATCATCTGGATGAATCTTAGATAAAAACTGATGAGCAAAATGTTTCTTCCTGGGTTAGAAAAAAGTCTTAAGTGTAGGATATAAAAGATTAATGATGTTAGAAAATATTTTCTCCAAAGCAAAATATTATTGCATCTTAGGATGATTAGTAATAACAATGTATGTGAAATAATGACACGGAGCTTTGATTTCTTTATGTATCTGAACTTGCACATCAGCTATGGTAAATAGCATTTTATAAAAATCTGTTATGTTCTATAAGATACAAAGCAAGAACATCATATTTGATGAGCTGGGCAAATGGATTTTCTTGGGTATCTTATTAAGGGAAGAATTATGCTTTATTTCTATATTCTAGAAGTTATTTTGTGTATAAATTTGAGTGGCCTGAGCACTTTTCTATTGTTTCTTACCACAATAAACAAAAAAAGATGCTATAGAGGCAGGCTACTTTTAATTACTCGGACAAAATGGGGTGAAGGACATGGCAGGATAAAACTGGGTTGGTGGAGACCTTATGGACAAAGCCCTTGGCTTCAACAGGGGTACAGCCAGGAGAAAGGTATTGAATGTGAAAAGAGTGCCCCAGAATATAGTTCTGTTCAGATCAATATGGGTTGTTATAACTTGAGCTCTTCAAATTAAACTCCAAGCTTTGTCCTTTACAGTATACTGTTACATAGTAGAATTTAAAAGGAGGGGGTTTTATGTATTTGTCATTCAAACCTACCTCTGGAAAGATATGCCTCTTTCAGTCTCTGAAAGCTTCCTTTAAAAAGTTCAGGACTTGCCTAAAATTCTAGCATACTACTCTAATGAAGCAAGTGTGTGTGCATGTACATACATTATATAAAACATACATGGTAAACTATGGAACAATGTTATAATCTAAATTGACCTTTAACTACCTTGCCTAGTCCCCTGAAGTCACTGGTCCCACTCGTTATTGCTATTTGACATTTTAAAAATAGCCTGAGAACTGAATAGTTAAATGACAACTAGATAACTGATGTAAAATCAAATCCTGTGATTCATTATGAGTAGTAAACTTTAATTTCTAGGATTTTTTTAAAACAGAAAACCCCCAGTTTTCAATGAGAGAAAATTGTCACTTGTCTGACAAAAGCAGAAATCTCTGATTTTTAAAAGTATATCAAGAAAAGTATTCTGGATAATTCAAGAAACTCTGAAAATTATGACTTTTAAATCTTATTTCTAATAACTGCAGCTTGACTTTGTGATACAGTTGTAGTTATTAAATATAGTTTAATGGCTTGTGATTTAAGACCATACACCAGCATGTGTGTGTATACAGAAATACACATGCATGTATGCATATAAATTCCCTGCAATGCTCTAAAACAACACTTCTGTGTAAAATATCACACATTGTTTCACCACTAGTAAATGCCTGCAAGTACAATGGTTATATAGGAGCATGAGATCATATATACTTTCTCCATAGATAACATAAATAACATGCATACACATGCACACATTGTTAAAAGCACATTCCTGAGGTTGCAAAGTCAACAGTCCCAGATTTATGAGGTGTTAAAATGGAGGCTGTCTGTGCAGCTTTAACGTATTCCACATGTGTATCTATTATGATATGCTTTAATTATGGGAATACAAGCCACTGCTATCTTTTGCTGCAGCAACCCCTTCCCCTTCTGAGAAAGGACTTTATATTTTTATATTGAAAAATAATTAAAATTTTTCTTTGTCATGTTGTCTCTAGGAGTATGCTTGGTCTGTACCTTGAAACCTACCTACCTGTCATGTGTTAGTCTTAAGACAATTTTTAATTTACTTACAGGCTTTTTTGCCATCTTCAGCGTAGTTTGAGTTCTTAATGTGCAGTAATTAATTTGGTGTTCCAGTTTAGTAAGTGTTGTGGTTTAACCCCAGCCAGCAACTAAGCACCACGCAGCTGCTCACTCACTCCCCCCCCCCCCCCCCCCCAGTGGGATGGAGGAGAAAATCAGGAAAAGAAGTAAAACTCCTGGGTTGAGATAAGAACAGTTTAATAGAACAGAAAAGAAGAAACTAATAATGATAATGATAACACTAATAAAATGACAGCAGTAGTAATAAAAGGATTGAAATGTACAAATGATGCGCAGGGCAATTGCTCACCACCTGCCGACCGACACCCAGCCAGTCCCTGAGTGGCAAATCACTGGCCCCCCCCCCTTCCCAGTTCCTAAACTAGATGGGACGTCACATGGTATGGAATACACTGTTGGCCAGTTTGGGTCAGGTGCCCTGGCTGGGCATGAGAAGCTGAAAAATCCTTGACTCTAGTCTAAACACTACTGAGCAACAACTGAAAACATCAGTGTTATCAACATTCTTCTCATACTGAACTCAAAACATAGCACTGTACCAGCTACTAGGAAGACAGTTAACTCTATCCCAGCTGAAACCAGGACAGTATGTGTTATATTTTTTCCTCAGTGTTTCTGCAATTCAGACAATAGATGATCATTCAGGAGATGAAATGAAATAAAAACAGAGCTGAGAACACAGTTAATGCACATCTATGGGAAATTAATCTCAAAGAGGTCTTCAGGGCATGGCTAAAATATCAGTAGTATTAGACTGCTGTTTCCATTCTTTTAGTCCACTACAATTTTTCTTCTGCTAGTGAATTTTGATGGTTATTAGTAAGGACATGGAGCAGTCCTGCTGTGATAACCATTTCCTTGAGAAATGGGAAGTGACCATGAAAAAGAAAAAGAAGCCTAGAGTTTGGTTCTCAGTTTCAGAAGACACTTCTCTACTTTTGCTGTCACTTGACAGCATTATGGAAGAATGAGTCATGTTGTCTTTCCTATCTGTGTCAGTCTTATTTGCGCAGGTATAAGCGAGGATAAAGTGAGATCTTTTGGATTGCCTTACTAACCGTGTTGAAACAGTGTAGTCTATCACAATGCAGTATAACAGTCTAATTTGAGCTACAAAAGGCTGAAAGAATAATCCACACATTTGCTTATGGACCAATTGGCTAAGATAATCCTGTGCCTTGTGATACTGCTATAAAATACAGAAGTTATCTCTACTACTAGACCCACCGAAAAAACGAAAAGCAAGGCCAAAAAGTCTCCACTTACCCATACTTTCTGTATTTTTATATCTGCTGCCAACTGTTATCTGCATATTAATTACATACTTTTTACATTGCCTATAAAGAATTCTACTTTGACATCTTCAAAGATGTCACTTCTCATTAAGTTCATAAAAATTCAGAGTATGAAATCTGTTGGCAGATGGGTTGAATGTTTGAAGTGGAACCTGTATCTAGGTTCATAGCTGGGTGAGGACCAGAGCATTTTTGTGCTCTTGTACGCTCATTTGTGTGTATATATTCACATTTATATATGTGTGTATGCACACAGTCTCCTTCATAATCAATATGGTGAAACTTATGTCAATGATTCAATCAGGCTTTTGTTAACTTTGCTGATATCTGCCAGTTAGATCCAGTCAAAGCAGCATATTTTTGATGTGGACATGGACCTAGGTGCCAATTGAGTTTTCAGCTGGAAGCCACCAAACAGCCAAGCTGTGGCCCCAGCTTATGGTGCCTAATATTAGACATCATATAGCTTTGTATTGTTGGTGTGGAAAGCCAAGTGTTTCTATAGCTAGGGCAAGAAAAAAACTTTAGTCTGTGCATGGCTCATATATGACAGGTAATCTAAGGAATTTTGTTGCTATGGGGCCTTACTTCTCAGCTATATTAAAGGAGGAAAAAATTTATACTTGGTGTAACTAAAGTACTTCCACTTGCAATTACTTTGTTTTTCTTCCACTCTTCTACTTTTAACAATCTGTATACTTTTTATAACATATTTTAAAACTGGTTGACAAAAATGCATCTCCACTAAGGATATAATTATACCATGGTTTCAGGAACAGTGCCATTATGTGATCTCTTCTAAAAATCATAGTTCCATTCAGTTAGCCCAGGAACAGGTTATGTATTGCTTCCAGACATAAAATGCATACACCACACCATACAGTCTTACCTGGGTCTTTACTGCCACTAGTTCAAATGCATTTCTGCGTTAGAGTTGTGCAACAATACTGAACAAGCTTTGTATTAAAACATAACTGACTTACAAAAGTCAGTTTTAAACAGTCTACCAAAAGACTGGAGTTTGAAAGCATGTGAAGAAATCTGTGGTTTTCTTTTTTTTTTTTTTTTCCCCTCTGTGATCACAAAGCAGGGGCTGTTAGCTAGTGTTGGGGATGTTCTGGAAAAAAACCTCCAGAAGTAACTGTTTGCAGGTGTAACTAAATTGAATTTTCAACAATGGGCATGGTCTTACTGCAGAGAAGATAGAAGGCTTGTAATTCTTCAGAGTTCTAAAGTCTCTTTCATGTAATTTTTCAGGTATATCTCAGTTATACTGAGCCATCTGCAAAAGCTGGTCCCACTCAAATAACTTCTGTTTGCGGTTTTGGCGAGTAGGGAAGAAAATAAACCAACATAAAACCTATGCAGATTATCCTTTTGGATGGAAGAACAGTTCTTTAAATTATGATTCTGAAATTTTTTTTTGGCATCATGCTGAATAAGTAAGTTGAATGGAGTGCACAGTAGCTAAGGAAATGAACACTGTGCCCTGAAGACTAAACAAGCAAACAGTAGTGGGAAGAAGCACTAGTGAGTCCAGAGTTAGTGTGTTAAAATATATTGGGGACTACAGTTCATTAAAGTTGTTGAGAATTGGAGGGCATTTGGAAAAAGAAGCTGTAAAAATCCTTGAAGGGCTGAAAATGGCATTATCAAAGATCTTTTTTAGGGGAATATGGATACTATTTGCCAAGTGTCTTGTCTGTAAAGACACAGTAAGATAAAATGAGAGAAATTTGAAGCCTGAAAAACTGTTTGGTTTTGTTAATCAAGTAGTACACTTCTGATAGATAAAATTATCCTTGCAACATCTTATAGAATAATGTGATGCATTCTGGGTTGCTTTCATAATTAGATGAAGCTGGGAAGCTACTTATTAGGGTCTCCTTAGCTTGTAAAGGCTCCCCAGGGTTGGCCCAGTTGAAATTCTGGGGTCTGTGTTATATGGTGAGGTGGAACAGTTCAGTATGGATCTAGGGACCTGTGAGCAGGAGGTGGAGATAAAAGGCTGTATTGAGAGGTGCTGCTATACCCCTTAAGTACTCAGTTATGGAATTGTAGGGAAAAATAGGCTTCTGGTGCATTAACTTGTGCATTCCAGTACTAATCAATGTGTATCAAACCCATATGCAACTTCTTCATAGAAAAGCTTATGGCCTGATGTATCTACTGCTGGCTGTCTCCAGTGAAATGGAATATAAATCTCAATGCTGCTATTCACACTGATTGTAAATTTGTCTTCCTGAACATGGGTGTTTGTAGCATCATCAGTCTGTGTGTGGGAAAACTTAACAATCCCCCTCCACTCACTCTGTGTGTGTCTTTCCATAATGCCAAATTTCTTTGGAACAGGTGTTGAACTTGGTTCTGCTTCATGTTTGGAATATGTGTGTAATTGTTTTTGTTTCTTGATTATGGTATATAAAAATACAGTACTAACAAGACATTTACTGTGCATTCCACCTACTATCACTTTATCACTTACAATACTTTCATTATTGCAGTAATTAATTACAAATGAAGTCTTCTAAACTTTTATTACGCATTATAAGGATACAGTATACCTTTCGGTTTACAATATTCCTTGCTTCATCTGTTTGTGCGCACTGTAGACATAACAAACTATTATTGATGAGCAATTACAGTACAGATTTACTGGTTACTTATAAAAGTATCTTTCTGATAATTAGTTATCTATAAACAACATATTTATCGGGGGAGCATCAATGGCAGCTCAGAGAAGACAAATATAGTCAGCCCCTTAACTGTCTTTTCTTGATGAAAACTTCTTGTACTTAATTTAAAATAGCAGTTTCCTCACTGAGAAGGAAAGAAGCCTAACAATTTAGGGATTAGTTATCTTGTGTTTCTTTGGATCAGTGGAGGTATATGAATTTAAAACTGATGAATAAATCTGAGATAAAATTCTTAACGAGGGAAGACTCATTCTTGGCAGAGGGGGTCAAATAGCCTTGATGGGGATTGGAGGCAGGGGGGCAACCGGGGTGTTGACTCATCTTTAACAATGGCACAAAATCTACATCTTGTCATTATGGTATATCACTATATGCTGATCATGATCACTGTTCTCACCAGGGCACAAACAGACTTTACTTGGGTTCTTTCTTAAACATAGATGAAGGGGCAAGAGACCTGTTGGCTTTAGAGAGATGTTTGTTGTTTCACACAACCATTTTCCTCTTGTTTGTTACATGAATCAACCCCAGAGCTTTTAACAGAGGAAAGACTGAGAAGTGCTGTGGAGATAAATGAAGCAAAAGCTGAGAGAAGGAGGTGTAAGCGTATCTGAGGGCAAAGGGATGGGAAGGTGCAGTGTAAGTTTGCTACTTCACTTTCTTCAATCAAGGTGGCTAGGTGATGGAATAGTAGTACTAAGCTATAGGAAGCAAAGCAAAAAGGAAGGAAAAAAGTGAGTGATTAGAGCAACAAAAGGAGGAAAATAAGCTAGCTGTATGAAATAGTTTCAGTCATTGCATGTCCAAATAACATTATTTTGACTGTTTTGTTGCTGTTATTAGTGACAAATCTATTGCATTGAAGTATTTTTTAAATATGCCTACATACATATGTAACAACTTGCAAATGTCTTAAAAATCCAACCTACTTGTGAGGAGTGATACTGCATACAAACACAAATAATTGAATACACATTCTTTGGTAAGACACCTTGAATGGAAAAGGGGTCTTCATGAGTAATTAATTAAACTTGTGTTCTTCTCTTTACATATACAACTACAGTATCAGTCCTGATGACTTCAAAACAAGGTTGCGGGGGGGGGGGGATGGACACAGAGATCAGATGTCTTAAGATCAAGAGTTTTTCTTGACCATTAAAGTGTAATAAAGTCTTACCAGTAAGTTGTCCTTTTCATCTGTACTTACATAGATTTATTTACTAGAGTGTTACTGGTTTTCACAGTGCTATTCTTGCTGCCTTTTAGAGTAGCTGTCCTCATTTGCCTTCCTTATCCCAGAGTGAAGGAAAGAATTTAGAAAACTATCTCACCACTGCTAAGGTTCATTTAGCAAACTCTGGATCCCTATTATAATTTGCCTGCTGGCTGTCTCCCTGAAATGCAGCACTGTATCTTCTAGTTTCTCAGGGAAGAAATATAATTGACATATTATTGAAAACAGCAACAGAAAACAGCTTAAGGTCTGCATTATGGCTTCAAGCTTTACTAACAACAGTTGAACACTTCCTTACACGTTTTTCATTGACATCTCTAGCAAATATAAGCACTTTTGTATTCTAAACAAAATCAGTAGGAGAGCTGTGAGATCTTTACCCTGTCTCATGTAATGTGTGTTTATGTGGTTTTGGTATTACTTTTACAGTTTAAGAATCTTCTTTATGTTGCCTGGTTGAACAGTATGAGCTACAGATGTGGATGACAATTCTTTCTACCTTTATAACTAGGCAAATGCTGGAGAATATATGTAAGCAGTTAGCCATCTATGGCAGCTGATGGATGGCTTCTAATGCAGCCAAATATAATTGCATTTAGTATATGGTTTGTTCAGACACTGAAATGAAAGTAAATTTCTAGAGGAACTCCTTGAAGCTGCAAGTCAATATCAGCCTATTCTTCACTCTTTCTAGTTCACTTGAAGCATTTGAGGAAAAAAAAAGCCAACTGCTGAGCAAAAACTTTTAACCTGTGTGCCACTGACAAGGAAGCCAAGCAGCTGAGAAAACATTGCCAGTGAGGGAACCTTCAAATTGTGTGATAATTTGCTGTGTTAAGTGCAGATAAGAAGCCTAGTTTTGATGAGGTACTTTTGATGTTGGCAGTGTTTCTGATCCTAGTAATACAACTTCTTAATAATTCAAAAGCTGAGACACAGTTTATCACTTCAACACTGTGACTGATAAACTATACTTGAGTGTCTTGTGGATGCTGGACCTCTCTATTTTATACATCTGATACGTTACACATTCAGAAAAGACTTTCTCTTCAGCTGAGCTGCTGAAAAAATTGAAATATCCATCTTAATTCTACCTTTCATTGCTATTGTTTCTTTTCCCAATATTTACTTAATATTAACCTCCACTTCAATTTCCATTTCCCTTCTTAAAGCAACTGTTGATATGGCAAACAATGAAGTAAGTTCATGTTGTTTGAAAGGCCTGCTTAGTGGACATCTTGGCCAATCTTAATTCCAAAACATTTAATTATTTGCAAACTAGTCTCAATAGATGGGTGTCAAGTTAAGCCTAAAACACAGCCTTTCAAATGACCCTTTGCTACCCTGCTTATCAGTTCTTAGACCTATTGTTTTTTCCCAAATGTTTAACTTAAAATATCCTTCCTGCGGCTAAGCCCACTGTATCCTCTTCTGTTGTCTTTAGCTAATGAGAATAATTGATCCTTTTCTTCTTTATATCATCCCTTTATGTATCTGTAGACAGCTAAATCTACACTCAGTCTTTTTTTGTTAAAATGAACATGCCTTGTTCTCTAAATCTTTGTTCATATATCCTGGGGGGCTTTTTTCCGTACATCCTTGAGCTTTTTTGCTTCTCTCCTAAACTTTCTTGGATTTACTTATTTTGAAACATGTCAAAGAATGTGCTGCTTTAAATGAGATCAAACTATTGTAGGAAAAAACCCCAGGTCACTTGACACCAATATAAGCAATGGAATTCCTTTCATATTTTTGTATTCTGACTAGTATGATCTTCACGTTTTATTTTTGAATCAACAAACATACCTTTTTGATTTGACAGATAAGAATTTCATTTTTGCCAGAAAAAAGAAAGAGTGAAATGTTTCATTCCATTTTTTAAATTTCCTTAAACTAATTTGTAAATGGAAAAAGCATCTCTTGCAAATAAAAATCAGACCTTTCTTTTTAAATGTTGTAATAAAACCTTCAGTATTTAAAATGTGATGTCATTATTTTCAGTACACACTGAGACTGATTACATGTAAAATTGCTTGTCATGAAGCTCTGGATTTGTGTGCTAGTGAGAAATATGTTCTTTGACTTTTCATGGAAATAGTTTCCCAATTTCACTCTCATTTCAGGGGAAAATACCTACCATCTTTTAGATTTTGAATAGAGTAGAAGTGCAGGTGTTATTTTTGTCTAGTCCAAATTTAATTATTTTTAATATGAAAATGAATTTCAGGCAAACTGAAGGCTAAGATGTTTTCCTGTATTATTATTTAAAGAATTTAAGGCAGGCAAGCAAGCAGAGAAATGTGACAAAAAATGGTGATCCAATTCTAATCAACTGGTTTGAAGAGAGTTCCAAGATGCTCTGTTCCAAGACTACCATCTCTTCTGAAGGCTAAGCTGTATTCATGGAACATAATAGATTGATCCCCTTCTGGGAGTACAACAATACTGTTCCATAAGGCTAAATAGGCAACTAAACTAAATGGAAGCTGAACTCCTTTCAACTGAAGCAACTTTCATGGTAGGTACTAGCAACTCTGTTTTCCTCTTCTTGAGTTCCTTAGTGATTTCTAGACTGCAAAGGAAATCCTTGTGCCAAGCACCAAAGAATGAGTTTTACAATGCTTATTCTGCAGTAGAGAAAAACTTATGGAACACTTTGTTTTTAAACTTGCTCTGCACAGTTTTCATTTTGGTATGATTCTGGTCTACACAAATGGGTGTATGTAAACCCAAGCTCTCATTTCTCGTGTTTAGTGACATCAGGGTTGTGTGGTTGTGTGTTTGTGCCAGCACAACCTCTGTTATTTGTAAAGGTGTATAGGGAATAAGCTGTATCAGTAAAAGCATTTTGAAATAGTGATATGCTTGACCAGAACAGGGATGAGAGAGAGGAAATTGTTCACTTAACATGTGTCAAGTTAAAGGAATATGGTGTGGCCGTTAATGAAAGGCAGTGATCTGCCTGATGCAGGAACACTTGCTTCTCAGTTTCCCATCCACTCCTTTGACAGCTCACTGTTGTTTTGGAGCCTAATTTAGCCAGAGCAAACATTCATGTGGCTTGTTGCAGATGATGCTGTTTAGTAATCCATACAATTAGCAACTATTTGATTGGGTGGTTTAGTTCTATCTCATCTATCTAAAACTCAGTTGAGTGTTGCTGGATTCTTTATTTCAAAGCTGCTTCTTCCAATGCTATATTTGCATTATGTGATTGTTTTTGTGGCTTTAATGTATTAACAGTGGTGGAAGCTTTTCTTTAACTTCCCCAGAAATAATTATATGAAGTCATCAAAAAGAATAGGAAAATAGGAGTATGAAAGGCAGGGAGGGTTTAATTTACTTGGAGGGGGGAGACGAACAGACACTAAGCAATTAACATTTAATAACAATTAAATTCAACAAGAGGGATAATAGTTTACCCCAGTAAAGTAACATAATGGTTCATCAAAACTATTCTTGCCAGTTTAAAAATGTAAGTTAACAAGGCCTTTGCATGAGTCTTCAGCTTGTGCTTTTAGGATGAAGCCATTTAATTGTTAATGAAGTACAATATGCAGTACAAGTCTAAGACAAATGGGGTTTTATTAAGTTGTCCTTAAATTTTAAAGGAACTACAAAATAAATGTGATGTCTCTGTCTTTCTTGTTAACCCTGCTTAGAGAAGTATGCTGAAAACCACTGAAGATGTATAACCAGACCTAATCAGCCCCTTGCTAGTGTGTTGGTCTTTTTAATTTATATCCTACCACCTTGTAAGCACTGTCAATGTGATCTGTGATATCTATGTTATTTCTTCATTATAGAGTACACTTCTAATTATAAATACAATGGTTTTATTGCTTGAAGAGGAAAAACCTTCCAGATGGCAGGAAGCTAAGAAGATGAGGCTCTACTTGTTCAATGTGCAAAAATTTAAAAAAAAAAAAAGAACTAACAATAGCTTATATCAGTAAAGTCTTGTTCTCATTTCCAATAAATATAATACATTTATTTTAAAAGGAAAGAGGTCAGGATAAAAGCAAAAAAAACCATGTGAGAACTTTTGAAGATGGTAAAATTAAATATATAAATTTTGTACCTCACTCTTGGAAGACCTCAAACAAAACCCTAGTCTGCACATACCTTCTGGAGTTGGAGAGTTACTAATCTATCAGAAACTGATGTCAGAATCTTGAAAAGTCCTGAACTTTGAGACGGTTCAGATTTCCAGGTTCTACTCCATCTCTAATGTTTAATACATAAGTTTTATACCCTTTAAAAGTAAAAATAAACACTTGGAAATACCAGCCTCAAATCCTACTGAAGTGTGTGACAAGTGTATCTCTTAATACATAACATTTTGGAAATGCTTTTGGCCTGAATGAGTGTGTGAGTGTGAGGGACTGAGGCAATCCAAAGGGAGAAACATCGGCAACTCTTCATGTGTGATAAGCTGTTGATATCCTTTGGATGGAGGTGAAAACCTCATAAAACATTTTAGAACTGGGACACTAAAATTTGGAAGAAATAATTTAAATGTGGCATACTGCAGAACAGAAATTGAACTTTTAATGATGAAGATAAGAAAAGATTTCCATATGTATTTCTATTACATTTCCATCCTGTCCATATGCAGTAATTGTGGCATGATTACAAGTTACTTCATAATTGCTTGGAGGCTTGAGAAATCCATTTTAAATGTAGGAAATGACAAATGTTTATTAAATATGGTTTTAAAACATTTGATGTATTTACATAGTAAGATTTAGAACTTGATCTATCTTTCAAAATAATTACAAAAAAAATCTGAAGACTGATTAACTTGACAACTTGTAATCAAGGTGTCAAATTATGGAATAAAAAAGTTCAAAAGAAAAAGCAGGAGCTGCTGAGCTATTAAGTGGAAAAAATAGACACCTGACCATGTTTCCACTGTGCTGCAATAAAAGCTAATTATATCACTGGACTAGAAAGCCAGGAGGTTTGAGTGTAAATCTCTCTGCTAACCTTTCTGTACACACGACCTGTGGGTTAGTCTTCCTGTATTTGTGAAACTTTTTTTTTCTTCCTACCCTGCTTTAATCACTTACCTTGTAGAGCCTTCCCAGACAAGGATTGTTGTTCAGTGCATTAGCATCTAACTGGGGTGTGCTGTGATCTCTGGGGGTGACCTGGACCTTACCTAGAGCTCTCAGAAATACAGACTGGCCCTAGCTGTGCCTGCCTGAAGGGCAAAAGAAATGTTTCATGTTGTTCATAACTGAATGTCTGCACTGTAAGATCAGGTCTCAGTCCCACAAATGTAGTTTTAAGTACATGAATGGTCCACTTACACTCTATAGGTTTGTCAAATGAAGGCTAAGACACAAGATTCTTTGTGTGCTTTCTATGTGCTGAGAAAGAAAATGGTGATAAATCTGATAGAGAATTATGTTGTAATAAAAAAACATAAACACACGTGACTGTCCCCATAAATGTCTGTCTGTGGAACTTGAAAATGAGTAAATAAAAGTAAGATTCTGTTCCTTTCTCAGCATGAGGTCATTCTTCCTCTTTGTGGTAGTGGTTTTGGTGTAATAATACAGTATAAACTAGCTTTTCTAAATGAGATGCTCCACTTTTCTTTTGATTGTACTGGAATAGATATAATCCCCATACTTGTATATGCATATTTGTATGTATATATATAATTCCCATAATTAATAAAATGCAGCTTTCTTTTCACATAGTTCATCTCCATGGTTGCCAAACCTTTCTTGTGAGGGTTGTTGCTTTGGCTGTTTTACACTCAGTCCTGTGACAAAATATGTACCGGCTTAGATCTACATTCTTTTCAAGGGGATTTAAGTCACAGGCTCAACCCATCCCATTCTAAAGTATTCTTTTCTAAAGACAATCACATGCTTTTGCTACTCCACTTTCAACCTTTGTAATGTGTGTGGGGTGTTTGGGTCTTTTTCCCTGTCCTCCTCTAGCTCTGCTCCTCCCATGTTCTGTGGAGAAATTTCTTTTCACATGGTACCTAGTTTTTACTTGTGTGATGCTTCTTGCTCCAACAGCAAGAACCAAATGTTAGTTGCCATGTCAGGATGATTCAGTAAATGTCTTTATTTCTATCCTTTGTTTCCTGGGTTCAGAGTCTTCTGTCTTTGCATGTACCTTAGACAGGGATGTACTGTATCACGTGTAGGCTGTATCAGGGGTTGATCCTTTAGGTGTTCTCAGGATGTCCCTGATGAATAACAATACGATGGAAAAGTGGCTGCACCAGTTTTCTCTAGAATAAACAACGAGAAGGAAGCTTTCTTTAAATGTAATGGATATTATTCCATAGTCAGCATCCTCAATATAGAAAACTTAGATTCAGTTGCTGTATTTACTTGAGGAAATTAAAATCTACATCCTTTTGAAGAGTATAGCTATCAAAAAAAGATATTATTTCTGTGTGGGGAGGGTATTCTTATACTTCTGGTTGAAAGTTGCTCTTTGAAGCAAAAAAAAAAATAAAAAAATCCATGAGTCAGTGGGATATAAAGAGAGAAAGGAAAAGAAAGCTTAACCATTTACCCTAGAGGTTAGGAAATGTATTTGTGAAATCCAGAAGGTTGTTCATTTTATAGAACAATGTGTTTCTTTTTTAAGCTTTGCTGGTGCTGAGATGGTTAATCATAAAAGTATCTGGGGAAATGAGACACATAGAATTCAGAGAAAACAGACTGCCATTATAACAGTGAAATATAGAATTACAGTAGTATGGATGGCACCAGCTATTAGAACTGTTCCAGAAGTACCTGCAGGCTTATTCTTAAGGCACAATCAACTTTAATAAAAGTGTATTTGGCACACTGTGTAGGGAGCTGATTAGGTGATAACCCATTGCACTACTGTAGTACTTTTATTCTTTTAGCATTCAATTATTTAAATAAAAGGACTTTGCTGTTTAACAAAACATATTGTTGTCTGGTACACAGAAATATGTAATTTAACATATCTTGTTATCTAACAGCTCTATACTTTTATCAACTCAATAGGCTCTTCTGTTTTCTTCCTGGTTGCACTGTGATTACAATCTTTTATCAGCTATTCGTTTAAAAGAGCTGCAGTGAATATAAGTAATATTTTGAATTTAAAGTAAGTATCAATTGCATTTCAATAACTTGTATAACAATGCTTCTTATTTTTAATAAAAGTAATATTCTGGAAATAAGAAGGTGTCTTACCACCTGCATAGAAAAGAGTAGCTCATATTTTTCTCCCACCTATGTTGATGCAACTCCACTACTTGGGAATCTAATACAGTAAATTAGTAAAATAAAACTACACACATTGTATATTGTGTTATGACAAAGGGCAAACAATATTAGGTGCTAATTTATATGCGAAGGCATGATCCTGCAAACATTTATGTATGTGACTAAATTTACAATACGCATGAATTTACTTGGGTCTGTAAGTGTTTGCATTATTAGGGCAAAATAAAGAGCAGCTGGATCCTACTGTGTGTGTCTAAAATATGGGAATAACACTTTAGTACCGAGGTACAGGTAGAAAAGCTGCGAACTATTTCATATATATAGCACACTTCCTCTTAATCTTATTTGAGAATAAAAATAAAGAAGGGTTATAGGATCTGTGTGAGCATCATATTTAATCCTGCTTTAATGTTGTTTCTGTTATTATGAGTAACTAATAACAAAACAATGTTGTTTCCTTACCACTTTCCCTGGGAAAGAATCAATAGGACAGTAGTAGTGATCTGGGAAAGCTACTACATGACAGTGGGGGGCAAAATGTTCTTCTGGCAAGTGCTGTTTTAAGAAAAATTTGCATAGGTACAGGGTGATAAATTTAAACATACACCACAAATCAGTCTCAGATGCTTTCTAGATCTACCAAAACACTCATTGCAGAAAGCTTTTTCAGAAGTGCAATTTTCAAACTATAGTGATTGTGCAATAGCACTTTGCTACTCTTTATTGCAAAAACTCCAGAAGGGTCAAAGTAGATTAATAAAGCTGTTGAACAAAGTGAGACACCCCCAAAATATAAAAAGAAAAATTGTGGATAGAAGCATACTTGGACCATCCTCATTAAGTAACAGTCTTCCTTAAGCCACATGAATTGCATGTGACTGAATAATGAAGAGTAGACATTATCTTTAAATGACCTTAACAGTAAATCACTATACTGCCAATATTACTTGTAGTTGTCATGATTCATGTTTACAGCTGCCAGCTATCCCCTAATGATCCAGTTTAAATGTTATGCATGGAGGAGGAATTAGAGTAGTGCTTACTGAAAACCTAATTAACCCCCTAACGCATTTCAGGTGAACTCCTTGTTCCTTAAATGTCTGAATGTGCATAATAACAACAGCTGTCCAAGGGGAGGATTCAGTGTTCATTTTGGGAAACACTTCCCTAATATCTACTACTGGGATCTTTGAAGATTTATTTAGCTAGTTGTGAGAGTTTTGAAGGACATGAAGAAATTTTTAACTCTACCTTATTGCATGTCTTCCCTTGCCCCTTGGACAAAGTTGCAAGGGCCTGATCCATAGTTTGTTTTACTCAGTGGTAGAGCGTTTTAGTAAATAGATGCTGGTTTAGGGTTTCAGAAAGATTAACTTACTGAGGATCTGGAATTTGTACATTGCTTCTCCAATTTCTGGAATACAGTTGTCCGTATCTTTTGGGTTCCTGTTGCCTGAGAGAAGCTGGTCTGTGATGTCTTATGGCATGACAGAACTGGGATACCTTTTATGACTTGAGACTGAGCTCTCTAAGTAACAAAGCTATGGTAGCTCCATTACCCTTTTCAGTTGCTGAGAAGATCACAGGGCTGGCAGTAGAGTGAGTTTGAGAAATGCTTAAATTATTAGGTTGAAGCAAAATAAATAGGTTATTTCTTAAAATTCAAATGTAGACAGATAAACAGAGAAGTCAATCTATTTTATCACACGAGTCTCATGAATTTGTTTTGACTTAATTGTAGGATCTGATCTGGAACCTGTTTTAACCAATGGGGGTAGATAAACATCAGATTAAGGAAGAAAATGAAGTTTAATCTTGTCCAGTTATGTAGTCTCTGACAGTAAATGCTGAGGCAACTTCTTTATTCTTCCCTAGTCCTCAGTGAACTCTGATTCAGGATTTTCCAAACTGGAATGCATGAACTGGTGCCTTTGTCTATAATGATCCTTGATGTTCTCCCCCCCATCTGTGAATCTGTCCAAACACCTTTTGAGCCTCGTCAACTTCTGGCATCTACAGTATGCCCCAGTGAGGAGGTCTACAGCTTACCTTTATGCCTTTTGATTGTTCTGCATGCTGCTTATTAGTTTCATGGGATGGCATCGTGTTTAAGAAAACAGGGAACAGGTCCTTCTTTATTCAATTTGTTATGCTCATAATCTTGTAAACTTATATCTTGATTATTTTTTAACGGCTAGTGAATTAATTGAATGGATCTTACAAAAGTATCAGTTACATGCTCTTATTGTTCTTTTTTTCATAGACATACTGGATCTGTTCTTTGGTATTGGGAAACCAGAACTGTACAACAGCTAAAAAAAATAAAAGAAATCTGGACTTCAGCTGATGCTTTTGATTTTTTTTAATTAAAGTATTGGACTTTAGCCCAAAAGAGGATTTTTTTTTTTTGGAGTGGTACTGTCTCTTCAATTCTATTGCTTCGGCTCACTACAGAAAGTGTACATGTAACTCAACAGCTGTAGAAAGCTCTGCTAAAAAATCCCCTATGGTCTGACTGTTATTAACATTTATAAATGGAAAAAATTCAAGGGGTAACAAAATTGATACAGCACAGCGCTCAAATGTGAAAAGTAATCAATACAGACTAAAATGTCCCTATGTCAGCCTGAGGTCTGAATTTTTGGGGTTTCTTTTTTCAAGTTGCAATATTTTTCCTACTTAAAGATTTGCTTAAAATCTTTAATAAGAATTAATATAAACTTGCTTCTGTTCAGTGACAGACAAACATGGCCCTAGATGTGGTATTGTAAACCAGATATGTTTTCTCTAGAACTGTTAAAGGCAGTATGTGCTGCAATTACCAGTAGTCCTCTGCTATCCTTCTGCCTGGACAGTATTGCTTGGTTAAGGAAGAATTGTTTAAGGGGTGTTTTTTTGTGTGTATTTTTTTTTTAACTCTTCTTACAGTAGGCTTTGCATGGAACCAAAGAAAATGTCATGCCACAGTGACTGCAGGTTGAATAATCCCCATCAGGAGGCAGAAATGGGCTTGCAGTGATCTTGTCTCAGACTGTACCCACTGACAGACTCTCCCCTCCATCTTAGTGAGTAGTTGTGTTCTACGTATGAGTGCTTAATTCTGTAGTAGTGTTATAAGGGAAAAAAACCCTCTACACAGGCAAACTGACTAAAGCCCGTAGGGGATAATTTCAAAGATACAAATGCTGTTTACCAGCTGAATTGTAACCATGACTTTGCAAACATTCCCCTATAGGACCAAACCATACCCTCTTCTTTCACAGGCCTCATTAATGCTTACAAAATTAAATGAAGTTGAGGCAAACTAGTTTAGTAATTTTGGAATACTGAGCATTGGTGTTGCCATTTTTACATGTGGGCAGCTGAATTTGTATGGTGTTTTTGCTGTTGATTTTTTCAAAGTATCAGTAAGAGTGAGCCTTGTTACTGTGAGCTATGCAATACTTAAGTAGGAGTTCAGTAGAAATCCTCTCCATAAAAGTTAATTTACTTAACTTGTCCCTTTTTGAGCTGTTATTTATAGCTTTGCTACAGGTCAGGATATTTGACAGTTGAGCTCCCCAAGGTGAACACTGTTGTATTCTTACTTACTGTATTTCTGTGTATCTGTTTCAGTCCTTCCCCTGTTAATAAAATGTGTGAATGACCATGTACTGTGACTTTCATACTGTGAAAGAGATGAGAGCTTCAACAGTGAATCAGAAAAATCAAAGGCTCAAATCTTGTAGGCATGAAATATAAGTTTTGTACCACAGCAATACAGGAGAGAATTTTCATTAGGCCATGTCCCAGGGAAGGACTTCTTTATTCCTCCTTCCTATGCTAACTTTTAAACTCATGGCAAACCACTGAAGAGACCATAACTTGAGTATCTTCTGTCATTCCCATTTAAGAATTCTGGTATTTTTAACCTTTCAGTGCAAGAGAGGACACCTGCTGTCTATTGGGCAAGGCAGAGGGTTAATTAACAGAGCAATAGGCTATCATTGCTCATCAGTTCCCTTGGTCAGATGACCTCCCCATTTTAGGGCAACCAGGGATATCAGAGCATTTTGTCAGTGTAATTTAGGAGAATTCTAAGATTTAGCTAGAAGTCTGGTGGGTTTTGGCTTTTTTTAACACAAAGCACAATTGTATGAATGCATTCTACTTAGCTATCCAATTGTATTAGCTAATTTTTTTACTTGTGTATTTAGTTAAGTATGTGGTTAGGCACAAAATTGTTAAACAGCACATTAAAACCCAAACTTGTTATACTTCCCAATATTTCCCAAACCAACACTTTCATGACTCCTTCATTTTGCATATATATATATATATATTTTGGCACACACACGTTTGTGCCATTAGATTACTGGAACGAGGCAATCGGAACAGATCTTGTGTTCAACCACTATGCTACTGGTGGTTTGCTGAGTGGGCTATCAAATTTGCTTTAAAGATATAACACTAGATTTTTTTTTTGTCAAAAAAAAAAAAGATGACAAAATGTGACCACAAAGTTAAAAACAGAGGCAATTATAAGTAATTGACCCTTAGTGAGAAACAGAAAAGGTATTTTCCACTTTTTCCTACTTAACCACATTTTCCTTGTTTCATATTGTAAATGAATATTAATACGTAAAACAAATCAGATAACTTCTATCTGTAGTTTTAACTAAGGAAAAGGACATAAAACACATATGAAATGTTATAGTGTCAGTATACATGCTCCAAGGGCATTAAAAAGCATTGGAAACATAAATGCATCCTAAATATTTTGTTGTTCATTTGCAATCGAAGTATTTCTTCACTTTGCTTCCATGTAGTCGTTAAGCACTAACCTGTTTTGCTAAAAAGCTACACCTTAAAAATAATAAATGGGTCAAAACCCATCAAATAAGGAAACCATTTTTAAAAGGAAAAAACCCCATGAAAATTGACAGATTTAGTTGCTGTGAGCCAGATTTTTAAAGTTATTTTAAACCCCATCTGACACCTGAGTACATTTTAAATACCTTCAGAAATCTGGCAGCTATTCAACTTTCTTAGTATGGGAGCAGCATGGAAGATGAGCAACTTCTGAGACCTTGTATTAGTGCTAGGAACTACAATGCAGTGTATAATGTGCAAAAGTTGAAATCATATTAAAGGACTGGCTGTAAATTTTGATTTCTCCTTTGGAAGAGAATGCCGTAGCTTTTAGAAAAGGTCAATAACCAGAGTTAATTTTTTCTCTTTTCAGGGCAGTTAGCAGTGGTATAAAGTATTTAAAACTAAAAGGCAACCCTGAGTTCTAGACCTGGCTCATGTTACAGTTGTGTGACTCATGAGGCTATAGAGCTGTTCGCTCTCATCCTGCATCGTGCTGGCTCTGTAACCTGTTGCATGAGTAAGTGGAAGGCGTGCTGCTTGCCCTTTCTCTTCCTTCTATCCTAGGTGGCAAAAGCACTCACCTGCAGGATGGGAGGCTTTATCCTGCTCATAGGAGAAGGGTGGGCAGCCTGAGCCCATGCTTTAACTACTGCTTTTCTGGATGAAAGGAGACTGTAGGCTGCTCATAGTGAGTTTTTGTAAATGACTATTACTTTAGACAGATAAGAAAGTGTCTCCCTGGGTGCTTAATTACAGGCTGGTGCAAAGTTGCTGTGCTGTGTTTGGAAACTGTGCTGACCTGTTTGGAAGGGGACGCAGCACTGAACTGCAGCAGGGCGATGCCCTGCCCTCAGTAAGTGTTATTTGTACGCATTCAGCACCAGCTCGGTGTATCCGATAGTTTGTGTTACGTTGCATCGGTAGGTTTGTTCGGTTCACAATCACAGTTGTTTAGGTTGGAAGGAACCCCCTGCTCAGGCAGTGGGAGCTTAGAGCAGGTTGTCTAGGACTCTGTTCAGTCAGGCTTTGATTATTTTCACTGATAGAAACTCTATAAACTCTCTGGGCAACTTGTTTCAGTGTTTGACTGCTATCACAGTAAAAACCTGTTTTCTTGTGTTTGGATTGAATCTCATAGTTTTTTTTGTTTTAATATTTCTTTCATGTTTTGTTATTTTTTACTCGCTGCCTTTTGCCCCTGTCAATGGGTGCTACTGAGAAGAGCCTGGGTCCCTCTTCTTCATTCCCTTGCATCAGGTATCTATACCCATTGATAAGATCCCCTTGAGCCTTCTCTTCTCCAGGCTGAACAGTCCCAGCTCTCTTCAGCCTTTCCTCATATGAGTGATGCTTCAGTCTCTTAATCATCTTTGCTAATCAAGTCCAAGAGACATCACAAATATTCTACAGTGCACGGAGTACCAAACTTAAAATGTTAAGTTTTTAACAAATATAACCCCCAGGGGCACTGCCTACGTAACAGATGCACACAGATGAACTAGGGAATACAGAAATGTCATGGACCTAACTAATGTGACTAACCAGTGGAAGCAGGAAATCTAATAGCTGCTACATCTAGTTAATAATCAGAAGTCCAGCTTTCCTGTTTTCAAGAGTAAAATGAACACGCATGCTATTAGATCTTGTAATAAGTTACCTACAGCTGCCAAAGATCAGACACTCGGGTAAAATGACACGGCATTTTGTGTCCTACTAATGACATCAGTGGTGAGCGTTCCATAGGGATTGCCTAACACAGGCAAGAGATTTTCTCCAGTTGGCTGACTTTCCACTCCACTGCTGGACCATTAAAGAGAAGAAGAAAATAGCCCACAGTGCTGAAGATAATATGTTTTTGATTGCATAGAGAGCTCAGGGGAAAAAGTCCAAAACCAAACCCCTTCCTAGGGAAAAAAAAACCCAAACCAAACCCAAACTAAAAATAGTGATTTATCCAGGCAGAAAATGTGTACGTATTTATTTGGAACTAAAACTGCATATCCAGATTGAATTTGAGAATTAGTTTGGGGAAAGAAAAGAAAAAGTTTTGAAATGTCAAAATAATTCTGTCTGATTGTTCTGAACTGAAGCATTTCTGGTTTCTTAAGCCAGTGGCTAGGGAACTGACCTGTAATCTTTTTCTAATTCATAAGATGGACTTGAACTCAGGCATCTTATGCCTCTCAAAAGTAGCCAGAGGCCTTCTGAGATGGACCTTTCTCTGATTCATCAGCTGAAGCCCTTCTACTATATAGATCAACACTAACTATTCAAAAAAGAACAAAAGAGAGACTCAATAGCCTGTCACATTCAGTGTATTTGAAAAGAGAGAATGGTGGGGGGGGGACCACCCCAAAACGCTTCTATTCTGGGTCAATTGGTCTGAATTTGTTCCTTTGGTTTTTCAAGTCAGTAGCTAAATTGAAAAATCAATTATTTACAGATCTCTAACTACATGTTTCTCTTTTGCTAGCCAGTTGTTGGATACGGGCATTTCAACAACTTCCGTTCTTGCCTAAGATATTCAACCTCCCATTCCTCACCCCGCTTTTATGTAGTAGACTATGTGATAGCTTAATGGAGAGTGTATCAGTCCTTGTGGAAAACCTGCAGTCCTGTTGTGATCTTATTTCATTACTGAAGGGACAGAGAGCTCAGAAGTCAGTCCGTTGATTTTTCCACACAATCACTGAGTTTTTATAAACATTTTATTTATCGAGCTATATGAAAATCTGTGGAGCAATGTCTGTGGAAGAGTAAGATATCAGAGAGGTTTGGCCAGAAGGTAGGACTCAAGGTCATTTGCATATTACTCCATTGAAATGGCAGTCTGAACTATGTGTGTGTTAAAGCAGAAGTGTGTATGAAAAAAAGAATTTTTTTAAAAGTAGTATTGCTTAAGATTCCTTGCTTTGAGGTTGGACACTCAATTACCTTGTAAATCTTGGGGCCATCAGCAGCAGAGGTGTTCGAGAGGAAACTTGGTGCAACATTTAGGTTGTAGTGTCACATGTGCTTGTGAAGGCATCTGGGCTAGATGACCTGAGAAATCCCTTTGAACCTAAGATACTGGAATTGTACAGTCTAAATGACCAGATTCTGCTCAAACTCTTTAATTAGCACCATCTCCTTTCTAACACCTTAAAAGTGGATACTGATTGTCATCCCATCTTCTTACTGTTAATAAATTCTTTCCAACACACAAAGATCAAATATACAAGATTATTCAAACATTTCTTTGCTGTTCTCTGCTTAATAAAACAGGTGAAAGAAAGTGAATAGCAATCGTGCATCTAAAAGACATAGCGCTATTCATAAAGCATATTACTTCTTTAGACTCCCCAAATTCTAATTAGAACTTTACAAAGCAATAACAAAGATAGCAACTGGATTCTAAACTAATAATTCTAAGCTCAGTGCAAACCGGAAAGCCCCAGTGCCAGTAAAATAATACGAGACACCTGTTTTATATGGTACGCATCAAAAGCAAGCCCCAAGGACAATAACTTTTAATATAATCATTATTAAATGTTTATTAGCCAAAGCTCAAAATATCAAGAAATGTATTGTAGAGAAACAGCTATCTCCCAGACACACAAAATCTTTCAATTTTGATGATTAAAACTTTAGTTGCAAATAATCTTCTGGCCCAAGGTAGCAAGTGTTATTACTGTACTTAGAAAGTAATGAAAGCATATTTCTTATCATTCAATTTTCCTGTTTATAATTTCAAGTGCACTCCTGTTCATCTATCTGTTTGAAATTAAATACTTCATAGCTTTTTCATTCTCCTGGAGATAACAAAATTACTAATACAAAAAAAGTCTATTCAAAAAATCCAGAGAGGGATTCAAACGCAGAAACTCTGGAAAAGTTCACTAACATTTTGAAGATACACAACTTTACCTTGAGCAAGTCCAGTTATTTTTTTCTCTCGGTTCTTGCACCAAACAAAACAGAACTGGATTTAAATCCAGACCAAAACTTTAAACCTCTCCTCTTGTTTTGCTAGGAATGACTACCTGACAATAAATGGAGCTATATTCTTGCATGTTTCTCCTTCAGACCCACTTTATTACATACCACTAAGTATACACTGGGACAGAGAATTGAATTGGGATCTCCTACATCTTAAAAGAAGGGTAAAGCAATAGTAAATAAAACAAAAGTATGTATAGGACTACCCCCGGTAAGGAAGGAGGGTGGGAACAAGCCTTTTGTGTCATTAGTGCTGCTCTGATAGACCACACACATGAAGCCTCTTTTTGATTGCTGCTGGTGTTTAATTGCTAACACCTAACGAGGAGGTGGGTCTGATTTAGGCAGAGGATTTTAAACTGAGGAAGAAGTGCTTGAAGTGATAGTAAACTGAAAATCAGTAGGGCTGAGTTTTTGGTCTTCCCTGCTGCTAGGGGAACAGTTATAGGAGCTGGAGTTAACTTCTGTTAGGGTAGTGCTATGCATCTACTGTAGACTCCTTAGCTTTGGGTATAGCTTGATCTACAGATGATGTTAGTGCTGCTGGGGGCAAAAGAACTCCTGCTAGAATGGTGTGTCTTGTAGCATGAAGGGGGCTCTCTTAATGAAGAACAGAAGTTACTAAGCAGTAGTTGTAAGAGTGGGTTCAGGGTAGCCTTGAATTGAGTGATTGCTGCTGATTCAGATTAAACAAAAGCAAAACCCACTGACTAGCAATAGATTTTTATTTTAATATGGAACTTTGATAAATCAGTAGAATTAATTATTGAAATCAGCTAGCTCCTTAAATAAAACTTTAGCATTACTGCGAATCAATTAAGGTGAAAAATGGTTAGAGAAGAACTTCTATAACTGAAGAAATGAAAGCAGGATCTTGGAATTAATCAGAGTGTATGAGGGGAAGGAAAAGGAGACAATGTTGAGAGAAAAAATAAGTATTGCTCTAAATAAAAAGTGGATTCATATATGCTAAGGAAAATATAAAAAAAAAGTAATAGACCAACACTACACTAGTGTTGAAATGCTCGGCAATGTCGTAGGTTTTGAGAGCAGTTTTTCAATGAGGATGCTGTACCACCTAAGGCAAAATTTGATATCTACTACAACCCTTAAACTTTAAAATACCTGTCTGTACAGGAGATAAAAAGATAGAAAGGAGTAAGAGAAACTGAACCTATGTTTTCCATATCTTCCTTGGATATTTTAATAGTTTGGAAAAGCTGTCATTCTCATCTACAGTCTTGTATTGTTTCTTTTACAGCAATGTTGCCACTATACTTTCCCAGAACTTTCCCAGAAAAAGATAACAAATGTGAAAGAAAGTATCCCACATTAAGGTTTTAAATTAACTTTGTTCTTGCAAAAGGTGCAATCAATTCCTCACAAATAAATTCAAGGTGTCTACATTTTAAATGCAAAGATCCCAACACAGCAAGGTGCTGCCAGCTTTTGTTTGTGTTACTGGGAGGTGAAAGGCTCTCAGTACCTCATAGAATGCTCTGTTTGTTAAAGAAAATTATTAGTTTGATACTCAATTCTGCCTTGGGTGATCAAAAGTAAATTACAGATAAGTGGGATTTCAGTCTAGTAGGCTCTTACCATACATTCCCGGCAAACAACTATGTGCTCTTGTGATAGATGTGGTCTGACAAGAAGCATGTGGGACAATATATTGTAAAGAATATTTTCTTCCTCCTTATTCCAGTTAATCTACTTCTAAGGTTCACTGGGAGGGGAATGTGTCTCTAGTCCAACAGAGAAACTTTTTTTTTTTTAGTGGCAAGTCTATTCCTGTGAGTCTGTAAAATTCTCATGAAATTCATGGCTTTTTGCTTCAGTTAATTTTCAGAATGTGTACACCCAGATTACAATGAAACAAAGAGAGGTTTATTTCAAAGCTTCTAAGAATACAGTAATTTGAATCAGGGGGGGTAATTTCTATTTTATGCATCATCAGTGATGACAAAGATTGTGTTAGATAAGTCGTGTGTTGCAGCCGTGCAACCATTTTGGTTTGTCTTCAAAATGCTCATGGAACTCACAGGTCTTACATGGAGCTGTTGGTATTTATGATGATACAGAAGATGGAATAGAATTTTTCAGCTGTCTTGGCTCAACAGTTTTATAGAAGTAAAATAATCAATTAAACCCATATTTTTGCCAGTTTTGCGAGATAACAGCATAGATTTGTGAGGTAAGAAGGTATTGTTTCTATGTTTAATAGGGTAGAATTATACTTTGATGAATGGATGTTTGAGAAATTACAGGAGTGTACCAGTTCAATTTGAACAAAAAAATGGAATTTGGAAATAATTTTTAAGAGTGGGATAATGCTACCTTTTCGTTTGCACAAATATGATTTAAAAGTGTAATCTCTTTAAACTGTGGTTTCATGAGTCTGCAGTTGATTATAGATTTTAGTAGCTGAAATAAGGCAGTATGTCTTGCACGTTATTTCTGAAGTATTCATGCAGCTGTGCTGTATTATACAGAACTGCTAAAAATCTACCAGTAAAAAAAAATCACGTGATGCTCTTTCTTGTTAGATATAATTTTGAAATATGCAAGCATCTCAAATCTTAATGTTTGAGGTAAACTTGGGAAGTAAGAAGTTCTGCTTTGTAAAGCAAATAAAGACTTGAAATTGCCATGGGGAATGTACGGGATGCTGAACAACTTTTACATACCCACAGGATGTGGGTGAAATACAATATAGCAGGTGAAATACAGAGCTCCTGTGGAGTCCTTTAATATTACTCCAGACTCTTCTAGAAATACTGATTTTGAGTCTGACAGCACCATCAGTAGGGGGACCCAGTTAATGCTTGTTTGTTGTCTCTGCTGAGATGGCACTGATGAGCTCATACTGTGATGGTATTTTTTGTAATGTCGGCACCTGTCCACCCGGGAATGGGCAGAGACCAGGGAGTTTTGAACAAAGTCACTTGAGAGCTGTGAGGGGTAATGACTTTTATGCTAGAGGTGCTATTTAATTAAGCAACCCTTGTAATTTCATGTAATCGTGAGAGATGCTGCATCTTTAAGAACTGGGGGGTTTTAACAAGCACAAATTCATAGCGCAAAACCAGAAGTAACTAAAGTTTTAAAGGGTTTTCAAAAGCAAACCACCTTTACTTTCTAATAGGTTTTAACTATTTAGCACAAGAGCCACTGCAGACTTAAGCATCCAAAGCAGGTCCTATGTGGAATTGGGGAAAGATTGTAAGCCTAACTTGGAAAGGAGCTAAAAGTCACCACTGGCCTCCCTGTTTCACTTTCTTGCTCTGTGGGTGGCTGTGGGTCCCCCATTGAGCATGCTTCATTCCTCTGAGGTCTGGGATGCATGTGGTTTGTTGTTTTTTTTAACTGCAATATCTCTTAAGGCCCGTATTTGGTTGGCGTCCTTGGAGAATGCTTACAAAAACCCCAATGGGTTTGTATACACAGAGCGACTGAAAGTCTTTGCTTTTTCTTTCCAAGTGCATCTAAAAAAGGCAGAGGTGGAGACGGGCGGTGATAGCTCCATCTAATCTTTTAACAACCAGGCAGCTATCTCCAGAAATCTCTTTCTGCTGTGCCTGCCTCTGTGAGCAGCTTACAACTTGCAGACATTTGGGTATGCTTTTCACCTCCCCTGTTGTAACAGTTCTGCCATACAGAAAAGCAAATTTATTTAGAATTCCGGAGCAGGTACAGCTTGGGAGTGTCTGACTTGTTTGGGATTTGGAGATGGGGATTTTGCTGCAATGTTTTTCAGAACAAAATTACTTTGGCCTCCATTTAAATCAAACTGATGTAGTCCCTGCTAGTCTTTATTGGAAATATAGCATCAATATTTTAACTTGCTTAACTTTGTTCTTAGAGGGGTATATTTCATGTTTCTTATTACTCATCTTTGTTTACTTTCTTTACACAGAAACATGCTTTGATATGGAAAGTGTTATACTAAGCCCAACTTCAAATGCCTGTATAGAAATGTTTGTTAGTAAGGGTACATTGTAACTTACCACATAGAATTTAAAGTCAACTCCTGCTATCGCTTTATGGTTATTCCAGTATTGCTAGTGATGGCTGATGGGTTCTTAAGTAAGTTAATGGATCAGATGGCATTGAAAGCTGTAAAGATTCTGGGATGACTGGTTGGAAATTAGGAGATTTTATCTTCAGGTAAAGGACTGTGCAAGCTGCAGTAGCCAAGAGTAAAGGATGACACTGGAAGGGTGACTTTTTTTTTTTGTTTTTGTAAGGAGGCATTTCCCCGAGAAGCAATACACTCCTTGTGGCACATTTATTTAGAGGTGAAGGGTGAATTTTTGCTATCCTGTACCATGGCCTCTAATATTCAACACGAGATGAGATGTCATCTCTGTTATTTGTGGCTGGTTAAGGAAACCATTGCTGTCCTGTTCCCCCCCTGAGCTGCTCAAGAACTCTGCTGGCTTAGGACCTCTTAGCCTAGGTAGCTCAGCTTGACCTTATGCCTCTGTATTATCAGTTTAGGTAGTCATCTGACTTTTACTTTCCTAGAATTCTTTGAGGTCCCCCCATCTCTTCTGATACTCTTGGTATGTACTCCTCATTTCCTCTTTATTGTCTCAAGAGGGAGTTTATGATCATTAAGATCCAGTCTTATAACCTGGTATTCGGGCAGCCCACTCATCCACATGCAGCCAGATGTGTACTATACAATTCACTCTGCCTCAATTTTCTAATTTTCATTATTGCACATCCAGTTATTGTGGAGTCTGCTTGAAATTTGCTACATGCCAAATACTTTAACAGTCTCTGCCTAAAAGAAACAGCAGAATACTGACAGTCTGTTCATCATTGCTCTTTCAATGCTTTTATGTTTACCTACATAAAAGTATGACAATAGGTTGTGTCAAATGATGTAATGCACATAGTCAACAGGCAGCTTGCTGGTTATCTGTCTTTTCACTTCTGAATGGTTCAAACGAGATTAGTGTACCTTTTAGTTTTTGACTACACCCCATGTTATTTCTCAGATTGTCGACAATGCTAAACTTTGTTTACAATTTATGGTGGGTTTTTTGTTTTAAAAGTGTGGAAGATTGTGATGCTCAGCTGTATTCTTGCTTATGAAATGAAATTGATTTCATGTCATTCCAGGAAGTTCCCTGGTTTGCCCAAGCTGAATAAACAATATAAGCAGTCTCATCTGCCCCTCTCATCTAAGTGCTTGTTCAGTTCTTAAATTCTGAATTTTGGTAAACTTGCAGTTATGTTTCATATCTTTAAGAAACCATTAGGTTTCTTAAACCACTGGAGATAAGTCAACATTCTGATTTTACAGAATAGTTCACACATCATTAATCACAATCATTTTATGGCTTTCTTTTGTTTACTCTCTATTTACTTAGCTATTTTGTTAAGGGTTTTGTTCTGTTTACTGGTGGTGATAACCTCTTACTTGTTTTGTGATTGTACATCTTAATACTCGTATTTCAGGGTTAACTATCATATTAGTTACTTCGGGAAGCACCTTCATTTTATTGATTTATACTGCTAATAATGCTCTTCTGATAATTTCAAATTACTGTAGTGAGTCATAAAAAAAATAAAAATGAATGGAACCTTACCATCAGCAGTTTACATGACAGCTTTCAACTGTTATTTTACAGATTAAAAAACACAGTGTGAAAGTTTTAGAAGAGATTTAATTTCTAGAAGTTGATGCTGAAAATCTGTGTTTAGGCCAATTATATTATGCTTGCATGCTTTTGCCATGCTATCTTTCTGTATGTCTATTTTTTTTGCCTCTGGCAGAAACTTGAAATAAGGAAGTCTGTAATGTGATATGTCTCGTACTTGAAGAATGTGAGATGCTTATTTGAGAAGTGTGTTAAGGGCACATTCCATTTATGTTGTATTTGCTGGACTTGGGTATTACCAAAAAAAAGTTAATCTATGCCTAATTTTTTCATAGTTCTTCCTGTTTTGATTCTAATGAACTGTCCATATATTGTACCATTATGTTATTTACCAGTGGCATCTCTTTAATTAGATGCATAACAACAGCATCATCAATTTACATTAGACATTCCCCAGCTCCCTTTACACTGATTGCCAAACTAAGTAGAATCAGTCTGAGCCCTAAAAGCTAATTTTTATTGATGTTGACAATCGGGAATTAACAAATAATGCTGATGTTCCTATGATTAAAAAAAAAAAAGGCAGTAAAAATAATAAATGGTATGATTGTATTATGTCTGGAGATTCAAAGGGGTTTTTATCCTCTTTTGTAACCAAATCAAACTATGAATGGAAAGGGTGATGTTAGATTCCAGCACAACACTCTCTATTAGACATTTGCACAGTGAAATTAGAAATAATTGTTATTGTGCTTTTTCTTGGTATTGTAATGTTTGTCACTTGTGCAGTTTTAGGATGCTGATCTAGTGCTTTCCTTGTTGTATAAATCTTACCTAAGCTCATAAAGGGTGAATTTCTGCTTCTCCTATCCACAGCTAATTAAGGATGTGGAGGTTCTGAGCTGCTCAAGTAGCAGGCAACCTTGGCCACTTCTCAGAAACTCCACAAAGGCACAGTGTGATGTGATATAAAGCCTAGTACTAAGATTTGATTTGGAATAGGATGCTTTCCTCACCTGCTGTTGCTCTTGTGTCCTGCCTCAAGACTATTTAGAAAAGATCATTATATCGAATGCCTGCAATAACTGTTATCAATGACTGTGGAAGAATGAGAAAAGGGAGATTAAGGGAAACCTGGGTGTTTGAGAAGAATGATCTCTGATGTGTGAGAGATCATCAACTTGCATATCTTCCCTGGATATTGCTACTCTTTAAGCTGCTTTGAAATCCACCATCTTGGTGTCCTTCTGGAAAGTGATGAAGGGCATGTTGGCTTTCATGTCATGGCTCTCAGCCCAAGCCCTTTCTGGGAAACATAGCTCTCGTGTTTGCAGGTGTAACCTTTCTTCTGTGAGGGTTAAGTGGGCAGAGCAGGAGCCTTCTGACCTCTTACTCTGGTTGTGGAGTCTGGTGCAGTCCAAGTGCAGACCCATGGTTCAGCTTTGCTTTTTGAACATACTACTTTTTCAATCATACTGAAATTGTCAGCCATGATTAAGCACAAATTAGGGTAACTCATACCCCTGATTAAGCACAGCTAAGGAGAAGTCATTAATAAGATTAAATATGTGTGTCTTTAAGGTTTTGTTTGTATCTTTCTTTTTTACTAGTCTAGAAACAGACATATAACAGTTCTACCTGGGTTTGATTTTTCCTCTCCTAAAAAGACAGAGCACATATAGTGTTGATCCTGTACTTCTGAAAAACAGGCTACTTAGAGTGCTAAAGATAGAGACCTAGAAAATAAACACGAATGTGGCTTGGTGACTCATTTTTGATGTAAATAATTTTGTGGAAGTTATTTGTAGATCAGATGTATGAAACGGTAAAGTTTACCTTTTTTCTGTACAATGCGTGCTACCAAAATATATGATTTGGAATAATTTGTAAATTTAAGTGGCAATATTTATTTGGCAGACAGTGCTGACGAGTGGGAAGCAATTGATAAAAACTAAAAGAAATTAATGACTACTTCATTTAATAGAATCTTGGGACTATTTAAAACTCATTGTGGAAAACAGCAAGAAACCAGTGCTTAAGGACTGACTTGAACTGATTCTAGTTACTAATATGGCGAACAATGAAAATGAACACCTGAAAAAGGGCAATTAAGAATGAAACTACTAAAATGTCACCTTTTTCCACTATCCTAACCCTTAAATATTGCATGTTGTTCTACTGAAAAAAAACCCCCAACTTTGGATTAATACTGCTAAGACTAGAATTTGGATTAAGATGCATAAATATTTCTTATTTTTCTTAATGTACAATAGTATATAGAAGAAAAGAATACTGACTTTATTGAAGCATCTTGATAATTATGAAATGATCCTTGTAGAATGGATGGTTAGGTTACATTAATTACTTTGCTTCAAAAGAAATGCTTCCTCTCAAGAGAAATGCTAAAACAAAATAAAAACAGTCTAATCTGAACTGTACATTGTCACGGAAATTCTAGGTGAGTTAAAACATCAGGATGTTCATTTCGTTGGTTTTTAGGAAGTTCCAAAGGCTCATGTATTCTTTCCTATTCTAAAATCTTGGGAGGAAGAAAAATACTTCACCGCTGCCCAGTTTAAGCATGGTAGTTCTGTGGTTTTTCCGTATGAGAACTTGATCCTACAAGAAAATCCTCCTCCCTTGTGGGGACATTATAAGGGGCTAGATCCCATTAGGATTAGAGTAATAGATGAAATTCAGTAACAGAAATGGGTATAACCACTGGAAACTTGAGAGTGGATTTCTGCTGAATTTTCTGCATTAGTTAGGTGCTTTTCTTCCATGTCTTCTAGGGAACTTCTCATCGCAATAGATTATCATGGTCAACTCCCAGCTGTGTCTTGTCATTTCTTTCTTGGGAACTGGAAAAAACTAGCCCTACTTTAGACATCTTCAGCTAGTTCCCAGGTTTCCTGTGGTGTTTAGTTCATTTGGAACTTTGTCTGGTTTGTCATTGTTCCTACCTTAAGTACCTTCAAAAATCAAGCTCTTAATATTGGCAGCAATAGCAAGTAGTACAGTACACACCAAAAAGAAAATTGCAGTACTTTTGCCAGTTTAACGTCTTTTTCCAGTAGCCAGGTTACTAAAAATCAGTACTGGGAGGGGAAAAGAAACCCCTAATTTTGCCGTCCTACCTGCTTTCTGCTCTTTTTCATCCCTGTCTTGTTTTCCTCTAAAGGATGTTTTAGGTCATTCTAACCAAATAGCCATAAAGGGTAGTCAATGCCAACAAAAACACAGTTGAAAAGAGGAAGTAGTGGGAGAGGACAGTAGAAGCGATGGGAAAGGAGTAAGGTCACTGTTAAAACCAAGTCCAACTTCAGACTAGATCTGTGCAATGCCTTGCCTTCATTTCTTTCTCTCCTTAACAACAGGCTGTTCCAACAGATCTGTAATGCTGATCATGAGCGAAGCCTGAAATCATGACCCAAGCTTTCTGTAGAAGTGCCAGAGTTATGTTAACAGCTTTGAATGCCTTGACCTGTTATGTCATTGACATAACAGGTCATTACGAGACATCTGTTCCCTTATATAATAAAATGAATAAATGGTGCTGTGTTTCTTATTGTGATTTTGCTTGCAAAGAGAAATATAGCAATATTTTCAAAGTTTCTGGATATTTTCTTTTATTTTAAATTCCAGTAGTACCTGCCACTTTCTTTGTTTTAACTTACAGGCCCTCATCCTAATTTAAATTTGGGTTCGTGCTTGTTGCAATTGCTCATGTGTATATGGGTGCACACAGGGTGTGCAGATACAGATAATTGTCTTGGATGGTTGTTAGTGGCAGGCACAGTCATGATCTGTTCAAAATTACACTGGAAGCAAGTGGCATCTTTCCATTAAATTTATGCCCACTTCAGGCTTTGGATTAGGGCCTAAACTCCCATGCAAAATGTAAGCACACGAGTCGTATCTCTGTGTAAAAATGAAGCCCTAGATATATAATAAAAAATTTAGATGTTTGGTAGCTAGATCACCAGTCATTAGAAATGTCAGTTGCAATAATTTCAGATTTATTCATAGGGAGTTCACATCCACAGACAACTCCAAAGGGGCATGCTTCCAATAAAAAGAATACCTTGAAGGCCAGCTTCCCATTGTATTTGATTTAGTACTCATTTTTTCTTTACATAACTTGACACATACTGGCCTGATTACACTTTTGCCCTAGCTTGACAAAAACTAGTTCTGATTTGATGTGATAAAATGAGAAGAAATTCTGATGTGACCTCGAAGTTGCAAGTGAAATGTGCTGGGTCTTCCCCAGCAAAGTGAAGAGTTTCTTCTAGCTGCTGGGCTCTGACAATCTTCTGTAAGGGGTGAATTCTCTTCCTTCCTAATTTTGTGATTGTGGCTTTTTGTATTAGAGATCAGCAGACTCGAAGGCATACATAGCGAAGAGGCTGGAGTTGGTGTGGTGATACATACCGAAGTGTAAAGGAAATTAGGGAACATGAGAGAGCAAACAAGTGACTGGCTGTGCACGTGTATCCCTCTAGGGCTGCATTCATTAAGCCAAACTCAGTAAGGTCAGGGAGATTGGCAAAGGCTGTTACAGAACCTTTTCGAAGTACATGAAGCTTTTCCTGAAAGCAATGGAGTTACTTGGTTGGTAGGTTAAGAGCAGACACAGTGGACTTCCCTGAGCCTTCAGGTCTCAGCCTTCATGCAGGCAAATGGAATGCATCTTACTTCTCACAGAGTCTTTTACTTAATGTTTCCTCCTACTCATATACTTGTGGGAGAAATGGTAATGAAATAATAGGAAAATGGTTCAATTCCCTCCTTCATATGGAAAAACAAGGGTAAGAAGGGCTTTTTCAATTTTTTATCTTTGGCTAATGAGTTGAAACCTCTTAAAAGAGATATTAAGATGAATGAAAATAAGTAAGGGAGACATTCCGATATGTAGTGTTGACCCTCACCATCTCCAAACTCTCTATGGAAGGAATTGGGCACGTTTTGTTCTTTCCTCACTGTATTTTCTTCTATTTAATCTTTTTCCACCTACGCTTTTTAAAGAGCTAGACATCATTCTGTATGTGAGCATACAGCAAGAAGGTCTAGAGTTTCAAAATATCTTCCATCCTCTTCAATTTATGTGCAAACATACTCAGCAGGATAAAAGACAATTGCTGCTTGTGGGCAATGTAAAAAAAATTGAATGATAGTTTCTGGTATTGCACTTCTGCTTCTCAATGTGCAAGCCATGTCTATGCAACCCCTATGCATGTACAACCCAAATAAAATGAAAAAGAAACTTCTTGACTGAGTACAAATGCCTTATTAATAATCACAGGCCATTATCTATCCAGGAGGGGGAAAAAGCCAGTTAGTTTCCTTTGCTATAGACATAATTTGGTCCTTTGAGCTCATTCAAAAATGCTGATCTTTGGGCATGACAGTACGTTTCCAAAAGAGAAACTAGGATCCAAATCTACAGCAAATTAACTGTTGTAAGGTGCCTTGCACTTAATGCAAAGGAAGAAAGAAGGGCTTAAAGTTAAAAATGAAGTAGTGTCCCATCTTTTTCTGATAGACACAAAAGCAGTCTAGAATAAAACCTTACATTTGGGTGAAGAAAGTAACCACTGAAATCATCTTCTTTTGTAATCTTTACATGAAGTTTACATGAAGACTCCATATTTTTAGCAGCTGTACTACATACAGATAAAGCAAATTATGGACTTGGTGCAGAAGCTGTTGTTACAGTGTTTTGTAGCCTCTGTCTATACTGAGTGGATGAGAAACTGATCAAAAGTTGCCTGACCTCCAAGCAGACTAAATCACTTAGACTAATACCCTAACAGAGTCTACCTCTTGTGAATGTTTTCTAGTGTGGGCTCAATACCATGCTGTTTGTTATCAGAATAAACTTACATTTAACACAGAATACATCCTAAATTACATTCTTTAGTGTTACGTTCTCTTGATTTGTAAGGAATACTTCTATTTTCACAACTTTTGCTGTTACCAGGTGTTGTTACATGAGATAAAGTGAGGCTATCTGGATACCCTTATGGCAGTATTGTGATTATCTCAATGCTTTCCTAAACGGAGTAGCATGATAAATTTAAGAGCTGTAACTTACCGTAGTGGATGCAGATTGATATAGAAAAGTCAAACATGCCTGTTTACATGAACTGGGTGATTTTTAGCTCATGGATTGTCAGTTTGTATGTGGTCGAGGTGAAAAAAAAACCACACTGAAATGCAAATCTGCATGGTATAACTGCATCCCAGGGAGGACTCTGAGGTGCATACTGTGTAAAATATTTCTGTCATTGAACATTCTAGGAACAGTATTTTTAGACGACTAAGTGTAAGCAAACGAAATTCAAGTTTGTTGATTACCTTTGAAAATATTTGTTTTAAGCACTTAAAAAAAAAAATAAATCTTTAAAGTGTAAGTAAGCCTTTGGGAGTTATTTTCCACTAATGACACAGCCAGAAAAGAGCTGAAACAGCAGAATTCCAGTGCTAAAGTTCAGATTGATTGTCACTGTGTAACGCTTTTTTATAGCCTCTCTGAAACAAAGAAAATATCATCTTTTAATATATAGTTATATTTCAATATTCTAAGCTAGGAAGGAAGGAAAGAAAACAAATTTTCAAAACTGACTTTATGAAATAGAGATTTTTTTTTTTTATCTGTATTCTGTTTCAGCAGCCTTTTCTATCCAGAACCTAGCTTGTAGGTTTAGATTAGGTTGAGTGCAATGAACTAACATTTGATTTTTGCTTGTTAACAGTGCAAACTGTGAAGATGATCAGGGATATAATTTTTTGTATTTGTTAAGTTTCTACGTTATCTTCCTGATAACTTAAGTGAGAACTGTGTTGGTTCGGCTTGATCCAAGTCAGACCACTCCAATATGAGATCTTTTTAAGTATACAGACGCTTTTATGGCACGTCTTGGCACAGTCCTAAGTGTACTGTTGTACGTGGAAATCAAAGAGTCTGTGCTTAAGTGTAGCTTAAATGTAGATGTATGGAACGGGCCAAACCAGTGTGGTAGCCCTAACTTTGCCTATATAGGTTATATTTTTATTGCCCCCCTAGAGCTGCCATGTGCCTCACTGCAAGCCTCGGGGCATGCCCCCAGCATGGCTCGCATTTGCCTCCAGCAGGTGTGCCCCATTGAACCTGATGGATTAGGGCGGCGATAACGTGTTGCCACACAGCTTGTCCTCAGCAGCCTAAAGGCAGCTCCCAGCCTGTCTGCTGAACAATTACCTGGATAGAAATTCAGTGGGAAGCTGA
The DNA here is from genome assembly GCF_964188355.1 of Buteo buteo. NCBI lineage: Eukaryota > Metazoa > Chordata > Aves > Accipitriformes > Accipitridae > Buteo > Buteo buteo. The sequence goes on along the minus strand of NC_134171.1, from coordinate 74,615,912 downwards.
ACATCATGTTCTAATCTGCTCTTTCAGATCAATCTAAAAAGCACCACAGTGCCTTCAGTATACCGTTAAAATATGTGATCTACTCCTACTAGCGTTCTTTCAGCCAGCTACTTCAGTCAAACGCTGGAATTAAACCTTAATTCAATCTGTAATGGCTTTTGCTTCAAACTGGGGTAATTTTAACTTCTGCTTACAAAACAAAATATTTTATGCCAAAGCTTATGCACATGAGTACCCTTAAAGTGAAAGCTTTTTCACACTTATGACTTGAAAAGTCACAATTTCCAGTCTTAAATTATAGTTAACAGTCAAGAAACATTCATTTTCCACTGTGCAGTGAACTGGAATGTATGAGAAACGCACACTACAGAGTGTGTTTTCTTGCTTACTTTCAGTGGGATAAATAAGGAGTAGCTCCATTCACATCAATTACCATTGCCCAGCACTTTCACAAGGTGAAGTTGATTGACAGGAACACCAAAATCTGTGCTGTGGGAGTGGAAGCACTGTTAAGGTGTAGAGGCTTCAGAATAGGACCCATCACAAAGTTGGGAAAAAAAAACCAAACCAACAAGACAACTTTGATGTTTAAACAAGAAGTTTAAAATAAATTATGCATGAACTCTAGACCAGAAGTGGTTAAACATTTTCCTTCTTTTATCTGCTTGCCCTTTGCCAGGAGATCAGGCGGAGTTATGGGTTCCAATAGTAAATGCATGACAGACGGAAATTCAAGAATCTTTTGTTTCAGTTACACGATAATGGACATCTGACCTTCCATTCAAATAAACTCAATATTAGCAAGGACACCCTGCCAGAAAAAAAATACTGAGCTCTGACTGATTCAGATGTGGAGAAGAATATTTCAAAAGAGCAGATAATTTATAGACATGCTAACTTTTATTACTGCATTGCAATCCCTAGTACACAGTAGCAGAGTAAATAAGAGCTACAGTTTTTAGTTAAAGGAAAAAGAACATTTTTATTTGCTTTCTCTTTAGTGGGTTTGGACGAAAAGACTTTCTTTTTTCTTTAAAAGTATGGGGATTATAGAGAAGTAATTTTTATGTATTCCATAAGGCTTCTATTTCCTACCAACCTCTCTTCTACAATAGGGTCAATTATCATCCTCTCTTACCAGTAACAGGAAAAGGTCAAAAGTGAAATAAGAAAATACTATCTTTCCTAAGGGAACAGATTCATAATGTGGAAGGGAGCCTGTAATTTGGCAGCTGTAGCTTTGGGAGGCTAAAGTTTAGTACAGGAAGAAATTGGAATGTCTCATGGATGGGGAAATAGTGGTCATCAGAGAATGCAGCTGACACGATTTCTCTGCGTAGAGCTGACATCGGGGTGCTTGGTGCTGTCACTGAAGGAAGGCAAGCAAACGCTCTGTTTTATGCTATTGTCAGTTCTGCTTTTTTATCTCGCATATCATGCTCAAAACTAATTGTGTTTACTGTGCTCCTGCAAAGCAGGTAGTGAACATTGTATAATTAACTGGGAACTTCCAGTTCCCCCTTTTTGTTCCAAACAGCATATAGGAGATTACTTTCTGTCTGTCTTTCCGCTCCAACCAGGTTTTGTATTTGTATGCACGTGGTTGTTATTTTTTTCTAATTTGTCATTTTGCATCTCTGTTATGTTTTCAGTTAATGTCCAGTGTAAATGACTGAATTTTTATGCTTTTGAGGTTGGGGATGAGGCAACGTTAGACTCACATGTATGCAACCACACTGTAATTTCAGATTTTGGCTCAAAACTAGTTCTCTTACTGCCATTACATGTTACCAATGCATTTGTGTTAAATAATATAATCGTTAGTTTATTAGAAGTGAAGATGAGTAAAGAAGGAAACAATAACAAAAGAATGAGATAAGGAATAAAGAGAAATCCAGACTAGACCTTAAAATACAACCTTATGTGATAATTCCATTCACACCCACAGAGTAAGAAATGTCCTTCTGTCTGCAGGATGACCATCTGCAGTCTGACAATGCAATGGTAGGTCTTAGAACGCATGCAGGACCTATTGCTGTGATACTTGAACAAATGAGAACCTAAGTCTGTAGTTTCCACTGATCGCTGGCAATGTATATGAGAAGATTAAAAAAAAAATAAGAATCAATAAAAGTCATCTTGCGCACTTAGTTCAGTTGTAGAATTTATATTTTGGACCTTTGTATGGTTAATAAACATAGGTCTATAACGTAGAAAAAAATTGTGTTTTCTAATCTAAAGTTGGTTTCTGAGTCTTGAACTGGGTCAAACAACTGAAAATATGAAATGTCTTGGATATAATCAATGAAAGCCTGACTGAAGAGGCAGCATCCACTTGCTGCAAAAACTTTCTTGTCCATCGGGTCCACTGGCTGTCTCTTGTTCCTTAAGGTAACTTCAGCCAGAGGGGTCATTGTTGTCAGCAGAGCAGAATTTGTCTTATGCTTACAAGCCGAGGAAAGGGAATTGTCCTTATAGTGGCACCAAGAGGTTTTATTATATTCTTTTAAGTTTCAGCTGTCAGAGAAATCATTCAGACTTTTTTTTATCTTCCCTTGGGGATTAGATATTTGGTTTAGGCCTCTTTTAACATGCTTTATACAGCTCATTTTTTGGTCTGTGTGCTGAAGTTGATTATTCAGTGTTGCCTTTTTAATTTTTTTTTTTTATTACTATGGGTAATTTAGTTATTGTTTGTCTCTTGGATATTCTTGAAAGATGTAATTGGAATTAATATCTGCTAGGATACATAAATGAACAAATACTTAAAAAAGGCTATTCAGTCTACAAAGAGCTTAAGGTCTAAAATGAGACAGAGAACAAATAAGAAAGGAAACCAAAGAGAAGATACGCTGTTTCCTAGGACGATAAATGGTCTGTACAGCACTCTATTGCCTCGACTGAACTGCTTTAAGTGAGCAGGATCATGTGTGACATAGTTATCCAGTGTCATCATGCCCCTAAAAATTAGGTGACTCTTCCTCAGACCAGCCATTTTACAACTGTCCTTAATCACAGACAAACAACTACTAATTATACCGTGCTTCCTCTTACACTGCTGATTTTATTAATAAGACAGTCAGCATAATACTGTATTATGTGCTTGCTGTTGTCTGGGGCTTTTTATTTGTATATGCTGTCCTTCTCTATTGAAAAATGTTTAGTAGTATTTTATCTGTATTTGTAGGGTATTCTCTACTAGAGAATAGAGATTTCTTATAGGTGAGAAATAAAATTAGTTTGTTTATTTTGATGAATAGCCTAATTTGACACTTGCCTATACTTTGAAAATGACTGTCTAGAGCAAAAAAGTTATTCCATGTCCTTGAGTTTTTTGGGGGCTTTTTTTGGTTTGTTCTGTTTTTTTGTTTGTTTGTTTTTTTAAGTGGAAAGAAATTGCACTCATCTTTAGTAGTAATGACTAACAATTTTGATTTGCAGCTAAGTCATAATCTTTTTCTTGTGAGAAATGAGTGTCCCCCAAATATTCAATTTCGGGGGAGGGGTCTGTCCTTTCTATCAGTTTCACTAATGAGAAAATTTCATTGGAATGCAAATAAGAAGCTAGAAAGTGGTGGACCTGGAGTTCTCCTTTGTGACCTTTGTAATTCATAATTGTCACCTGTAAGAATGATTAAGACTTGGGCTTTTGTGTAGTTTATACTTTGTGTCTGTATATGCTTACTAACTAAACAGAACAGTAATGATGAACTTAAGGACACAGGAGAAACTCTGAAACATGGCGGACTGAAAATAATTAAAATATTCACCCTTCATTTGTTCTTCATAATTTGTCTCACCACACTTGATAATTACGAGAGAGATTAAAAGCTTGCTTGTTCTCAGCCAATCTCCCTTTCATACTTGATCCCTACAGTGAAGTTGTACTGCTGAATTCCATAGCAGCACAGATTTTTGCTGTGGCATCATATAAGTAAAAAGATTTTGACTTCACTGTGGGGTTAAGCTGCTCTAAAGGAAGAAGGAAGAGAAAATAAAACCTCCTTGTGGAGAAAAAACAACTGCAAAAGCAATGCATGTGATGGCTTGATCCAACAACTGTAAATCCTGGGAGTATTCTCCTTATTTTAAGTCAGTGGGGCTACTCAGTAGGGATTTCTTTCATATTAAGAACTAAAGGGCAAGTCCCACAGTGTGATCAAGTTTGTGGGTTTTTTTCCTCCTGAAATACTGTCTTTTCAAAACCGTAATTTATTAGGAAAATTCTTCCTTAAAGCATATGTATCTGTATTATTTCACATACAAGTACAACACTCACATGCAGGCTCTTTCTGATCGCATCCTAAAAAACACAGCATACGATATTTGGCAAAATACCCATAAAAGAGTGCTGGACATATGCACATAAAAAATAACAGCAGTGGAATGTTTTCTTCTCTGGCTGGTATCATCTAAAGATCGTGATGACAAAGTGTGTGTTTAGAGAAATCTAAACCACCACCAGGAATAGAGGCAGGAAATGAAACCACTGTAATGAGAACTGTTGCCCGCTGTTCTGCTAAGAAATGAAAGACACTTTGATGATGGGTGCAGTGGACTAATGTTGGTCAGTCTCCTGGAAAATAGAATTATGCATAGTTGGTAAACTCTGATAAAATAAAGACCAAAGTCAGTCAGTGACAGGCAAATACCAATTGTAGTCAAAAGATTAGCAGGCTCAATTTTAAACTTACAATGCTTAAAATTCTTCTACTGCTATTTCTAAATGCGTTAGTTTAGGAGTGCTTAATTTTTTTAAGGGGGTAACATCCTTCTAATCCCTCTAGTTAGAATCCCATTCAATGCAAGATCATTGTATTTATAACACCTAAAGCTAGTCTAAAACTATATTGAATCTGAAATGCAGTTTTTAAAAAATATTATTATTTTTGAACCATGGTTTTCATTTTCATATTAAAAGTGAGTTCTCAGGACAGCCAGATAGAAGAATGAGTGTTAAGGACAGATAAAAGGTGTAGAAGTAAAATGGCCCTTTCCTGCCCCCTGCTTCCTCTCTCAAAAACTCCTACATCTAGCTGGGACAAGAATATATTTTTCAGTGAAAATGGATGGTGCAGGGCTGAGGGAGTTGAGACACCTAGAAGTACTTTTTAACAGTTTAAAGCATTCTTCCATTTATAAGATAATATTTTTGAGCTAAAAAGTCTGTTTCTGAATTAAAACGTAATGTGCGTATGCAGAACATAGGTCTGCTTCTTTAAAATAGCCTTAAGAAAGGATTGCTTTGCCTTTAAGCAAAAATGTTTTCCTGTTTTGATTTAGATAAACAGGCATATAAAAGTAAAAAGATTCTTCTTTTGTGAAATGTAACATAGAGCCAGAGTATAAAATGAAAAACCACTATACCTTGTGAAATGTTGTGGATGGCAACCATACCAGGAAACTTTAAAAGGAAAGTGATACAAATCTCCTATATAAAGCACTTTGCACCACATAGGTGGAAAACAGTATGCAAGAGAGGTGAACTCTCTCTTTCTCTAGCTGACTCACTCTTTATGAGTTTCCCTACAGCATTAGCTAGGATCCGACAGATGGTATGGAGAAGATCAAGGCCATGACCCCATGTCACACAGCAGACTTAATTAACATTTCTTTTTTCTTATCCATTCCTTTCCCAGACTCCCAACGGGGCACTTAATGTGCATGAAAGGGTAAAATTGAAGCTATGCATATGGAAGAAAGTCCAATATTTTTAGTAATCTATCTTTGTTATGGAACCACAAATGGAAATAAATGGATTGTAATTCACAAAACTAAGGAAGGTTGCTTCAACAATGTTACCATGATGGATCATTTACTAAAGAAGACAAATTCATCACTCTTACCCTTGGATTACCAATTTTAGAAACACTTTATTATATTTCTCAATTGCTGTTTAGTTTACTCATACAAAGATCGTGTATCTCATGATGATTTAGATTTTGCAGTTTCTGAGTGTGAACGTTTTCACCAACTCTGCAAGTTACAGAAGAGAACAAAGTTCTTAATAGATTTGATTTTGCATGCTGTGACATAACCATAGTCATTTTGTCTATGGCATACATGAAAATGGATATCCACATGCTGTATTTCATTTCACTACAGTTTGTATACAAAAAACCATCAGCAAGCCTGAAACTGGGGAATTAGCCTGGATTTCCAAAGGAACAGAATTCTAAACAAAAGAGTAACGTCAGGTTTGGGACAAACCCCTCCCATTACACAATTACAATTTAAGCCAGAAAGATATGATACCGGGATGGAAAATGGTTATGAGACGTGAGTAGTGTCACAGGGCCAGTCAAACAGTAGATAATCTTGATGGCTCAGAATGAGGTGGCCAGGAGTGACTGTACTTCTGCTTAATAAATCATCAGGTTCATTTAATCTGTTCATTTCAGAATTTGTTCTTTTTATTTTTTCATGATAGAATCGTGCCTGTATTTGTATGAATGTGTTGCTAGCATGGAAAGAAGCCTTAGTAATGCAAAAATAGATATATGAGCTAGGACAGAAGGTTAGACGTCATACGCAGAAGCAAGTATACTAATAGACAGACAAGTAATAATGGGATAGGGGAAAAAACCAAAACAGGTTTGTGTTTATCCAACACAGTTTCTGGGAACAGACTTAGTTTTTACTGTTTTTTCTTTTCCCTTTGCTTTTTGTCTAAGTATTTTCTGACCACAGATCATGTCAGGACCCAGTTGCAGAAATGCATTTATGATTACTCAAGCCCCATGGTATAATTACAAGTTTCAATCTCTGGTTTCCATTCTTGATGTTTTGTCAAGTTTCTAAAATCACGTCAGTAATCTTCATGGAGATGCTTCTGTACTGACCAAGTATGTGTAGAGTGATCTTAATCACCCATAGTAATATATTTCCAGCAATATGTATCTTTTATTCAGCACATAGGCAGATGCTGATTTCATTTTTCCATTTACATCTGAAGTACAAAAAACCCTTTTAGGTAGATTGTCCAGATTCATTGTGAAGGCCCTTCTAGGATTCTTTGCATTCTAGCCTTGCTTTTTACAGGGTTCTATTTCTTAGACAGTTGGGATTACATAAATAGTGATCTTCCATCTGTGTACCACACCCCATTTGCACTGTGTTAGAAAGTGCAAAGTGCTTTGATTTACTCATTAGTAATGATCTTGGGTTTGCTTTTCTTGTCCTCAGTGCTATTTTCTTTCTTTTCAATGACAAAGTATCCAAGGATGTGTTTAACTGATTTAGTCTACAGTCTGCACAAAGAAGGTGAAAAAGCACTTTATGAGCATAGTCTTATTGCAGAAACAATTTTTCTTAAAGTATGTCTTAGTAGAAATTATAATGCTTGAGCAAGGAATTAATACAATTTCAAATAAAATTGCAGACCACAGGGTTTAATCTATATTTAATCTATAAAGAATTGAATCTCACATTCACAAATTAGAAGAATTCCCTGCGGGGTCAGTTGGTTAGTGTTAGTATTTTATTGTACAGAAACCTGAGCTAGGGTATGGCAAATATTTTGCAAACTTTTGAAAATAAAAATGTGCCAGTCACTCAGCTGGAATATGGATTATCTTTCATTTTTGCAATTCTTTGCTATAGGGCCACCTCAGAGTACTAATCTATTCATTTCTGTAAAAAGTAATTGTATCTATTCAGATTTATGTGCAAGGATGTCTCATACTCATATAAAAATTTGTATTTGGTAAGGACATACAATTGAGCTACAAAGCAAAATTTAGAATCAAAGTATGTGTGTTAGAATGCATTGTGGTGATGCTTTTTCAAGGACTTTCTAGCTCTGACTTCAAAAAAAACAAGACAGGCTTTAAAAGAATCAAAAGTCTTGGATAAGAAGATATGGCTGTCTGTTTAAAGATATATAAATAAGCACTGTAGAGTTTTCACCTGCCTGTTAGCAAGAAAAGGAGATAAATAAATAAAGCAAATAAAAAAAAATCCTGAAATGAGATCTAGTGCTGATTCCCATTATGCTTCCTAATGATGCTCATTACAATCCTAACTACATTTTAATGCTGAAATCTAATGCCTCCATTCATCATTGCAATGAAATACAAATGCTGACAATTGACAAACTTAATAATAATAAAAAAGTTCACAGGACTCAAAACTGTCTTTGCATATTTATCAGAAAAGATGAAGCTATGGTGGTTGCAGTTCAGGAATACCTCTCTGGGCAAAAAATGAAAACAAACCAAAAATCCCAACAGAGAAGGGAAAAAAAAAAAAGTAAGAGTCAGCCAATGAACACAACAATCAGTATTTACAGACTTCTTACGGACCGTTTTTTTGGTCACATTTTTTTGCTCACATTTTTTTGCTCATGAAGCTCTCCTTTGCAAGAAAATACTAAATAAAGAGAAAGTGGAGACAGAGGAGGAGAGCAAAACATGTCTGAGCGATTTTGATAAATTATTTTGAGATTATAAATGTTACCGGCAGTTATGTAAATTAAAATCTTTCACATTTATATCTGTCCCATTCAAAAGCATCTGAAAATTATTAATATGCCTACCCAGTTAGCTTCACAAAATTATCAGTTGTCAATGTACACCTACATCTTATGATACATAGTACATCTATAAAGTTAATGCTGTAAACTGATCTTAAAGGGAGCAAAGATTGACATTAATTTCTTTTCTCACACTCCTTGGTTCCAAGGTTTGAAATGTAAACATCCCAAGTGTTTTGTTTTATTTTATCATTATTATGCTTTCCTACTTTTTCTTGTTCTTTCACATAATAAAATCTCAATAAATGTGAAGATCTGTGATAATTTATTGAGAAGTATAATTTGATATTATTTGATGCACGGAGAGTTTTATCCTGATGGTGATAAAGCTGAATTCTGTTATACTTGAAGTCTAATTCTCAGTTGTCATGCATAATCCAACCCTAAAGTAGAAACTGTAGGGGTAAGTTTTGTAGGGGTGGTATTACATGGGATGCAAATATATTAATTCTGTCCTTGTAAAGATGAATACTAATATATATTTTCCATTAGATGCTTTAGCAGATGTCATACAATGAGAATGTCTTCAAGTACCACTGAAACCATAGTACTGGTTTTCTGACTAACATCTGGCTGTGCTGAACTAAGCCTCTTTTATGGTGGTGAGAGGGAGAAACCAAAGAGTTTTTCCTTCCTGGAAAATTGTATTGAGTCTCTCTTCCGCCATGTACAACTCTGTTGATTCTTCTCTTTGGTATCCCTGTTCTAGATTATTACATTTATTGTATCAGAAACATCTTTTCCTGTTCCACTATTCCCTATTTTAATACTTTTCCATTTTGTTTTCTCGTTTTCTCTTTTTGCTTTTCTTTTATTCTTCTTTTCCTCTCCTCTTTCTTTTGGCTTCTTTGCATTTTCCACCTGCCTATCTCCTTCATGCACTTTGGCTTTTAAAGAACACTCTCATGTCCAAGTTGCCATGACCTCAAAATACAAAAATATCCTCAGTCAAACCTTTCATACTTCTTTCAGTAGGACAGTACTGGGTTTGAGGGATTGATGGAGAGGAACATGGGGGTTGTGTATCACTGTGCAGGCAGGAAAGGCTTTTAGAAATAGGTAAACACAGTGCATATACACCCATATGACTCAATATAATGTGCACAAGCGATTCTCTTGGAAGAATTTCTGAAGACAACAAATTTTGCTTGTAAAACATTTAGGTTTAGTCTTCTGTTAAAACTATTTCATCATTAAATGAAATTTAAAGCTCACTTCTTTGCTTAATATTTGTCACTTTCCCTTATTTGCAATGCTTTTTGTTCCAAAATCAATTAAATTTTCCCATTTGATGCTACTCTGCACTTCAATTTGTAGTCTTTTAGCAGAAATACAGTCACTATTACTTTTAACCAAATCTTATTGTTCAGTAGCTCTCAGTCTATCTTCACTCAAAAAAAAAAAAAAAAAAAGAAAAAGAGATATGAGATAATGTAGTAAATGAAGACTAATTACAGCTAAGGAAATACCAAAGAAATATATTTCATTTTCTGACTGATACATAGTTGTGGGCCATCTTAAAGAAATATTGGAAAGCTGTATAGAAATATTGCTGTAATAGAGATTTAGAACTTTTAGCCAAATTATATACAGGTTTTGTGTCTAAAAAGGGAAGTCCTGAATTATAAAATAGAAAATAAGAAATAAGTGTAAGTGGAATAAATCCTCCTACCCAACCACAGCTTTCTTTAAACATGTCATGTGCAAAGAACCATGTCTTTTTTTCTGTTACAAGTCTCTGTCATATTTATCTCTTTCAAAAATAACGGCTGAAAAATTCTACCTATAACTATGGGTATATGCTCATATCTGCCTAATTTATCTACTTTCTCCTCTTCAATTACTTGCAAAATCTGGGTTGAAAGTGCTGTCATAATCCATTTATCTAGACACATTTAGTCAAGTGATATATTTGGACTTCAAATAAAGGTACTGAATGTGATTGCGTGGTCTTGCCCTATAGCAGTGTTCTGCAGACTGGTGAAAATTTTTCCTTATGAGTAGAAAGCAACTCTAACTTTTGGGGTTTAGTAATAGTAGCAACTGTTGATGACGTGTCATTTTAGAACTATACTTACATTAGGGTGGAAATCTGAAAATACTCTGTTAATCGCTATTTCTCCTGTAAACAGTTTCACATAGGAAATAACAAGAATATTCTAGTTCACTTACATGAGACACGGATCTAACTAGAGACTTAGGATCTTTGAAAAAATGGAAGTGGGCAAATTTTGGCTTTTTTGCAGGTTATCCAAATACTCAGAAGCTGGTAGATCTGACTCAGTTTTCTCCCCAACCAAGAGCTGATATACCCACTATCTCCATGTTATTTTAGCAGAGTTTACAAATTGCACGCTCTGGCTGTGTATGAATCTTGGTGTTCTTTGGAGTTTCCCTTCTGATCAGAGGACCATTAATATTTAGTAATAATAATGCAAAATATTGATGGCATAACAGGAGAAGCAAGAACTGAATGGCTCCTGAAAGCTGGCTACTCCCTTCCAGAGGCAGTCTCTGACGAGCTGACTGCTGCAGTGCTACTTGTAAGGGGGATGTAGATGAAAGACAGTTTTTTCCCTATCATGATATGAGTGTATCAGCATTCATGTAAAAAAAAGTCACTTCATCTAAATGCTAGTACAACTACAATCAGACACAATTTTGCCCATGAATGTACACGTACACATGCACACACCTGTATGGAAGACTATTCAAGTTAGCTAGTGCTAAGGAAATGTACAGAAACATGATTCTAACAGAAGAATTGTTTTTAGGTATCATATAACAAAAATGAAACTTTGCATAGCAAACCGGTCTCTTATACTGCCTCTGATTTCAAGCCAATAAATGTCAAGATCTTTAAAAATGAACTCCTAATAATAAAACAACTTTTAGATTCATCTCGATCCTTTCTATGTGCTCTTACTTTTGAGTCAGAGTGATTGATACGCAAGTTATTTCCTGAAATGTAAATGATTCAGGTAATCCCATTAGGAAAGGTATGAAACTGTAAATTTCTTATGAAGTAAAAATTACAGTGCAGTCTGATGTCTGGAGAGCCATTTCACAGCCTCACCAGGGGAAAAAAAAGGATAGATAAGCAAGAATATACAGCATGTGGTCTACAGGCTTGTGCTTGCTCAAGTGATACCAGTCACAGCTGATTGAAAGCCAGTGTTTCACATTTGCTATAGATTTTAGATTATCTTCTTGTCCAAATTCCTCCCAACTTTTCAGGAATTTGGAGAGTTTTCTTCTGTACCTTGCATTGGATTTGGTGAGAAAGCATTCAGACCAAGTCTCGCCCAGAAGGCTTTTGATCAGCATGATGATTGCCCATTTTTCATTTGATTTCTTTCCTGTTAGAATACTCTGGGCCAGAATTCCTGATCCCCTTATGGTTGTTGTTTACCGGTGGGTATTGTGCTCCACAGAATTACAACTGGAAGATACTATTTCACTTCTAGCTTTTATGATTTCCTTTCACATGTGTTTTCTTCAATAGGAGCCAAGATTATATTCTCTTCATAAAGGTTATCTTAAGACATGATTGCAGAAATCCATTATGGTGGTCTATGATCCAAAACTAGATTTTGTAATGATGTAACTGCCCTTTAAATAGATAAATTTGCTCATTAGAAGGTAATCCACTCAAGTGGGAGAGATGCAAAACAATGGAAGACTGTAATACTCTTCATGTGATACAAAGTGAAAGGAAAGAGGTAGAAAACCCAAGTATCAGAGGGCAGAAAAAGGGTGAAGAGGAACTAGATGCCATTTATGAGTAACTTACTGCAATTGATTATTGGATGCTGTTTCCCATCTGCTTGGCAAATAGAGAAAGATACCCAGAATGAATTGTTTTGTTTCATAATTGCTAAATGGTGGTCAGGCGTGATGGCGTTTTAAGTTGCTCCACACAGAAGCACCAGCACCTTGTCCTCCGTAGCTTTCCTTTCCACTTTGCCAGGAAAGTGTATGGGATTAGGGAGGCACGAGGTCTAGCTGAGACAGGCCATACTGTAATGCACTTCAGAAGAGATGAGAATGGCACTTTGTACACACTCATGCATGAAGGTGACAATTTTGGTTTTCATTGATTTCCCAGGAAAGCTTTCAGGTTTTCTTTCTAAGAGCAGGATGTGCAACACAAAGGAGGAGACCCTACTTCTCCTGTTATGGAGAATGTTGAATCTAGTGCAAAGAATCAGCCAGTTGATTACTACGAGCTTTTTCTTTTAATCCCTGAACAGATTGTGATTGTGGTTTTCATTTCCAATTTGTTAGCAGGTTTATATTGTGGTGGGAGAGATTGTTTAGGTTTAGGATTGATTATATCTTTTGCCTAATTACCTTCTGGTTTTTAGGGAATCCTTTGCCAAATTAACTACCAGTTTTTAGGGAAACCTGTAATGTGAGAACTGATACCGTGCTCAAGATGTGCCCTCTGATAGAACTGTTTCTGAATTTACTGTAGATTTGTAGTTCCTTCTCGCTGCATTAATTTGGTTTTGTTGCTATGGACTTGCTCTTTCTTAAAATGTAAAGCTTGCTGAGATAAACTCTTCATAAATGCTAGTCAGCTGAACTTTGGGGATGCAGTACTTAAAGCAGAATGGGATTTAGCCATATAGCTGTCTTTGTTTATTTTATCTATTTACTAAGACATGGTGCAAGCTTTTCTATTTATTGGATATCTACCAATCCAATAAAGATAGATCAGCATTCCCACATGTTTTTTCTCAAACCTGCTTTTAAGCACTTAAGTATGGCTCTCGAGTCCAATCTTATGTTACCCTAAGCAAACACATTTTACATTCTTGCAAACCAGTGTGTTAAGCCCAGCTTTTGAACAAGTTGTGTTTCTTGTCTTCACAACTCCTACCAGATGTAATTTTCACAACCTTGGTTGTCAGATGGTTCATAATCATCTTATAATCTCTATTTTAAAAGCTATGATCTAGGCATTATTAAATTTGTTCCTGACTAACACTGTTTACTCCCCATCTAGGTTTTCATTCTCTTTGTGGTATTCATTCATCTAATACAAGTATGAAAAACAGTCATATTTTTTCTTTCTTTTAAGAACGCTGAACAAATAAAGCTCACACTTCATTGTCTTCATGCCTTTTATCAGCAGTCAGTCAGTTCTGTCTAGGAGACTGAACTGAAGCAAATTTCAGTAGGAGTTTGGCCCACCTATAGAGCACGACGTCAAGCCTAATTGTGTCCTAAAGCCTGCAGTAGCACAGCACCATCAATAAATTAGCAGTTATTTTAAGAGCTGTTCGAAGCAGTTCACACTGCAATTCCTCTGTCTGATGAATTTCATGATGCATAGATTAAAAAAAAACCCCAAACTACAACAAGATATAAAGTCCAAATTGAAGATATTAAGACTTGAGAGTTAATACCTTTTATAAAATACTAAATTTCAGAATAACATTTTTCCCTTCTCGGGGAGAAACTTAGGGAAACTAAGCATTCAGAAAAGCTTAACAGTAGGCAAAGATTTGTTATTATCTGAGTTGGTTCACCAAGGTGCATTCTTTTTGTTTATCAAAACTAATGATGTAGCGCCAATGGTCAACAGCAATTTGCCGAGGCATTATGATGTGGGTACCTTCTATCTTCCTCTTAGTTTTATACTTCCAAAGTTCAGTTAAGTGAAGCAAATTCATGAAAGTCATTCTTCTGGTGTTTTATTGGTTGCAGTTGTGAATGTGTGCTCAAGGCTTGCTGTTAAGGTTTGTGATACTTAGTTGGATTAATCTGCCTGCCGATACCAACAGCATTTCTTAAAAATTCTTCAAAAAATCTGTTTTTGATGATGATGACAAGTTGGGGTTTTTTGGTGATGTTTTCTGATCTAGTTACTGATACAGTTCATAAGACATATCTTGATAGCTTGCCAAGTTTGTACTTAATTAGAAATTTTTGAATTGAATTCCCATATTGGATACTGATGATCAAAAATTGGTCAAAGTTGTTGCAGATGTTCAAAATTTACCTTTAGTGAACATAGCAGAGCAAGTTCACTACTCTTTGGAGGTACATACTTTAGTATTTTTTTTGTTAGAAAACAAACTTCATTAGATGAATAGAGATGTCTGAGCAGCAAAACAAGCAGCTCAGCCTTCCCATACTGATATACCTAATTTATTCCTGAGGAATACTCTTTTGCACAAATGGGCAGTACATATAGTACTCTATATCTTTAAAAACAGGGAGGAAAGTAACATTCATGGTCATTCCTCTGCATTGTCTTGCTTTTTGTATGTAAAGAAAGGTTCTTTGTTTTCTGATTTTACTACTTCTGAGGATATTAAACTTCGGGCAAGTGCTACTGTAACTCAGTTTTAATAGATTGCACACATTAATAAAAAGGAGTGACATGTTAATAAAAGTATGTCACATCTTATGAACAAATTTGAAAACACTACAAAGATCTATCGTTTTATCTTTTAACTAGAATCAGTACACTATTGAGTACAAAAATTATCTTTGTTCTTGGTTAGAAAAATTAGCATGATGTTCGTTGTGACCATAAAAGGGCAGCTTCTAAGATGCATATGTTGTAATACCTGACCACTATTTTTGGATGGTTAGAATCAATCACTAGAAAAACACAGCAAACGTTCAAGACAAAGACTGTTGTCTAATATAGAGACACGTACTATATTTTCTTTCTCATTGCTTACCTAACTGCAGAACATAACATTTTACGGAGTACTTACATTGTTCAGGTCTTGCTTTATAAATTGGATATATGAAATTCAAAATAATGCTGAAAGAGCTTTGCCAGAATTGATGAAGTGTGGTTCAAATGAATTTTTGCCAGCTCTGAAAGTAGATATCTGCTTCCACTGTTTTTACATAAGTCTATCGTACTCTAGAGCTAACTTCTTGGGCCATGAGAATGATCTAAATTGTGAATGCTTTCAGTCTTTTCTGTACCAGTAGCAAGGAGGAAGAAAATGTTGATTCTACAATTACCAATATGCAATTTGCATTTATTGAAAGGTGCCAAACACTTGAGAAGAGTGGCATACTCATTTATTGTGTTAGCTGGGCCTCACTGGGACTCTTGGCTTCTTAATTAATTTCTAACACTTTTCTGGTTTTTTATTTGTTGGTGAGTTCCTGAAGAGGAACTGTTCCCTCAGTTAGGGGTTATGAGAGCCTGCTACCAGCTGCAGTTATCTTCTAAGTTTCTGTGCTAGAAATACTAAGATACTTTTTCCTGGTTTAAAGATACTGGTGTACAACAGAGAATGCAGCCCTTATTTAGGAATTAAGATTTAGAAATTTAAGAATTAAAATTTAAAGAAATAGACATTTATAAATATTGAAATGGAATTTTTTAAAAATACTAGCTTTCTTGTTATATGTCTTACTGCTTCTCTTATAGTAATTCATAATCATCTGTATGGACTCTGCACCTTTTTCTGTCTCATCATCACATTCTCTGTTGATGTACCATAAAGACCACTCTGTGTATCTATTTTTCACAAACTATCAGTACTTCTGAGGACTGATATCAGATCGGTCTATTTAAATAGATTGTATGTCCTTTAGGGGTCTGTGTTCCCTCTTAGTGCAGAAAAAATAACTCGGTATACAAAAATTGTAACAGGCCTGTTCTTACAAAGCATCTTTTAGGCTATAGCTTAGCCATGCTATGGAAAACATTTCTCAAACTGGATTGTGTTGGACACTGACTTAAAAAGCCTATTCTGTGGGTCAGGTGCTGAAGCAGATCCATTTGGTCTGTGAGTTCAGAACAATTAATGGACTAATGTTCAATCAATATTTAATCAACTAATTATCAATTGATGCTTGATTATGTTAAGGTTCTTACATTGCAAGTTTACTTGTGAGTAGACGCTTGCATTTCTATGGAGTATTTTTGATTTCCATGTTCATGCACATCTTGATTTTGCTGTGTGGCAAAGTTTCCAGAGCAGGAATTGGAATACCTGGGTGAGAAATGAAAATTCAAAAAATATTTCTGAGTCAGCTTACTCTTGTCTTCTTGAGGCTCTTCATTGATTGTCTACTACAGACTTTATTTTTTGTTTTCAGCATTGCTGTTTGTGTTTCCTTCTTGTGAAGACTCTGAATTGCAGAGTACTAACAAGCATTTGCATTCTTTACTAAATCTGAAGCAATCAAATCAACACTACTTTGCTACATGCTTTTGTTTCTTTGTTTATATTCATAATTGCTATAACCTTGATGAGGCAATTCCTCTCTAAATAAACAAAATGTGTCTTTACATTAAAAAGTATAGATATTTATCTGGTACCATCTTTTCCTGGTTTTAGCAGATATACATAGTACATTTTTCTAAGTCTTTTGCTTCAAATCCTTGCCACTGATAAGCAGCGTGTATGCTGATCCTGCATAATATAATTTTTTTGCTCCTTTACCTCTCTTCTTTCTCTCCCACCCCAAAAAGTCCACAGCATCCTTTCATTCCTGTACATTATACATTTTTCACCATATAGACAGAAAAAGGGGGAAAAAACATGCTTAATATGTAGCTACTTCAATTTGTTCCAGTGCTCAGAGTATTTATGTTTGTGACTTTTCTGGGTGGTAGATGGGTTTATACATAATCATTTTTTAAGGAGAATCTCCATGTTTTGAACTTTTAAAAATCCATTTAATATTTTAAAGTTCAATTTCTAAGTCAACACACTATTTGTAAAGCAGTTCAATTTTGAAATAGGTTCAACATTCAAACCTCTGCACATTGGTTCCACTTCAGCGTGCCACAGAGACCTAATCCTCACAAAAATGCTATTTGATCCTAGGAAGAAAGAAAGATAATGGATTGACCCTCTACATGAAACCATAAAACAGTTCTGGGTTGCTGCCATTCAAATGAATAGAAACCGGCAGCAATTCTAACACCTTTCCAGTTTCAATTTTATTGCATCTGCAGGCATCATGCTGGAATGGTAAACATCTTAATGGTCAGACTCTGTCCACTTATACCATTACTATTTCCCTATTATCTCCTATTTTTTGTGTGAAACAGAACCGAAAAGGTGACAGATTGCTGTGAATGAAATGAATGGAAATGCCATTTGCATTCATTTCAGTTGAAGCAAATCCCCTTCTTTCCCATCTCTTTGTTGTCCTTCAGAGGGATCTCTTACAGCTTCTGAAAATCCATGAGCCAGGCACTACGTTTGGATAACGCAGCTGAAACCCCATGCATCAGTCTATAGTCAATGTCATAATGCTAAACCTCTTTTTATATACAGAGTCCATCATTTCTCTTTAAATCTAATTGATTCAGATTAATGGAAAGATTTCAGTTACACATGCTCTGAAGAGCTTTTTTAATTTTTTTTTTTTTAATAAGGATGACTCTCTAGAGAAGCCAGAGCACAGAAAACCCATGTAAAAGCTGATGAGCTTATATACTTACACCTTTTTATTTAAAATAAGCTTAACTGAGACACTGTACTGGGTTGTCCTTATTCAAAGATGGACTTGCATTTTTCCATTTCTTTGGCTAAAACACGAATTGTGGGTGTCATCATCTTTAAACTTAAGCATGTGATATGCGTTTGTGCTGGTTCTGGCTGGGATAGAGTTAATCTTCTTCATAGTAGCTGGTATTGGGCTCTGTTTTGGATTTGTGCTGGAAACAGTGTTGATAACCCAGGGATGTTTTTGGAGCCCTGCTTTCCTGGAGATGGCTGAACACCTGCCTGCCCATGGGAAGTGGGGAATGAATTCCTTGTTTTGCTTTGCTTGCGCGTGTGGCTTTTGCTTTACCCATTCAGCTGTCTTTATCTCAATCCACGAGTTTTCTCGTTTTTGCTCTTCTGCATCTCTCATCCATCCCACTGGCAGGGAGTGAGTGGCTGCGTGGGGCTTAGTTGCTGGCTGGGGTTAAACCACAACAGCATTCTTAACGTACTCCTCAGTGCTGAATTGTTTGAGAAACATTCCCCTTACTGGGCTTTCTGTCTCCCATACTAGGACTTCTCTTTTTTTGCTCCTGTTTGCCTCTGAGGTTTGGGGAAGTAACCAGTTTCTTTAAAACCAGAGTCATCAGTTAAGACAACAAGAGCGTTTGGAGTAAATTGTCATGCCTGAGAGCTTGTGGAGAGCTGCCGCCTTAGCTGCTACGGAGGAGACCCCAGCCATGGTTGCTGCTCAGGCCTACAGGTGAAGGAGAAATAACAAGAGATGACTGCAGTGAGTGCATTATAGCATTGGTTGCATAATCTCAAGAGCTAGTCAATTAAACTGAGGAATTAGTTTTTGCATTTAGAGTCAGCACTTTTTAGGCTCAGATGATTATTGGGGAGAAAAAAAAAATGTTTTTCAGCTCAGTACTATTCATTGCCTCAAATAGGTACCACCTGAAATGACTTGTTGCCAGAGGATATGGAATGAGTGTGTGTGTGAGCAAGTGGGGATGTGTAGTCAGTCTGTAGTCATAATGCTATAACCACAGCTGAAGGCCTGCTTTGCAACACTGTTTCGCTACAAAAAAAAAGATGCTGCTAATTGCAATATGCAAAGAATAAACTGAGGAAGAATTCTGCTGTGCTCACTTTCTTCCTATGGTGTTGTAGACATGGTTAGAGTTAATAGCAATTTCTTCTATACCACACAGATATAAGCACACAAATACGCTAATCAGAAGTTCTGTAGAACCATAAAATTAATTAAGTTCCAGAAAAAAAATAATCCCAGAAGAAGACATCTGAATTGCCACAGACCAGTAGTTCATACATTTTCATGGTAACATGTTTTAACAAATACACATTTTCTGACAAAAAAGTTTAAAAAAATTTCCAGGCAGCTTTATGAGACAGTAGTGTGTGCCTGCCTCCAAACACGTCTTTGTTCCTACCTCTGTGATCTCGGAATGGCTAACACCACCACTGTTAGCCTGAGGGGCCGAGACAGTCTTCTCTGATCTCACAGAGACACCAACAGTCCTGCGGAGCAAGGATTTAGTCATGAAAAGAGGTAAGTTACAGAGAGGCATCTGTGCAGTTCTTCAGAAATACTCTGCATGAGGCTCTTAGTCATATGATTTAGTTTTTGGTAGCCCTGCAAGGAGCAGAGAGTTGGACTTGGTGTTCCTTATGGGTCCCTTCCAACTTGAGATACTCTGTGATTCTATAGCTCGATTCTCTTGCCCAAGACCCCTGGTCTGGCTATGTGTTGGGCATCCACTGGCTTCCCCCGTGTCCCCAGTCTAAGCTCCTGTGCATGGGACCTCAAGCACGTGGGCACCACAGGAAGGAGGGATGGTACGTGCCCTGGGCCTGTACCTTTACAAAAACAGTGTGTGCTGGGCAGGCGCCTCATCCTGAGAGCTGGAGAGGGCTGTAGCTGCACCTACTCCAGTATGAGTTTTGACAATTTGTATAATACACTGACTCAGGATTAAAGCAAAATACTCTTATGATGTGCCTTGGTATAGCAACATAGACACATATTGTAGCTGAGTGTCTGTAGTTACATGTACAGCTTACCTTTTGCACATGAAACTCAGAATATAATGTATTTTATGATATCCTAGAGACATAAATTTCCTACCTTGACATAATTCCTGAATGTGTGACAGAAATGAAGGCACAGATCCAAGCAAAGGTTCTTTATAAACCAAATTCCAACCCAATGATAAGCACTCCATATTTCCTTGTGGTATATATATTAAGCTTTCTGGGAAAGAGAAGCTTTAAAAAAATCATATAACATCCCAAGAAGCAGCATTTATTGTCTCACAGGCATGGAAAAGTCCCAATTCACAGCTAATTTCATAGCATTTGAAAACTAACCATAGTTTCAAGCCAGACTGTTCCATCTGAATATCCTCCAAGGTTGTTATAATTCTGATATGAATTTGGATTCAAATGTTGTGGCTGGCTTGTATGAAATTAAATACAAACAGGGATCCAAGCACTCCCAGCTTTGCCAAAGTATTCAGATTTGGTTTGAATTGACTAGTTCGATATTTATTCTTAAGTTGACCTTTTTTCTTAACCAAAAGTGTCTTTGTCACTTATGATAATAACATTAAAAGAGTGTGCTAGAAAAGAAGAATTTTTCCCCTACACTCCATAAAATGTACTATGAGCCTGTGTTTGCCACTTTTAGATTACATGAACAATTTCTTGCAATTTCATGCAATTAGAGCCATGCTTTTATCAATCAGCTTGCAGAAGAACCATTTTTTATGTCACTGTGTGCTCACTTGGCTATTTAGTATGGTTACTAAAGGTGGTTCTTTAGTAACTTAAGATTGTATATAAATTACAATTAATATTCACAAAGTAAAATATATAGGGTTTCTCCTCCTCAGCCTTTACAGGAGGAACATCCAAAAGAGCATACTGGTGTGTGTGTATAGGAAAAAGCTTGAACGACTTCAAAAATTGTTCTTTCAGAGAAGTTCATGTATATGTATGTGTGGAGGGTGAAAACTAGTTTCCCCCTTGTTCCTTAGTGATTGCAGAGGATTTGCTGTCTCCACAGATCACATACTCAGGTTCAGATGAAATATCAAGTCACAGTAAATCTTCACCAGATTTCTCTGATGTTTATGGAGATTTTTCTATATTTCTTTTCCTATTACTTCCCAAGCTTGTTCCACCTTTTCCACAGCGAGAAATAGTTACTGTCCATGTTAAATAAGTTGACTAGCTGTGGAGGAAGCCTCAAGCTGGCTCATGGCTAAACATCCTTATGCTGAAGGCTTATAAATAATTTTCATCCTATCTAGTGTCTCCTCCAATTTTTTTTGTTTTACTTTTGATGAACCAAGGTATAGATATTGTGATGATTACAAGGTAGGAAATAAAGACCATAGTTACAGTGGATATTACTGTCACAGGATGCGTGGTACAGGTATTGATGCCAGAAGAAGAGCAGAAAAATTAACAGTTTTAATTCTATCATAGGTTGTACAGTATAACTGTTTGAATGCAATGTCTGGCTCTGGAAATCATTAGTGTCTTTGCAGTCATGGAATTTTATGGTACTGCTATATATGTGCTACTTGCCTATATCTTACAACTGGCAGGGGCAAGATAGTATGCTAGTCTGACTTTTGGTCTGATGTGTAGAAGTTTTGTCCATCCCTGCTGGACTCCTGGTTTATTCCCTTGTGCTCCTGGGAAACTTCTGTTCTTAGCAAAAGTTCTGAACCTGACTCTGTAGTGCCAGCCTTGACTGGCCAGCTTATTTCACAATAGTCAGCAGTATTTTTCTTTGAGTGTGAATCCACTTTTTCTGTTTTCCACACCCCCTGGTTTCTTTTAAGTGTTCCTTCAGCATGTGCTTTGAAAGATTCTCCTGATTCCTAATCAGATTTTCTAAGGATAGTTCACAACAGATCACATCTCGCATGCTTTTCTTTGCTCCTTCAACACCTTGTGAATCTACAAGCACAACTGTGGCTTTTAGGTGATACGCCTTCTAACTTTTACCATAAAGGAGCTCCTTGTAAACATCTACAAAGCCTCTCCATTATCTTCCTGCACATCCTTCTTACAACAGTAGGTAGGAGCTGAAGTCCTGCGTTTGCAGCCTGTTGTCCTAATAGTGTTTCGTTAATTCCTTGCACTTCATCCGCATCCACCTGTTGTCTTTTATTTTGCTTAAATTGCAAAATGTTTACGGTTCAAGTCACTTTCATATTTTTTGCTTTTTGCAGAGCATAAGTGATGTCTAAGGCCTCCAGTACATTGTCATGGTAACAGTAATTAAACAGCAGCAGCACCAAAATGCCTAATGTAGAAAAAGTTTTGTATGTCAAGTATAGAATGGGAAGGTCAGAACTTAGTGTTTCAGTTTTATAATGCTCTTGACAGAGAAGCTCAACGTCCAGTGTGATTTTTGTTTTGGTTTTACAAGATGTAAGTGATGCAACTTGTTTCTTTATATGTTGCTTTAGAGCCTGTGTCTGGAATGAAGATGAAGGAGGTTATAGGAGGAGTGAAGACAGCTGTGCCCACACGGGTAGACTTCAGAAGTAGCACAGGGACATTTTTCCTAGGGATCTAGGGGCTGTTGTGTGGACACTGTTGCAATCCATAAAGTTAAAGCTGCAACCTATTAAAAGTTGCTTCAGTAAGAACAATTATAAGGAAAGAATCAGCAGGGATTTTTTTTAAACCCTCTAATTTCTTATTCAGGAGATCTGAATTTCTCCATTTAAAAAGCTTCTTGTTCTAATATATTAATTTGTAATTTAAACTATCAGCAAAAATGTAACAGAAGTTACTTTTCTCATATACACATACTGCATACACAGCCTTCTCTAAGAAATAAGGACTGCAGGGGTTGTGTACAATTTCTTCTCTATTTGTTGCATAATTTAGAAAATCCTAGTAATCTAAAACCTAAGCACTTTTATGAACTACCCTTCCTGGAGAGAAACACTTTCTGTGTTTCAGTAATAGGCAGAAAATAAGTTTATAAAGTAACTGAAGACACAATCATAATTCAAGAGCAAATCCCAGCAAAGGTCCTGAGTAAAGCATTCCATGTTCTCCATTGAGTGCCATTTTCTGTACTACCTTGTTTGCACTTACAGTTGCTTTATGTGTACATGATAATAGGACCAGCAGTTGAAAGCAGACAGCAAGACAAGCATGACCAATAACACTTCACCACTTTACCAATACTTTAATAAAGTTGGAAGATCAATTCAATTGCTAGCTTTTCTCGGAGAAGTGTTGCCCAACAAGATACAGAATGATGAATGCTGATCTCTTAAAACCACTAAAGTATAAAGCGTTACAGAAGGTTTTTTTAATACAACTGTGTGATAAAGGAGGCTTCTGTTGATGAATCACAGTGATGTGGCTGTCCTAACGCTTATCTAAAACAGTGAAAAATGAAGTCATTAGTAAAAATAAAATGCAAATATTACTAAATGCTGGAACATTTTTCTTCCCATATTTCAGGTCGGATTTTCAGCTCCCTGTGTGACATTTACATGCACCAAGATGAAAATAAGATGCGTAAACTTAGTTTCTCCCCATACCCCAGTAAAAATGAATTAGTGAACCAAGAGAGCTGAAATGTCACCTGCTTTTAAACTAAGGCTACCTTACAGTATAAAAGAGTAGGATGAGTATTGCATATGAAGCACAAAAAGAACATTGTGTTTACAATCTATAGGCCACTTGCTGTCTTTGAACATGTAAGGATGGAGCAAGGAAACAAAAAGGGAGAAATCTTGCTGCCCCATCGCCATCCCAAGACTAATATGATAATATTTCACAAAAGTTGAAGTCAGGCTGTTAAGATGCAGCACACTACTTCTACATGTTATGCCCAGATCACAAGCCTGTATTCAGATCCTACTTATGCCCTTAATTTGTCTCTGATTCTGTCCGGTTATTTCAGGATTACTCCAGGGATGCAAGTTTGGTTCTGGATTTATAGGCAGTAAACTTTTTCTCTCTCCTGGTAGAAGAAGATGGGGAAAGAGGTTTGGACTCTTTCTCTCTTCACTCCTCTGAAGTAGGTTCACCTCTCAAGTGAGTGATGTTGCTGTTAACTGTCATCTCTGAGCTGGTGCTACAGACAGGACAGAAAGAGGAGAACTCTATTCAGCTGCAGTTTGGCATTGGCTGAAGATACACATACCTACAATTTATCAATACAGTCAGTTATTAAGAATATTCTGTTGGGGTTTTCTTTTTTCTAGTATTAGTCTGGTAAGAGTTTAACGTAGTCTGATCTCATCTCATGCTATAGAAATGCCTTTATGCCTCTAGCTTGCATGAAGCCTTCAGGTGTTAGGAGCTTCCAGCCAGAGCAAAACTCTGAAGGGTAGTTATCATCAATGGAGATACTATGGAAGTAGCTCATTTGTATTTTGCTTTCCATTCTACCTTCTCACAAGATACTAAATGTTAAGATGAGGTTTTGATCTTTATCCACACGTTATCTTTAGTAATCTGGGTTATCAAAAGCTTAAAAAGAATGGTCCCTAACTTCATTGCCAAACTACCACTTTCCTTTAAGGGTGTATTTCATCTGTGTAAATCTTGATAATGGTCTGAGTACATACTACATACAATGAATTTTTCTCAGGAACTTGCGTCCATTCAGCCTTTTTATCTGCTGTTTCTTTGATGTGACGTAACTAAGTAGTAAGTAGTAGTGCGTGTATTAAAAAAAAATTGCAAAGAAATAAGCCGAAAGCAGACTAAAAGAACACGCTTCACTGTGCATGTTTCTTTGTTCAGAAACAGGAGAAAAGAAAAAGTATGATAGATGAAAATCACATTGTTATATGTTGCAGGGGGAGATGCTAAGGTAACAATGTCCATAAACACAATATTCATAAACTCAAATCTGTACATTTAAAAAAATAGAAAGTAATGCATAAGATTGTCTTCTGCTGTAAGATTTTGTCTTATGGAGGGAAAAATATCTATAAGTCTTTCAGATACAACAGAATTTTATTTTTCTTCATTGCAAGTTAAGTTAATTGAGATTTGATTTTTAGTTGTACCATTCATACAGTTCCTATCAGAGTGTACTGGTTCTGAATAAAGACCTTGTTAGAGAGGCAGAAGGCATAGTTTCCCATTATAGCCAGTCAATGCAGCATGAACGTGGCTAGCTATATCACACAGAGTCAAATACATCTGAGAGCTCCAGGTATGTTTGTATAGTGTAATGGGATGGGTTTAGCCTTGCCAGCTTTGCAGGCACAAAATCAGAAGTCTGAGCTGGTGGGTTTGTTTATGAATACCCCTAATTATGTTGAAGGTTAGGGTGGGAGTCTTAGATGGGTTCGTAAGATCATGGGATAGATCGCTCAGGTTGAAAGGGGCCTCAGGAGGTCTCTAGTCCTTCCTGAGAGCAGAATCAACTGTGAAATCAGACCAGGTTGCTCAGGGGTTTAACCAGTGAGGTCTTCAAAGCTTTGAGGATGGAGACAACCTCTCTGGGCAAGCAGTTAAGATTATTCTGGAAGGAACATTTGATTTCCAAATTTGATCCACCAGTGTAGTCTTAAATTAAACATGTATTTTGTTTTATTTATTTTACAGAATTTCTGTTTCTGAAAAGTGGTAATTATTCCCCTACTTATAAGCAACCAGATGATGTAAGTCTTCCTCAGCACTTCCTAGCTAAAACAGGTTGATGAGAAAAAAAAAGCTGAGGACATGAAATTGGAAAGGGTGTATATTAGAAATGGATGTAGTGGCCTCCCCCTGCAGTGGACTAAACATTGTCTTTCTGTCCTTGGATGATACTATGAGACCTGTCTGAAGTCTGTTGAAAGTCAGGGGGCTTTGTCCTGAATGAAGGTATTCCAAGGAGATCATTTAATTTGGTTTGCTAGTCTAGCCTTCACACTAATGTGGGTGAACAGAAGAATAAGAATTTTTTTTTTTAAGAGACACTGCATTTGACATCAAATACTATTTGACTACAGGGAGATACCACTCATAATGTATATCTGAAATATCATCAAAACAATATTATTTATCCTGTTAATAATTATTATCTTAGTCCAGGATTAAATATCAATGTAATCCTACTTCGTCAAACATTCAGAGTAAGCTGTTTTCCTGTCCAAAATGTAAAAACAAAGAAATTAGCTAAATATAGGGAAAAATTGAAAAAGAAACTAGACTTTCTTTGTAAAAATCTTTGTTAGTGAAGTCTCTCAAACATAAATGGCTGTAAGACCAAAGTCTTGCAGTACCTGATAATTACATAGTATTAGTTGAAAAGTTACTTGTATTACAACATTTAAAAGCCACTTCAGTATGAATGTAATTTAATGCAAGTAGAAGGATTTCACCAGCTGAAAATGCTGCATGTAATTACTTTATTTTCTTCTGAGAGAAAAAAAGAAGTAGTAGTCTCATTTCTTTGGTTCATTAATTATTCTTGGATTTCTGTGAGATCTGGGGCCTTATTCCCTCAACCACCCTTGTCTAAAATATGCATACACTTTATCAGAGTAAGGAAGTATTTTGCAGGTTAGATAATCCATCAAACGGATGATGCAGAGCTAGAATGGTAAAAGTTTGTCATTGAAAAGTCAAATTTGTGATAGAAGGCTTCACACCCACATCATTTCCTTCACTGCACCCAAACTCCATTTGATGAGACTGACTTACCGTCCGCGTCGCTACCTTTTCCTGAATTGCATTGTCTTTCCAAAGGCGTGAGATTGATTAATAATGCACACACAGTACTCTGGTCATCAGAGCAGCAAGGAGGTAACTGAAAAATGTTATCAGGTGTGGTGCAATCTGTAAAGGGACTGGGAGAATGAAGAACTGCCCACTGCAGGAGAAGATCAGGTTCGAGACCATCTGAGGAACCTGAAGGTGCACAAGTCCATGGGACCTGATGAGATGCATCCGTGGGTCCTGAGGGAACTGACAGATGAAGTGTCTAAGCCACTATCCATCATATTTGAGAAGTTGTGGCAGTCTGGGGAAGTTCCCACTGACTGGAAAAGGGGAAACATAACCCCCATTTTTAAAAAGGGAAAAAAGGAAGACCGGAGGAACTACAGGCCAGTCAGTCTCACCTCTGTGCCTGGCAAGATCATGGAGTGGATCATCCTGGAAACTATGCTAGGGCACATGGAAAATAAGGAGGTGATTGGTGATAGCCAACACGGCTTTACTAAGGGCAAGTCGTGCCTGACAAATTTGGTGGCCTTCTATGATGGGATTACAGCATTGGTGGGATAAGGGAAGAGCAACGGACGTCATCCACCTCGACTTGTGCAAAGCATTTGACACTGTCCCACACGACATCCTTGTCTCTGAATTGGAGAGACATGGATTTAATGGATGGACCACTCTGTGGATAAGGAATTGGCTGGATGGTCACACTCAAAGAGTTGTGGTCAACGGCTCGATGTCCCAGTGGAGAACAGTGATGAGTGGTGTTCCTCAGGGGTCGGTATTGGGACTGGCACTGTTTAACATCTTTGTCGGTGATGTGGACAGTGGGATTGAGTGCACCCTCAGCAGGTTTGCCGACAACACCAAGCTTGTGGTGCAGTCGACACGCTGGAGGGAAGGGATGCCGTTCAGAGGGACTTTGACAGGCTTAAGAGGTGGGTCCATGTAAACCTCATGAAGTTCAACAAGGCCAAGTGCAAGGTCTGGCATATGGGTCGGGGCTACCCCAAGCACAAATACAGGCTGGGTGATGAGTGGATTGAGAGCAGCCCTGCAGAGAAGGACTTGGGGGTGTTGGTTGACAGGAAGCTGGACATGACCTGGCTGGGGATGTGCTCTCACAGCCCAGAAAGCCAACCATATCCTGGGCTGCATCAAAAGAAGTGTGACCAGCAGGTCAAGGGAGGTGATTCTCTCCCTCTGCTCTGCTGAAACCCCACCTGGAGCACTGCGTTCAGCTCTGGGGCCCCCAACATAAGAAGGACATGGACCTATTGGAGCAGGTCCAGAGGAGGGCCACAAAGATGATGAGAGGGCTGGAGCACCTCTCCTGTGAGGACAGGCTGAGAGAGTTGGAGTTGTTCAGCCTGGAGAAGAGAAGGCTCCGGGGAGACCTTAGAGCAGCCTTCCAGTACCTAAAGGGGGCCTACAAGAAAGATGGGGAGGGACTCTTTAACAAGGAGTGAAGTGATAGGACCAAGGGATAATGGTTTTAATCTGAGAGAGAGTAGATTTTGATTAGATGTAAGGAAGAAGTTCTTCCCTGTGAGGGTGGTGAGGCCTTGGAACAGGTTGCCCAGAGAAGTTGTGGATGCCCCATCCCTGCAAACATTCAAGGCCAGGCTGGATGGGACTTCGAGCAACCTGGTCTAGTGGAAGGTATTCATGCCCATGGCAGGGGCGTTGGAACTAGATGTTCTTAAGGTCCCTTCCAACCCAAACCATTCTATGATTCTATGATATAGGCACAGACATGCTATAGTAAGAAAAAGTGAATGTGGTTCTGGAGTTGCAAATATTGGCTTTTGACTTCTGGCAGCAAATGAGAAATCCTCAACTTTAACTGTTAATACAAAGTATTTGTGTGCTGGCTGAATACGTTAAGTGAATCGAAACAAAATTGTTTGCTTTTCCTTATACCATTTGTTCAGCTGAACGTTTTTGTATGCATAGAGGGGAGGCGATTTTAATATAGGGATAGTGCCAATTATAAGCCTTTTTGGTGGACAATTTTTTCTGTGCTTAGTATGCATTGTTTTTACAATATTGAACTTATTTGGGACACAGAGCACAGTTTGCTTAGCACAAAGGTCTTGTTTCTACTAGCATGCAGAGGAGATTTGGGCAGAGATAAAATGCAATCACTGTGAAATGTCCCATCTCTATATAATACATCTCCGTTAACAGCAGGGAGTCACAGTAGTTGAAGTAATTAGATAAGGCTTTGTTCCTTTCACCTAAAGGAGAAGCCATGTGGTGGCGAAATATAAAAGAAAATTGCTAGACCATATGTATTACAGTTCTCTATTTCCACTGGGTTATTGTCTTCTGTAAAATGCTTACCGCAGAATATTGACATCTGTAACGAGGAACATTTACACTTTGTTAGGTCAAAACTATGGGTGTGCATTTGAGCTTAAGCCTACATCGTCATTGGCAAGTATGTAAACTGCTTCAAAATGGACTTACAGTGAGATAATACGCAGAAGTATGCCACTTCCCATAGGCAGATTCTGCCAGTTTTCAAAGCAAAAGTCAAAATTCATCATTTCCCAGTAGATTGAGGATTGATTTGTACCAAGCTATTTTTGCAGCAAATCTGTGTTTGTGAGTTCATGAACAGTCCATGTAAATCAAAGCAAACATTTAAAAAATAAGCCAATTATAAATCAAATAGAATTTCTCACAACTGAAATTGTTATACCGAAAAGAAAAGGAATAGAAACAGAAACAAAATCAAGGGAATCGGGTGATGTTATCTTGTGTTGTAGCTTCATCAGTGAAAGAGGATTCTGTCTCCCAAGCTATCTGATTTAAGCGGAGCTTCACTCACAGATATCCTGTATGTTCTGACCCAGAGGAGACAAAGTCTCTAAGTCAAGGAATTATAAAGAAACTTAACCAGGTCTAAAGAGAATACAGTAATCAATACCTGAGGTGAGGAAGAAAGGCAAGAAATTATTATGTGCCCCACTGTCAAGCAGATAAATTGAAATAACAACAACAGCAGCAACAACAATAAAAATAAAAACTATTATTATTATATACATAGTTGTAAATTCTTTGGCTCCAAAGAAAAGCAGGAAAGCAAATTAGTGACAGCAAGGAAAGTCAAAGTCATGACGTTTCTCATATGATAATATCAGCTCTGTGCAGCTGCTTGAAAAATTTGCATGTAATATCAAGAAAAGAACATCTGCTGCTCAGTATGCAGCAGACCACCAAAGCTGCTGTAGAGAAGAGGTGGGAGGAATGGATGGATAGGAACTAGATCATGATAAGCAGAACAAGAAGTGGCATCCCACTGAATGGCACGACCTCTATTATCACTTTCTAAGTCATTTACTCCCACTTCTCAACCAGCGTCTAGCATTTGTGATGATGGAGGTAGCTGCCATAGGCAAGTTAACCTGCTAGTAAATTTGCTAACATGGGATAATTTTCATTGAACGAGTGCTTTCTGGAACATATAAAATACATAATTTCAAAGCGACAAAATCCTTGATAGGAACTTGTGAACACATTGCCTAACACCAACTTCCAACAGGTACACAACTTAGGTGGAGAAGCAAGAAGGTAAAAGGCTCTGTGAGATCCAAGTGTGGAGAAGAATGATGATACCAGAGCAAATGTATAAGGATCCATTTGTGACTAATCACATGTAATGGGAGAGGTGGGAGTTAGATGCATAAAAAGCTATTGCTTCAGGCACCTTTTTTTGCTATCTTAACGGGCTTTTTATTTTGGGGGGGTGGGGTGGGTGGTTTTTTTTGTTCTTATTTCTCTTCGGCTCAGTAAATTCTTTCACTTTTAATGGTTCACTACACTGAACGGCAAGAGTTTTCAAATGAAATTACTACCTGTACAATGCAAAGAAAAACACGTGGGTTTTCCCTTCTGAGTATCTTGGTAATTCAGAAATTGTGTATTAAGACTATGTAAATTATTATTTACAATTTGTATGGTTTATTTCATATAGATATAAAGGCATACACTATTAGAAAACCTTTCTTTTTAAGAGTAATACGCTGTGCTTGTTTTTATTACCATTATTTTCACACGCAGTACCACTTGATTTTCTGTACTGTCCATATTAAAGGCAAAGTAGTATTTCTGATAATTTCAGGAACCCATTTATAATGCAGTGGTACTCAAAAGATATTTTAAGATGGGCTATATTTGGTTTGAGGGGAGCACAATTATCTAATAATCTAATAATAATTAACAAATCTGTGATGCCATCTGTGCAAAAGCCCTGATAGAGGCTCTGCTTTAGCACAGTATGGCTTGCCTATAACATGATTTGGTATCTTTAGTGGGCAGATGTTTTTGCTAGCTTTGCTAGCAGAATAATCTTTCTCCTCCATATTATGCACAGAGGTCCATTGCTGGAAAAAAAAGTAATGAAGACAGTATTGCTGTTATAAAAAGGCTTTATACTTGCAGTGTGTAACAATTGTAATTAATATACTTTGTAGAAGTGGAATGAACCAAAGTTACAGTATAATTTGGAGAGTTTTGTCAGGTACAATGTTATAAAATGCCAAACATGGTCATTAGGAATAGAGGGATCTAAGACTTCTGGTTATTTAATCAGTAAACAGAAATATTTAGAAAAAGATTGTTGCAGTTTTGTGTCAGTCACTTGCACTGAGCCCTTTTTTAAAAAAATTATTTTCTAATTTTGAACAATGAAAAAAATTGTTCAAAACCTATTCTCTCTCCTTTCACATACCTATGAGCCTGTGAGTGCAGGTTTGTGTGAAGTTAGGGTGCTAGCCACCATGTAAACATAGATGTAGATAGCATTTCATCTTATTCTAGAAGTAACAGCTACTTAATACCATGGATTTATACAAATACATTCACCATTCTAGTTAAACCTAAATAAAATCTCCGATCTGAAAACTGTAACTCACTTTGCCTCCAGGGGTTGAGGAATAAACGGTAACATGAACAGAAAGGGGGGAATGAGATCCTGAGGATGCTGCCTTATGCAGCTCTACCACCTGCACATTTACAATTTTTCCTTGGCCAGCTGGGGAACTTTTGTTCAGAAAACTCCTGTCAAAGACTTTTCATCTTTTCTTCATATTCTCTTAGTCTGTCAGCACACTGCAGGAGAACCTGAAAGATGGGTGATTTTCTGAGTCTGCGTGGCCTGATGAGTGGGTTGGGAGGAAGGTAAGCAGAGAGGGAAAAGAAGGGAAAAAATAACTGCATTAAGGCAGACGTTTTCATCTTCCTTTATGCATTGTACATAGAATTAAGAGGTTAGTGGTGTTTTCTCCCCCCTCTGTCCTCCATTCTGTGGAAAAAAGACAGGAGATGATTCTTAGTTATCTCTCTGTCC
Organism: Buteo buteo; assembly: GCF_964188355.1. Classification (NCBI taxonomy): domain Eukaryota; kingdom Metazoa; phylum Chordata; class Aves; order Accipitriformes; family Accipitridae; genus Buteo; species Buteo buteo. The sequence continues at coordinate 74,583,862 of NC_134171.1, read as the reverse complement.
CAGGCAGCAAGGAAGATTCAGAAGAGTTGTGAACCATAGAAATAGAATGGTACCAAAACATTCACAAACACGATCTGCTGGTAATGACCCTTCAATGTCATGGGGTTTATTTAAACCTTAACCTGAAATCTAAAATGCTCTCCATTACTGCACCAAATACCTATAACATGTAAAAGGAAGACTTTCCAGAAATTAATACTTCTGGAGCATCCTGTTGTTTACATATGCATGTTTACATAACAACTTTGAAAAGGGCTTTTTATATAAAACACTTTCCAAAGGTGTGTCACATAAGAGACTTTGTGATAGTCAACTTCTCATTAATATTTGCCTCTTGTCAGTCATAATTCATTTTGTCACAGACTGTAGTGGCAGTTCTTTGCTATTATTAAAATGGTAGCTTTGTTGACTGTTCAGTGTTTGGAGTTATTTCATAGCAAGGGTCACTTTGTGTCTCCTTTGTCACCATGACCTTCAGATTATGTCTTTACTTTCCACTTCAGTCTAACATCCGGCTTTTATTTACTTGATGACTCCATGGTTCAATAGCACTTAGACAGTTGTTGACAGCAAATGGAAAAGTTTGAAAATACTCTTGTTTAGAATGAGACCATCTAGTGCATACTATATGCCAAATTTATTTTCTTTTCTTTTCAAAATAAAGACAGTTACTTTAAATGGTAGCTTTTGTTTTGGTTCTTCAACAATTATCATTGTTTGCTTTTTCCTTTATTTTTCCCCCCTCACTTCTGTGCAAGGCGTTCATCTCTTAAGCTATACTGAGGTCAGTCAGTCTTCTTCCTACTAGAATTTAGTATATCCAGCTTTTGGAAGGAAACTGTAATATCTTCCAGAGACGTTGTAAATCTTATGTACTCTGCTCACTGCCACTGACATGAGAGCACAGCCCGGGGAAGTGACCGCTGTGAGGTTATCTCTGTCTCTTGATAGTCCCTAGCTGCTGTTTGTCCTGTAGGAGCTATTTCTTCTCATCTGTGCTGAGGCAGCCTCTGCTGTAGGATTGACAAACACATATTCCAGGACTCAGGGAAGCAAATTTAGCTTGCAGATGGGATGTTGACTCATGAAAATGTTCTCACATACAGATTCATGGGATAATGTGGGCACGGAAGTACACCTACGTGGACTGTGCAGTTTAACAGAAATGTGGAAACTTCCTTGAACTGAATGCAGTGCTATATGTTTACTTGAATGAAGTAATTGTAATACATGATTAGCTCTTCAGTATTTCTTACTTAAGACATACATTTCACTATTATTCATTCTGAAATATATGCATACATCCCAGAATGTCTTTTTTTTTTTCTTTTTTTTTCTTTTAATTAAATTATTTGTGATGTGATGTCCCTGAGAGATTAACACAACATGTAATGTCTTTTATACCTTTGGGAATGTTTGATTACTTTCCCTCAGTTTCATTTGATGACAGTCTGGGCTGTTTTGGTCAGAATAACACGTGTGCTACCCACAGTAAAGCACTCTACTATTAAAGAAATCTAATTCTGGTACTCCTTGCTGTCCTGTTTGATTGTGACTCTTGTTTTCTTGACAACCTTGGAACACACTGCCTGAACCATCTCTCCTTGCATTTCTTAGCTGTGTTTCAACCCATTTCAGACAAGGATCAAAGCGGGGCACTCAAGTGAATTTACTTTATTAAAAGTTTATAATGACTTTCGCGTAGCCAAGGCAAGTGAGTTTCATGTGATCTGGCTTTATTCAGTCTGTCACTAGCATTCAACATATTGAATCAGGCACAGAAAACGCTCTTGCCGTACCTAGTACCTTGGCTGTCATCAGTATTTGATGTCCAGGGCAGTGCACTCCCTTCTGTTACATCATGTCTTTCTGAACATGCATTGCAGGTGATTGACTGGGGTAGGAGGGGACAGTTGGATGTTACATTTGTTGTTTCAGTGTTTGTTGTTGTCGTTTTAGGATGGCTTCTTTTTACCAGCCTGTTCGTGCATTGCTTCATTCCTATGGCTTATGTTATCGCTTATACACAGATGACATACAGATCCATAATTCCTTTTGGTGTTCTCAGATTTTGCCTTTGTATTTCTCTGCCTGCATCATCTCCGTAACTGGATGCATACTAATCTTTTATTACAAACAAAGGAGTCAAAAAGGATTCTTTCTAATCCTATTGTTTAGGTTTTTTCCTCCTAAGTACTTCATGTCTCAAATATTGCTTCTCTGTCCCTACTTCTACAGTACTGTATTAGAGTTTTAGAGTGTTCATTATAATTTATTGTATAATGAACACTTTGCAGATCGAAACTAGATTCCCCCCCCCCCCGATTGCATACTTTTTCTGTATGCAGAACTTCAAGTCTTTTTGGTTTTTTACTGCTTATATTACAAATAAAAAAAATCCCTGAAACAACTGGTCCATGCTCTCTGCAAGTCAGGCAAAGCACGAGTTTTATTATAAGACTACCACTTCTCAGTCCAGTGACCTAAATTTTAGATTACAGCAAATACGAAAGCCACTGCCTGCTTTTTACCATGTGCAATCACATTTATATGATTTGACTTATTTTTGTAGACTTGCCCAGAATATCAATTCTGTTTATAAATTGTGTCTACTCTTTTTCTTTTCTGAACTGTGGGAGCTATAAATACAGTAAAAAACATTTTTGAACAGATTTTTCCTCTCTGGTATCTTCTATATTAGATTTTGCTGACTTTTAGTAGCATCATTTGTCAACTTTTAATGTACTTTTAGTTTTGATTTAAACTTGATCTTCAGTTAATTTTTGCAGAATATCTACCCTTTTGTTCCACACTATTTATCACTTAATTTTTGGCTCGGTACATGTTCTTTTTTATGTTAAAAATGTTTAAATTACTTAATAAGACATAGTCACAGATTGATAACACTGCTGTCGTTGCTTTACCCTGTTGGCAGTAATGTGAATAGGTATTTTAATTTTCTATTGATGCCATTCTTGTGCCCTTATAAAATACCACTTTTAATTTATTGGCAGAATGTTCTCACCATGATAGCCATAAATACACACAATTACTACAACAGCATTAATAGTTTCCTGTCTACAAGGAATTATCCCCTTTCATGTTTTTATAACTGGTATGTAGACATGCAGTAATAGTAGCTAATCTTGTTCTAGAATTAAGGTGAAGGCAAGCATCAATGTGATGCTTGTGTTGAGCTGAAGAGGCAGCTTCAGGAGGAGAGATGTAAATCCAGCAGAGAAAGCAAGGAAGTGGTTAAAAATTGGGCATAGGCTTGGGGAATGTCTCTGCACTCACAAGTCAGATGTACAATTCCAGTTCAGGCTAAAAATCAGAAGGTCTGTGGAACAGATAGCATCCAATGTGGAGAGCAAGCAAGATAAGGAGCTACCAGGAGGAAGAGGTTTATTGCTACGTGGGGTAAGCAGCAATATAATTCAGTCCACTGTTGCCAGCAATTCATGAGGGACTGGACTTCTGCAGACTGACAGTTGCAGCATGTATGCCACAAAGTTAATTTGTACCTAAGCTTTTGTCACAGCTTGAAAAGCAGGTAGTTCAGCTGATGAGTAAATGGACTGAAGGTATGTAAGGGTAACCTTGTTTGCGCACTGTCAGCAAAATAATAATAGATTTCTAACGGTGAAGATCTGTAAACTTGTTAAAACTCATTGGCTTGATCTATGTTCTTCTCTACGACTAGCTGGGTGCGGTACAGCTGTGTTGCTGTGGGGTGGGATGTGCTGTCAGGAAGCTTCGGTAGAAGTAATGTGGAAGCACCAGCTGGCAAAGGAGGTGTTTGTCGGATAAAGATACGTTTAGTTTTGTTGTGTACAAGCTGCATAAGATAATAGACCAAACCACTCCTGTAGAGGCTGAGAAGCTGTGGAGATGTTGTCCCGATTCCTTACGTACCTGTTGTGTGTGGCTACCCCTCTCACTCTCCTCTCCTCCAGGCAAGACAGCTGGTTTTTGCACAGGAACCATTTCATTCCTTTGAATTAAGCACTTGGCTTCTTGACGTTGTGTGTAATCACACATACCCGGTGGCAGGAAATGTATTGATTAATGCAAGGTTTGAGCAGTCGCCAGAAATTTCAGGGAGAGGCATATTGTTCTTAAGTGACTGAAGCAACAAACTAGGGAGTTGTGGCACAGTGCCCTATGGTTATTTTGGCAGACGTGCTTGCAGATATAAAGAACATGCAATTGCTTTCTTCTTGGGCTTCTGAAAGCATAATAATGCCACTGTATGTTAATTTCTAACACATCACTACAAATACTGCTAGTAAATTGATGTAAAGTCATTGAAACATTAGATGCTAACAGCATGACAAGTGCTTTTAACTGTCCTCGGGGATTGTGAAGGATGAGATTCCCTTATCACTGTGGCTGGTGGCCAAGGAACCCTATGTGGGAAGGTCTGGAGTGATGAACAGGCAAAACTGGAACAGGGTTTGGTGGGTCTGTTAAGAGCAGGAGAATGAAAAAAAGTAGCGGGAGACAGGAGGAGGAAACTTGGGCTCAAGGAACACGGTTCTGAGCGCTCTGTAACCACCCGGAGTTTTCTAGAGACACCGGCAGGCTTCAGCTCATGATTTAGGAGGTGTGCGCTCGAGGCTGGCTTGTGTGATACCTATGCCTAATGCAACCCTCAAGTGGTTGCACACAGAACAATGAACTGGCCTTTTTTCCACAGCTGTAGCTCATAGGCAGCTGTTTTATCAGCCAGTGCACCACAAATTCATTTTTTTGGTCATGTAATGTGTACCTACTCTTTAGCAGAAAATCCTGGTAGTAGCCACAGGTGAATCTTTTATAAATTAAGTTTCATTTTATATTGATTGCCTAGCAACGTTGTTTTCTTTCTGATTGCTTTCTGTGTCTTATTTGTGTCCTTTTATCTTTTGATAATAATTTTAAGCTTTTGTGTCCTTAACAAAAACTTATCAACATTAACATGCAAAAATATTAGCAAGAGGAAAACAGACATTCAAAACAGATATTGAGAGAACTTCACTAATGACATCTTTCCCACACAGTAGATTTTTTTCTGTCCAAATGCACAGTGGTCTCAAGGCTTGTCTTTATTCTCTCATCTTGATTCTCATCCAAACAATTCTTCTTCTAAAAGTTCTTCTGAAGCTGATAATACTACTACAGACAGACTAACAGTTTTTTATGTGCTCTTATTTTATTTTCCCCTTTCTTAAATACAGAGAAGACATTGGTTATTCTGTATTCATAAATACTAACTCACTTTGATAGATTCATTAAAGCCCTTTTCCCGTGTGCCATTTTTCTTTATTTCATATCTGTAATGGCAATTTGAATTTCCCAACCCAAGGCCTTTAAGTGCTTGGGGTTTTTTGCTTTCCTTTAGATGTTAACAGTTTCCATTTACACCACTTAATATCATGGTGAATAATATTCTTATTCCTTTTTTTTTTTTCCTTAGTTTGCTCTGTTGTTAAGTACTAATGTCTATAATGAGCACAGAAGCAGTATATTTAATTTGGGGACTATAACTAAATTGACTTTGGCTGAACGTCACTGAAAATCTGAATTCTTTTTTCATTTTCCATCTTTCCTTTTTATGGCTTAAGAAACTTTTGCTGTTTATTAAAGCTCCCTCCAGAGTTAGAGCTCTGCTTCAATTCTGATAATTCTCAGTTGATCTGTACACTTTGAGATTTCCAAAATACATGCTTGTTTTGATTCTGCTTTTGGAAATAGTTTTATATCCTTCTGCAGTTGATGCCTTTCCCTTCGTATTTTGTCCTGTTGCTCAAACTGGAAATTCCTAGTAAGTTTTTAATCTTTGCCTTGGAAGAACCTTTGCCTTCTGCTATAGTTGAGGACTTGAACTCTTTAATCTCATTATCTTTTCTAACTAGTTACCCAAATTTGTTCTTCTGAAACTTAAAAACATCCTTTAACCCTATGTTACTTCACCAAATCATCCTGCAGTGAACTTGCTCCATTATTAGATTTTTATTTTATCATATAACTCCATCAGATAAAATTTATTCTTATTTTATCATATAGTACTGTAAATATGCTAAAGTCAAATTAAAGCAAAGCCTTCTCCTGCATTTGCGACTTCTTTGTCACTGTCAACTCTCCTGTTAGTGGTGTTTCCTTATTAGTAGCTGTTACAGGTACCTTTGACTCTGCGGTCTTTATTGGCAAAGATGAGGTCACCTTTAAATGCATTTCCAGCATTTCTCTATCTCTCATCATAGCGGTATCTACTGTATTAAAATCTGAACCTTTGGATCTGAACCTTTGGATACCTGACTGTAATCCATAAGAATTTCTAGTGTTGATCTTTTAAACAAACAAAAATAAAGAATATCTCAGAAAGAACGCCACACAACCGGGTACAAAAATTTCTTATAAGTGTACGGTAGCAAAAAAGACTTTTGAGGTGGTTTTATTAAGCTGACATTATGGAAGTGTACTAATACCTCTAAAGGAGTACACAGGTAAAGTTCATGATCCTCAACGTCCTTTACAATGTTCGAAATTCTAATCAAAATTTGAATTTTGTAATCAATGAAGTCTTGGAAAAATAAGCAATAACTTACATTAAAATTTGATATTGAGTTTATTAGAAGGCATAAAGGGACAAGTGGTGTGGCAGAGTACTCACTATTAACAAGTGCCATGAGCTGCTGCTTTCTGTCCATATTTTAAAAAGGCGTTACCTGTTGTACAATTGAAAAACATCAGTACTGTAACACCACCTACATTAGAAATACTGGCTTTTTTCTTTTTCTTAGTATGACATTTTTAGAATATGTTACCCTTCCATACTGAAAGATTGGGAAAAAAAACCCCAAACCAAACCAGAACAATCCTTGCATTTTATAACAAAAATATTACTGGTGGAAAAGGAGGATAATTTCTCACTCAGCAATTTTAGAAGAGTTCTGTAAAGAAAGAAATTAATTACTTTAATGATATTATTTCCCAACTGCAACACTTTTCACGGGTGTTTTGTGATTTATGTAATATGTACATCCATTACATCTTTCTCAGTCATGACATTTTGCAGAGCAATTAAAACGTCGAAGGAGCCCAGGCTATCCAAGCATTTTTCAAAATTACTAGAAACATAGAGTGCGGGCTGTGGGAAGTATGGTAGCACTAGTCATTTTATCATCAGTGAATGTTTACGTTGTTACAAGGAAATCTTAGTAGCTTTGACCTACTCTTCTCTCTAGTGTGAACCAGTAAAACTTAGGAGATGAGTTTCTGTTTCAGAACAGGAAATGATCTTCATATTTTAATGATCTTCGTATTATCCACCTAGACATGTCTACCTTGACGTAAAGCAAAAGCTGTGAATATTTGAATAAGCCACCATTTTAGACCTGTGAGCAGGTACGATGGACAAACATGGTGGGCAAAGCTCATTAAAAGAATTTGAAATAAGCTGTTGGGTGCCAGGTCAATGACAGGGAGGGTGTCCCGGGATGCTGCTGTGCTGAAACATTGTCATGCATGCAAGCTTTGCTCTTCCCTTATAACCTCAGAAATCTCAACTGCGTCAACTAATGTGTACTACCTTGTTTTGAAGCAGTTTCTTTGTCACTGCATTTCATCTGCTGCTTGCTTGGTATTTTGAGAGTTAAGTGCTGTTGAGGTCACCTGGCAGAGCTACAAGGATTATATCCTAAACAAGTGCACCTGGGAGTCCCTCCCAACTCTTAAGTCTTGGTGCTCACTTTGGTCATGTTCTCAGTACGTGTAAGGGTGAAATCTGAGCGTACGGCATCAGTAGGCAGGAGCGTGGCCCCTTTTTCTTTGGAAGGGAAAAGGATCCCTGGTGCAGCTCAGTGCTGCAGATGACTTTGTGTGTGGAGGGACACTGGCTGTGGGTAACTGATGGGGGCATTGCTGACTGCAGGTAGGACAGCAGATGCCCAGCCTTGGGGTTACTGGTTGCAGCAAAGTGGCTGCTTATGGCAACCAAACAGATGAGCTTTCAGGCGGGCTGTATAAAAGGCCAAATCTAAACACCACCCTGTGTTATCTCAACAATACCTTATTGTCAAGAAAAGTAATTAACAAGAGTGCAACCAAAAAGCTAATATGTTGCAAGAAAACTGTAACGATGACGCTAGCTCTTTCTCAGGTGTCAGTATGTAATAGAAATTCATTAATAATACAAACATGCAGATAAGAGATGAAACAGAAAATGCTTTTATTAAGAAACTACAGCTCTTAAAAGCCAGCAGGTTTGTGGGGAAATTTTGGCTATTTACAAGCTGGGTAGGAAACACTCAAGTGAATGCTCCCTGTAGTCACTACACTGCCCGTTTCTTACTGTGTTTTCTGCTTCCTTGAAGTCTCTGAGCCCTCTCACCCCATACACCCACAAAGACATTCTTCTCGCTGCTTAACGGATCTCTAGGGCATCTTTATGGAGTTACAGCTGTCTGATACGCAAACAACACATGATCAAGTCTGTTCCTAAGACATTGTGGGAGTGAGGCAGAAGTTGTAAAGCTTGTACAGTTTACCAAAAGTGCACATTTTATATCTCTCTTGGGTTTAGCTAGCTTTAGGATTTTCAACTGTATTATTTTTTACTGCTGTTTTATCTCACTCCTGAAAACCCCTTTGTCTAGCCTTGCTTCCTTCTGCAAGCACTAGATCTCATCTATTGTCATGGACTTTTCCTGTGCTACATATATTCAGAAAAGGACACATTAAAAAATAATGAGCATACTCACATGAAAGAGGGGAGAAAGAAGGGAAATGTTGCAGAGTTCCCCTCAGGAATACAGGAACAGATGAGAAAAAAAATAATTTTAACTGCAGGGGACACGTCATTGCTGGCTGGGGTGAGCAGGAATATTGAGGGATGGGAGTATGACCTTCTTACAAGGCCCTGTTAAGGCAGGACAGATGTCAAGCCCATCTGAAGGGACGAGACTAAGAATAGTGAAAAATAGCAGATAGGGTTTTGATTTCCAAGCAGGGTGGCCAAAGGCAGTAGCTTTTTCAGCAATGAGTCTTTTATTCAGTGACCATATTAACCACTGCCTTCTCTCTCCCTCTCTTTTTAGTAGTTGCTCAATCTATTTTGACGTGAAAAGTCTAAGTATTTTTCTTAATCTCAAAAAAAGAGTATTTTGAGTTTTCTGGAAAGAAGTCCCATTTTTACTGCTCGAGCAATTACTGAATTTGTCCAGTGTTCACAAATACTTTCATAACATTGACTGATACTACAGATAATGGACTATTCCTGGGAAAAAAATCTATACGTTAGTAATGCTTTGAATACTTGATGCCCTATGGGCACCCAGTGTGTCACGAAAGATAAATAAAATTTAAATAGATTATTTATGCAATAAAAAAATCATATCTCAGTACCATGATGTATGGCATATATTCCACTTCAGAGGAGAGTTCATATATCATACATATCGCATAGAGCTCTACTCATGAATTATTTGTTTCTTTTGTAGCACGCGTGCAGTTCATGATAGATTAAAGGACACAATCCAAGTTACAGTTGACATATTAAAGCATTGCTGTGCATAGAGATATTATTTATGAAAGAAATATTATACAATCATAAGTTCTCAACAGGGCCTGGCTTCTTTCTCTTTCAAGGCAGAATAATAGTAAATAAGGTAAAAATCTTGAGGAAAGCACTAAGGGTTGTATTTCCAAAGCAGTATCCTCTCTGTAGTTAGGAGCTCACACTGTTATTAAATCTTTCTATTCAGAGCTGGTGTTCAGCTCATCTTAAAAAGGTGGCGTGAGACTTGACCTCTTTTGCAGCTCATATCCACAAGTTAGTAGGGGATCATCTTATGCTCTGGTCTAAGATTTATTTGAGAGGCTGTGTATTGCCTTGCATTTGCTGGTGACTGCAAAGGTATTGCATGGTCATACTGTGTTGGGATGAGCACCCAAAGTAAGTTACTGGTACCTCACTGCACTCAAGCCTGTATTTGTCCAAAACTTCACTGTTAGCACAGTTTCATCTGTGGAGTCAAAATTATAATCTCAGTGACATTGCTGTCTGTGAATGTCAAACGAATTATGCCTTGAAAAAATTAGTTAGAATATATACACTAAAATAAAGCCTTAGTCATGGAAATACTGGCTACTTTTCCTCTCTTCCTTTTGTAAGAGGAGATATGAATACAAAAACATATTTTAAAGCTAAAACAGATTAGCTGGTTAAGAGGAACCCAGTAAACAGACGGTATCAGATATCTGGAAGACTCCAAACAGAACTGCTGTCCTAGGTGATATAATGTTTTGCCCAAGCTTTGGATGCTTTGGAAGCCTGACATGAAACACAAAGATGGGAGCTTTATTTGCATGCGTTTTTGATTTAGTCACAAACTGTCAGGAAGGTACATGTACGCAAAGTGTTACGGAAATATCTATTCAATCATTTATAGATGAAGTTTTCAAATTTACATACTTAATTGCAGAGACTACACAAGTGAATACCAATGCACAAAATCAAGATTTATTAGTGCAAAAGGAAAAGAGCATACAGAGTAACCGTGTGTATACATATAGAATTGATACTTATTTTGATTTATTGTGATTATTCATTTTGCCATGTTACGTGAAAAAGGAAAAAAATTCTTATTTTGCAGATTTTTGGGGACAACTGAGAAAATAGTGATTAATTAGTTAAAAGTATTTTTTGCTACCTTCAAGTGGTGATTGAATACTTTGCACATATTTTATACATGCAAGTATTATCATGTTGATTATGCAACCTCCCCCCAGTAAATATAAACAAACCTTCTATATTGAAATCCTGACTGTGTTACAGTCACCAGAAGGATTGCCATGGCTTCAGGAGGATGAGGATTTCATCCTCAGTCATACTCCTGCAAAGAAAGAATACTGTTTGTGACACTGGAAATCACTATCCCAATATGGGATATGATGTTAAATGTAAGTATGTTTTTAACACCATCCAATTTGCTTCCAAATCTGCTATTGTTAAAGTAACCATTCTAAGATAACTCAAACCAATGATAAATTCAACCCCATGGGTTTAGTGAGTCAAAAGTTGAATCCTGACTTTGCTGCAAAAGAAATCGGGGTGTTTATTTCATTGAAACTGTAGATAAATAATTTGAGAAATGTTTGCAGATAAGATGAACTGAAACCCAAAGAACTGTTGTATTTTTCCTTTTTTAATATTTTTCTTTATATTTTTATTTATTAATTTCTGGTGAAAAAGTAATCTCTATTTTTTGCCTTGGGGCAGGAGATAGAAAACTGCATCTAAAATTCCCCGTTTATTTCTAAATAATACAGTACTGTATAGAAAAGTCATAAAAACAGAGACTGCAAATTGAATTCCAATAACTCTATCCTGTGAAAAACAAAACCTCCATCTAGTAAATGGGAAAGCATTATTGACAATTATATGCAAATTACCAGGCTTTTGGCAGGCTCTTCAAAACTATTATCTTATGGCAACTCTGTAAATTATATAGCTATGCCAGCAATGTAGAATTGTTCATTATACTTTATTGATACATTTACGTTGCGTTATATTGGAATATTTTGCTATGGGTCTTTGGAGGCTTTCTTGTTCGCTTATTTTTGTGGCTGCGTTTCTCCTGCGTTTTGTACTTACCCCCACCCTCAGAGTCGGAACTTCCTATAGAGTCACTGGGCCAGAGGGAGTCAACTTTCATCAGCAACATCACCATCCACTCTTCTTTACATCCTGAAGGCTACCAAACATGCAGGCAAAAGTTAGGTGTTGTTTTGTTATCATAAGACTTCTCTGGAGATCTGTGCATATCCTCTCTTTTCAAAATCCTGCTCGTTGTTCATCTCAGGTCATGTATTCCTCTACATGCCCCAAATTCAGTAGCCTACGTTTCTTCTTGAGCTGAGAACACAACATTTTCCATTGCTGCTATGCTACAGAGTGTGCGCGCGCTCTCTCTCTCTATTACAGCTTATATTTAATAAACGAGGAACAGGCACCCTGTTTATGTTTATTCATAACAAGTTTAGATGTTACTTTTGAAGATAAAGAAACAAGTTTGATGATATACAATATCAGCTACACGCTCTGCACTGATAGCAAACTTTAGCAATCAAGGAAAGATAAAAAGGTTTTGGAGAATTTAATCACGTACTTCAAAGTAGGCTTAAGAACATATATTTCAGAAATTGAGATAAAAAATGAATGTTTAATTTACCTTCTTTCTTTTTTACCATGAGTGTTTCTGATTCTGTTGCTAATAACCTCATTGCTTCTGTCAGCCAACACCTCTTGTGTTTTTTTTTGTTAGAGTGTTGTTTTTTTTTTTTCTTGAAGAAACTTTTGTTGGAGAAAGAATCTTTTAATTAGCTTTTAGTTTTCCAAAGGACGCGGCTGATGCTTAATTTCACTTGGCTAAAGGACACACGTAGTTTGTGGGTGACTCAATAAATTCCACACAGGTACTGGAAAGGAAGAAATTGATGAAAAAATAACTAGGTCATAAGCAATGACGTGCTGAGGTTCATCTCCAGTAGAGAACCCCATTTCTCGAGTAACCTCTGACGATATCTCTGTGTGATGATAAGAACAGTCACACTCCAGTGGGGTTTTTTTTGGCTGGTTGTGTAGTAACATGAGAGAGAGGTTTCTCTTGTGTGACCTGAGGTAATTGCAAACTTGTTTGGGCAAGGTATATAACCAAATATGAAGCACCACCTTGGCAAATATTTGCCCTTTTTTCCTCTGGTTGTTGTTAATTGGATTCTGGTGTTAAGGATGTGTACAAATAGAACTCAAAACATGTCTCTGGCCTGTCTCATAAAATCACAGGTTAATTCTTGCCCCAAAGTCACAAGCAAAATATTTTCTTTTACTTAGGAGGAATGTTTTTGCCCAGAATTAATACACTTGCTCAAATTCTATCAGCTAGCCCCCATGTCTGATGTGACACATGGTGTGTTTGGAGAAGAGCAGCTCTTTGTGTCCTTCTTCAGGTCCTTTAGCTAATCTTTGAAGTGGAATAGTCTGAATGAAGGGCAGCTGTTACAGAAGGAAATACAATTTTTGGCAAGACTTAAATACATATTCTTTTTACGAGTCCTGCTGAAATGCAGTTCTGGTAGGTGATGATGATATTCTCAAAGGCCCCTTTCTTTTTCCATACTGTAGCTATAAAAGTGTCAAATTGAGGACAAGACATGACCTAGGTCAGCATATTTCATAATCCCACAACTCCTTTCTCCAGCGCAAGGACCAGTAGTGGGGAAAGAGAGAGCTATCTTTTACTGGGATGGGGATACAAAGAGTGCAAAAGCCATCCCTAAGATTGTCTGCAGGCACCCACTGAACCAAAACCTTCATTTGCACTTCAGGAGCTTCACAGAGAAGGAACTAAGCCATAAGGTTCAGGGTGAGATTTCAAAGTGCTTGGTGTTGACCTAACTGTACTCCTGTTAAAATCAACAGTGAAATAAAACTCTAACTGACTGGCCAGCACTTACTATAAAGCTGAGGATTTCTGAGAATTGTTTCTTGGGCTAAAAGCTGCTAAAGTTAAAAAGTCTACTTAGTCTACCTAATTTTCTAGGGGACAGATCTTGAGGAAACCTGTTTGATTTCCTTTTTTTAGCTTTTCTCTCTGGTGGTTCCATAAAATGATCGTGATAGAACAATGAAATCAAATCAGAGCAGCTAAGGATTAGGTGTCTCTGTGGCAAATAGTGCTGACAGCAAAGTTACTAGTTAGTGTAGGAAGCTGTTAGCTTGAGATAAGAGGCACTAAAGGCATAAGTGATCTTCCAAACACTAGCAGTTACCAGTTTTATGGAAATGAGGGTGCTCATCTACTATTTTAGGTTTGAAATTTAGAGACTTGCCAGAGCAGAATCTCTCTGGTACTGATTAGCATGTTGAATCACTTGATCAGATGTGTGCATCAGCTGAAATGAGGGGAACTTAGGAATCAAAGGAAAGGAAATTACCCCTTATATCCTGTACTTTCTTTGGTGTTCAAAACTTACTGATTGGAAAATAAGAGGAAATATCCCACATTTATGCTGCATACATCTCTTTCACTGCTTCCACAGGACAGAGGAAGAAGTCAGGCTTAGCACTATGTCCTAGTAGCCACTGATGAGCAAAACCCTTGTGAAGAGTTGAGGGCTGTGCCCTCTGGGTCACCACTCTGACTGAAGGTGATCAGGATTAAAGGTTTCTATTCATGGGGAGAACATGAGAACCATCTGAAAATATATTGCAGTTTAACATTACCATTTAATATCCAGCCTGTGGCCAGTGTAAAGTACTCGTGGTAAGATATTTTCTTACACATTAGCAGGCATACTTCAGATAAACAAACATTAATATCTTGAGCGACTTCAGGAGTTGGACCATGTAAGGGATATCAGTCTGAAGGTCAGCCTTATGAACTTCAAATTTAAGCACAGTTTTAAAAATAGACGGCTCAGTAATTTTAACAGCACGCCCATATATTCCGTCTGAACAGCAGGACTGCTATTTCGGCATATTAGTACTGCTAAGTGACTTCCTGCTGCGTTTTGGGTCTGTGCAACACCAGCTTTTCAGTGTATCTGGCTTCCTTCCTAACACTGCCTCAGTATACTTTCCAAAGGAGAAAACACACTTCCTAAAAGCTAGAAGCTACCTATAAGGTGTTATGCCTTAGCCTTTCTTTTTTTCCATTTTTTTCCCATTTTTCTTTTTCTCTTGTTCTCCCGGCAGTAGAATGCACAGGCTCTCGAGAGAATTCCCCCTGGCTACAGTTCATTTACAGCTGATTTTAGAAACAGCAAGAGAACACTTTGGATCACAGTATGTCCGCTACCTACCTGGCTGAAAGAAGGAAGTGCATAAATCCAGATATTAAAATAAATAGAGAAAGAACCAGCTGTTTTATGGAAACTCTAGAACCTTAAAACCTTTGTTTGCTCTGTATTTTATTTGATTATCTGAACCCGTTCTCACTTTCCTAGCAAACGGCTGCAAAGAGAAATGCAAACAGACAAAAGGGAACAGCAAAGAGGATTTAAAAAATGCATACAATTATAACGGAGCGTGAAGAGTTTAGACAGAGAAAATCCTTCCCTTTGCCTTCTCTGTTTAAAATTAATTGCTGCAGATATTGTACTATGTAACTAGTGGCTTACCTATTGCTAGCTGCAGGGTATTTTGCGATAAGTGTGAAGCTGGTGGGTTAGGTTACTTATTTTATTCTGTTGCAATAACACATGGGGCATCCCTGTCTTGTATCGTGTTTGATTTCCATGAGAGACCAATGGCAGTGGAAGAACAGAAAAGTGTGACTTGATAAATCTGGAAAGATCTAGTCCCCTTCAGAGAACATGTGGTCTTTGTAGCCCTTGGAATTCTGCCTGATTAGAAGAAAAAGCCACATAATTTGACACAACAAAGCAGTGCACAACTTCAGCTTGCTAGCAGTGCCTTAGTAGCTTGCCTGTCTTTCCAGAATGTGACAAGTGCCTGAGGAAAGGCAAACAACTCGTATTGTGAGAGAGAAGGAAGGAGTATTAAGTGCTGTTGATTTCGGGGGGGGACGGGGACCTTTGCATGGCAAATGAAAAATAAAAATGCAAATCAGCTCCAAATACTTAACATATCTGATAAACAATTGTATAAAAATAGAAAGTGGAGACAATGAAGACCTTCAGATGTTCTGTATTCACGTTCACTGTCAGTATAGCCTCACTTAGCTGAGGAGCGTGCCTGTGTACGCTGTGGGCATGAGCACCTACGCTCACCTGGTCAGTTAGACCTTTCTGTGGCACGTACAAAAATCAGTTCCCAAACATCCATATTTGTAGTCACAGTAATGATTAAAATTGTATCATGACAACTGAAATTACATGCACAGGATAAAATGCCGATCAGCATTGCCTGAAGCACCAGAAAAAAGGCATAATGGAGAATTAAGGAGCTGGGGGAAAAAGGGAGGAAGTAGAACGTAGTCTAAGCATATTGCGTTGTTCAGTGGTGTCAGTCTGCACAGATCATGTTTGAGCTGATCGTGCCTGATCCACTTAATGGTTGTTTTCTGAAAGCTGTATTTCAGCTATTCTACAATTTAGAAAAACATCTTCTTACACTGTCACCTCCAGATACCTACTGCAGAGAACTTTATATAATAATGTAACTTACAAAGAAGCATGACAAAAGCAAAGAATACTGAATCCACTGGGCCTGAGGTGGATCACACCTTTTAAAGAATTTTTTTTAAAGACTGTTTAAGAAGGATGCACTGCTCCAGCATGAAGGATCCCTACTTTAGTGTCTGTCAACCCATGGGTCGGTTACTTGAATTTTGACAGTATTTGGTTTCTATTGTGGTGTTTCTCTATAACAAATGCAAATTTTTGAAAGTGCAGGCACCTCCTTTTCTGCATTATGTCAATGTTCCTTATAGTTCTGCTGTTCTTTTAGAATACTCAGTAGAAACAGAAGCAGTAATTTGTAGTGCGATTTGAATTTCCATTTCCAGGTATGGGCATTGCAAGTGTTATAATTCTGCTTAACCTGTTGTACAAACAGGCACCATAACAACACATCTGTACCTCTCCAACCAACGTCTGTCTAAGAAATAAAAATTTCTGAAGGGAAATCTTAAAATAAGCTTTAGCATGAGATCGGATCCTTTTAAACATTTTTGATTTGCAAGGACATGTTATTTATGATCACAGAATTTTTCAGCCTTCTTAAAGTCCAGTTGTTGAACATGGCCTGATGACAATGAATTCCCTGGGTGTGTTGCAGCTGCAAAATAGAAATCATTGTTAAAGTCTCAGACCAGCCTTCTAATTCATTATCATTAGGTGAAACAGAATGATTTATCCTGAGAAAATATAATAGAAACTCTCCTTAGCTCAGTAGGATGTCTATGGGATTATTCCCCAATATGGGAAAAAATATCTAGTAAATGCTAAACTTATTGGTTTTTCCCTTTAATAAAGTGTGTTTTATAACTCTTTATACCTTTAGGGCTTAATCCTTTCATCAATCAGCAAATCAAGTAATGGTATTAAACATTAATAAGACAGAAACAGATTATTGCTTTTTCTTTCGGACAGCGGAACTCTAGTACAGAAATGCTTTGACTACTGTTAGCTCCACTTCTGTGTTGCAGACTTTAGAGGTGACGTATATACTTCCACTCTTCTTTCTCCATCAACTTGCTAATTTGTTCCCCTAGCCAACCTGAACAAGGTGTTCAAGGCTGTCCTCAAGGAGTTACGCTCTGTTGTGTCCAGTGGCTACCTAGTGTTTGCAAAAGCTCTCAGTACCTTGCCTCTTAGTTTACACAGTGGAGCTATGGTATTTCTGCAGACATGGCAGGTCTCTGTATCTGAGGGCAAATGAACAAAAAAAAATAATGAGGAATTGGTGTTGTAGTCGGGCAGTAGACTCAGAGGCAATAAATCAGTGTTCTGTTTTTTCTCGTCAAGTTTAAGCCTTGAAATTTTGGTGAAAAATCAAAATCTATTTCCTGCTCTCTGAATGTAGGCACAGTAGTCCTGAAGTGCTTCTGTCACGGCTGGAAGCTGTAGTGAAATGCTCCATCTGTGCTCATTGCTCCCTCTAGCCTCTCTGTGCAAACTACTGCCTTGAATTCCCATCTAGTTTCCCTAACACCTCCCACAGTGCACTAATTTTCTTCTTATTGAAAGGCACTATACGATGGGATGTCCTGATATCCTCATTTTTTATTCTGTAAAAGAATAGTTTTATGAAAATCCTCATTTTCAAGGGATGTGACATGGTTTGAGAGGTTTTTTCCTCTCAGAAACCTCATTCTTTCCCTTTTGTCTTCTGACAGCCTATTTATCTCACCTTAGCTAAATCATCTATATAGATAATAATTCATATTCCAGTTGCCAGTAGGGTGTTTTTTTTATGTTTCACTAGGTGAGAAATAAGTAAATCCATATTCTTCCCAGCTGAAATTATCATTTATTACAGTCTGTTGTGTTGTATTTTATTCTCTATATAGTCAAGAATATAAAGCCAGTACTTTTTCTCCAAAACTTTCATATTATTTTTACACAGTTTTCCTTCTCACATTTTATATCCTTTTTTCCCCTCAATCTAATTCCAACATGCCTTGCATATGAACTGCTCCAGTTATAACAAAACTCCAGCAAATAGCAACTGATGAGCTCACCTGATACTTTTAATTAAGTAAGGAGGACGAGCCACCTTCAGGATGTCTCTTGGTCAGTCCATAGGAAGACTGCTACAGATTTCTTCTGGAAATCTTCATGGCAAAGTGCAGGAATGGAGATGTATGACAGGTAACTGCTGGTTTTGGATGTCTGCAGAGAAGGTACACTTCAGATAGCTACAGTGTATTTGCATACAAATGCTTTAAGTTGAAAGGGTAAAAGTTGAGATAAATATTTCATTGCCGAATGAAAGTAGTAGCTTTTTCCACCAGTCTGTTTTTATTAATTTCTGTTGGTTATTGAACTTTAAAATACACCTTTCAGATGAAATCTGCATACTTTTTTTGCATACCTAAAAAGCAGATCTCATATTACTTTCTGCTGGTAGGTGGTACCTGCTAGGAGTCAGTCTGCGGATGAGCATCTCAGTATACCTAGGAATAGCCCTTGAAGTTTAGTGAAGGATGTCTGGGTTGACTAAAGAAGCCTCTAAGTTGTCAGTTAAGTTACTGCTATGACCTAAGTGTTTGTCTGGTGCTAATATTAATTTTGAGCTATACACAAAATAGTTTACTAAAATTTTGCTATTTTATATGATAGTCAAGGTTGTTTTTCAGCATGCCAATCTGTACTCTCCATGGACATGTCTTCAAAGTAGACGGTTGTTTTTCCTTAATTCAGCAACTCATAACTCCCTCTCACGGCATATTCTTCTCCATTTATTTGTAATGCTTTCGTGAGAGGTATCAGAGACGGGTAAAAAACCTAGGGCACCGTTTACTAATGGCTTGCATTAGTGAAATTTGTCAAAAATGTGGCACTTGGTATTGTTTTGCAAATTGTTCCATCTTAATAGTAGTAATTTAAACATTTGCTAAAAATTGCACTTTCCATTTCACAAGTTGGAAGCTAAGGAACCGGGAGGCTTTCTGGGCAAACATACAGCTTGTGCACATTTTATATAAAGGGATGAGCTTCATTTTTAATAGCACAGTCTGTCACGCCTTGGTAGTGAATCTGAGTAAAAGCCATACACCAGGAATACACCAAGAATAAAAGAAAATTTCAGACTGTGGGGGTTTTGGGAGGTTGTTTTGTTTCTTTTTTTTCTCTCATCTAGCTAGCTAAGGGATTACAAAGGCTTCTGTAAATGTCAGAAGTTTATGTCATAGTGTTTAGCACTCTGTAAAGCCTTGCACAGCATCTCTGTTCACATGGTACTTACTCATTATGCAAAATCAGAAATTTCCTACATGAAGTAGCAGCAGTTCTCCCAGGTAAAAATAAATACATTTATGCCACTTTAGATGTTCATCAAGACTGTGGGGTTTTTTCATTATTTAGACATTATTTTGCTCCTATTAGTTCTCATAGCCGCTTTTCCAGTTGAAGTAATATGGCTTGTAAAGTTAAAATCAATTACAGTAGAGTATCCCTTATGGATATCCTGGAGGAGGTAGCCTGTACATGCACTGCAGATCTCATTTCAAACTTTGAAGGCTGTAATCTGAATTCAATACATGTAGCCATTAAGAATTAACACAAGATATAAAATCTCGCTGATTGTGTTTATAAAATGTCAGTCAAGTAGCAGCTGATGCCTAGAGTTGTGTTAGCACAGTAAACTCAGGGTACAATGAGATACGTTTCAGGTACGTTTGTTTTGGAAACCTGGGGAGAAGTGGAAAAGCTGTATGACCTTGGAGACACTAGTTTCTTGATGAATGTTAGGAGGGTCAGAGACCTGTACATCTGCCTATGTGTACATACACACACACACACACACACGTGCATTTTCAAAGTTTCTGCTTTGTTAAAGTTACCCATACAGTCTGCACTGAAATAAAAAATGATTCTCGGTTCTTATGCATGCCTTTCCTCTAATCATGGTGGCCCAAATCAATTTAAGCCTTCATGTGCCAGGATCAGCATGGAACCTGTGCCCATGGTGGTGTTAGAGCGGGTGCATTGCACGAGACATTGGTATTGCTCTGTAAGATATCAGTATAACAGGGGTCTCTTGAGTGGGTGGTTCAAGTTAGGCCAAGGAAAAGAGCATGGGCGAGACATTTGGCCTATGCAGGAGGACTGGGGAAAACTTTTCAACTGCCCAAACCAGCAATTCATGTACTCCTGTGGTTAAGGTAAAGATTGTTTAGGAATTGCAGTATTAGAATTTTGAGAGGTCTTTTTCTTCCTGAAAATCACAGAATATTAAAGCACCAAATCAGAAACCCAGTGGGATTATACTTTCTGCCCTCCCCACTCCCCCTTTGCTTTCTTTGGCCTTGCTTTCAGAGTAGAATTGTGAGATTCTTCAAATCTCGGGATTTCATTGATTCTGACTAGGTTGCATAGATTACAAATGGGAGCCAAAAAGTTCAGTATGACTTGTTTTTTTTCTTTCTAAAAATGCTGAATATTTTTCATGCTGTAGTTTATTAAAATATTATTTTACCTTAATATAGTGTTACTATATTTGCTTTAAAATTACATTCATCTTATATGACTATGTCTTGTGTGGGCGTAGTGTACATTACGCAGCATGTTGAAAAGAAATGTCTTCAGATGTTGGTCAGCTTTTTGAGGGAAAGGGAGAATTGGTGAATACACAGTTCCAGCTGTTCCCCAGCTTTCACCTTGGAAGTCAGCACTGATACTTCTGTTGATACATTCCTTTTAGTAAAGGAAAACATTGTTAGCAGCATGTAATATCCACAAGCACAAAGAAATCTCAACTTGCAATTTTTACCTTCCACTAATATCCTGCTATCTTCACTAATAACAGTGCATTACCAAAGTGCAGCACAAAGTTTTTTAAAAGGTAAACAAAGACCAGAGTTTCAAACTGTACTGGTTTAAGGACATACAAAGGTAGCAAAATAAAGGGAAGACATTTTTCTTATTACCACTACTTCTTTAAGAAGGGTGCTTGTTTTTCTGGAGTGGAAAAATGTCAGCTTTATCTAGTATTCCCAGAAGCATTGGTCCAGTGTATTGCATATTTGGAGAGTCAGTGCAGTTCAGGCACAAAAAATTGTAAAGGTTCGTATAAAGCTATGCAGTCCCAAAAGATCCTCATTTGGCACTTTTGCCTTGAGAAGTCCATGGAGGCAATAGACTCATAGAAATTTAAGGTGTTTACAAACTGTATGCCAGCTACTACAGTACTTTCTAGAATGCTGTTTATTCCATTTGGGTAACTTTTCCATACCTAACTGTGACAGGGCAGTCTGCCGCTGCCATACATCACATTAACAAACGAGGGAGAAAAAATGTCTTTCTCTGCCTTTCTTCTTTGTTTTTCTGTGTTTTATGCAACAACATTTTTGTTAAGACCCTCTTTGCTTTCCTCACATAAAAAATAACGCTACACCCAAACCCAGGTTGCCTTAGTGGTTAACTAGACAAGACTACTTGCCTTGATTTACTCTAAACAGGCTAGGTGACCCTGGGGTAAATACACACATGCACGTATAAAAATACAAATTTGAGAAATTTCAGAATGAAATTTGTTCACGCTGCTCCAGTGCTCAGGATATGACTGCTTAAGCTTCCTTAAGGAATGTTACGCCTGTAGCTTTTGTTTTGTAAAAGCTGGACTCATTGCCCACCTAACTCTATAACGTGAACTGAAATCTTACCACCTGGAAAAAAAAATCTTTTCTTTTGTTTCCAAAAAATACTGAACTGTCTCCTAGCAATTTTTTTATCACTTATGAAGAAGTATTAGAGAGCTGTCTACAAACAACCCAGGTATTAGAGTTCTTGGAAAAAAAGTGCCTTTTTTTGGATATGCCACGATGAAGGTATATGTGATAGACATAGACCTCTAGCTAATACCCTGGTTAAAGCTAGTGAGGATGTGGCATGGTGTGTTTTAACAGTACCTCCATATGCATCAGAGTACCTATTTTATGTCTTTGGAGAATTTACATGGTGGTTGTAAGTGCATGTGAAAGCTGAGGCTGCTGTGTCTTCATTGCCAGTCTTACTTATGTTAACAAGATTATGCTAAAGGAAAGCTGAGACAGATGCTCTCATTCCTTCATCATTCTGCCATGCAGACAAACTTTTTCTCTCTATCTGACTGAATATGATGGAGTGGTTTCATTTTGTTTAAAAAAAACAGAGGGGGAAAGGGGGCAGAAAAAAAGTCCCAGAATCAGAGAAAAGCCATCCAGCCTGATGTTTGGGTTATAGTTCTCTAATGAACGTGTAATTATTTATAACATGTGGAACAGTTTCAACAGCAGAGAGTGGGAGCTTTAAAAAATAATCAAACAGGCTTACTCCAGAATGCCTCTTATGGTAGGGTTTATGGGAATTATCAAAGGAAATAAAACGTGCAGGTTTGAATTCTCTTAGCTAGCAGATAGAGGCAGGAATGAAACCTGCCTCTCACAAATTTGGGGTAATTGCAGTGAGCACTGGACTCTATATTTGTTAAATGGTTGTGGTGTCCCATCATTCTTGGTAAATCTGTTCTTCATAATCATCTGTTATGTAAAAATATTTGTGTTTGAATTTGTAAATATCTTCTGAATGACCAACACAGTGTCTTCCCTGTAAATACTGGATTTATTATGGAATGTGAAGCTACAGTTTCAGTATCATATGAGTTTGATTTCCTGGCGACCAACAGTCATTTGAAACACTTGGTGGGTACTAATCATTTTGTGTATACATGCTTGGCTATATAAATGTATTTTTTACAGTAAACACACCACTTTCAAATATTTATCTGTTGATTACATCAATCACTTTATATGTAATTAAAATGCTTTCCATTTGATGGAGGCTCACAGAAATGTAAAATCATCTTAATTAATTGTCTTTGAGGCTTTGACATTTAAACTTAAAAACCAAGTTTCTTGTTTGTATGAAAGTCATAGTTCTTTCAATGATATGATAAACTATGGTATAAATTGGCTTTTCACAATGGCTTTACTAGTCATAGCAGAAAATCTAATAGAATTCAAAATCTGATTTTACTAAGCCCTGGTCAGACAAAGTTGGAGAAAATCTGCATTAACAAAATCCTAGTACATTAGATGAGGAAGATGATGATGATGATTATTATTATTATCTGTCTTGCGTCAATCAATGCTCTGTTTTACTTTCCTCAAGCTGTAGTCAGCCTTTTCCCTTTTTGGCAAATTTTATGTGTGCTTCTACTTTCCTTTTGTGTACGTGGTAAGAATGGATGAATAAAGGCAAGTTGGCTTTCATCTCCATAATTAACACTTGCATGAAGCATAAAATGTGAAAATTAGAAATGAGGATGCAACTGAGGGGGGAAGCTGAACCTGCCTGATCTTTTCTGGTTTGAAACCGCTTGACAGATCAACCCTTTGAGATTCAAGTTCTATTTAGTGAAATGTCAGTCGGAAGCTGCTGAGTGGGAGGGACGTCGTCACTCACTCCTCAGAGACAGCTAATCATATCGTGGCGAGGAGGAAGAACTGTTTAATTCCTGCAGACTTCAGTTTTCAGAGAGTCTTGTGAATAGCTCTTTGTAAATTTGTTCTGCCAGGGCTAGAGGTAAGCAGGGCGTAAGTACACGATCTCAAACAAAAGCTTCCAAACCGAGCTCTCCCGCAGCTGTTCTCAAGCATAAGGGCCCCAGTATTTACTCCCTGTTTCTACCCCAGCTTCTTTTTTACACCAAGGAAAAGAAGCAAATAGCTGGAGAGAAGCTAGGTAGGGGAAAAAAAAAAACATTTTTTGAGTGTGTTTCAGCGTTCACCTGTGTTTACTGCCTGGAGCATAGAATAAAACCGTGCTGAATTTGAAGCCACATTTGCTTTTGAATAGGGAACATAATAACCATTTTGTAGCACTCAGGTTATAAATAACATAAGACTGGATAGCAAGGTGAGCAATCCGGAATTGAGTTGTCTGAGGTAACAATGCCTGAGATTTAAAAAAGGGTTCTTAAATATATATGAACTTACTTGGTGCAACAAAAGCTTTAAAGTACTTTGCTGCCAAGAAATAATATAAGTCATTGCTCCGTCTTATGTTCTAGGTGTCCCAGTGCAAACTTGGGAAAGAATTGGTCTAAACGCAGCATTTCCCATCTCCTAGGCTGAGTAAACTCTTGCTATATTTCAGCATGAGACCTAGATGTTGGGTAATTTTTCTTTAGCCTGTCAGAGACAGCTGTGGCCGATGCTGGTGGGTTCTCGGCAGCCTGTAGCAGATACTTGCTGCAGAGACCAGGTGTTGCTTAGTTAGTCCTGAGTCTGGGGCAGGAGCTGACAACCTCCAAATGAAATGCTGCTGGTGGAGGTCTGTCAGTAGTGCCACTGCTCTCTGGGACTATGAAGTCCAATGCAAGACTTTAAGTCATCTCTCCATTTGGCATTCATAGCTCAAACACCATGGAGGTATGGAAAGCTGAGTGTTGAGTGGTTGCCATGCGAAGCAGCAGAATTTGACTGGCAAACCCCTAGGCACTTTTAGGACTACACAGACTTTTTTGAGAATCACTCTTTTTCTTAGGCTCTCCCTTGCTGGTTGTGCCCCCTTTCAAGCTTTCCAGTCCTGGCATGGATCTTGACAGAGTTCCTATGTTAAGAACTGGAATACGCTGTGAGAAAGCAAGTCCAGAACTGTAGCAGAGAAAGATGAAAATGATTAGGAAAAAAAGCAAGCTGATTTTCTTTAAGAAAACATGAAAGTTGTGGTACTGACCCTAAATAGAGCCTGAGACTCTCCAGGCGGATAAATAGTTTTGGCTATATCTAAAGCTGCACAAGAGAAACACTGTAGAGTCTGTTAGCTAATCCAAATGTCATACTGTACTGCGTCTGGTCCAAGGGCGAGCTCTGGTATCCCTGCAAGGCTTTGTGCTTAGAAACTTAAACCTACTGTTAGTGAAGTTCCTCCGTCCTCTATTGCCATCCCTACCATATTTGCTTTACAGCGGAGGACTGGCCAGAGGGGACTGTAGTTTTACTTGTGGTCTCTTGATTATGGTGCATCTGGAGAGTAATGAATAGAAAATATTTAACTGGCGTGCTGTACATTGATTAGAGATTACTAAAATTAAGCATGCCTATCTTTGCGATGGCAATATATTAATAAAAATGGTGTGTAGCCTTGAACAGTGTAGGTTAAGGAACTTTTTTCTATTAGATCCCAATGTGTTAACTTTCATTGTCCATTGTACACGTGTGAAAGGTGGTCAGGGTTCAAATACAGTGGTTTTGAATGACTTGTTAGATTAGAAAGCCAACAATTGTGATAAAATAGAAAATCAATTTATTTTCATTGTTTTCTTTAGAAATTTATTTTAATACCCTTGATTAAGATATATGTCACAATTTTTAATTGATGTGTGAGAAGTAGAATAGATTTGTGGGGGCTAAGCTAAGTCCCTTGATGAGAAGTACGGGAATAGATGACAGAAATGTTGTATGTGGATAATAAGTGAATATGAATCTCCCACACATCTATGAGAACAAAGAAACAAACAAACAATATCATGAACAAAAGAGTGCACTTTAAAGCACAGAATTTTAAACTATTTTTACTGCCATTTGAATTTACTTTTAATATAATTAGTATCCGCCAGATAGAATTTAATGTTAATGTGTGAGCATGTATGAATTCATCCAGATACCTAGGAATGCATAGATAATATATTTAGTACTTGAGCACAGTTAGCAGAACGATGTCATCAGGCAAAGAGATGTTCACACTGTATAATTACCTTATGACAAACACATACATTGGGATTATAAAGAATCTTCAATCAAAGAACTATGCCATTCTACACAGTATATAATTTTAAATAGAAGTGTTCCAGCTGTTTCCAGTACTGCTGTCAAGTTTGTATCTAATCACACTCCCAGCAGTAGAAAGCCTGATTTAATGCTGCTTCTCTGGTCTGAATTTTTAAGAGTCCAGGTTCTAATCCCCAGTGTTTCTTCTGGGCTGTGCAAGACCATCTCTTTACAAGTGTTAAAGCACCTAAAAATTTGAGATTCACCCACCCAGTGATGTTTCCAAAATCACTTTACCATTATCTGCCCTTTACAGTGTCTAAATAACTTTAAAAAGTGTCTAGTATTGATCATATCTCAGGAGTAAACCAAAAAAGCCTGCATTAGCAAAAAAATAGAGGATGACAATAATTCCTGGGGAATTATTTTCCTTTTTATTATCCTTCCAAAAATTGAGGTTTTAGAACTCTGGGTTCAGAGACAGGGACAGAGACTGACCCGGTGATGAGAGCGTTCACCAGGTGCATGAAGAGTCAAGGTTGATCTTCAATATTACACCTGCTTATGTGAGAGGAAAGATTGTCAAGGCTAAGACTCTCCAACAACTTCATAGCCGACAACAAGAGAGTCTGAAATCCAGGAGTCTTATTTGCTTTGTTCATAAATCTTGTTCTCCATCACCTAAATCCTTGAATGATGGGCTAGTATGAGATATATTAGAAGAAGAAGTGTAGACAGCTACCCACCTGTCTCAAAACTGGTATAAATCAGCCTCTATATATATGTGAGAGAGAGTACGTGTGTACATACAAAGTTATATATATGTATTCAATTTGGTATTGATATTGTTGCTAAAAAAAAGCCAGAAATTTCCAGCCTGCTCTTACTGACTTTCTGACAAGCACCAAGCTAATGTAAAAAGAATGACTTTCACCATTGGGACTTCTGATTTTTAGTTTGCCTTTGCCATTAAGATTTGGCTAATACCAATTAGTGTTCCATATTTAATATAAGAGTCCATGTTTAGAGGCTGTTAATCTTTTCTTTCATGGCTTAAGGATAACATAGTAAATATGATCTAATACTTTTCAAGAGGTCTTCCAGCAGAATTAGGCATATAAGAATTACTGTTTCAGTTTTTTCAAGGGCTAAAAATGGAATGCATGTAAAACCAATGGAGAATGAAGAGTAACAAGGAAAAGGACTGATGACTTAATATATTTATACACCACAAAGACAGAGGAAAATGTCCAAACATTTAAAAACGTTAAGGATTCTTGTCAGCTCACCCTTTCAACCCCTGTTTATAGCGGAAAAATATTTTTGCTTGGCCCATCTAAATACAAAAAGAATGTTTTGATGGGTGGGTTTCAAAATACCAGAAAAATTGTCCTTCAGTTCTCAGCCACCCTGTAAGATGACAAAAGACGTTTTGTAGAGAGCACCAAAAGATTTAAAGAAGAATTGGTGGCTCATCAGTGTTGTTTGGCACAAAGCTGCAAATAAGCTTCCTTCTGAAGAGCAGATGGGCTATTAAATAGGCTTATAGTTCTGTGCTGCCAGATTCATACGACTGAGTTCTGAAAACAAATCCCCTGGGTTTAGATGAAATCCCTAAAGAAGGGCCATGAGGATACCTTCCTTCCCTTGCTGCCCTGCCTTCACATTACTTTGTGATGACCAGAACCTGAAAATTGTTGAACTGGGAACTAATATTTTAAAACAGGCTTTGCATACTGAAGTTCGTTTAACTGTAATCTGGTGGGATCTGCTGTCAGGAATTCAGGTCAGGTACCAGGACTCCGAGGACAAACAGCAAGTAGCCTCTCTGAATGTCCTGCTGCTTTAATTTTGACAAGCATGTACTGAAAAGAAGCAAGAGATACGGGTAAACTGTGAAGCCTGAAATTTCATACTGAAAAAGAAATGTCTCTAGAAAAATGCAAGGACATAAGAAGTGCAGTCCATTTCAAGAAAGCTCTTCAAGTGAAATTCAGGCTAAGTCTCTTACGGCCAACTCTAACCACCTATGAATTGGCTCTTTCTGTTGCCAACAAAGAGAGAGAGAGGCATCTCTGAAAAGCAGTTCTTTTCAGGGATGGAGGTAAATCAATCCCTCTGTCTACCCACCCTGAGCAACATCATACCTTCCGTAAAAGTAAGGACAAATTCAGGATGGCTTCAGCCAAGACAAGACTATTCCAGGTTTCTGTTTGAAGTCCTTAGTTCCATCATGCATTGAGCAACTCTGGGAATACTGCATGCATCAAAGGCTGCCTATTTATGAAGTTCATTTCAAATGAAAGTTGAAATTTAGTAAGTGTAATTGACTTTGCTTCAGCTGTATTACCAAATTTACCACCCTAAATTTTTACTTATTCTCTTGGAAAATCTGGCTTTTTCTTTCCTATGGTAAATTCAATAATTACATTTATAAACTTCTCATGGAGTGTTGAGATTCACCTTAGTTGAACAAAAATATTTATACCCTATTTTGAAGTTATATTAATTCACAAGTGTGGTGGGTTAACCGTGGCTGGACACCAAGTGCCCACCAAAGCTGTTCTGTCACTCCTCCCCACTCAGCTGGACAGGGGAGAGAAAATAGAGCAAAGGGCTAATGGGTCAAGATGAGGACAGGGAGAGATCACTCACCAGTTACCGTCACAGGCAAAACAGACTCAACTTGGTGAAAATTAACTTAATTGATTGCCAATCAAACCAGACTAGGGTAATGTGAAATAAAACCAAATCTCAAAACACCTTCCCTCCACGCCTCCCTTTTTCCCGGGCACAGCTTCAGTCCCAGATTCTCTACCTATCCCCCCCCCCCCCCCCCCAGTGGCGCAGGGGGATGGGGAATGGGGGTTGGGGTCAGTTCATCACACGCTGTCTCTGCCGCTCCTTCCTCCTCAGTGCGAGGACTCCTCACTCTTCCCCTGCTCCAGTGTGGGGTCCCTCCCACAGGAGACAGTCCTCCACGAACTGCTCCAACGTGGGTCCTTCCCATGGGCTGCAGTTCTTTGCAAACTGCTCCAGCGTGGGTCCCTTCCATGGGCTGCAGTCCTTCAGGCACAGACTGCTCCAGAGTGGGTCCCCTGTGGGGTCACAAGTCCTGCCAGAAAACCTGCTCCAGCGTGGGCTCCTCTCTCCACGGGGCCACAGGTCCTGGCAGGAGCCTGCTCCAGTGCAGGCTTCCCACGGGGTCACAGCCTCCTTCAGGCATCCACCAGCTCTGGTGTGGGGTCCTCCCTGGGCTGCAGGTGGAGATCTGCTCCACCATGGACCTCCCTGGGCTGCAGGGGGACAGCCCGCCTCACCGTGGTCTTCATCAGGGGCTGCAGGGGAATCTCTGCTCCGGCGCCTGGAGCACCTCCTCCCCCTCCTTCTTCACTGATCTGGGGCTCTGCAGGGCTGTTTTTCTTACATATTCTCACTCCTCTCTCCGGCTGCTGTTTCTGTGCCCACTGCAATTTTTTTTTTTCCCTTCTTAATTCTGTTATCCCAGAGGTGCTACCACCGTCACTGATGGGCTCAGCCTTGGCCAGCGGTGGGTCCGACTTGGAGCCGGCTGGCATTGGCTCTGTCGGACGTGGGGGAATCTTCTAGCAGCTTCTCACAGAAGCCATCCCTGTAGCCCCCTGCTACCAAAACCTTGCCACACAAACCCAATACAGCAAGTTAAAAGTGACCCGTGTCATGTTTTGTGTGCGCACGCACACACACACACAGAGCCAACGTTCTGCATTGCCAACGTATTGAAACATAACTGTGATTTGTATTATGTGCTGTTTCAATTAATGAATATGCTGACCTTCTCTTCCACAGAACCTTTACTAATTGATGAAGATAACAAGAAAAAAAACTATTAAAAAAAAAAATGAGGTGGTAGTCAGATTTCAGGTTGCTTATCAGAATTTTCAGAATAGGACCATTTTTAAATGCTTCTGCTACTCCCCATTGTTATGTACCGTTTGGATGTTTAAGTGAACAACAGATAGTTTTAGAATTCATTTAATTATTATAAAACAAAGTTTTCAAAATACATGTAAATTTTCTAACAATTTCACCTGACTTACCACTATGCTGTTAGAGATGGTTTTCTCTCTATGAGCAAGGACACATACTGATTTCAAGTTATTTAGTTATGGTTTCTTCCTGTCACCTGGAAGAGGAGGAAAAAAAAAAAAAAAGACCAGTGAGGGTATTTTTGTTTGGTTTGATTTTTCCTTCCACCTACAGCATTGCCGAGAGCAGTCCCTGCTGCCTGCAATAGCTGATACTTCACATGTCAAAAATCTACCTAGTCCACAGCCTTCAGTGCCCATTCCATTCCTCCCCTGAGCCTGCTGCAGGTGTTTGCGCTGCACAAATCTATTTAAACAACAGGAGAAATGGTTTCTGAACCTTGGTGTATTAGCAGTACTGGTCCAGAACCATGGCGTTTGTTTACGTTTATTGTGTTTTGGTATCTACTGTAACTGCAAAATTTTTACGTGACTGTGTTATCATTTAAAATAGATAATCATACTGCTATAAAACTGCATTATGCAGATGCAAAGGTGCGCTTAGTGCACATCTGTGCTTCCCCATATGCGAGTGTTTGCGCACGCCTGTATGCAATATGTATAGTTACAGTATACATGTATGTACATACATAACAGCTGTGCTCCTCTATTTTAGTGTAGCAGCCTTTGCATCTCTCTTTTTACTGTTTTTCTTTCCTGCAAGTATTCTTGTTTTGGTGATCTGGCGCTGGATTAGGTTTCTGTTAATAATTTAGCGAAGCCAAGAAAGGAAGGAGATGAGGGACTTAACGTAACTCTAAGCAGCTCTGAGCAGCTCCTTTGTAAATTCATATCCTAATTTCTTTTCTCGGTAGAAGCTCTGTTGTACCTCAGCAATATAGAAACCTTCTTTAATGCTCTCTTTTGCCTCATGGTTTGTGTGAGAAAGCTGTAAAGTAATGTTTGTTTGCAAGCTCAAATTATTTTTATTGATGAGAGTGCATTTCTAGGGAACTCTTACTGTACCTAAATGTGTATCCTTTCAAACTTAAGTCTTTTTCTGAGAGTTTTAAACTCTCTTCTCCAAAATGTTTAGGTACTGCACAAGATGGAGTGGTATAACTATGCTGACTCTAATGGGTTCCTGCAAGGCTAAATTTGGTGTGCTTGTTGCTTCTCTTCTGTATCTTTAAATACCATTATCCTTTACTGATTTGATTGGTGTTCAACGATTATTAAGTTTGGACTTTGTATTTTCTTGATAAAACAAATACTGAATGTTCATGAGGATTTTTTTTATTCCTAATTTTAGAAATGTTAGGAATGAAAGTAGTCCAGAAAGGCAGCTGGCCTGATAGCCAGAAGATGTAAAGAAAAAAATAAGAATTGTCAGACTGAAGAATGTAATACGATACACTCTCATACATCCTGTGTGCAAACTTCTCTGTGCAATATGGAATCCTATCTTCTGTGGAAAGCAGAGGTACGTCCTGCAAATTTTAGCCTAGGAGTCTCTTCCAGTTGCTAGTTTAGTTTGAATCTGCAGCCCCTTAAAGCCTTATGCTAACATGCAGGCCAAATGTCTGTATTATTCTGTAGCACAAATACTGGTCTATCCATTTCTCCTTAATGCTCTCTGCTTGCTTGTTAAATAATGAAACCATCCTCAACCAAATCACCTGTGGGTTGTTTTTTTCTTTTTGGAGAATGTCTCCCTTACTCATTTTCAGAATCAGAGTGTACTGCTGGCAGTTCAGTTGTATGTGCGTCCTCCAGCACTCTTTTGTCTGGGGTTATTGGTTTATATGGAACTGCTGTGTATTCATAGTGTCAGAGGTTAAGTATGTTATGAAAATGAAGACCAGCCACATCTTTCCTCCCTTAAAAGGATATGCAAGACCTCAGTGTTTGCCAATAGAAGACTGTAGCATGCTGTAATGACTTGGGCAGACAAAGTGAGTGAAGAGATTTATGAGCCTTTTGTACAGGAAACCCCGACTGTGCTGGCATAGGAAGCGATCATGTTCTAAATTAATCAAGCCAGTCACTGATGACAGGGAATACCAGAACACTTTGTCTAGAAAAAAGAAAGAGGGATTTAGCTTTCTCTTTTATTATTAGTTGAAAAAAACAATAAAGGAGAAAGGTGTATGGTTCAGGCTGCCTTTGTGGAAGTTAACAGGACTTATCTGTTCCTTTATTTTGCTGGCATCTCATGAGGCTATAAATGTGATATATTGGAGCTGACCTAGAATATAATCTGCTATTGAGTTGCGTGTTTATCCAGTCTGGGTAATTATTTTCTTAAACATTTCTGACATAATATTTCTGAATTGCAAATAAAAGCAAATGACAAACAGATATGTAGAAATCACCTATCGTAAAAATCCAATCTGTATTCCTAAATCTCGAGGGTTTCAGCTGTTCAGCCCTAATGCAAGAACACTAAAGTCTGTTAGACATGAGCAGCAAGTAATAGGAAACAGGAAATGAGAAAAATATGTAGAAACAACTTGCATTGTTCTGGATCAGGGTGCAATTCCCATTGCTTGATCCCAGGTAACTTATGCATCTGTTTACATGACTTAAGTTAACAAGTGCAGGCAGTAATTTGCCGGTGGATTTTGTTGATAAGAATACATGGAAGTTATTCCACGTTGAAGATTTGACAACCTTAAGATTTATGTGCATGCACATTTTTGGATGAATACCCTGCAGAGGTACTCGCATACTGTAATTCTTAAGAAATTTGGCCGTTTATAGTTAAGACAATTACTGGTTATGATCCCTACTGTATCGTTAAAGCTGATGGCTAAAATTTCTGTCACAGGGTCACATGTTCTGGAGCATATCAGTAGATAAGAGTAGTTTAAATAGGGAACTCACAGAGAAAAGTATTAAATTTTTTGAGTGATAAGTTCCACGAGTAAGAAGTAAAATCTTTGAAAAGTGTAAGCACAAAACGTTTTGAGAAAAGCACAGTTAATTTGCTGAGAGGGTTCAGCATTGCTTATTAGGAATTACGGGAAAGAATTCAGAACAGATAGTGATACATTTCAACCTCCACCATAATCTGTTAATGTTTTCTCTTGAGTTTATTCCAGGTAACGTATTAGAAAGTTGTTGTGCATTCAAAACATCCATAATACCCATATGCTTACAGAGAATATCTTAATTTTGGGTTGTGCTCCCAAGAACTGAAATAACCTGTTGTCTGAAGACATTCATTAAAATGCCTGTTTTCCCTAGTTTTATACATATATGGACAGAGACATAAAGTACGAGGAGAGTATGGAGCTAGACTCAAATCTATTTTGAATGAAGTCAACTTTAAAAATTTATTTTGTTAAAAAAACACAGACAATGTCACATGTTTTGAAAAATACGCAAATACTCTCTACTACTTATGCCCAGCAACCACTAATTCCTCTGGTGTATGTTAGTTATATGGACTAGTAACAAGTGTCGTCTTTGTCTCAATAGATGTTAAATATTAGTAAAAGTATTAGAAATTTGGAATTTTAGAAAATGTGTGATGAAATGTAGTTAGGGGTTTTTTTTCTCCAAAAAAAGTGATTATAACAAAACAGGATATCTGTTCCTTGGTATTTGCAGTTTGACTGCATGTACAGGAACAGGTGAGGGTAACTAAACACTTGTAATAACAAGGAGGAGAAAGTTTTGACAAACAGAGCTCCAAACCTAAAGCTGGCTTTAGGTACAGGCAACATCTATGATTTCGCACAGCAATGCCTGAGGGTTAAATGGCGGCTGCATGACTGTGAATCTAATGTTGCCGTTTAGGTACAAAGTGTTGCAAACACTGAAGTCAGAAAGCATTTATCTTTCTTTAGTATGTAGAAGGATGGACAGAACGGACGTGGCTAACACACAGCATTGCATTTGAGGACATGGTAATTCCAGACATGCTGTGTATGGTGTCTACGTAAACGTGCAAATGAAATATTTCAGAAATAAAAACATTTTATATATAATTTCATTAATACATTTTAAAACTTGTTTTTATGTTGTGAAATCTTTTTGCTTTCAAGCCATTTTAGTAATAATTAGTAGTTTTCTACAGTTTCTGAAGAAAAATAGTATTTTCTAAGAGGTTTTAAATGATTATTGAGGGCACAATTTCAATAATGTGTAAATAAATAAATAAGAAATGATTACGTTGTTAATTGCCTACTGCTCTATGAAAAATTTGAAAAGCTGTCCAACAGCATGTAAGTCAAGGGCATGGAAATGTACTTGAGTGTATTCTGTGATCTGTAATATTTTGTGGGGGGTATTTATATGGAGAATTCAATGTTCTACTTAAATGTTTTACTTGGTAATTCACAAGTCTTTTTTTCTTCTCTCATGTTTTAAGGAGTTATAAAACAATATTAATTTACTGTAAAATATTATCACAGTTTGGTGTTAATTGGCACCCCCTCTTACTGTTTGTGTCTATTGTTGTTGCTAATGAGGTAACGGTGTAAGAACAAGGCCTTACCTAGTAGATCTTTATCTCATCACCCACAGCTGCCTCCTACACAGATTCCCCAGTCGTTACTAATAATTAAAACAACTAATAAATATTAAAGAGGCAAAACAAAAGCTGTACTGGGCGGGATTTTACTAGAGCGTAGGGAATTGGTTGTTCCGACCTGTGGGCAACCGCAATCCTTCAGACGTCTCAGTGAAAGAGTGAATACTTTGTTGCTTCCCAGTCTATAAAAGGCTGGCTGTAATAACAGTCTGTCCAATCTGCCTAGCACCTGAACACGTCTATTTTCTTCTATCAGCAAGGATAAAATAAGTCTCTGTATTAACTTTTTCTTAAGCTTGTTGTAAAATCTTTTTACTAGCCTTTATTAATCTACTAAAGTAAAAGTCTGTCATGTTTATATGCTAAGTGTAGAGGAAGATACGTGTCTTCAAATGCTGTTGAAATCCCTGTGTTTAAATCGTTTAAAGTTCGACTTGCAAAAGGAACTCTGTCTCCCCCACATGTGTAGTCTGTGGGGTTGCCATCTGCAAGTGGGACCCTTGGGCCATGGCATCAGTCAGGCAAACACCTTCCTTCCTTCCTTCTTCCCTTCCTCTTTTCCTCCCTCCTTCCTTTCCTCCCTTCCTCCCTCGGAAGAGGAAAGGCAGGATTTTGGTCCTCTCTCTGTCACCTGCTAAAGCGATGGTTTCTGTCTTTCTCTAGACAGAGCAATTGGCTTCTTCACTGGCCACCCATGGAAACTGGGCTGTCATTCAGGGCCAGACTGCCCGGCTTTCTTCACTGTCTGTTTTGTCTTTTAGTCTTCCTTTGTTTCATTCACGGAGGTAAGCGATGAGTGCTGTCCCTCAGGGATCCATACTGGGACCAGTACTGTTTAATATCTTCATCAGTGACATAGGGAGATCGAGTGTACCCTCAGCAAGTTTGCAGGTGACACCACCTGCATTTGACATGCTGGAGGGAACCTAGGTCTCTTCCAATGCAAACCATTCTATGATTCTTTTGTGGAGTAGGAGAGCCGTGTTAGCTAGCTTAGAGAAAGAGGTGTTCCTTATCCTTTAGAAAATTCCTCAACTTTAAAAAAAAAGTCTACATGTATGGAAGGTCTGATGTTACTCGGTCTTCTCGCCTGAAGAGCTGAAAGGAGGCAGGGTGTACTCCAGTTCCACAAATAACCCTTTCTCAATCAACAGTGCCAAAATTCTCAACCCTTCACTCACTCCCTTAAAAAGTAAATAAAAGCTCGGTAATGTTTTAAAAAAATAAGCATAGCAAATACTAAGTTAAAGGGAAAATTACTGAAAAGCAAAAGAAAAAATGTCCCTTTGGAGTGTTAATGTCGTTTGTGTTCAAAAAGGAAGTCATTTTTGATTAACAAGGAGGTAATGTTTCCCCACAAGGGTGGGTCGTAGATGATGAATAAATAATGTAATCAAATACTAAATTAACTTTATTTAAAAACCTTATTTGCATGTTACTTTGTAAAAAGCTTATTGATGTAGTATTTTGTTTACTGTTATTGTTCTGAGGCAATTTTGTAATAAAATGAGAAAGGGAGCACTAACAGCATTCAGTCTTTCAACACAAATGCATATCTATTGATTATTTCTTTTTCTAACAATTCTGTGAGCTTTTCCACCTTTCTGCATCAGAATTTCTTCAGGAACAATTTTTCTTAGCATAATTGAATGTTTCTGAGAGGATGGCATTGTAGAAAATTTTTTGTTCTCCATTTCTGTAGAGAAATTCTCTTTATCGCTTTGTACCACTCAAAGAGAAGCAATAATGTCCAGTTCCTGACACAGTTAGGCCAGGAGAGAGGGTCATGCCTTGCCAAAGGAGAGGAGTGGCCGAAGGACACAGGCTGCACTTACCTTGTCTAGTACAGCACTCCTCTGGGATTTTGATAAATTACAGCAGCCCAATGACGGGGCCAAGGCTGGGGCAAAGGATCAGTGAGATATAAATGGCCCTGCTCTCCGTTGCGCTTTTGCAGACAGTATTTAGCCATGAGGCTTTGCATTCACAGAACGGGAAATTAGTGTATTTTGGTAATACAGTTAGGTCCCGTTTTTGCCTGATCTCCTGTGAAACTGCTGCATTCTGTAACAGGTTTCCAGTGGAAAGGGAGAGAGGGTTGTGGTATTTCTATTCTGCTTCTTGGTGTGCAGCGTAGCAATACCATGGCATTCTTCTGTGATT
This sequence comes from Buteo buteo, assembly GCF_964188355.1. NCBI lineage: Eukaryota > Metazoa > Chordata > Aves > Accipitriformes > Accipitridae > Buteo > Buteo buteo. The sequence continues at coordinate 74,547,227 of NC_134171.1, read as the reverse complement.
TAACTTTAACACTTTTGCTGTGTTTTAAAATTGCATAACTTCATAGAGTATGTCTCCTGAGGACTATATTTAATGGTCCTATGTGATACCAGGAAGGGTTCATTGATAAAACTTAAGAAGATTTAAAATGATGCTTCTCCAAAGGAGCCCATTGCTTCTGATTAACATGAATTGATTTGATGGAAATGTTTCTGTAGCTCACTGGCGGGTCACTTGTGTAGTAAATTAAAGCCTGAGGTTGCAGGCCCAACAATAATTGAATTTATTTACTAGCTTGTGTTTTTGTTTATGAACATGAGCAATGGTTTCCATTACAACCTGTTTGTGTAGCAATATAGCACACCTGTTTTGCAGAAGACAGTATCGTAAAGTACTCACTTGGATTGTCTTGTCTCTCATTGCAGAGGTCGTTGTATCCTGTGCTGTATAAATATAAACAAAAGAGCCAAAGCATATAATATTTCTGGTTTAAATAAAGCAATTAAAACTGGTAGTCACGATAGACATGTTATAGAACGGGGTATCACCTGAAATTTTGTGGAAATGCTGAACATTTCTAAATGATTGATAATCTAAAATTATGGCAGATACAATAAACACATCTCACTACTTAGAGATATTCAAAGCCCTTTATGCTCACAGAAAGCCAGGTCTAAATTGTACTGCAGAGATCAGTGAAATCTCTGATATTATACTACACAGTGGAAAACTGGAAGAGATGGTATTAACATTTCAAAATGGGAGGCTAGTGTAGCTCATACAAGGAATAAAATGCTAAGTAGTGGAATAAATTTGTGGAATAATACTTTTTTTTATGGTAATATTTGATGTGATTTATTTGGAATTGTTGCCAAAGTAATGGTGATGTGTGATACCTGAAAGATAACAGGACTGACATGGTTCTGGTGAAACAGTCAGTGTTCGTTCTTTCATCCCAGTAGATGAATCCGTATAGATGAGGAAAAAGTACTTAATTTTGTGTTAGGTGGTATTTGTGATGCCCTTGTTTCAAACATGAGGATTTCTACCTTGCAAATAGGAGGTACACCCCCCCCCACCCCCCACTTTTCATGGCCAATGGCATAGCCAATGATGCTGTGAGGTGGACATATGTTTTCTTGTCTTTGCATATTCTGTGAGCTAATGCTTAACTGCAGAACCCATGCTTACCTCTGGCTTGGTACTAATAAGTAAGCAAGCTACAGGAGTAGAACAGTTATACTACAAGGATACCATTTTAGGATGCTGAAAAAGGATTACAAAATGGGTACATCTGAAAGTAAGTGTCCCCCATGCGGGGGTGTCGCTTAAAGAACCACTGTCAAAGGTATTAGCAAAAGTGGTTTCAATATGTTGTGAAGGTGCGACGTAACAAACTTCAATGGCAAGGTTCACTCTACTACTGTATGGCACAGTCATTTGAACAGTGATTCAAAACTACCAAGACACAAATCAAAGTTACCAAGGCACAAATTGAAGTTACCATTCTACAAGGTTATGTGTGGTATTGGTCGCTACCAAAGTTCTGCTGTTGGTAAGAGGTCTCTTACCAAAGATGTGCTGTTGGTAAAAGGTCTCTCTGTCTCGAGGAGCAACCTTGCGAGGTGTCCCAGCTCCAGGGGAGATCACCGCCATGCAGCCACGGGGAGAGCTCGCAGAAGGCTCACTTAGGCTCTCATATTTATGGAATAAAGTGGTTGGCTCGTAGTCAAATTACATGCGATGGGAAAAGTATGCATGAGACTCCTTGTACCCACAGCTTGCTTTGTTCCTTGATAAATGAGTCTTGGAAAAGCCACCCACTATTCATGTGTTAATCGCATGATTTGTGTTCCAAGCTCATATCCACCGATGCTCACTGAGTCACTCTGCTCCTTTGTGGGTTTTCAGAGAACAGATTGAAACTAGAGGAGCTCTTGGCCCGGCTATGGCTCAGGGCTTTACCTCCTTTGTAGCCTGTAACAAACTAACTCTACTTTGATTAAGGGGTTGAGTGCCAGCAGATTACTCCATTTGTGGGTGAAACATAGCTAGAAACTACTTTGCTCCTGCAAAAATCAGGTGCCATTGGGTATCAAAACCTTGGAACTGACTTACTGGGGCAAAGTAAGGGAAAAACACTGAGAAAACTCAATGGACTACCCCAGAGAGGTGCTGAGAAGCAGAAATTTGGAGCACTCCCAGGACTTCAGTATTTCATAGTATGGGGAAACATCCATTAATAGCTTTGGGATCTAAAACAGACTGTACTTTCCAACAGGTATTTTGCAGTATGTGGTCCATGTAACCCCAGTGATAACAGCTGCATCTAATGAATGCCCTTATGACAGGCATATCACCATGGAAATGAGAATGGTTGCAGACTACTTGATTTATAGAAATTATAGCTTTAATAAAGCATTTCTTGCTCTTTCAAGTTCTGATTTAATTAGAAAGGAAAGCGATCTGTACAGTGTAGATGCTATCTCCAGCAGTTATTGGAGCCGTATATTAACACAGCTGTTGGCTTGTTTCATCTTATGCTGTGTTTTGAGTGCTAGGCAGATACTAATCTACCTGCCTAATCTCCTGGAGTTGTTACTTTAAGGGTAAACAAAACTTCATAGTATGGTCTGTGATAATATAATGCGGCAATATATGGACATCCTGTCCAGACGCATAGCCATAACTGTGTTAGAAGAAATCTGTAAAGGAAACTACTTCAAATGTGGCTGAACCTAATTTGCACTCTGCCATTAAAATGATTGTGGCTATAAGGTGGGTTTTTTTTAAACGAACTTACTCACTTTCAAGGGGTTTTGTTGTTGTTTTTTATTCAGTTAAGGCCATACTGGAAATAGGGCGTTAGGTCCTCTATGCTCCTCTGAAGCAGTTTCTCAACCCTAATACATATATTTGGAGAGTATGACTACAAGTAATGTTGTACCTTCCCCCTCTTTCTTACAGAGATACAAAGGGTGAGAAGGTCAGAAATTCTGGCTGCGATAGTATCTAAAAATAAATAAAAAACCTTGTAGCACAAGTTCTGTCTGATGGCACTAACAGCTGTTGCACTAATTCATATGCCAAAGTGCCAACAGTTTGCTGCAGAAGTCAAGAGGGGGAGTACAAAACCAGCAATGTTTATACACACACAGAGGAATGATACATACTTACATATGAAAATAAAACACAGTTGTAAATGGTGATACCTAATTTGAAAATACTTGTTTATCTCAATGTGAGATGCATAGCTCAACTTTAGAAATCATTTTAATAGAAGAAATGAAATAAATTAGACCCTAGAGTCTGTCTGACTCCTCTCTCTCTATGTCTCTGCTTAGAAGGATAAACGACATTTTAGAAATTCCCAGATTTGCCAGCTGCTGTGTTCTGAGGTTCACCATATACTACCATTCCCTCCTTTCTCCCTCAATGCTGTGAATGTTTTAATGCAGAAATAGCTGTTAAACTGATCCTAAATAATACACATTCCTGCTACAGTTTCAGAAAAAACCCAAGTCTCCTCTCAAGTGCCATCAGCAAAGAAGGTTAGCATAAATCTAAGAATCAACTGTTGCAAGTAATGAAAGGAAGAATTAGTGCCATAGGCTTAAGTGTGAGACCATTACAAATAATTATTGAGAAAAGCATATTCTTACCAAGTGTTTACACCCTCTCTGTCGTAGTAACTGTGGCCTCCTACAATTAATCATGTTTACTATGAAGCCCAGATCAATCATCTTCATGCCATACATACAAAGTATAGCTATGTTTCTATAGTGCTCAGGACCTAGCCTAATAAACAATATGTATATGAATATGTGTCATGAGTTATTAATCTCAAGCGTATACTATTTCTTTTTTTTTTTGGTGCAGACTAGGAAGGTGAAAATTAGTATTGATGATAGGTCAAGCAATATAACTTCATTTTTAAATTTCTTTGCTGAGAGTGTACTCTTACTACTTGGACTGATGCTTCTGAAACATGTATAGCAAACCTGAGGAATCTATGCTACATGAGTGGCCTTTATAGCCCAACTAGAAAGACTATCGAGTTTAGTCACATCCCTTCCCTTTACAATTATATTAATGGAAAGAGTGATGATGATTGTGGCCAGAGTAGAGGAGCAGAAGTGCTCAAGTATGTCTTCTACCTCGGGAACAGTTTTGTTGACATTCCTGGTAATCAGATTCAAAGACAGATGGAAGAATCGCCTGAAAGGCTTTCGTATGGAAGTGCAACTGCCTTGACATCAGGGCCACAACTGTCATGAATGAGGTTTTGCTGGAGTGGGCCCACAGTATGGCTGAAGGAATACCGCTGAAGCATTTTGAAGGTAGCGTAAGATCCCGATGAATGGACTGATGGTACCGTATTTCAGAACAGCCACTGACTCAGTAAATAGGTTGCTTCTTGGAGGCATGGTGGACTTCAAGCCTTCTTTTCACCTGATTTGGAGCAAGTTTAGATTTGAGCTTAGGTTTTCTAGCATCCTCACAATAGAAATGTACTCTTCTTTCTTTCTGGGGGGTATTTTTGCAGGTATGTCCTCAAGTTTTCGTCTTCATTCTGACTCAGTAGTTGAGAAAGGTGAAACACTTTCATTTTGACATAGACATGACAGTATGATTTACCCTTTTACGTTTGGATTTACCTGGTGTTGCTCCTAATTAAAACACTTTCATAAGTACTGATCAAGGGGTTTACATGCCAGTCACTTTTAAAAATAATATTCAGTACAATCAACAGAATTGTTACAACTGCTAACTAGTATAATACAGTTTCTATTGCGGGGCTATGCAGCATTAATATGCCTTTTAAATGTTTTAAGGAGGAAGAAAAACCTTTCAAATACTTTGAAATATTTCACATCTTTATTTTAGGGAAGACTAAGGCCAATAATAAAGAGGGAAACTGTAGAATAAATGTTTTAGGTGTGGAAGAGAAGAGCAGAATTATCACAGGGTCTGTCAAGAGTTAGAGAGCATGTCCTTCCACTTGAGCTGACTTAAAAGAACTCCTAGAAGTAAGAAACTACACAAGTGTATAAATACGGAAGCAGAAGAGGGAACATAACTGATTGCATTTGATGACAATGTGCCTTAGTGGAAGGACTCAGGAAAGGTCTTAGGACTAAACTGACTATCAATTTGTTTGTTAAACCTGTAATATATGGTTAAGATATGGCCGAAGGTCACTGTTTTGAGCTTATGACAAGCTCGGTGAGAAAGAACTACTTTTAGCACTGAATAGTTAAGATGCTTCTGTACTTACTTGGACTGGTTGTCTGTTTACTATCCATTGTCATTTCTGCAAGCAATGTTGTGTGAGTCCAATACTCTCGGACCAGTTTTTTTGTAGATATCCCACACATGGAGGCTGTAATGTTTAATATAAAATTTACTTCTTTGAAGAAATTTGATCTTACAGGGGATTTTTGGTTTAGCCAAATGATACAAAATATACTGAAAACGCCATACAAATATAAGTTACACTTGGCAAAGTGCAGCAATTGCAATACACGGTTCAATCGCAATACCAAAGTGATCTCCGTTACCGGTCTCTATAATATGCTCACTGTCATGATGCTGGGTGTCCCCATTTGCTGGAAGGAAGACATGGGTTGAAGCAACTCAAGCCCATTGCTCACTTTGGATTTTTTTTAGTTGTTTAGTTTTTATACTTTTGGGCTGAGCCATGTATACGTATAGCTCTGGCTAACTCAGGGAGACATTCACACTCTTTTAATGAACTGAGAGAAACATTTATACCACCAGTGACCCACTCAACCCTTGATAGCTGTTTACCTAAAACGAAGGCCACCTTCTGGTCCCCTTTGTGTTGAGATCAAGTCAGCTTCCTTTGCAAGAGGGGTGGTCAGTCACACCCTGTGTATTCCCAGAGCTTCAGGGGCTCGTGCCCTTGCCCATCTCCTCTGAGCCTTCTTCCATTGCAGAGGTTTACTGGTCAGTCACAAATGTGCAGGTTGTGAAGCACTGGCTGCTTCTTAGGCTGCCTTTAAAGGATAGTGAAGGCATAACCCCAGTGTCCAAATAAAAATACTCTATTCTTAATTTTTGAGCATATAATCTTCAATAAATTCTTATTATTGGGGTTTTAATCTTTGCCAAAGTATGTATCACCTGTTGATGTCTCAGCATACATACATACAGAGGTAATGTATATTACACTGTTGTTTCAGATTAATTTTTCTATTTGTTCGTAAATAAGCATGAGAAGTGTTCAATCTGGGCTAAAAGAATACAATGTAAACCCATTCCATTGTGCTCACTGGTGTTTGCCAATAGAAACTAGGAAAGTTTTTTTTTTGTCAAGTCTCCATCCTGTATTTATTTCAAGATGAACCTTGTGCTTTCAGTTCTTAATAGGCCTTATTTCAGTCACCATAACTTTAAATTTGCCAATGGAAGTATTAGAGGACAAAACAGTGGTTAAACAGTTGTCTTTATTACCTTGCACACATGAGCTTGAATCTCCTGCAAAGACTTCTTATAGAAAAGGAAATCTGCCTTCAGAAGCCGTGTAGCAGTCACATCCCATTCCTTTGTACTTGGGGGGTTATATGGATTCTTCATCTCTCTTTCTTTCTCTCAGGCAAAATGAAAGATACTCTTAGATTTCCAGTATGCTTCATTCTAGGTAGCAAATTTACGCATTGCTAGAAGCATGCAAACATGTCGTCATTATGCGGTATTGTTTTTAAATACATAGTGAACTTCTGGACTAACATAAATATACTTCTAGAAAACCTTTCCCTTATGCAATGCATTATACAAGGGTTTGTTCATGACAGGATGAAAGATTGTCAGCCCACCTAATAAGAAGACCCAAACAGAAAGTTCACTATTTAATATGGTACACATAGGTATATGTACATACAACTGGATTCAATTAATCAGATAAATAGCTAAAATGAATGTAATAGAAAATGTTTTAAGAGGGAAATCTATTAAGAAATTATTAAAAATTACTTGTTTGTGACATTGACAAAAGAAACACAAAATAGAGAACAAATCAGTATTTGTAGAGATGTTAGCAAGGTATGTAAACAAAACCTTCCCATTTCTAAATTCAAAGGGGGTGAGATTTTAGAAGAATGTAGGTATGGTATGATTGATGTATTGAATGGATATATTCCAAAGCAACCAGATGTCATCTGGACCACACAATGCAGGAATCAAGATCTTTGAGCTGAGGATTTGTATCTAAATAGCACAATACATGACTTTGATATGATCACATTTCATTAAATTTTAACATAACATTTAAAAACTGGTGACACGTCAGGAATTTAGGTACAAAAATCATGTATTCCTATGAATAGATCGAATAATAAGATGGAACCCCATGGTCAGTGAACCTCAAATGCTAGACTAGATGAAAGATGCTAACAATAAGGCCAATGAATATTAAATGAAACAAATTATAGGAAAGAAAAAATGAATTAGGAAATTAGTTTTAAACGGGTATCTAATAAGTTCAGTTTAATAGCCAGCTCTTTTTAAATAATATTACGGGCTTTTCAGCTTGCTCACATCCTAATGCAACTCAGCCTTTTTCATTTTAATCTGTGCTTTGATTCATATTCAGATATTGTAGCCATCATGATAAGATTAACATAAATGTAAATAATAATTAAATTCAAGATGGCTTGGACGATTTTTTTAATGATGAATATAATAATCTGAATGTTTCTTGCGTTGGTGGTTTAGGAAATGAATACTCTCAATTTGTCTTATAATAAAAATCTCTTCACTCTTTGTTTAGACAGAGTATCCTGAACTTGGTACGCCTGGATACTACAGCAGTGTTTTTCCTAAAGTTTACATAGGGCAGATGTGGTATGATTCAGTTTGTAAATGACAACATGAGTTTATAAATTAAGAAAAACAAAGTCAGTGCAGAACTGTAACCTAGTCTGAAGAATGCTCTAAATTACCCTGGCATATTTTCAATAAACTGTGTCTACTATGTCTGAGCTGTAATTGGCACTTAAGAAACATTCACAATGTGCTATCTCTTCGTGTATTAGGAGAGACCAAAGAGATACTGGGTTGTTATGTAAAAATTGGTAATTAAGAGCAAGCAATTTTCCAGTTAATTTACATGTTCATTATATATTGAATATTATTTAGTTTTCTGTGTCCTTTTTGTGTCTCATAAAGTTGACCCAAGGGATCCCACACTGTTTAAAGACATATAAATTATAAAATAAGACATATATTTAACTGACTTATTGAACTTTTGTTGTGACTAATGATTCTTCCAGCAATCATTGCATAAGGGAAAACATTTCTTTTTAAGTAAATAATGTTCACTACCTTTTAGAGCTGCTGTCACTGAAAAAAAATTAATGTACTGAAATGTCTACATTCTTTGATGAGCTCTCTGAGGGCATCTTGTAGCTTTAAATTAAACTGATCAAATAGAAAGCGATATACCCTTCAAAATACTTTAACTGATTTGACTACAAAGAAAAATAAAGACATTCCATGTGGTTATGAGAAACTGATGGCAGGCTAAATTTCAAGAAGAAAAGGATTGATTATATTATCAAAATGGAAGTGAAATTTTCCTTATGCAATTTACTAATATATAGGTTTATTAATGAAACACTTAGCTTTGCAAAAAGAAATGTGTCACCTTTACTCACTTAGATGTAGTGGGCTTACACCTTTATTCACTTAGGTGTAGCATAAATCAAGGTTGAAAACTGTATGCATTCCAAGATGAGATATGGTTTCTCTGATAATCTGAGTTTCCCATGGGACTGATGATATTCCAGTTGAAGCTGATGGGAGACTTGCCATTGCTCTAAATGACAGATGCCTGCATATTTTGCAAATCAATTTCTATATGGAGTTTGCTGCTGATTGGATTTTATTTTGATTTTTGAAGGATCTTCTTCACCTTTCATAGCAGCTTCAAAGGTTTTTCAGTGTACTCCATGGTGTATCCTTGTATGAATCATTACTAGCTGCTGCTTTTTATTAATGTGATGCTAAAGTTTTAATATTTTTCATGTACTGATTACTTAGTTTACTAGCAGAATTCAGCCACTTCCAGACCTGACATTTTGCACAGCCTTGTGTTTAATGCTGATGAGAGGTGTGAATAAGGAAAGATGTAACAAACATTGTATATGAATAATATTTTATCTTTTCATGTCCCCTAAATTCTCACAGAGGTGATTTTCAAGCAGGCTTGCAAAGACAGACGTAGTTAAAAAAATACCAGAGAAAATTTTCACCTGTATGTTTTGGCTTTATGCATTTTTTTCCTATATGCGAAGGAAGAAGAGAAAAGTTATTAATTTGCAGTCAACCAAGTAATATAGAAAAGACATACCAAATTCAAGAAACATCATTTATTATTGACATGGACCTTCTCTATCAGTTATATACCAGTACTGTAGTATGTAGACTGCAAGATACAGTGGTGCGTCTCGTAGTGAAAATCAGAGTTTGAGCATAAAAACTGTGGTTTCCTTCCTGAACAGGTTTAGCAAAGTTTCATTTTTAAGCAGTACAAATAATTACAGTTCTCCAGTGGAACTACGGAGACTGTTGTATTAAAAGGCAAACTAGAATGAGACACAAGATGAATTTGAATTTTTAGTATCTAACAGCATTGAAAAGTTCCATTTTTACCTCTTATATTCAATAGTTTTGAGAAATTAAGTAAACACCTTGATCTTTTACAGCAATCTGTATATTCATTGTCTGTTGCCAGGGATTTGGCATAGTTTGCTGTCGATAAAGCTGATCTCCTGTTTTCCCATGTAAACCCACGGGTTTTTGTTATATGGGGATTCTGTGGGATCCATGCAGACAGGTTAATTTGCCTCAGCCTTACAGAGTAATGCATAAAGCACTCTAATACCTACATCTCTCTTCATATATACCTAGTTCATTTTTTTCCTCTCTTCATTTGTTTGAGTACATAATACATACAATGGATATAAAGCACTATCAGTGTAGTAATCAAATAGACTTTTCATTGCTAGGGTAATTGCTTCCTGAGTGATGATCATAGACCTTCTGTCTAGCCCTGTATCCCTCCATCCGCATTACATTTCATTACTTGGGGAAGAATTACATGGTCTGGAGTATTCTTAGAAGGCCAGCGAATCTAGGCTGAGTGAAATTAAGTAAAAGGCGTGTTTTAGATCTTAACTGTGAAATCCGGATCTCATTTGAAGTCAATGACAACATCTCGGTTGAAGACAGTATTAAAAAAAAAAAAAAGCCTTTTGAGAAAAAAATGATCCTACTAACACTTCCCTCTCATGTAAATTAGCAGAGTTTCAGCGCTTAGATCTCTCCGGAGTTCTGTGCAAGGAAATGCAAAGTTTGTCAGAAAAACAGATATCAAAATTTATAGGGTACTTTAAAAATTAAAACCAATGCCCCGGATTCTGCTTCAACACTTACAGTATTTACAGAGCAACCTAGAGTTCAGTTTAAAATTCTTACAGTGTGAGTATGGATTTGGTAAGGAGGGAGCTGCTACCTGGCTTAGGTTAAGGTTCCAGTGGTCTCAGGAAGGAACTCTTCATCCAACATGTTGCATTAATTTAGTTTACATATACGGAAAAGTAGCATAGTGCCTGAAGTGGAAAGAATTAGTTGTTCTCATATTCTTAAATGCAGGTGGAAAAGCAAAACACTTCTCAGAGACTTGCTTTAGTAGTGCAATCTCAGAACAGATATGAAAAATACCTAAACTCCTCGTATGAAGATATTGCAGTAACCTACAAGAAATCAAAGCAGCATAGTTGCTAGTATTTAGCTAATTTACTGTATGGGTAATGAATGTATCAGACAAAACCCACTCAAAACAATAGTACCTACAAAATATAAATTTTATGTACTGCCATTGGTAGATGAGAAGTTAACAGCCTAAAAATTAAACCTCTCTCTTTAAATTTAGTGTAAGTGTTAATTAAAGAAAAAGGAGCATTGTCACTTCTTCACGTCCTTCCCAGGGGTCTTTATCTGCTATCTATCATGCTTTTACGTGAAGTATTAAAAATTCTAGAGTTTGAAGATCAGTCTAGTGACACAAATCAACACATTATCACTGCCTTCAGTCTGAACCAAGATGTACGAGTATAGGGTAATGAGAAAGGTCTTGCCTCGTAAGTTCAGCGAAACCCATACATATATTCAGACAGTGTCTGACTCCAGATGTTTCTAGCAAATGTGGAAGAAGGCAAAAAAAATCCATTAAAGATTCAATGCTGTGCCTCAGTAGTATATCATCTTCTAATTCCAAGAGCAGTTGTGATTTTAGAATCATAGAATCGTTTAGGTTGGAAAAGACCTTTAAGATCATTGAGTCCAACTGTCAGCCGTGCCCACTAAACCATGTCCTGAAGTGCCTTGTCTACATGCTTTCTGAATACCTCCAGGGATGGTGACTCAACCACTTCCCTGGGCAGCCGGTTCCAATGCCTGACAACCGTTTCAGTAAAGAAATTTTTCCTAATATCCGATCTAAACCTCCCCTGCCGCAACTTGAGGCCATTTCCTCTCATCCTATCTCCAGCCACCTGACAGAAGAGACCAGCACCCACCTCACTCCAACCCCCTTCAGGTAGTTGTAGAGAGCGATAAGGTCTCCCCTCAGCCTCCTTTTCTCCAGGCTAAACAGCCCCAGCTCCCTCAGCCGCTCCTCATAAGACTTGTGCTCCAGGCCCCTCACCGACTTGGTTGCCCTTCTCTGGACACGCTCCAGCAACAAAATGTCTTTCCTGTAGTGAGGGGCCCAAAACTGAACACAATAGTCAAGGTGCGGCGTCACCAGTGCCCAGTACAGGGGGACGATCACCTCCCTGCTCCTGCTGGCCACGCTATTTCTGATACAGGCCAGGATGCCGTTGGCCTTCTTGGCCACCTGGGCACACTGCTGGCTCATATTCAGCCAAATACCTGCTGTTTATGTCATGTGGAGGTAGACAGCTTTGTTCAGAAGCTAATAAACAGAGACCTGATTAGCCATGTTGCTGAGTATCTTATGTATTATTTCCTCACATAGGAACATACAAGAAGATTTCCAGTATAGGTAGTTTTCCAAAGCATAGTGTTCAATGAAGGGTATGTTTAAATGGAGCTTTATTTTTCTTTTTGTTCACATTCAAACTGCCTACAAATTCTTTAAAAGGAACTCCTCTTGATTCTTAATACGTGTTGAAAAAGCATTTAAAAGTTGGAAATAATACATTTTGAGAGTTCCAGAAGTTATAAGACTGTGCTTCTTGCCCAGAAGATTTGGGATTTTACAACATATAAAGGAGATTGCATATGTAGAAGTTTCAAAGAATCGCTCCTCTGTGTGACCAAGTATGGGAAAAAATGTAAGCCTTGGAGTTTTTCTATAGTAATAACATACTATAGTAATAACATTTCTTTACGTAAAAGGCAGCGTGAATCACCACAATATTAACTTCATGCAGTAATTTATATCTTTGTAAAGGAATTGCAAAGTGGATGCAAAACTCTGTAGCAAACTTCCTCATCTCCTTAGACCTTTATTCTCAGCTTGGCTGGTATGAGCATTATGTAGCTAAGAGGAGAGAGCCATGAGAGTCTTCTGTGTCATTTATTCTTCATGATGAGCGCAGGACAGTAAGATTAGTCTCTTGAAATGTTCATCTGACATAGCATAGCATGGGACAAGCATAACTCCCAGCAGTCTGAAGATCTAATAGGCTTAAAACATTAAAAAAGAGACAAGGAATAATATGGCCACCCTACCAGTCAAAAAGTTAAAATGACCCAGGAAGGTTTGGAAGCTTCAGGAACATAGACACTTGAGGTAAAGTGTTTGGAGATGCCCTCATACATATTGAAGTGTTGTCACAAGGTCCTTGGCATGAGTGCACTGAAATGTAAGTAGGTGATTTCTGAACACATTAAAAAATAACAATGCAAAACCTGCAGCTGCGCTGTCTTTGGCTGAAGTATCTGAGCTTCCTTCATATGAGTGTATTGCTTTGATCAGAAAAGATTGATTTTTTGTTTGTTTGTTTATTTGCTAGTTTTCCAATCATTGTTAAAAACAGTTCCCTCTTTAAGGAGCAAGGACTGGCAGCATGTCAAAATCTCAGTGCATTGTTATGCAACTGGCATATGTACTAGGAAAAAAAATATAAATCACATCTGTGATGCACTACTGCATGTCAGATATGCTTTTCAGAGATAAGAGAATCCCATTAGAAATGCTGATTTTTCACAATTATTATAAATCATGACCAATATTCACTGAATACTAAAAATTCAGTAACAGCGTACACCATTTCAATGATACTGCCTCCAGAATTGATGCGATGCTGAGTTACCGCCTGGCAGCCCTTCAGAGTAAGGATATTTTTAATATCTCAGGTCATGTAAAACTAAACAGGTTAACCTAAAACCCTGTGCACTATCATTTGTACAAACTGCCAATAACCATCACAAGGTAAGCACTTTTCTCCTGTGCTAAGGAATGCCACTAAGAGGATCATTTTTCTTCTCTTCTTGGATGAATCCAATTGTTTCACTCAATGGGGCTTCAATTCAGCTAACAGCATTCTGTGCACTCAAAGATAAGATATGACCAGCAGCAAAATGTAACACAGGTCTACTAAGAAATTCTTTAAATTCATGGTTCTTACTGTATACCACTCTTACTAAATAATCAAATCCACATATATGTATACATATACATGCATATACAAAAATCACTGGTATTGAGAAATAAAAATACTACAGAATTTTAATTTTCCTCAGCATTTTAATATTCCTCTGTAATCTGAGAATCTTTCAGTCAGATTGTGAATGTGAGAGGCTAGAATTTGCTAAAAAATGGATGTCATAATATTCCCACAAAGTGTATGTAAAGCTTTAGGCCTTTTAAAGTTGCTGCATAACATCTCAGAGAGAGAAAGACTGTTAAATAAATATGGGGCATGTGTCTGTGTTTCTTGTATTCACCTATATATTCTACATGTTAACGACGCACATGTTTCATAAGATATGCATTCAAATAATTTAAGGAACTTTGTGTAGATATATATATTAGAAAATTAAGTGTCTGAATTAAGCTCCCTATGATATTTTAAAACTTGCAGAAATACCCATTTTTCAATTTGTCACTGTATGATGTACTTCTATCCATCATTTATCAGCAGTGTGTGCATAACTATACACACAGCTTTGGAGGAAGAGACTGTTCAGAGTAATGCACTTGAGGCGTTTTCTTATTGCTAGGAGGGGCTTACTTTTGCTTTGTTCACAAATTTCTTGTTTAAATGTTTGGAGAGTGGAGAAGTTGAGAGTGTGATGTGATGTGTGCAGGAACTGGGTTAGAGCTAGGAGTCTGTGCATCGTGGCCAAGATTATTCCTAATGACCACCTGTCTCCATTCCCTAGCCATGGAGATCTGGTGCGGAAAGAAATACAAAGGCTTTAGGAAATACTAGAAAGACAGATAGAGTATACTCCCAGTCATCCAAGCTGTGAATTAGTCATGCCAGGGAGGCAGAAAAGCCTCACAACCCTTAGAGCCACTAAAATTATTACTGAAGACTATATGTATAGACCATATTGTTTCCAATGATAAGATATCTGCCTTCTTATAGCAGATAAGTGGTTAGTGGCTGTAGGAGGCCTAATTAAGTGAAGCACAGTGTTATGTGAGCCTACATATCCAACTCTGGTCCAGATCTTGTCATGTCTATTCTAATAACTTGCCTAAACAAGCATGGACAGGAGGCTTTTCAGCAGCCTGAGTCTGTAATGGCTGGAGATGAGTCAGGGCTAATGTGCCATGTTAGAGATGAGATGATCCTTACAGAGAGCCACCTGGAAAGCTCTCCTGTGCACACTTCCACTCATTGGGCTCTGAACAAGCTAACTATCCCTGGCCCAAAATGATTTTATGAATTTGGGCTGCATTTCCCCATAGCTAATAAAACCTCTTAGGGCACAGTTTACTGGGAAACAGCTGCAAGAGCTCGTTGGGTCCAGGGCAGCCAGATCCAACAGACCAACCCTGCGCTCCATCCAGTAAGCCTGGCTGAACCCGAACTCTTTCTGAAAATACTGAAGCTCTTGTCCTGTGCTCCCCAATACATGATGATTCAGGGTTTTAATCTGCTAGTCCCCTATTACCCTAGGCAATTACATACTGCCTAATGCCTGTTATTTTCTGTGTGTGGAATGGTGCAAGTTTGACTTCTCAAACGGGCATTTCCCAGATTAGTAGCTGTCTTCATTTATTTCTAATGCACAGGTTTAAACTTAAGAATCCCTCATTTAGCAGTTGCACCTCTACTATGAAATTTTGCCATGCATGCTGCAGGGAAAAAAGTCCTTAAGGATCTCAACCAAGTTCTCTTGATGCATTTGTTTTCTCCTTTTTGTTTTTTTGAACTGGAGTTGGCTAAGACCTTTGTTTATCAAAATCAGAAATAAAAGGGAAGCTTATAAACTGCCCATTTGTATAATGAGCCTGTAATTATGTTAGCATTCAATTTTATAGTCAAATTAGAGACAATTTCCTTTATTCAGCACTGAACTTCACTTACACTTTCCCAGCATCTATAATGAAAAAATAAAACTCCCTACATGTCACCCATTCGTGCACTTAGTTGCTGGTTTTGTGACAATTCTCACACAAAAACCTCTTTTCTGGTCATTCTGAAAGTTTATGGATCAGGAAGAAAATTGCCCTGAAGATTCAGCTGAGGATTCCTCTGCAATAAATGAATTTCCAGGTGATATAATCCAACACAGTCTTTTTCTTTCCTTCTTGTACCTTCATGTTAAGTAAGATTTAGCAGAAGCAAATGTCAAGGACATAAGTGAAAACTTACTTTCTTGAGGTCTTGGACTGGAGTCTTGGACCTCTGCAGAAATTTTCAATCAATTGCAAAATTTTGATTCACTTAGAAGAATAATGTGGCAAAAAAGCTATTTCTGTCCTGACTGTGCTTCCATATGCTGAGAGTAGTCTGCTGCATGTTTAGTGCTTCCTCAAAAAGAGAGGGAATTTTTGAGCTTGAGATTTTTAGAAATACCTGAGGAGCATGTCTCAGTTTTGCGTTTATCTCTGCAAATATTGTAGCCCATTAAAATGATCACAAAGTACTTTCAGGAATTGAAGTGTGACAACTGAAAAAATATATATGAGGTTGCAGTAGCTATGTTACTTCCTTTTTATATTCCTTTTTCCTAAAACTCCAAATCCAAAGTAGACTTAATGAGTTTAATCTTTAATCACACATTAAATTCCACAGAAAACATCAAAACTGGCAGAGCCCGTGCTACTTCACATGAGCTGAATTTACTGGCATAAGTGTTTAAGGGATAGAGTAAATTCTCTGTCTCTCTCTGCCTTTGTAAGAGCAACTAGCAGTGCAGGGGAAGGTGGAGAACTGACAGGAGCTTATTGGCTTTACTAGCATCCCCCTGATTACCCATAAGAGACATGGCTTTTGATGAATGCTCTGAATATTAAGTACTTGATTTCCTGTTTGCCTTTAAATTTTGACACAATGTAATCTTTCAGAAGTGAAAACAAGTAGGATCTGATCTTGGGTTTTAATCATTGACATATTTTTCCCTTATCGAATCTCATTATTATTTCCCTCATGATTTCCTAACATCCACCTTTGTAGCATGTGCGATTACCTCCTACAACTTACAACATTACCACCACTGGGGTACAGATCTGCCCCTGAAAAAATGACCT
Organism: Buteo buteo; assembly: GCF_964188355.1. Classification (NCBI taxonomy): domain Eukaryota; kingdom Metazoa; phylum Chordata; class Aves; order Accipitriformes; family Accipitridae; genus Buteo; species Buteo buteo. Next base: position 74,530,486 of record NC_134171.1, on the reverse strand, counting down.
GATTTTGTGGATCTCGCCTGTAGTCAGAAAGTAGAGCTGGTTTTGTGAGCCATCGTTAAATCTTGGTTTTTCCTTCTCAGCTTTCAGTTGTTTTCTGCTACCTCTCCTTGCTTTGCATCTGCCTTAAAAAGTGCTCAGACAATTTGTTTGTAAATACAGCAAGTCATGATAGCAGTAATCTAAGTAATATGTTCTCTCACAGCACGAGGCCCTGAACTCATTCTCTCTTCACAGTATTTGGTAACATAAAAGGAGTTGGGTTCTGATCGGCTTTATTTTAAGAGACTAATATTTTATAACTTTGAGTTGGGCAGAATTCCAGTAAAAAATAACTTTCCCTTATAAAATTCTGCAGTAAAAATCAACTTGAAGTTTTATGAATAACTTTGCTTTGGCTGCTACTCTAGGTTTTTCCTATAACCCTTATGAGAATGTTCTGAAGAATTTTCTAGAAACTGGTCACTTTATCACAGAGTACAATATACAAATACTCAAAATTATATAAAATTATTACTTTTAAGGCTCTTCTAGAATCAGTATAGATGCATATGAAATTCCTGGGTTTTAATTCTTTCTTGGGCTTATGTCTATTTTCATTTGCAACAGGCATCTCCATCATGGATCGTTTTACAGTTCAAGGTGTAGTCCGAGTTGACTGACATCAAGAAATAAAAGTGAGATAGCTTATTTAATTCACTCCAGTTTAAGTTATCAAAAACTTCTCACTACAGATGATTTAAGTTACTTTAGAATACCTAAATCAGCACTTTCTTCTCCTATTTCAGCTCCTTTCTCTCTGTTTTTTCTCTTCTAATACATCCATTTTCTTTCTCTATTAGTAACAAGTTCTCACCTATCACTTGGATATTGAATTGAGTTCAAATGGGTCCAAATGCTCTTTTGAATCATGTTGAATATTGTCTGGAAATCCCAATGAAGATAAATTCTCATCTTTTTTTTTTTTGACAAGTTGCATGAGAAAGCTCTGAAGAACTCACTAGAAATCAATAATTTCTGTAGACCTTTTTTTCTGAAAGGAGAAGAAGTTGCCTTTTTAGCTTTCTCACTCAATGTTCTTCTTAGCCCTTTTGTCTAGCTATCACCTTGGCATAGGTGCAGGGCTAATACAATTTTTCCCTTACTGAATTCCTCAGCTAAGGATCACTGAATTGTAAGAGTCCTCCTTCAAATGATCTGTTTAGTGGCAACACCCCTACCATACTCCCTGTGCTGTCTGCTGCTGCGATGCTAGACTGCCTTGCTTTTAGCCCATTATGAGAGTCTTCTGGGCTGGTAGGAGTAGCTGTATGGCTGTATTAACCTGCATGTTAAGATTCCCACTTTCTATGACACACACTGCAAATACTGCAAGAATATTCTTGCTTCTGCAACCCTTGGCTCTTGGGGAGTAGCTTGCTCGGAAACGAGACTCAAACTATTTTGAGCCTTAAACAAAGACTGACATTTTTAAAAAAATTACACAGACCAGTTACTAGCTTTTGGTTTATTATGCCGGTCATGATAAAGCTATTTGCAGTGTTTTCAGTTCCATGGCAAATACCTTATCTCATTTGTTTTCTTCTTGCTTACTTTTTAAGGAATTGTGGTTACTGCATATGTAGATTGCATTTCTGGTAAGAAATCTGATATGTAACCGAATGTTGGATGAGGATATTTGCCATTTGACTGCAGATATCACTAAGCCGTTAGTACGTAATTGGTGAAAAAGAGACCTCAGGAAAAAGCATTGCTCCTGTTTCTCTTGCTTGTAATCTGCTCTGTTCACTCCATTGAAGAACAACAAATTAATAAAGAGGAAAAGTCTCAGTATTCTGAATAACTGTGCCTGTGCTAGCCTAATTTACTGGCTAATCCTTCTTTTCCTTTTTTTTCTGTAATGGATTTTAAAGAAATATCTAGACAGTTCCCAAGCATGAGTTTGATGAAGGTAAGAACCTTTCTTAACTTCGAAGCGTGAGCACAATTTTAAAAGACAGTTTCAGTCCAAACAGAGTAATTTTCAAGGTATGCTAGATAACTGCAGGAACGATGACTGTGTTAGTCATCCCCCTTTTACTCCTGGGATGAATTCCTGTTGTTCACATCATTAATGTGTTGAAGTAAGTTTGCTTGTGGATCATAGCTGTAAGAACTGATTTTGAAAACAAAATCTAAGTCCTATTTATTCATCAGCAACTTTTGACTTTGCTCTGTTTTTTCTCCATCCTCTCCTCCACCTCATTACCTTCCTTCCAGCTGTCCCAGCCCAGACATCTGGAAAAGCTGCCCCTGAGTGAAGTAGTGACCTAGTGCAGTGGCTTCCCCAGACCTGTAGTTCCAGAAAGGTGAAATGGCCTCTCAGAGATATCAGTTTCCAAATGAATTATATCACCCTCTTCAACACCCATCAGCTGCGTTCTGTGTTCCTTGCATGAAGTCAAGGAGGATTTTGGTATATAGAATTTGAACCCTTAATAGAACAGTTTCCTTGTCGTCACATGGAAGAATGATTTGCTGTTTTAGAATAGGCTGGGGAGGAGGAGAATCAAAATGCTCTGCAATTAATTCATAAGATCTTCAGAGGTTCGCCTGGCAATGAGTTTGAAGAAGAGTGATTTACAATGTAGGTAGCACTAGAAAGCTATGATTTTTTGCTGATGTGGTCTTGTAATGTGGTCTTGTAAAAGAGCTCTCTTTCGTTCCTAAAGAGGTTATTTCAGAGCAACATTTACATTTATAGTATTGATTAAATAAATAGATAGTTGCCAAATACATCTGTGTAATAGTTTCATAAATAACGGCTGCTGCTCTATAATTCCCATATAATGCAAAGTGCATATTTGGTCTTTGAAAGAGGGAGAGATGGACTACAGGAACAAAGCTTCTAATAATTACAGTGGAAAAGAATATAACATAACACAGGCAGGTTTCTGCCCCTCTATTAATGCTTTGCAAAGCTGAGATTTTCTGAGCCTTCCATGGCCATTATTGCTTCAATCTTAACATGAAGGGTTCAATAAAATTTTACTCAAATCCTGCTTTTTTGAATATTACAAGGTGACATAATAACTATGGAGACAGATTTCAAATTGTCATGTAAATTTCCCCAGCATTAGCTTTCAAAGTTTATTATTGCTTTATAATATTCATTGCTCTTAAGCTTCTTATTTATAGAGGCAGTGTATGTATTTGGAATAACTGTGGTAAACGGAGAGATTAAGGTAATATTTCTTCTACCAAATCTCTTTATTTGAGAGCCCATAAAAAGCTAGGGTTTGTAATTTATTTTGTTATTTATTTACTTGTGTTTGTGTATGTGTGCGTGTATTTTAATTTCAGTCAGTACAAGCGCTTGCAAAGCAGAATTGTTACACTTGTCCCAGGCCATCAGGAATCCTTGGAAACTAATCCTGCAAATACATGTAAAATACTACAAAGGTTCACGTACATACCACAAGAAAATAGAATGTCATTGAGAGCTTTAAACAAATATCCCCTATCCTTCCTTGCAGTTTCACGACAGGATGAACACATTTTTTATGAAGAAACATATTACACACCCTCTCAAAAATACGATATTCACTATTTTATAGAGTACATTTCCATAACGTTAGTAGATAATATGGCAGTTCTGGACTGAACTTGCAAGACATATTTTAAAGTTGAACTTGCAATATTTGTGTCATGCTGTCAGTGCAAAACTTCTGTTCTTTCTCACAGTTATGAATGATACTTATTTCATTGCATTTCATGCGTATTTATCTCTGTGATTTGCAAAGTATATTGTATCTGTATTTCCTCTTGACCGGCATAGTCTGTGCGCTCTAGGAAGTGTGATCAGAAAAGAGAGAGTCTTCTAAGCTATCAGTTATGTCAGAATGGGATACAGCGAGGGCAGATGTGGAATTATTTTAATTATTTTCTAACCCTGTATATAAATCTTCTGCAAATCCAAAATATATTGTAAAGTTCTTTATAATTTTGAAGGTATTGTAGAAACATTAAATATCAATATTTGAATTAAAGATGCATTTCAGTGCTTACTCTTCTTCTGTAAGTGACAGCTGGTCTCTCTTAGCTTTTTGATTTATCTAAGGATAAATCACAGGTTACGTATTTTTGAAAAGTATAGTCAGTATGATGCAGGAGAGCATGGCTTTACTCCATTCAGAAAGCAAGTACAATTATATCTACTTTCCCATTGGACAATTATATACATATTTATATAGGTATGTGTGTGTGCAGGTGTGTTTACACATGTAGCTGTGACGGAATGAAAGCAGGGCAGTGAAAGAAAGTAAAACTCCAAAGGGAATGCTAGCTTCCTGTAACTCTTACTTAATTGGTCATCAGAGAAGCCTGGCGATCTCAAGTAGTGATACTCAAGTTCACTATGCAAGTTTGCCACATTCAGCAGACAAGGCAGGCACCCCATGCGTTCTTTCTGAAATGGTATAAAATTGTTCAGATGCGCCTCAGAAAAACTGCTGTCTTGAGCCTATAGAAGTGCACAGGATTAATTCACCCATGTAAGCCAAGTGTCTGATCTTGGGAAATCCTGGGTCTGGATGAGACAAACCCCAAATAGAGATTTGCCTCATTGTTTTGCAATACTTCAAGAATCTTTCTAATATTGTCCTGGGGAGATTCCCATTCCAATTTTCTACTACTTCTTCCCATGCTTGCTTGCTTGCTTCCTTCCTTCCTCTTTCCCTTTCTTTTTCTTTCCTTTCTCCTTCCCCCCTTTGGAAAATGTCAAACATCATCAAGGAGGTTTTCCTTTGAATGGGCGATCTTCCAAAAGCACACAGGATTCTGTCAGCTCTGTGCTTGAAAGTATTACTGCCTTAAACATATTGTGTCCTGACATAAAACTGTTTGTGTTTTTTTTTTTTTTAAATCTGCAGTCTGTAAATGATTCTGTGATGCTATCTTTTGAGTAATGCATGAGAGGGATGCTCTGATGTGCTATTCAAACATGAGTTCATTCTAAGTCAGAGGCACTAGTGCTCAGGTAATAGATATTTTTATATGGGACAAATGCTGTTACAATGGTTGTATAGATAAAAATGTTCATACTAGCTGACCAAGAAAGACAGGAATTCTATTATTTAATAACTATGACAAAGAATCATAAATACCACAAAGCATGCAGTGTGGTAAGGAAATTAAATAGAAAAGGAATGAGATAAGAAAAAGAACATATTTTCCTGTCGGTTCATATTTACTTAAATTTTTATCTCTGACCTCTCTATAAAGCAAGATTTTCATTGTTCAGTCCCTGAAGAGATATGTTCTACTCTTTCAAATGAGAACAGAAGCAATGAAGCAAACATGAATGCAACCGCTGCCAGTTGGCCCAACCATGGAAAGACACTTTGTCTTGATCTGCAGCACCAGAATACCGGGGAGCTGCGAGGTGCGATAGGCTCTGGCTAACCCACATATGCAACACTCATCGTACCTTTTGCACCCTTTAAGAAAGCTGGAGTTGTCATTAATCAGTCTTCAGGAAGCCTGGCACAGTCGCCCCCAAAAGCAGAATGAATTCTGTGATCTGGATATTAAAATCCCTGATTAAATTAGATATTATCTTAACGTAGCTCATTATGTAAGCTTGTTACTCTTTGAACTAGTTCATTTCCTGTATAATTTTAAAAATGAAAATGTGTTGGAGAATTTTCCCTCAGAAACCAAGAAAAAAAAGAGTATCAATACAAAAAATCAAGATACTCTGTATTCTGTGGTCACTTTTAGACTTTCGGATTGACTTAGAATGACTAGTTTCCTCATGCTCCTGCTCTGCTGCCTCCTTTTTCCAACAATGCAGATGAATTTATAACTTCCTTTTTTGTCTAGAAAATCTCTTGGAAGTATTTTTCAATGTATGTTATGCAAACATTTTACGGAATTTCCTGGATTTGCAGCTATTTCAATGTCTCAAAAATGGGCAATTTGTCAAAAAACTCGAGCAAACGATGCAAGGACTCTCAGAACTTTACATTGATGGTAAATATTTTGGTCAGCTGTGTTCATAGTCTCTGGACATCATTAGAAAACTGGGAGCAATACAGCCTTGGAAGAATGCTGTCTGCAGGTCAGTTACAAACTCAGCTTTTTGCAGCATATTTTACTTTTTAAGATCCATTATGGATGTATTTGCAATATCTTACACAGTTATAGAAGAAGGAGTTGCAGTTTCAAGACACATTAAGGAAATCCAAAGCAAATGCTAGAAACATGAGCTTGAAGTAATGTTGCCTTATTTTTCACACAGTACTTGTGAAAAGGCCTTCTCAGGTTTGATGCTCTGTTGAAACTGTTGTTTCACAAAATCAGGAGAAAGGCCAGCCATGAGTTTTTCTTATTCTTGGTTACTTACAGAGATTTTGGTTAGTAAAACCAGACTAGGAGTCTTCCAGAAAACTCATAAAAATGTGCTCTTTGTGATCAAGGTGGAAGTACTGTGCATGCTTCCAATATTACTGCAAAATGTGGTAATGCGGGAAATCAGAGGAGCTCTAAAATCAAATAGATATTAGTTAAAACAATTTCATCTCTTACTAGGTTTCTTTTGCTTCTAAGGGAGTGTCGTGGTTTAACCCCAGCCAGCAACTAAGCACCACGCAGCCGCTCACTCACTTCCCCCCCATCCAGTGGGATGGGGGAGAAAATCAGGAAAAGGAGTAAAACTCCTGGGTTGAGATAAGAACGGTTTAATAGAACAGAAAAGAAGAAACTAATAATGATAATGATAACACTAATAAAATGACAACAGTAAGTAATAAAAGGATTGAAATGTACAAATGATGCACAGGGCAATTGCTCACCACCCGCCGACCGACACCCAGCCAGTCCCCGAGCGGCCAAAAAAAAACTGCCTCCCCCCCCTTCCCAGTTCCTAAACTAGATGGGACGTCACATGGTATGGAATACACCGTTGGCCAGTTTGGGTCAGGTGCCCTGGCTGGGCATGAGAAGCTGAAAATCCTTGACTATAGTCTAAACACTACTGAGCAACAACTGAAAACATCAGTGTTATCAACATTCTTCACATACTGAACTCAAAACATAGCACTGTACCAGCTACTAGGAAGACAGTTAACTCCATCCCGGCTGAAACCAGGACAGGGAGTAGTTGGATGAATTCTTATTTTGTCCAGATGTGAATTCAGCACACACTCTTCTTGAACACCTGCTTTCGGGCAGATGCTGCTAGCCTCGGCTGTGACATTGATACGGTACATGGCAGTGGGTGTGTGAGGTTCTGCCTCGGATACTATGGCTCTCGGGTTATTTCCAGCACCAGGAGGAATCCACTTGGATATCCCCTAATTTTAATAGTTGATCATGAGTTAGGAAGCCAAAATGAAGAATTCCATTTGCTTAACAGGAAGAAATAAAGAACTGGATTTGAGATGGACATTTTGAAGGGGGCCACGTATGTTCAGTTTCCATCTTCATATTTAATAATTCTGTACTCGCCCTAAAATGATTTAGCATAAAAATGTATTGCATTCCTTTCTTCCTTTCATTTTGGATTAACCTATGTCACCGCATTTTAGGTAGCTGTAGCTTCTGGTTTTGCTGTAGAACTCCCTAATGATAATATGTCTATGTGTGTATGTGTGTGCTTTAATGCTGTTTTCTTTTCTCATCAGCATAGCATAGCATAGTTGCATGCATTGTATCAACCTCAGTACGTGTGGTCTCTTTATGCTACAGATCAAAAGGAAGAGAAAAGAATGGAAAATTTATTTTCCAAAGTGTTAGTAAAAAGCTTATTTCCCCAGAATAATGGAGTCCAGGTAGCTGGCAGGCAGGCTTTCGAAACGTCAGATCTCCTGAGCTGGTACACAGTTTCAATTCAATAATTATTCTCATTCCCACTATGCAGCTACTCAGCAGCAAGCGGTGCATCCAAACTGCACCCCATGATTAGAATGGCATTAAAAAAGAGGGTGAGAGAGCTCTTCACCTACTCACCAATTTTCTTTCTTGCAGTAAAGACTCAAGTTCATGTTGCTGAAAATAAACAATTAGGAAATGAAATTGAAGACCCATGTGGCCTTGTGATTCAATACCACTCTGAAATAAAAATTGTAACAATTCAGTGTAATAATCTGCCTGATGCAGTGAATGAGGTTTAAAGTCCTTAGTCCATGGCAATGCTCCAATAAAATTAAAAAACAGTGTAAGGTTCCTTTGGGCACGCTTGGCTGTATTAGTATGCGGTGACAAGTACCGACAAGGCATCTATAGCAAGTGCTGTTGGTTTCGTTTACAGGCCTGCCAATAGTGGCTAGCAATTGCCTATGAAAAGCCATTATACACTGGCCCATAAAGCCACACAAAATTTTCATTATGTTTCACTTAAAAAGTGCTTGTTTTGCAGGATAGAGGCCACGTCAATAAAATGGATTGGGTGTCACTTAAACCAAGTGACGTGCTAATCTCCTGGAGGCCCTGTGTCCTTAATCTCTACAGGACACAAGTCAGTTTAGAAGCATGAGCTGTTCTCACAGGTAGCAACTATTGAGCTCTTTAATGTAAATTCAAAGGAAAGCTTATCAGTGTGTTTCAGAAATTGCTTCAGTGTGGTTGCTGTCCACGGGAAAAAAATCCCCACACTTCCCCCAAAATCCCTGGGCAACTTCCAAGCTTTCACTGTGCCCGTGAGCACCTTTTAATTATAAAGAAATTGTTTTTGGTGATACGTGCCCTGTGACCAATTGGATTAGAGGCATTTCTTCTGGCTATTATTAAGCTAACTTGACTATTGCCCTTGTGTAGCTAAGCATGATCAAAATACAAAGTATGGGAGAGCATCTCAATTATGAACCATAGTACAGTGCTCCTGCAGTCTAAATTCTTCAGTTCATTAAAAAAAGCTTCAATGACTAGTAATGCTGTAACGAAAGGGCAGAATAATAGGCACAGGATCAAGGATACTTTAGCTTATGGGGATGAGTTACAAAGGGTATTGAAAGATTCAGACTTGGCTTTTTAACATTTCAGTAGGCTGGTCATTATTAGACAATAGGTCGGGCCATTGGAAACCTGTAGATAATCTGCGATTCCTTAGAAGGATGTGAAGAAAAAGAACGAAGGTCTTCTTGGAATGACTGTAATAATCTGCTAAACATTATATGATACTAAAATACATTTTCTGGTGTATATTCCTTCCCTATTTGTATTTTTCTGCTCCCTCTGCTAACTAAGAATTACTAACACATTTCATACATGCTATAAATTAAAGCCAGTTACTTTTCGCTTCATTTGAGCAATAGCGAGTTTTTCACTAGAGAACTGATCCATGAATCAAAACCAGTTCTTCAGAGCTTGTAAGTTAAAGTCAAAACCAAGGAGCAGAATGCTCATCTGTTTTTCTGACATTCTGATCTATCTCACTCTGAAATCATGAACTGAAACGAGTGTAAATGGATGGGCTCCATTTATTCTTCCATCGTCGTTTGCTGAGAATGGTGCAAAATGCAGCCTTTCTGGCTGTGTGTGACTATATTTGGTGTGGATTAAATGATAACAGGGAGCCAACTCTTCAGAGTATTTTTACTGCTCGTACATAGCATGAGGAGGGAAGAAATGGGAGTATGAAAAGAACTTTTAAGAGATCTGAAATTTGTTCATCACAAAAGGAGGGGTTTTGTTTTATAGAAGCAGGAGGTAATCACAAACAGTAACACCAGAACATGCTTCAGCTAAAATAATTTGTCATTAAAATAAAGTTTTTGAGGTGTTAGGAGAAAGTACCAGAGTTGATCCTCATTCTTCTGTGCGGTAGGTCACCACCACATGCTGATTGAGAAGATTTATTGATATTTAAACTGGACAGTGTCACTGCTAGTATTATCTCGTTACAGCATTTACACCACTGTGAACAATAGCCTTGGTGTGGAGATTTAATGTTTTGAATGTTTGCCACAATTCCTTTGTGGCATTGAAGTTTTTAGGATTTTTACCACATCCTGTTATTTAAAAAAAAAAAAAGTCTGTTCAATTATTTCCAAATTTTTCCTTTCTATGGAAGGAGAAAAGATGTCAGTCAGAACCCCCCACTCATCACACAGAACTGGGAGTTTGGGAGGTGCAGCCACTTAACCATCATTGCTCCCATTCCTAAAAACTGAAAACTGTCTTTTAATTTCCATATTAAAATTGATCACAGTCAATTTGTACTCATCTATTTAGATCTTATAATTTTCCTTTAGTACAAATAAATGCTCCTTCCTTCTAGTGTTTTTCTCTTGGGATATTTGTAGGTCAGTTTACCCCCCTCTTTCCCATTTTGCTAGATTAAAAAGCCAAGGCCAGAAAGATTCTTGTTTTAAGATGCACTGTATATTCCTTTCATCACTGCAGTAGTCCATCCCTTCATTATATCAAAGATATTTTTTTCTTAATTTTAAAGACGGAGCAAAATTAAAAGTTGAGGTCTCATCAGTGACTTAAATAGCTGCACTGTATTTCCCAATTTCTGCTGGAAATACCTTGTGTGATAGATCCTTGGATTACGTTTGTCTTTTGCCTGACCACATTACACAGTATCTAAAAATCAGCGTTATACAAGGTAGCTGAATTTTTCCCTGTCTGTGATGCACTATTCCATTTGTATTTTTCTATGTCACTAGAAAAGAAAATGGAAAATAATTATTGTTAGTAGCCTGTAATATGTAATTTCATCTTATACCTGTGCCCCATCTTCAATGCCATCCCTTTTTCCCTCCATGATATATACATGTGTCTTGCTGTTATTGATTCAGTTCAACATTGCATTATGAAGAAATGCAATTAGTGTCCAACATTTTTGTGTGCCAAGGGTAGCTGTAAAATTATTAAATGAGATTGATCCTAAAAGAAAATTTGGAGAGCTCAGCTATTGATCTCGTTCCAGTACAGCTGTTGGTTCAGGATGACCTGTCATCATCTGTTCTCTGGTGAGGTCCTTTGGCGTTTGATATTTCCTGCACTAATCCCCATCTTTTCCAATTTATAGAACATGTTCTTGTTATATGAAACATTTTACTGAAATTAAAGAGTTTACCTCATGACATTCTGTTTGTTTAAAAAAGTTGCTGATCTCTCATACCAGACAGTGTGTTACAAGCTATCCCAGGTAATTCCTTATAGACTAATGAGGTTCTCCTTTGTCTCATTTTCTGTTATTTTCCATGTGTTTAGTTACTCTTGCCTTCAAAACAGAGATCCAAGATTTTCTACACTGTAAACAAAGGAAAAAAGAAATCTGACTTTGTCAGGAATCCTTATTGAGAGGGGTTTTTTTCCCCATGTCATTTTTACATAAAATGAGTGAAATTCCACCCTCTGTTTTTCCCTTTATTGGACTTAAGGAAGGTAAGAGTGGAGGACATGGGGGTGGAGGATTGGGGGGGTGGGTCCCCTTTTCTTCTTGAGCAGTTCATCTCTTACAAAGGTTTTATCATGGGCAGGAGAAGGGAGCAGGTCTCAGAGTTGCAAATCCCGTGTCTTGATCACAAGACCATCGCTGACAGAGGAGTGGCTGTATTTTTTTGAGCAAGTTCATCCGCTTAATCTCCAGCACCACATGTTAAAGTAATTGTACCTTTAGCAACATCTTTTACTTAAGTAAAATGTGTATTCCTTCTCTTGCAGATGATACAGAAAGTGAATAATCCTTGCAGAGATACAAGTCACAGAGTTTCTTCTCCAATTCGATTAAGCAGGACTTAGAAAAAGTGTTCCCTTTGATGAGAACAAATAGAGCTCTGCACTTTTTTTAGCCACATCTCCTTTCTGAGGCTGGTTGATCCATATCACTTCTGGGTATATGACAAAGATAGCGAGGAGTTAGTTAATGGCTCTGTGTAACAAGGTGCTCTGTGCCAGAACTGTGCAGCTGTAATGAATTGGCTTAAACATTAGCAGTATAAAGTAATTTAAGATTAAATTTCATAGCTCATATTTTTACAGTGAGCATTACCCACTGTTACAAGATATCTCCATCTCGTATTTCACACCATTTAGGATGAACTCATTTTCACTGAAATCCCCTCTTCTTGGCCCAAAGAGATGTCATATGTGAGAAGCTAAAAGCAAGGATAAATACATTTAGAAACTTGAACTAGAACTGTCTTCAGCTGAATATATTTTTAATCATCTTATTTGGCAACTGTTAAATTATCCACATCGTATCCTGTTTCTAACATTCTCCTATTGCAACATGAAACGGTTCTTTCACAAATATCTCAATGTTTCTTCATTCTTTTGGGATATGAGAAAAAAATGTATCTTAAAAATGTATCTTAATACCACAGTTTTACAGTCTTTGACTTTTACTTCCTTTTGAGGTAGTATGGTAGTAAATAGGAAACAATAAAGTTGATCAATATGAACTCAAAAAAAAGTATATACTGACCATAAATCAACTTGCGCTGAGATATTTTACTGCTCTTCTGATTTGTAGTCTCTGAAGCACCCAAGCCAAAATGTCATGTCAATCAAACATATAATTTATATAACACCAGTTTTTTTATACATTAGTTGAAAAAAATGGGGAATCTGTTTTTTAATGAACATTTCTTTTAGTGGGAAGATGGGCACAGGAAAGAGTCTTTCTTCACCAGGCATGTTTTTCAACTCCCACGTTTCCTTTTCTGTTTCTAATTTCTGTTTATGGATCTAACTAAACTAAAAGGAGTGAAGAACTGATCCAGGTTAAAATCAGGCTCAAAAAAGGGCTTTCTTCACTGTTGCTAGGACCTAGAGATGGTTGTGTTAGCATGGCAGTGTGGGAGTTGGGAAGACCAGTAAGGAGGTGAGGCACGAAGAAGGGCTGTTTAAGCCAGAACTACTGCTGATTTATTCTTTTTCTTTTTCTTTCTTTTTTTTTTTTTTTAATACTGAACTCTAAAATAAATGCAAGATGTTGCCAGAACGGTAACAAAATAATGCATTTAATTCTGAAGGATCTTTTTTCCTGGAGAGGAAAAGCAGTGTGAGAAAATAAGAAAAAAGTGAGAAGTCAAAACTTTGGAGAAGATTTTAAAAGTGCAGGTTTACTTTTGCTAAGGAGAGAAGTTCTGGCACTGACATTTGTCTCCAGAGTGTTCAGATTTTAACATACTTCTGCAGCCTTCAAACTGATGCTCAGCAATTGGAAAATACGTTCTGCTTTGAATGAAAATTGGTCATGAATGTTGCTGTTGGGTTGGATTTACTATCCTTCTAACACCTGGTTTTAGGCAGTAAAAACAAAAGCCAGCCTGACAGGCCCTTAGTATATTTGAACAGAGGGATGAATAGAGAGAAATACCTTGAGGGGCAAATATTGAAAAACAAAAGCCTGCTTGGAAGAGAAAAATCCAGCAGAAAACCAGTTTACAAAGTGGTGGCATAATCTGTTAATAGCTGTGCAAAGTTTAAAGTGATACAAGGTCAATATGCTATGAAGGTAAATTAGTACTAGGTACACGAAGCAATTATACAAATAATCATGCTATGGAAACCGCCAACATTTCAAACAGTGAGAGGAAAGCATTTACACACTGAAACTTTTCAGTGTCACCTTTGTGAGGACTACTCTGAACCTTTTCTCTTAAATAATTACTTTAGGTTGTCTTTTTGCATGTGGCAGGTTTTTAATTTACATTTTCCCTCCTGTTGGAATGGTATCCCAGACTGTCACCCATCAAGACTGCTTTTATACTTTTACCGCTTGCTCACGTAAAATCTCACTGTCATTCTAGTGGTTTTATGGCCTCTCAGAAACTATTCTTTCCTTCTGATATTTGACAACAGTATTGCCTAACCATATGCTCCTAAACTTGTGCTTTCAGCCTCCTCCTTTTCCTTAACAAAAGTATAAAAGGAAATGGGCTCTTACAGGCTTCACTGTAAATAGGGGTCTTAAAATGCTCTAGAAGCAATAAAAAAGGCAACAGAATTTTTTGTGGGTTGAGACTAAGCTGAGTAAACTGTTCTTTTTTCAGATGCTACCAAAAGCTTTTCTTTTTGAAGTAGACTGCTGCAGGCTTTATTTTTTTACATGCTTTTACTAGATCATGGAGCCCTAGTAAAGTTGTTGCCTTTAAAGCATAAATGGAAAATATCTGCTATTTATTTATTTGGATGTATTTATTACAATTACATTTGCAAATCATTTTATCTCACAGATTTTTATTTGCTTCTGAAGGAAGCAAAAGACAAAATGAACAGCTTTTGAGACATTGAGGCGTTTTCTCTGGAGAAATAGAAAACACTTCTTCCAGATTACTCAGGCAGCGGCTATGACAGAGAAGATCAGCACTTGCTGTTGTTGAATCTTTATGGAACATGGAGCAATGGGGAGTTACAGTCCAAGCTTACAATCCTTTCACAACAGCGCTCTCGGAGGGGAAATTTGCAGCCGTGCAAACCGTGCATCCCACTTCAGAGAATAATGCATCTTTTGCACTAACTGTAGATATGAAGCTGGCTATAACGTTTTTAAATTATCTGTTAAGTTAATGTTATTTGGGTTTTGCCGTGGGGTTTAGAGGGAGTGAAACTGGGGCAAACTGGATCTTTAAGAACCTCTGGCCTGAGCCAGTTGAAGCTACTGTGGTCTGCAAAGCTTGTGATTTGAGATAATGAAGCAGATTCCTGCCGGGCATTTTGGCTCTGAAAGGTCCCTAAACAATGCAGACACAGAGAAACACCATCAAGGTAAATTCCCTTTGAGGAAACATCAGTGCTTCATTCAAACATCAGTGAAGTCCTTTGGAACTGACTAGTGGATTGGTTTGAGGGTGAATTTAGCTACTCTTCTTCATCCAGCATGTTTATGGTAGGTTATCAGTCTCCCTTAAGAAGCAAGGAATTTTAAATAACATTGTATGAAATCCAGGCTCAAGTCTTCTTCTAAAGCCTGTGTATATTCCTGAGTTTTGCTTTATGATTGCTTTATGCTCGTGTGCATAGAAAAAGTCTAGAGAAAGACTTCAGGAGGATTTTTCAAAACAGCCAGAGGATATCTTGTCCTCTGACTGCCTTTGCCAAAACGAAATGGTCCTCTCCCAGTCTGTGGCTGGTTCTTCTGGGAATTGCATCAGTTCCAATGCTGCGATAATGGGGGATCTGCATTTCTACAAATCCTAGGATGGATGATGATTTCTCACTCTATCCTCAAGGTTAAAAAAAACACTGTCAGATAGTAACTTTGGACAGATACACCCCCCACACCACCTAACTGGTAGAAGAAGAGCTCTTAGGAAGCTCACCACGCAAGAAGAAAAAGCGTTTGAGGAATATGGTCTCTCTTAACTTGCAATAGGTGGTGGACTGATCATTGTCTATGTTTATCTGTGTAGGTGATGTGTGTCAGTAAAACATACATAAACAGTAATCATTGTTAACACTTATTTAAGCCCTAAACTCAGGGCTTCAGGAATGGATGTGGCTTACTGGCTCTCAAAGCCACTCTTCAGGAGAAAGATCACTGAGTTACCTAAAGAGCAGCCATACTCATAAAGATGACTTCAAATCTTCATCACAATTTTGTCTTCAGCTCACACAACAGACACATTACCTTCCTAGCTTGCTTTAGGTAATCATATGTTACAGCTCCTTTATGTTACTCTGTGTTTTCAATGAGTGAAACACATTGGTAATGCTGCTTATCCTCATTTCTTCCACCTCCTGCTTCTTACACCACAATTGCCTCATGCATTTAACCTAGTAATCAAACAACATAAACATGTATAAATCTGTATTTATATCAATCACATCAATATAGATGCATAACAGTGGATATGTTCACTGTGTGAAGAGTTTCATTCTACTTTCTCTGCTGTTATTTGACAGAACCAGGGGGCATGAAAGAGATACAATATATTTCAAGGTAGGAAGGTTTACATACATCTTAAAATTTTAAATACAGTATTGAAATGAAATTATTTCCCTTAAAAGATGTTTTACTGTTACTAATACTAACAGCAGCTCATTCTCTTCATATCCTCTCTCCAGTCTATGAAATCATAACATGGTAAAAAACCTGCTACCAAGGGTTTTTAAAAAACACAATCTTAATACCCATAAAAGGTTGTCCAGAGAACGATAATCATGTTTGGATTTAAACACAGCAGCTCCCAAGAGCTGAGAGTTGATAAAGCTTTTTGGAATCTCCATGATCAGAATGTCTAGAGTGATCCTTGAAATACAGCGGCTAATCGAGCTGTGGCTGTAGACCACTCAGCGTAGAAAAATGAAGCTATAAACAGAGTCATTTCTAATTTTTACAGTTTTCCTAATATGGATACTTGCACAGAGTATTACTTCAGCTGCCAAGATGATATAACCACACAGAGCTGCAATTTCAAAGAATACACTTTGAGGGCTCAGTGTGGTGCACATTCCTTCTTATGTTGTATCTGTTCTCTTTTTCGCTATGCAGATAGCTTCTAACGGTTCTTCTTTCCTTCTGCCCTTCAAACGGTGGCCTTTGTAATATGACAGAAAGATAGTACTAAGCGCAAGCCTATTTGGCTGGAGCTAAAATAATCCACCTCCAACTAGAACATCTGCACACCTAACCCTGTGATTGAAATTCATCTCAGATATTCTATGAATTTGGATTCCTCATATTCTCAAAGAGTGCTTTCTTTTGTTTTGTTTTACTGCCAATAGCCCAGACACTTGAGCTTGTACATGCAAATGGTAACTGAGATAGGGAGGAGAAGCAGCCTTTATTCTTCTTGCCTTCCTGGGACAGCGAACACTCACAGCTGCATTTGTTGTGCTTCCTTCCCTGTACAGGCTACTTCATCCGGATAACACCAGGAATGAGGTGCTTGGGAAGAAGAAATATGGAACAACACGAGCAGTTTTCCACAAAGCAGCCTCCCAGCTACATTGGCTATAAGGTCTGTGATGCACAGTTTTCCAGTTCAACACCTGTAAACTGCTGCTGCCCTTAGCAAAGGCAGTGTTAATTTACATCACCTATAGTCATAGTGCATATAAAGTGCATTTAACCTGGTTTATTTGTTCTTAGTTGCTTATATATAAGTGAGTCTTGCAGATTTAAAGAGACTTCTTCAAGTCTGCTACTTTTAGGAAGTTACAAGGAATCAGGACGAGTTATGGTGCGTTACTCAGTTGCATTCTGCTTTGTTCCAAATCTTTTCTTCCCTTCCTCGAGGATCTGCATTGCATTCAGTATGTAGTTTATACTGTCCTGTACCTCTTTTCTACCTCCTGATTGCTTCTCACCTGCATTCCAGAGATCCGCATCCATCACATCCCTCAAGGAGCCCTATCACGCTCCTTGTGAAAACATTTGAACTTTAGTTTTATCATCTGAAAGAGGTCATTCCACTGGTTCTATCAAATATAATCTTGGATGAAACCAACATAGCTACTATCACAGTAACTCTTAAAGGTTAAGCCACACATTTAAAAGGTCCCACCTCGTGTAAATGCCCATGCAATAATTTAGGCAGGCCTAGAGAAAACAGCATTTTTGGAACTCATGTAGATAGAGTAGCATTGTTAGGAGCTGACTATCCCCTCTCATACCTAAGGACAACAGAAGGTTTGTGCATGTTTATGGCATCAGACAGATAGTGCATCATATTAACGCAGGCCAATAAATCATGTTTGTTTCCAGACACATTTCTGTGCATCAGAACCCGAACAGAATCGCTATATAATCTTTAACCCCTCCCCACACACCCTGCCTTGGCTGACTCCTGACTGGCAATTTTAACTGAAACAGGCAACCGCAGCATGGGGGAAGACCTTTGTCATCACTGTTTTGCTGTGGAATTACTACTAGGAACAGGAAAGGAGAAGCCACCACTCTCTGGCCCTGCTCTTGAACCTTGCTTTTTCTCAGGAGCTGCAGGATCCCTCCGGGGAGGCGTCTGGGGGGGCCGAACGCTGCCGCTGACATGACTAATCGCTCCCTTCTAACGGGGAGGGGCAGATCAGCATGGGCAGGGTTTTGTCTGGGCACGGCTCCAGCATCCGCAATCATGCACTTAGGCAAAGATCTTTTGCTGGAGATCTTTACTCGGGTTTATTATTTCTGCTGAATTCCAGCCAGTGAGTGGAAATTCCCACTAGGAGGTGGGAGGAAAATAAATGGAAAGACATTGAAAACAGAAAGGCTAAAGGACAGAATAAATTGACCGACAACCAGCATATTTAGAACCAAAAATGAGAAAGTAATCATCTACTCCTGGAACTTAACAGGATTTATTTTAAACTCCAACTGCCTGTGCGTAGAAGGCAGGCAGAAAGCACAATAGCATTCTCCTAAGTAGCAATTAGCGAGCATTGGAAAGTGCAGGCCTAGTGAGGTGAAAAATTGTGGATAATTTTTAGGTGTGTGACACAGATGTTTCTCTTTTGGAAACAAATCCATTCTGCAGAGAACAAGGAAGAATCTTCAGGACTTAACACGATAATGCCAGCGGTCTTGTTTGCATCAAGAGAGACTATTCCTCAGTAATGTTTTATTCCAAATTTTCTGGTAGGAGGGAAGGCATGTATTAATCAGCTGATTTCAAGGTCTAATACTTTTTTCTGAAACACTTGCCTCAAAAAGTGAAAATACCCCAAAATTTAGAAAGGCTAGCTCTTCACACTATGAAGAGTTCCCAAATGCTAGCATATCCTTCCTGGTGATCATTTATCAGGAGGGATGCACGCCGTGAGATCTGAGAAAGTTGTAGCCTGCTTCTCCGCATTTATGCTTTGAAGTGGAGGGCTAGTTATATTTTTACCTTGAGGCTTCTAAAAATGCAGAAGGATGTTTTCACTCAAAAGTATACTGCCACGTACCAAGGGTCTTCCCTTTTTTGTGTCCTTTTGTTTTTTATTCTTTTGGGTAAGAACTGCAGAGTCGCAAGCCTTGCTTGTGTGAAGTATATGGATAAACCCCTTCACACACTATAGTTAAGAAGTTGAGCTTGCGTGGCAGAGATTAAAAATGTAAGGAAGAAAAAGCTGCTAGTTTATCAGTTGAACTCTTTCTCTCCGTGGGTATCTAATTGATTGTGTGGAAGCTGCCCGTACGCAGCAGCATGCTCTGCTGGAAGCTGCTGTTCCTCCCCCCAAGTTGGCTGGGCTCGGCGGGTGCTCACACATCCTTCCAGTGTCCTGACAACTGGCTTAACGTTTACGGGATGAACTGTCTTTCCTATACACTTCCTCAATTCAAATAATAACATGTAGTAAATTAGGTGTCAGCGTGTTTGTCGGGACATTTTTAAAGAGTGTTAAATGGTGATTTACGACAGGATGGGTAAAATGGCGATTAGGTCAACCAAAGAGTAGCACAAAGCTCAGCAGCTTAATTCCACAGCAAAGAGCAGCAGGAACTGCATCGCCGTCTGCAGTGTCTGCCCAGATTTAATAAACGCAGGTACAAACCCAGGTGCTTTAAAATGTACTGCCTTACACAGATATAATGATGTTTCATCATACAGGTATATAGTATTTTCTTCCCATTAAACTTTCTTAAAGGCAGCAAGAATTATTACAGGGCATAGATGAAACACATGCTCACATCTGAGTATCTTAAAATATATGCCTGTATGATTCTTGTCTAGACTCGCCTGGGAACATTGAGTGAGGGTGTACCAGTGAAGACAAAGCTTTACCCTAAACTCCGGTTTGATGATTGACTAGCAAAAGAAATTCACAGAAATGTTATGGATAAATAGTGTGCTATATTTATGTAATTTAAAATGCTGCTCAAAGACAAGAACAATGATCAGACAATAAATGGTTTATAGAAAGGGAAATAGATTTAAACTGAGAAAAAGATGAAGATTAGGAGATTAGTATTAGTGTTGCTAGGATGAAGTGCATTCAATTCTCTTTTTAATCTTTGTCATCCAGTGGAAACATCCTTTTTAATAAAATGAATAGTATTTTGAAGGAACTCCAAGTGAGTGGCTTCTGATTCTTCAGCGTTAAAACAGACAAGGGAGAAGGCTATCTGCGATTTAGTATTTCCATGGTAGTAGAGGGAGAGGGCCGGGTTCCTAGACTATTATTTTTTCAGGACTAGCTATATTAAATATATGAAATACTTCACAATTCTTGTTATGGAAATGAAAAATCAAAGTGAAATCACATTCCTTTTTTCAGAGAATAGGTTAGAAAAGCAAAAATTACAGCTACTGGTTGCCCTCATTTTAGGCTTGAAGCAGACTGTGATAGAAACTACATTGTGAAATAAATTATTCCTTTTTAATTACTTGCAATAGAAGTTATACCTTTATCTATAAAATCAAAGTAACTGATAGATAAGAGGAATCTTGACTTATTTAATGGCTAAACTGATTTACACCTTCAATTCATGAAACATGGAAGAGGATTTGATCATCTGTTACTACAGTGTAGGAGTCTGAGAAGCCCTGACGTGCTGACAGATTGCATTCAGCAACATGCTTCTTCTCCAGGGAAAACGCTGGTTCTTATTTTGAAAGATGCAGGCACTGCGCAAATATGAGTATCTATAAAATGCTCATTAGGGACAATAAAAATCATTCTCAATGACTGCAGTGTTATTAGGTGCCATCAGAGCTTTGATTAATTTTCATTCTTGTTTGGGAATTTGCCTCATGAAGAGATTCTGTAGTCAGGGCTCACTTGTCTTTTGGGTTTATGCTCTCAATTTGAGCAAAAGAGAGGATTTTTACACAGGGCTATCTGCGACTTGCATTTGTTCAAGCTCCTATTCCGCACCAAAGCACTAAACCACGAAAAACCCATACCATCCCGGGTGGACCCAGGGAGCCATCTAACCTCGTACCTAGGCTCTAACAGCATCCAGGGGCTGAATTGGAGAAGGGGGTGAAAACAGGATGAATACAGAGGAATAATTCTTTGGTATGGTTTTCAGCCCCCAGCAAACCTCTTTATAAAACTGCCGAACAATTACAGAGATACCATTATTTGATGCAGAAAGAGGCCCGAAAGAAATGGCATCTGTCAGGGTATGCTTTTTCCCATCAGATGAGTGTTTCTCATTAGTGAGACACTTATGCCTATTATTGTGAAAAAGCACGTAACGGTCTGTAGAAAGTGGGAGAGGAAGAATCCATAAAAGACTGTTGAAATATGGGGAACCTGTTAGCTTTTGGGATGATCACCTAAAATAAAAGGGAATAAGAAGAAATACTCTCTTAATTCTTAATTATACATTGTCTTACAGGGCAGAATATCTGCAGAATCACTGTAACTCATACTTCGTTCATCTCTACTCACAGTCACATTCATTGCTAAATCATTTAAGGCCATATTATATGGCTTTTATTTGTGTCAAGGATTCAACCTATACTTCCACTGAATGAAGTGAAAACACTTAACATTTTCATTGTAACAGTAAAAAAAATTAGCTTTAGGGTTTGGGGTTGTTATTTTTTTAATATAACATTTTAAGAAAAAAAAAAAGACTGCATAGAAAATTTTAAGAAGAGAGATACTATTTTGCCCACTCCCTCTCATTCCTCTTTCCCCCATTGCTATCTTACTGGGCTTATTTAGATCTACCATTAGTAAATACATGCAGACATATAGAAATAATAATACGGCAACAAATTTAATGAATTATCTCTGCAAGGGATAGTTAAAATAAGACAACGCTAGTCAAACTTAGTATCAACTAAGTTTTTATTAGTATCAACTAATAAAATATAAACAGTGCTTATCTAATTAGATTAAAATATCAGTTAAAAATATTTATGAATTATTTAATTTATTGATTTATCTATAAGTAAAGAAGAATATTTATGTCTTGGCAGAATGCGTATTTAATTTCAATCTCTTTGGCATGTAAAATAGTTAGAATAGCCAGAGAAGAGACAATATGTTTTGAAATTGGTAAGGATTAAGGACCAGAGTTACTAAAGGCTTTGGTTACTTAAATAAATTTAGATGGGAGTAGATGGAATTTAAGTACATGCATCCAAAATTAGGAGGAAGTGGAGGGAAAAAGGGAGAAAGTGAGTCCATCAGAAAGGAAGATTTGTCGAGGACATAGCCAGAGAACTATGGTATATTTGATATACATCTCATCTGAACTTAGTGACACTGGTCCTCTGAGTATATGAGGGTTTCTTATTAAGTAAATGGACAAGCTAATAGTGGTCAGACTTGCAATTTGAGCTGCATCTTTAGGCAATTTTTACTGAAAGGTTAAAGTAACATTTTAACAGCCATTTCTAGACACATAGAGGTATCTTCTGGAAATTTTTCACAACTGAGAATCTGCGCATAATAAAATATATTATGAAATACGTGGTATTTTCTTTACTTGCTCGGTCTGCTTAAAAAGCAGAATCTGGCTATACGATGGTAGTTTGATTACAGGAAATCAAGAGTAGCTACAGTGAAACAAGTTGGACATAGTCTTTTGTAGTAGAACTCTCTCATATATTTTGCTTTATATATACATATATGCAAATATACATGCAGATATGAAATGCATAACATACATTTATTTTGTATATTTAAGAAATCATGATCTGAATCTTGAAAGCTTCTTTTGCAATAGGCTTAGATTTTATATCGGACAGTGTGCCCAAGGACATGAGATAGGGAAGACAAATGTCATCAAGACCCTTCTGAGAGTTTGTATCTAGTATGACTTAGAGGGTGTGAGGCTTTAAGCTGTTTCATTTCCTTTCCTAAGGTTAAAAGTGACATTGTTGGATTTAGCTTGTCTCGAGTGAACAAAATGTATAATAAGCCTTCTTGCCATTACTAATGACTGACGGTTGCCTGAACAAGACCAGTTCAGTCAGCCCCTTCGTGAAGTTATGATCATGGCTTATAGAAGTTTGAAATTTGTTCACTGAAGGACCAATAAACAAACCTGCCTATTTCAGATGATCCTCTTTTGAGGCTGTGGTTTTCTCATATTTCCAGCCTGCTATTCTGAAAAGACTGTATTTGGCAAGTTCTTAGGTATTTTTTCAGATTCAAATTAGCGAGTGCCAAAGATTTCTGGAGTTCTCTATCAGTTCCTGCTGCCTGTGGTATAATGACCTTTCTAATACCAGGGAACCATGGCAGATGTCTAATGGTTTTTGGCAAAAAAAAAAAAAAAGAAAAAAAAAGAAGATTTTGTTTCCAAATGTCAGATTCAGAGATCTTATTCAGACAAACTAGTTATTTCTAAATTTCATAAAAGTTAGGATCATAAGGAATCATTCGTTCTTTAAGCCATCCTTCTGCAAGGATGATACCCTGTCAAGGTTTTTCTCAGGCTTTAATGAGAAGGATTTTATATTCTAAAGATCACGACAGAAAATAATGTTGCCCAAGAAGTTCATTCAGTAGTGTTGTCGCTAAAGATGACCTCAGATATTCATAGCTATGTTGGTAATGATATCAGTTGATCCTTTTAATCTATTCTATTAATTTCCAGTTAAATCCTTGATTATTATTAGTTACATATGGGGCTAACCTTTTCTGTAAACCACTTTGTAAACACTAAATCAAATGCCTTGGAAAAATCCCAGTGTACTATACCAGTTTACTGCTCAGATCCATAATCCCATCAAAGACAAAAGAATGACACTACCTACCTTCTTTGAACCCAAGCTGATGGGCAGTATTTACACTTGTAATCTCTAATCCATAGAGATTTTTACCTATGAACAAAGGTTAGACTGACCAGTCTGTCGTTCCCAGTCATTCTTTCAATTCTTTTAAAATATTCAAAGGTTGGTAACTCTCTAAACCTCTGGAATGTCCCCAGTTTTCTGAGGACTGTTAGATACTAACATGAGGGAATGAAATAGATCTTTTGCCATTTTCTTCATGACATTTGTCTGTTACTTTCTGTGGCACCGTTGGCTCAAAAATACTTACCTTTTTATGATAGTGACTCTTATCCACTCTTGAAGCAGATGGCAGGATTTTTATTAGGCTAAATATATGCCTTTCATTCAACATCATTAACTTACCATATCTGTGGATCCAATTTTTCCAGTCTTAGAACTTTAGAACTAGTTCTGGCTTCTTAGTCACATAACAGATAATATTTGTGCATAAAGGATTTTTTTTTTCTTAAAACAATCTTCACTGAATGCTTTATTAATTATTTCTTTTCTCTGTAGTCCTGAAAATGTTCATTCTGTGTTAAGTCCAGGAATACTGAGGAATAGCTACGTTAGAGATGTTCACAGGATAAGAAGTTTTCTACCAAATGTCACGTGCACTTCTTAACCTATTAATAAAGAATTTCATAGTTTCCTAACTGGTCATAACCTTCCTCCTGGTTGATGACACTTGTTATGGTTGTTTAAAAGCAAAGTTGAAAATGTTCCCGTGTCCCTTTAGTTACAGGAGGATACAAGAAGCAGTCATTAGGCTCATCTTATTTAAATGCTTGCAACAGTACAAAAATCTAAAACCCCTTCCACCCTGAACATCTAAAGAGAAGCGGCGATAAGCTAAGGAGGAAACTACAGAGGAGAAATAGATTTCTTTTAGCCGAAAGTAATGGAACTGCACTTTCCTTTTCTCCTGTGCACCTCAGAATAATGGGCTAGGTCTCATAGGACAGGTCTTTAGAAGAGGTTCTTGTGAAATCTGCCAGTGATCTTGGTGCTTGAACAGAGGATGAATTTTTTGTCAATTTGTTTTTTTTGAAAATCTAGTTCAGAGTCTTTACAAGGGCTGATCCCTGCTTCTAGTTTAGGTTTAAATATGAAACATTATTCAAAAGCATCCCAGGACCTTGTTGTGTACAAAACGACCAAGAAGGGAGATAAACCATGCTTTCTGCTGAGTTTTGAGCACCCATGGTCAAGCGCACTTAGCAGGTAGCTTGTCTTCAGAGAGAAGCACCAGGTTTCATCTCCAGCGTAGCTCTTGTGTTCACAAGGTAACTTGGCTGCCTTCAAGGTTTTCTTTCACCTAAGACACTAAATTGGATATTTTAAAGTGAAACTAAAACCTTCCCTGTACTTGGCTTTTTTGAAACACAGCTGGGCAAGATGGTAGGGTGAAAAAGCTGTCAGAGGATGGCTAGCAAAATACTATAGAGTGTTCAGGGCTGATTTTGATAAATATAGATACACGGTCATAAACCAAAAAATAACAACAGCAAACCACTGACAACAATCATTAACATGCTCATTTAAGTTTTACTGTAACTTACTTAGGGAACCAGAGTAATGAGAGCCACAGTATATTGTATCGCTTTGCAGTAACAAAACTACTTTGGGATCGTTTTATGCTCTTGTAAAAGTAAATTTCTGTAAATGACAATCTAGGATGACAGACAGAAGAAGTGAGCATTAGCATGGTAACCGACTCTGCACGTCTTGTTGCTTATAAATTGATGGTGTTAAATTAATCTTAGTTCATAACGGGTGGCAAGAACATAAATAGGCATAATAAAATTCCTAAATGCAAAAATCAGACTTGATAACACCCTAATGAATATGAAGCCATATATCTATTTGGTGTGAGTCTGCGTAGTTCTGGTCATTCACATGTAGCAAAGAAGGGGGTTCAGTTTTTGCCAAACACATACTGAACTTTATTAAAACCACTTTGAAGCAATTTACTCTGTATGAGTGCTAATATTTCATATTTTCCGGAAGGCCCAAAGGCATATATGCCAAGAGCCCAACAGTATTTTATACTGTTTTCATCCAAACTGAAAAACTTGGCAATTGTATTGCAGTTCCATACAGGCATCCACACCCACTTAGACGTACAGTAAGTAAAGCTACTTCAGTTTTTCATACAGTCATGTCAGATGTAGTCTGGCATTAAGTGTCAGGTCAGTCTCATTTCTAGTGATGTAATAGTACTTCCTCCAGTTTGTTTATAGACATTCATTTTAATTTGTCTCTCTGAGTTATGCCAAGCATAATCTTTTTCACCATCTGTATGTAGTCTTTCATGTATACTCATGATATTATTTCTGTCACCATAAATAGCAGTTGTGATCGTACTTACTAACCGACGGTATAATTGGCTTTGACTATGGTTGTTTTCATAATTAGTCTCAGTGTTTATGTTACAAGTATTATGTCAATTTTAAGTAAAGTTTATCATACGCATTTGGTCGCTAAAGCAGTCGACTTCTTTGTGGGTAGGCAGCTTTATTACGTCTCTAATATTGCTTATATGGAGAGCCTCAAAATAACTGATGTCTGAAGAAAAATAGATTTGTCCCTAGATGTAGAGTGGATGGGTTCACCAATTACCTGTCTCGCACCCTTTCTATTTCATACTGAGCAACAAGGGGAGAAAAAAATCAATAAAACCCTACAGATTTTGCACACTTGAAGAAATACAGTGGCAAATAGGAGGCAGAAAAGGGAGAGCCTCGCTGTGTATCAAAATTTAAGGATCGAGTGCATCCTAAATAATGTTCAGCGCTAGTTACTCTGAAACTTTCCAAAGAATTATTAGGTGCTTTTCTGTATTTTTTTCCTTCAGGATTTATTAAGGGAGCAACCCTAACGCTCTGTGAACACTACAAAGATACAGCTGCCTCTGCTCTCCTTTTCCAGCCCCCAAAGCTGGAAGATTTAGGGAAATCTCCCAGAGTAACTGCAGCTCCTTTCAATTCTTTATTTAAGGTGTTGCATTATTCAGAGAGAGAGTCTGGATTTTCCACAGCGGTGGAGATCCGATAAGCATTTTTTTACTTTTTAAGGAGATCTCTTTACAGTCAGAACCACTTGGTCTTCTGTCTGTGTCACTGTTTCTTTTTGCAGACATTCTGGAGTCTTTTAGAGGCTTCGGCAGGATGAAAAAACAACTCCTTTTATTTGTTTCTGGCACCTAGCGCTCTCCTTGCCTACTGTTCAGAGCTGAGTTTCAAATTTGAGGACTTCAACAGAACAGAGTAAAACAAGGGGGAGGTCTCATATGTGAGGAGATGTCGTCAGAGGGGAAAATAGCTCTGAAGTCATAAAAATACTGCCAAAGTTAGCACACTGTGCTCCGTTCTTCAGGTTCAGGTTCAGGGTTGATTGAATGAATAATACGCTTGTTCTGGTTATTTTGCATGTAGAAAGGTGACTGGACATGTAAAATAACCACAACCAGCAAATTAATTATTGATTACAGCGCGGCCTTCAACTAAATGCAAAACTAAACATTTATTCCGATCGATAAACGATGGGACAGTGGTGGCTCTTCCCTGCGTCAAGTTGTATTTCCATATATCTGTGTCCAGATGAGGTTGCCTGAGCGCAGAGCTGTGGGGAGGCTTGCTGGGACCTGGGACAGGAGGACAACTTGCCTGGCTCGCTGCCCTGTCCTGCCTTCACCAGGTTTCACCCCGAGCCCCTCTCGGGGCTGTTTCCCACCACCGGGCTCAGAGGGAGCCCGGGGGAGGCCAGGGGAGCCCACGGGCCTGGGGGGGCCCGAGTTACACCTCCCTAAGGGGAGAGCATCCTTCCCGCGGCACGGACAGGGGTTTTCAAGGCTTCTCCTCGTTGCCTCCTGCCGCTGGGGAAGCTAAATTTCTTTAGAGAGCGTACGTGGCGGACAAGGGAAAGAGCTGGTTGTAAGTTGTTATTGCTGCCCTCACCTTCCCCATCTAATTGCCTCCCTCAGAAGAAGAGCTATCGTTTTTGTCTCATGTTTCTTATGGCCCTCCTTGCGTGTTTCACTCGTCGTACCTTTCCATTTCATCAGGGCGGTGTTAAGAGGCATTACTCTTAGCTCGAGATAATTGAAGGAGAAGAGAGGTAAGGAAATTACACTTGTTTTCCTCAAGAAACCAAATAAAATGAGGGAACCTGCCTCACTTGTTCAGTGCCACAATCAAGCACCCTGCTCATGAATTTGCGGTTGAATATTGTGTTCACACTGTTTCCTTGAGGTATGAAATCCAAGGGAAGAAAGCTTTGCAAAAGTGAGCTTTGGATCAGGTTTTAGTTGCAAAGTAAAACTCGTTTTTGAAAAGTGTATCTTTTGTACAGCGCGTGGCATACCTGCATTGCTTCAGTGGGGAAAAAAATAAAGTTTTCTGATGAATAGTCAACTGGTTTTGAATTCTATTATGGAGATAATTTATAGGGTTGTAAGTGTTTTGCACCTGCCTCCAGGAATGAAATACATATGATTTATGCATCTGGAGGGCAGGAAAAAAAAAAAGGAAAGAGAAGGCAACTGTCTGATCCTTCCCCACCATGACAGCATATCATTCTGAGAAGTAACTGTTTGAGGTTAATTCAGATCACATCAATCTGTATTACTTGACCTTTTCAGAATAAACAGAACCAAAAAGTGACTACACAAAAAAAGTCAATCTTAAAGCCAATTACACTAATAGCATCTGATGTGTAAATGGGTATTTATTATTAAAAAAAAAAAAATATCACTGCAATAAAGCTGAGGGGCATTTAAAGACAGGAGATGTCTAATTGTAGCATATCCAGTAATGAAATCACAGTCAGCCTAGTAGCTGATTAAGGTTAATTTGAATCACATCAATGTGGATTAACTTGGCCTTTGCAGAATGAACAACACCTTTGTGCCAACATGATCAATTAGTCCCCTTAACTTCATATGTCTGCTTGGAAAGGTTAGATTTATTAGTTATCAGGATAACCACTTGGAGATTAAAATCTCAGGTTTGTGTGCTCTTTTTTTCGCCATACCCTCAGGATCAGGAAAAAAAAGAAAATATGAAACTTTTTAAATCTCGGTGCAGTCTGATGTTTTATCTAATAAACTTGAAAAGTCATGTTTATCGTAACATTAGATAAAAGGCTGGAAACTGGACATAGAATGGTATTGTGTAACTATGTCTAGAAAGCACTGATCGTGCTTATGCTCTGGTACCACTGTTGCAGCTACCTGGTCCCAAATGCGTTGCTGCTGCATGTTCTTTTTACAAGGAGAAACCTCTCCAGAAACAAGCATGCCAGGTCAAATCTGTGTTTTGCCTTTACCCTTCTCCATCTTCCATCCAATACGTGGGGGCGTTAAAAAGAGGGGAGACTGTGTTCACAAATGAATGCTGGCAAAGACCTCAGAATGACCCCGGTGCTGACCCCAAGGGCTGTCTGTCATCAGCTACGGCCATTGCTGGGGTGGTGTTTCCCACAAAGAAACTGGAAGGCCAGATTGTTTCAGATCTTCCTCTGTCGATTCCCTGTCTGCAGGACAGACCGTTGCGTCTTACTACGTTTTGCGAAATTCTCCAGGAAAGGACGCTGAATATTGCACGGGTGACTTTTCCAGCTCAGCGTGCGGGACTAAGGTGTTATTTTCTCCACGTTCTATGTATTGATACCCCTTTTTGACCTGCTAGTTATAAATATTCAAAGAACCCTGAGATCACAGTTATACAGGCTCACTGACAGACACTCCTTACCCCGTATATAGTAATTAAAGACTATATACATTCAACTGTCTCCAGGAAGAGCCAGTAGTAACAGTGATGATGAGTTCAATAAGTATACTGGAGACCTGACAGCATATGGTGGATCGAAGTTCCTGCAAGCATATTGTGTTTCTAGTTTGCGAAAGACAGCTTAGCATAGGTGCAGTACTGTCTAAATGCAGCTGTACCTCTCTTCGAGCCAAAGTACTATCTGTACAATAGCACACGGTAACATCGATGCTCTTCAGCTCCCACATAGCTGAAAGTACGATGGTGCGAGACTTGCTCATCTCTGTGGGCGGACAGGGAAACTGCTGCGGTCTACTCATGCAGGTCAGCACAACTTCTTTTTTTTTGTAGAAAAATGAAGCTTGTTATGACAAGAGGAACAGAGAAAGTAAATATTTTGTGGCCCCTGTAAAATAATGCCTGATGGAAAATTTTGGAAAACTTACTATTGATCAGCAAACCTGCTGAGCAGAGGTGGTGGGGAGCTGGGGGTTGGGGTACAAATGTGGCAGATCACACACTCCAGCTTAAAGCTCAGAGAAACATGACATGCAGAAGGAAGTGATAGCTGCAATTAAATTAGGCTAATTTGGCTGGGGGTCAGCTCACATAGGTGAATATCGCTTTAAAAGGAAGACCTGTGGAGTGGTACTCCAGTCATCTGTTGTGTATTCCTTGCCCAGTAGAAGGCATGGGATGGTAAACTTAGCAGGAGGTGGTACTTCTCTTCCTATTTATAGTCATGTGAACCATCATCTCTTGCGTTCTCCCCCTAATTTTCAATCACAGAACAATTCTCTTGTAATTAAAACCATCGCTTACGTGGAAGTAGAAGGGAAATTGTTGATTTTATTTTTTCTGGTTTGTTGTGAATGGTGTTTCATTTGTTTTTTAAATTCTGTTTATTATTGCAGTTGTATCTAGAAGACCAATATGAAGCTGGAATCCCAATTTGCTGAATAGGAGGAGATTGTTCATTACTCCGTGGATGTTTGCTCTCTACCCTGTCTCCCTTCCCAGCCATCTGTTCTGCTTCTCTCAGCTAGAAATCAGGCAGAGAGCGGGTGCCACTTGTGCTATCAGGTCTCCTCCTACCAGCTGCAAGTGCTTTGCCAACTACCAGTTGCTCGTGGAGTAGGGTGTGGAGACCGCCAGCAGCGAAGCATCGGCAGTGGCAACATTTCCCAGGCATGGTCGTCTCTACAGCCTTCGCAGAACACTCTGAAATACTGTTATCCAGCCAGAACTGTCAGTCCACGCTGTATCTGGAGCAATCTGAACTGGAGAGGTGACTTGTTAACTTAGCGGCATTTCTAGAAAAGAAAGTATACCGCTCTGCTTCAAAAGGCGGTATACTTCTTGAGAACGGATATAATGGAATTCACACATAAAAATACACAAAACTGCCTTAAAGCATGTGTTATCAGTGGCTTCACACAGACTCTGCACATTAAGACTGGTAGATAAAATAATTTGTTTCTTGTTTTCATTTTTAGGAATGATGTTAAAATGTATTGTATGTTCTTATCTGAATCTCAGTGTCACCTCTTAGATGATGCACAAACTTCAGCATAAAGAGGGGCCTGCAAATCAACTCTGTTGAGTTTGCTTTGTAAAGAAGCCACTCAGAGCAGTTCTCCTTTTGCCTGCATTACTGTCTCAGGTATTATAGTGATCGCCTGGAAGAAGAGACAAGTTAATTCAGCGCCACTTATAATTTGTTGATGATGTCTGACTTAGTTCTTACAGCAAAAATTCTGGAATAAACTCTTATTCCTTCTTCTCTGTGTAATTCAGTTTTGCTACTCCGGCCGTCATCTCCTTTCTGCGCAGTCCAACAAACGTGTGCTGTGTGTAAGGCATCTCAGATCGCTGTTTGGGCACAAACATATGGAGTCAACAAATGACTTAAACATTATGGCTGTAAAACTGAAACCTGTGAAATCAGCCAAGTATTATTCACTCATGCTTGACAGTACTTGAAATATGAACCACACTAAAAAATGGCTCTTTTCAAGCCACGAAAAAGGCAAGGTGAAAGAACAAAAGCCAGGCAGTGAGAAGAAAGGAAGAGATGCTTGGAAGTGAACTCACAGAAATAAATGCAGAAACCCCTCCACTTCAAGGAAGTTGGTTGTAAATTACTTTCAAACAGGTAATCAGAACATTTTGTCTTTTTAGTAAGTTTACCATTTTTGTAGATTTATTCATATATAATACATGTCATATATAGTCTAACATGGTTACGTATGTTCATACGTACAGATGTAAAACGTCATTCATATTTCAAGGATATGTTCCTTATGTCAATGTTATCAGATTTAGCAAAAGAAAATGGCATATTTTGTGATGGCTTTCACCATAGGCTTTGACCCCTCTTCCTCTCCTCTCCTATAATTTTTTCTTCTCTGAGCAATCTAAGCTGGCTTTCAACAGGGGCCTCATATGACCTAGAACTGATCCCGAAACATTAACAAAAGGGAGATTAGTGTGGAACAACTCTGAGACCTCTGATTCTTTATGTGTTACACTGGTTAGGCCGTATTATTAAATGAAGCAAGCAACGGCTGATAAATAAAATACCCTGAAGTCTTTTTAACTCTCTCGCTTGCATATCAGCTTGCTACTTAGCAAAAAAACCCTAACCCCAAAACAAGAACAAAAAAATCCTACAATTTGCTTTCATAACAGGCTCAGGTCTTACAAAGCTTTAGACTTAAAATGGGATTTTGTTTAATGTTACTTTGTTTTTCCTTTATGAGTGAAAGTTTTTACAGTTTCCAGAAAAGCAAAGCAAATATTCAAAAGGGTAAAGAGTGAGAATAGCATGGGTGAACACTCGCAGTCATTGCCAGTTGATAAAAGTTAGGCCAGACTGCTTCAATCTGGTATCAAAGCTTAGAGGGAGACTAGGAGCAGAGTGGTGGGTTTCCATGGCAACTCCCCATCTCCTGCCCCATCCCACAAGCCCTCTGCTCTGCTCAGCTGAGTCCGAGCGCAGGGATGATTAGCTCCTTCCTTCACGTGGGTGTGTACCAAATAAGAGGATTTGCCACGGAGATGGAGGGAACGTACGAGAGGCATAAAACTACGAGGAAAAAAAATTGCGGCAGCCTGAGGAGGCCGCACAGCTGCCCTCGCACCCAACGCTCCTCCTGAATGCGGTGCTAGGACCCGTGCACCCCTGGCACGGGCACCCTCCCGCCGCTGCCGCTCTCCCGCCCCGCTTGCCCTACGTTGGCTCCGAAGCAGCTGCTGGGCATTTGGGGCTATACATCATCCGTCGCTTCCTTGGGCTCTTGCCATCTTTTTCCAGGCTGATGTGGTTTCCTTTGACTTGTATTTAATGGATAAATGTGTTGGGGCAGCAACCGTTTTTTTTTTGTTCAGAATTTTGCATGGCACGTAACCCAACGTGGCCTTAACCCGCGGTCAGGGCTGAAGGGCCCCAGTGCTGCGACGTGGCAATGTCAGGCTCCCCCTCTTCTATATAGGAAAGTGATCTTCACGAACTTTGAGTTACAGTCTTCCTCCTCTGCCATCCTTGCTCATTAAAATAATGTCTTTCCAACCCTGTTGTCATCATGGTTGAAGCAGTGAATACACGTACCATAACTTAGTTCATATGTATGTATGTTTATATATTGCTGAGGTGGCACAGGAAGCAGATATTTTATTATTGATACAAAATAATGCCTCAGGATGTAGATAGATTTTTCACTTTTTAATAAAGTGAATAGCAAAGACAACCACGCCCACCAAATCTTTGTCCATATGAGATTATAATCCTCAATTAGCCTTTTCCCCTTAGATTTTTCTGCACGACCAATGGAGTAATACCTAACAGCCACCATTATCACATAATTTGGACAATATTACTTACGATACTTGGCGGTGGTGTCTTTCAGTCATTCTGAACTCCCTACGACCCACATATGTCTCCTTCCCCTTTGCTGGTTGAATCAACAATTATACTGTGTTGATGAACTCCAGGAAAAGGGAAACACATATCTGCATTTGCTTTTAAGTCTCAGAGTTGTCTGAATACAGAAGAAGCCCGTGGCAATTTATGCCCTGCTGAAATACAGTTATCTTAACTGATATATGGGGATTACCATAATATTTCCTATTAAGTCTATGTGATTTTCTTCCCATTTCCATAGATAAAAAATGGTAATACATTATCACCGGTGACATTGCAGGCGCTGACTTTAGCTCTGAAAATAAAAATCTAGCTGTATACATAAATAATGTTAAGATTGTTGCTGTTACGTGATGCTGATCGAAGTATTCAGTCTTAGCGGTCCAAGGTTATGCTGAACATACTGAACCTTCCAGAAATTTACTTTAAAAGATGCTCCCAGTTCAAAGTACCCTAACAAGCTCTTCCAAATTCAAAAGTTCACCAGACATTATCATTAATAGTTCTAAGACAGCCAACAACACCATGAATCAAAACACAGACAGCAAATACTATACAGTGTCCCTCTAGCTTTTTAATTCACGCAGAGTGACAAATATACTACATTAGGTTGGTGCTCAATCATTGTTCATTTTCCTCTATTCCTCACCACATAACAAAATTCATTATGTACTAAATTTGTTACCACTCTTCTGGCTGGCCGCTGGAAACTTCTTTGTACGGTAAAAAAACAACATCAGAGACATGATTCGATTTAATTACAGTGTTTTCCAACACACAAAGCTGTGATACTTTTTCTTCGCAAATTGTCACTTCCTAATTGTT
The DNA here is from genome assembly GCF_964188355.1 of Buteo buteo. Lineage (NCBI taxonomy): Eukaryota > Metazoa > Chordata > Aves > Accipitriformes > Accipitridae > Buteo > Buteo buteo. The sequence goes on along the minus strand of NC_134171.1, from coordinate 74,496,368 downwards.
TGTCCCTGGAACTACGCTACGGTATCACTTCTGCTCTCCTCTTCCATTCCCTTCCATTTTACTTGCGCTAGTAAAACCATCTCATCCCACCTCTTTAGCTGAATTACACTTTGCTACTGTGTTCACTGAAGGATGAAGATTATAGCCAACTGATATGATGTCTGAATTTTTGTCAAATTTTGTAAATCTCTCTATGCATAAACCCGTTCTATCTCCCCCAGAATAAAAAACCTGCCAAAATTCAGAAAGAAAGGAAAAAAAAAGTATTTTTTCTGCCTGAAATGATGCTTATACACCTGTGCATTCAGACACTGACCCTGAGTCAATAAATGAATGGACATTAGCACAAGGAAGGAGTTTTTGCATGTTATCACAATGGTTTTCCAAAATAATTTTAGTAGTACAGTGACTGTTAACTTCTGATACTATTACAAGTAAATTATACAAAGGGACAGAGCTGACAATACCAGACATCACTCATACATTGCAGTCCAAAAAAAAAAAAAAAAAATGCTCTTAAAGGCTCTGACAGATTGAGGCATAGGAAAGTATCCTACACTTTTCTGTCTGTTTTCCTTATAGATAATATAGCTTTTTTAAAAATAACAAACCATTCCTCCAAAGAATGTTCGTTGGGTACCTTATATACATTTTCAGAGCGATCTCTCTGTGTCAGAAGATATTCCATGCTCTGGTGGGGCATTTTGTCCATGCAAGCCTTCCTAGTATACTACATTAACACAGAGATTCTTACTGGTAAAAGAGAAACCTTCCTCTTGAGCCAAAGTAGTAGATTTTATGCTAAAAAGCTACCTGAACATGGTAAGCAAGAAAATGATGTGCTTGTGTGATGCTCAGAAGTAAGCAGCCACCTCTGGAGCTGGAATCTGAGAAGGATTATTGAAGTTGGGTGAATAGTTTGAAATTTAACTGCAACTAATGAAAATTGAACAGTATTTTTTTTAACGATAGACTTTTTGCTCATATGTGTGTATGCTCGGTAGCTTTTATTGCATTCGATTTTACAGTATTACCTACTGCATTGTGTCAAAATGATGTTACACTTTAAACGAAGATAGTGAGTGCCAAGAACAGAAAGAAAGGAACGGAAATCCTATTTTCTAAATGCAATTTCTGCTTCTTCAGAGCAAATTTGAACATGAGGACTCAGTCTGATAAGAAATAACATATTTAAAGTATAGAACCGGACATTAAATAACTAGAGAATTGTATGACCGCAGTTTAGTGTCAGAGTAGAAAAGCAATAGATGAAATTCAGGAATTCCCCAGCCAAACATTTCTTCTCCACTTATTTGCCAAAGCGATACGAATTTATCATTGTCCGACTGCTTATCACTGGGTGTGCTTATGAAAAGTGTTTAAAGATGGCGGTGAAAAGGAACCTAATACTTGGAAAAGGTATGGTCCAGTATTACCTAAAGAATACTGTAGCAACTGTTGATGCTTAAATACTTCATTCTAGATTAGCAAGTTAAAAAAATACTATAAAAAGATGCGTTTTGTAATGAAGTAAGACTACTTGTGTCTTGTGATATAACCTGCATAATTACATTCGTTTATACTTGTTCAGTTGCCTTTTGTGATTATTTGTAAAAGAATAGCGATGTAATCATGTATATTTAACAGGTACATCATACAGCTGTATGACCCCATTTTAAAAGCGTTGCTTCATATTATTTCAGTTTCATTACTGTTTTCTTCCTTTTCTGAATAGAGCTAAGCAAAGGGTGGAAGTTCCACTCAAAGTGTAAGACCTTCAAACTTGCGTAGAAAGAAATTAGAGTCAAGGAAAAACTAAAGGAGTCACTGAAGAGCTCTCTCATTGCCTCCCTCCTCTCCTTCACAACTTCTTCCCCAAAAGTATGTAATACGAGAGCAATCCCTTCCTAGCGAAATGTTTATGGAAGCAATAAATAAGCCAGAGGTGGAATAAGAAGTAAAATAAACCTTTTCCCATGATAGTTTTATGGAAACCAAGATATTTATGATGAGTCTGAGCAACACTTATTTGATTAAAATTTTCCTGTCCTTTTATCAAATATGAACCTACGCATATATTTAATCAAAGCACAAGTAATACCTAGTGAATTAAGTGTCGTAAAAGTGTTAATTTTAGAGAGCTGAATACAACCCTGAACAAAAAGCTGAGATTGAACATAAATCATGTATTGTCATGTGTAAGAATATGTAATGAATGTGTAAGAATACCATATGTATATTGAATGCGTAAGAATATTTTATCAGGTACCCTCAAGCCATGTATACTTGCATTCAAGAAAATAACTCTTGTTTAATTGAACAAATACTAGAGTGTGGCAGTAACAAGTTGTACAAACCAGAAGATGGAACATAAATGAACTGATGAACAGCAAAATTAGTGAGGTTTTGTGTCCTCCTGATTGCTGAGGAATCATTTTGTTGAGGTGTGATGCAGGTGAGCTGCCTGACTGCAGAGCGATTGCCCACCTGGACAGTCCCCCTTTCTGCAGGTGGGCCAAATGATGGGGGTACCGGCTGGAGGTGTGAGGTTTCACCAAAGAGTCATATAAGTCTGTAATCCTGTGAAAGTTCCTGAAAAGGATTACTGGGATGACTTTGAGAGCTGTAGCAACTTGGCATTGGTGCTTATACAGTTGCTGCTGATGGGATACAAGGTATGAAGGTGTAAAAGGATGTAATGGAAATCATGTCCATCCAGCTAATTTTACTGGAAATGAGTAGTGCCAAAGAATTTTTGTATTTATTTTTTTTAATGAAGCCACAATTTTATTGAAAATAACTGCATTAACTGATGTAATATGGTACATGAATTTATTCAAAACACATCTTACTTAGAAAAACAAACCCACCAATCCTATGCGTAGTCATTTTAATTATCATAAAACACTTTAAACTGCAGTTTAGATTTCTATTTACCTACACCTGCTGGCAGGGGAAGGTGGGGGTTTATGTAGTGGTTCACTGAACGATGATATGGAGCACCTGGGGGCTTGGGGAGGGTTTTTCTGCTGGAGGAAAGAGAGGCAGAAAGAATATTGCCAGAGAGTAGGGAGGCAATGAGATAAGGGATTTTATGGTGTGGGGTTTTTTTGTTTGTTTTGGGTTTTTTTTGGTTTTTTTGGTTTTTTTTAGTAGGCTCTATCTAAAATGAAAAACTAAATGTAGCTGATCTATGATGGAGGTCCTGAGATGTTTTCTTCTAATTAGGAGTCCTCCCAAGATGGGATTGTTAAGAGGAGACTGATGCAAGGGGCTGGTGGCATTGGTGAGAAAGCAGCGTTTGTTGCTACTTGTGGGGATATGACTGAGCAGAAGACTTCAGGTAAGTTTGGTAGAAGCATATTTTAACTCAGCTTTGAAATAATATTTCATTTGAGTTATTCAAGGTACTTTGTCACTGTGGCTTCTAAGAGCAGAAAAGGAGGTCCTTCCTTAGTGTGGCCTGCTGTAACAGCTCAGTGAATTTGATCAAATGTGACTTCTAGTGCAAGAAGTCACAATGAGGAACTGTTCTTATATGACTGTAGGTATTTTCAGTATATTTTAGTGGTGGCCTGTTCCTGACCTGATGCTATTCAGTATTTTTATGGAGTGACATAATTGCTGTGAGCATTTGCAAAGGGAGACAAGGTGATATAGTGTAACGGTTATCTAAATGAATTAGGTGGGATTTCTTAGATGAGCTTATTTGAAAATCTGTTTAAATGCAGCTAATGTTAAGCTTGATATGAAGGAATAAAGAAAGCAGGCTATGTTTATGAGACAGAGTTGCCTGGCCTGAAATAAAGGTGCTTTGGAGAAGATCTTGGTGGAAATCCTAGAAAGATAATAGAACTTTTGAATACCTGATGTGATGCTTTGACTAAGGCAGTGTTTATACTTGATTGCTGAAAACCAGGGAAATGGGACAGGAGTAAAAACATGGAATTTACAGTGAAATTGCAGTCAGTTGTGCTGATTAAAAGCTAAAGAAACTGGAGGATAAGGAAGAAATCAAACTGGAATTGCAAGGATACTTTGTGACCTAGTATACAAATGTAACAGCACCAAATAGTATATTTAAATGGAAACTAGTGTCTAATTTGATAATGGTTGGATACCACTCATTTTGCTGCCTGTTACCAGGTTTTGGGTTGTTTGGTTTTTTTTCTGTATCCCCTGAAAGTGTGTGTACTCTGGTGTTTTAGTTTTGTTTGGGTTTTGTGGTTTTGTTTTTTTTTCTTCTTAAAACAGTTATACTATGTGCATGTGTATAGTTGCTTAACTTAGGAATATGCTGTCTGGTGTATATCCATCCCTACAGTGTATGAGTCTGGAACTTGGGGTATTTAGTTATGAGGTAGCACTAAACAGAACAGCAGATAATATGGAAACTTGTTCAATGTGTGGTAGCTTTTTGTAGTTAGAAAGCTCATTTTGAAGAAGTAGATTCACTTCAACTCAACTTAGCCAGCTTGATATACAGACCTCTGAATTCCAGATTCTAGCCAGCTTAACATGGACACAATGTAGCCTGGAATTAGGTTTTAACACAGTCTGGAATATACTCCTAAATCCTGAAGAGTACTACTTACCTGGAAAGGTGAAACAGATTCAGTGAAATGTTTGCTATTGTACTCTTGCTAGATATATATATAACATTCTCCTACAAAAATACATGGATTAGTACTGTTTCAGAAATGAAATAATAGTTTTATTTAAGGGGTGTGTGTGTGTGTGTGTTAAATTTTTCTGGCTATAGAAGGAACTAAATCATTGAATACAAGTTGGAACTGCATTGAGTTTCATATCCTAGCCAGCATGTTCTCAGTGTTTTAGCCAGAAAGTCTTGCAATGTGCCTGTACTAATGGAGAGCAACCATTAGTTTGGAAGAGTGTAACTGGGCGCTTCACTTTGTCTTATGTTCAGTAGTCCACAGCGTGATTTCTAGATGCTGTTGTTTATGGTGCAAATCACTCTTGCTCCTTCTCATTCACCTCTCTGTAGGAGCGGGATAAATGTTCAAAGAGTAGAACACTTTACTGAGAAATCTCAGAAGTTGGCTCAACATATTTGAATAGCTTTATTCTGTGCACTCAAAAAGCAAATGTTTTGTGACACTCTCGAGGGAGGTGTTTTAGTGTCAAAAAAACCTGTCTATGAGTGTTTTTGGTGTCTGCTTGAGAGCAGGTAGAACACAAATACAGATGCTTGATGCCCCATTTACTTTCCCTCAGCCTCCCCTTCTGTAAGATAATTGTGTATTGTCAGCCTTGCAACCTCTGATCCTGTTGACAAGGATAATCGTGGAGGTGTGAATGTGATCCTGTGCTTTCCCTTGAAAGCTAAAGGAAATCAGGAGCAGACCTGCAGCCTAGGGTGAAGTTCAGCTGAGAATGATCTGGGTTAATGACTGAGGATGTTTGCTGGGGAGCTTGACTGAACTGTATCCTTGTCCCATTACAAAAAGGATAACTGGGATGTTTTGCAGCAGGGAGAAAAGACCAGATGATTACTGTTATGGGTTCTCTCAGCTGCTTAACTGATTAGTTTTGTGGTTCAAAGTCTATTCTTTTATGTAAACTGGTTTTGTCAGGTCCACAACCAAAAGTATATTACATGCTATTGTAGTTCTTTACGTTGCATCTGTGCCTTCAGCTTGAGGGGACTTCCAACATCCACCTTAAAGCTTCAGCTGTGTTTCCAGAAAAATGTTGCCAGAAATATATATACAGAAAGATCTTGTTTAAGCTTAAAGCCTTCCCTTTTGTTCTCTGACTAGAATTGGAGAGGAAAAAAAATTACTAAGCAGGGCCACACTGAAGAGTGAAGAGCTCACCATTTTATATGTATTGCTTCAGGAATCTCATAAGAAGCGAGCATCACAATCAAGCAAACTTCAGAATTGCTGTAAAAGAACAGTACAATATTTATATTTCCTCCTTCAGTGTGGCTACAATGGTAGGAGGGAAAGCCAGGATGCAGTGTGCATCAAGTGCATGTTTTTTGGTTGTTTTTTTTTTTTATATCAGTTAAAACCAGAAATCAGTTCATCAGCAATATCTAGCTCATGCTGGGGATATGCTTCTGAGTGTTCGTGGATTAAAGGAAGGGAACACTATACTTGAAAGCTTTTAATATGAATTTTTACGATCAGTGTTAAGGATGGACACACCTCAAACTTCTTCTGTAGGGTTCCTGACCATAAGGATATTTTAATTGCTGCTTAACCAGTTTGCTACAAAAGCAGAAGCACATCTATTTCTTGATGAAATCATACATTTGCATTTCTAAGTGTCTCAGGAGTACTCTTGTACATATATAGCAAGTCATTTTGGTGTGCTTTGGTAATCAGGACCTTAAAATGTATGGCTTGTACTACTTTAGTTTAATGGGCTGTCAACTGTCCAGGCAGATCCAGTACAAAGTCAGACATGTCTTTAATCTTCAAAGAACATAATGAAAAAAGTGAATATATTTAGTCATTAGCTAGGAGGTACAAAACAAGTGAAGAAAGAAACAGTGCTTTTTTCTATCTTGAATTAGATAACTGAAATTTTAGCTGTTCATGTGTCTCATACAACTGCAGAGTTATTGAGGAATTTACTGAACAGTAAGCACTCATTTGTCTCTATTTAATAAACAGTCATATAAATTCATCATTTGCTCAGTCTTTTTTTAAATTCCCTACATTTAAAAAAAAGGTATTTGTATTACTTTTGATGGTTTGTAACATGAAAAAAAATTGAGTCTGAACTGAATAACAGTTTGAGTCTGAGAGCATAATGATTGGGGTTTCTCTTTCTTCATAGAGCAACCTGTCAATAAGAGGTCTGAATGTACAGATCTCTTGTATTTAATAACTGTCAGTTATTTTAAACAAATAGATTTCACACTTGCGATAAGAAATTTCTGACCTTTACCTTCTTGTAAATTCACAAGCTGCTTAGTAGTCTCAAAGCCCAGATCTCTGCAGTTATTAAAGGTTACTGCATTCATAGGTGATAATGATGCCTTTTAATACACAGACATGCTCTGTCACTTGTATGTGAACAGCGATATGATAACGATACAGGAACTGGGACAATCCTTGCTGTTTGGGTTTCAGAAGAGAATGTGGCTACGTATCACCAGTGGCAGTCCTCAAGATCAGTGTTGTATTAAGTGGATTATCAAGTACACTGCACACTTTGCTCCTCCCAGACTAAAATTGGTACTAGTGGGGAGGAAAATATTAGGCTCCTACAATCCTGATATCTTCTAGAAGCAGAGGACCTGTTAACACCAAAATTATTTGGGTCACTTCTTCACCCAAGCTGCCTCTTTTTTTAGAGCTTCTCTAATGACTGACCTGAAGAACAGCTGCCCTGAGCACTGGTGGTGTTGGTAATATGGATGATGGATGACTTCAGTTTCATGGCCAAATTGCTTATCCAGGCATGAAGAAAATAAAATGCTTGTTTCTTTTCCTCCCCCCTCCCCTTTCTAGCCTATTTCTGCTATTCAAACTTTAATTTACCCTTTGCATTAAATTATTCACTTGGAGCTAGTTTGTATGTTGTGTTATTTTTAAGATCTTAAAGCTTTATTTTGCAAAACTGTAAAGGAGGAGAAATGTCATGCATTGTTCTATTTTCGCTGGAATTCTGTATGTTGTGCATATAGCACAAATATATAGATCACTAAATTGAAAGTATTTTTAAACAATCAATCAAGTTTGAGTAAACTCAGATTAGATGCTTGGGGAAAAGGGGGGAGCTAACGCATGCCAGCTTGTGTCAAACTATGAGTTTTCATCCTGAAGACTGGCATTTAACATCCAGTGCATTGTACCTGAGAAAATAGCATGATGCTAAGGTGGGTTTTTTTAGGCCTAATCCTTTTTGGACTAAGGGAATAGCAATGCTCTTTACCTTGAGGCAGGAAGTAATGACTTTCTCAGATAGTACAAGATGTCATTTGCAATGTTGTTATAATACTGATAAACAATGTGATCCAGTTGTGTGGTGGTCCTGTGGGGTTCTGGGTTGGTCCACTTTTAAGACTCATTGTAGGGCTTGATCAACAGTCCTGAAACAGTAGTGGGGGAGTGCAGGTTTTGGGGTTGTTTTCGATAGAAATAGTTACAATGAGAATACTGTGGTGATGATATAACCACACTGTGATTAGCTAAAAAAAAATTTAAAAAAAATAGCAAGTGGAATAGAAGGGAAAGAAGAAAGAAGGAAGAGTTTTTCATGCTTGTGTGCTTTCTGTTTTTTCTTAAAATGAGTACTTCGTGTGTTTGAGCAGAGGTCTCTGAGTTGCAGTCAAGTCACCTTCAATTTCTGGAGAAATATTAGAAGAGTTTAAACACTAAGAAGGTAATGTGGAGTTGTTGAGATTAAATTATGCCAAGTCAATCTAATTTCCTTCTATGCTTGGGTAATGAGCCCTGCAGACCAAAGAGAAGCTGTGAAGTTTAGAGTAGTTGCATGATACTCTCAGAAGCAAATTAGGGAAATTGCGTCTAGGCGAGTTCAAAACTAATTAGAAGCAGCACAGTCCGAGAGTATTTATGTGTCAAATTCAAAGATATATAGGGTGTGATTTTCATGGGTCTTTCCTAAATTCAGTTCTGTTCAATATTTTTTCATTAATAACTTGTAGAATAGAAAAATCACAAAGCTTACTGAATTACTAGATATTGCCATTGTAGGAAGAATGGCAGGTGCAGACAGGAATAGCTGAAGTGCAGAAGTGTCCCAAAAGGAGTATTATGTGAACTGACAACAATTTAAGTATAAGGTAGTTCCAGCTGAGTTTCTACTGCCTAAATGCAAGTATGAATAACTAGTGAGGTAGAAGATCTGCAGGAAAGAACAGCGGACCACAGGCTGAGTGTAAGAGTCGTCTTGATAAATGTCTTTGTAAAATGTGAACCTCCAACTGGAAGCAGTGAACGGGATGCCGTCCATCTCAAGTAATCCTTGTCTGGTGAGACCTGGCAAGCCCTTTTACAGAACAGTATGTTCAGGTATGGGCAGCACGCTTTAGCTTAATTTTGTCTATTTAAACCACTTACTGTTTACTTTTTCCTCCTTTTCCTCTCTTTTCTTATACCTACTAGTATGCAAAATCTGTGGGTGTACTGAGTCTAGAAAAAGTGAGACTTAGATGACACAAAGTCATTGGAAACACACTCTTCCTCTTTTGAAGAACTTTGTCCTTTGTATTAGGAGTACTGTATATAAGCTAGGCTTCAGAAAGTCTTTTTTTTTATGAAATGTATAGCAAAGCAGTGCTTTAAAAGATCATTGAATGCATTTGTTCAGAATCTTTTATAAGAAAACACAGGCAATGGCTTAGATTTGATTCCACCCCTGCCAATGAACTTCTATTCCCTTTGGCTCTCTTTCCTATAATTTAATGACATAAAATTTTGAGTCTTCATTTAGCTATTGTCATTGAAAGTCTCTGAGACAATACCACTGGAATATGGCTACTGTTGAGATGTTTGCACACTTTATACAGTACTGAAACATGCAAGCCTGTTTATGTGTGCTAGGTCAAACTGTGTGCATGTATATGTACAGCTTCTACATAGGCAGCTTTTTAGCAAGTCTTTGAACAACTTTATCCCTCCAATTAACATGTCCTGTACTAGATCAGATATCGAACAAATTGTAACCTGTCTACAGCTCCTCTTCATTCAGCAAGTCTCTTGATCATAGAAATTCTTTTAAAGCAAGTGATCTGTATGTCTGTGGCACTTTATATCTAATAAAGTATCTAATATCTGTATTCCATCTAATGTCAAGTTTCCAGACAGCTTTAGCACAACTCACAATGTGACTGGACTTCAAGTGTAACTTTCCTTTTAAAAAAAAAAAAAAAAAAAAAAATCTTGTAAACTGTGATGAAGTAATGTAAAGTGAACAGTTGAGTCTTATATTCATGTTTGGAGAATGTATGGAGAAGTGGGATATCTAGAAATGGTAAAAATTAAGAAAACAAATGAGGAAAGATGGAGAGGCAGGTTTAAAGGAGAAATTTTCTCTTTGGACTTAAGTTTGACACAGCTCTGCTTTCTTTGCTCTTGTGTTGATATCTGTGGTTTCCCCACTAAATTTATGTGACAGATCTGGATTAGAGAAAGGCAAATCTTACAAGAAAGTGTTTTTAAATGTGAAGTTTAGGGCACTACAGAACAAATCCTCACTTGAAACTAGAACAACTCCATTAACATCAAAAAGGCAACGTTAATTTACATAAGCTATGCATCTGACCTTTTGTTCTTGTGAAACTTCAGAATGATTTACAATTTAATATCATACATAGTTGTTCTTCAAACCAATTTCATTTTAAATGTTTCTGTGATAAAGATAACTTTGCTTTCAACTGTCATGAAAGTCCAAAATAAAGTATAACATAATCAAAATACATCAAAAATGCAGCTTGTTTATAAGGTAAATTCTGACTTATCAAGTGTCCTTGAGTTTCTGAGTTGCCTCTGATCTTGCATCAAAAATTCTCCTTGTGCCTTCTCCAACACTCATTATCACTCATTAAGGGTTGAGATTTAGAAATTGGAAGTAAACGTCAGTTTTCTGAAAAGCAGCAGAGTTTTCCTCTTAGAAATCATTCTTTTCAGTCGTCAGACTTGATTCCAGCTTTGAAAGAGGGCAGCTATGAATGGACATCATGGATGCAGGCAAGCAAGTTTCAATTACAAAAACACACACACAAAACCAAAACCTGCTCATGTTTTTAAACTCAGTTTTCTATGGGATCTGCTCACTTGGGGAAAGCAGTAGATGTGTTATTTTGAGCTATGTCACTTAAGGCTAAATCTAGTAAGCCTAAAAAAACCTAGAAGGACAGTTGTGCATTTCTAGTAAAATACATTTCACTGAAAGTAAACATGTAAAAAATATCTGTAAGTTAATATTATCTTGCTGTGAAAAATCCCTAGTCAGAAATCAAAAAATGAGCCTGGGATTAAAAAAACTTGGTCAATAACTACTGAACCCAGAAATGAAAAGAGAAATTCCAGGATATTACTTCAACTGAAATTACAGCATCTCTGAACATAATGGAGCTTAGCTGTATGCCAAACAGTACAGGTTCCTTCTACTCTTTCATTTAGGTGTCAATAGTAGTAATGGCTTTCTGCGTTTGTCTAAAAATAAATTCTGACTTGAATCTCTAATTAGATGAAATGTATTTCTGGCTCTGTGAAACCATAAAAACACAGTGCTTCGACAGCTGACCACATCACAATCTATATACTGGAGCTGTGGGTGGTACCTTACCCACCTTTTTCCAGGGGAACTTGCCTGTTCCAATCACTTGCTCCTTTCTGTGGAAGAAGAGCACAGAGTCACACGGCTGGTTGGTGTAGCCTGCATCCTTCCTTCGCGTGTTGTGTCAGTCTCGCAGCTGTTGCTTCCTGCGAGGGTGTTGCCAGATGTTGGGGAGGCGGCTTTGCTGCTCAGTCTTGACCTCTGAACGTGTCGGGGACCGAGCCTGCGAGGGAGTGCGTCAGCAAAGCACGTCACCTCTGGGGTGGCTGAAGTTCTCTGTTGTAATGCGGAGGTTGACATGCTGCTGTTGCTGTGGGTAACCTAAAGATAGTCAAGCTGACTGTAGTGTGCATTGCACGTGGGTCTGTGGTTACAGGTTGATGAAACCCTAAGGTAACCTTTTTTTTTTAAACAAACCTTGAATTCCGTTTCTGTGTTTGTATTCATCCTTGCCATCTGAGGCATATTTTCCCATGTGTGTTTTTTAGTAAAACTATTACATGCCACTTTCCCACAAATGGATGCGCTTCTGTGAACATAACTTAGGATGTAAAACTATCTTATTTATTGAGATTTTACATTAGTGAGACAGGACGGGATTACTTAACCTACAAGGAGGTTAAGTAGTTTGTTTCTTGCCTTGAGCACCTGTCACAAGTGTTTGAAAAAGCTTTATTTCTATATGGACCTCCATAAGAAATAGAATTCTCAGGCATGTGTCCATACAAATACATATTGTGACAGTCTGTGTGCCTTCTACATGATTGATTTTTTTTATTTGATTTTTCCAATATGTGTTTCTGTTTGCGACTTATGCCACTGTAGTACTGGTGAACGTTAACTAATATTGCTTGAGTAAGGAACAGGAAGAGGGATTATACTGCTGATGAAAATGATGCTAAATATGTAATATTTCTAGAGCCTAAAGGGTGCTTCTAAATCAAAGATATAAGCATAGAATGATACCCTGTATCCCATAAGTGACCTGAAAAGAAAGTGATTTAGGAGCAATCAAAACTAAATGGATATCTGTTTACATTGAGAATGGAGAGAAAAGGGGAGAAGTGTGAAGTAATTGCTGGCTGGACCAAAATCCACTTCAAAGAAGGCCTGTAAGATGTCATCCATTTCTCAAGTGTCTCAGAGGAAATAAGTCTCCTAGTGGAAACACTAGTAAAAATTATGACTGAGATCTGTTGTGACGTACATGGGTTTAAATCAGGCGTTGCTCTTGTGGAGGTGACTTTTGCTCCATCAAACCTCCCAATTAAAACAATGCAAGTTTCGGTGAATTATTCCTTCCCTGTCCCCCTGCCTCTCGAAAGACAAATCACAGGACTTCTTAGTAACTTACACTGCTAATCTGCAGTCCAGACTGTTATGGTCCAGCTCACAGCCAAGCCCCCTTGCAGCAAATAGCCGCTTTTAGGGGGAAGCTGCTGGTTTAGAATAAGATAACCGTACTTCTCTCATCACAAAAGCCCCCAACCCAGCCCCTCCTATTTAAACAGCAGCTCCTCCGTTGGTGCTCACACATTGCTAAGCTGAGCAAGAAAACACTTTCTAAATGGAGAGCTCTTTGTTGTCACCTTCCATAAGCAGAGATCAAATCATGGATGAGCATTTGCGTAGCCGCACTTGGTTCCCTCACCCGGGATGTCAGCCCTCGGTGCTGACCCTGTGGTTTGTGCTCTCTGCGGGTTAGCTGGACTGACGAAGGATAGCCTTACTTCTGTAGCATCTATCAGCCTTTTGCATGCCCATGCCAAATAGTTTATCTTGCCTCTAGTCCCCAAGCTACCTCTTTCCTTTCAGGAACCTGGATTAAACTTTCCTATGCCCACCTTCTCTTTTTTTTTCTTCTTTTTTTCCTCTCTCCTCCCCCCTTCCTTATCTTTCTCTGGCTGCAGCCTACTCTTCAATTACAGGTACCTATTTTTAATAATAACCTTAAAATAAAACAACCCAAGCCCCAAACCCAACACCTACAGAAAAAGGCAACTTTCCCCCAACTCTGCAACTTCTCTACAAGCTAAAATATCATTGTCTCTTTTCTGCATCTATAGCAATCATTTTGTGCATTTATATCAATAACCTGGATATAGCTGTTTCCAAGGCACACTGTAACTGATCCCACTAATAAGTATTGTGAGGCAAAAAAACCCCACCCAAACTTCTGTTAACATGTGAAGCAATGCAGTACCCTATTTATGCTCCAGATGATTGTGATCTCATTAATATTCCCATTCTGGTGAGAGGAGGGAAATGTGCTTTAATAGTTTTGTGGGTCCTGATGAAATTTGAAAGTCATTACAATAATGAACAGGTAGTAATTATTAATAGTACATATGGATATGATAAAACAGGGTCTTTGACAGATTTAGTCACTAGCAGACTATAAGCCTTCAATGAGCAACTCCATTCTGGTTCAGTAACTTCATTGCTGGGCTCTGGTTCAGTACATCCTGCGAAAATCTATTTTCCCCATCTCCCCTTTGGGTAACAAGCTGCAAGTATCAACCTGCAGCAGATACTGTGAGCCCTGTGGGAGCAATACCCCTTTCTTTTTCCTGCCCTAGGTTCCCAGTTCTGTTAAAGGCCTGAATCTCCCTCAAGCTGAAGGTATTTCACCCCTTCTTGTTGAGAGTTAATGGTCCTCTAATGGGTATTGCATTAATTCTCCGTTGAGCAAAAGGCCAACGACAAGCGCTCAGCTTCCTTCCAAAATGAGTGTCCCTTATAATTGCATGAGAGACAGACGAGTAACAGCTCTGAGCTGGTTGTGGCAGAAGAGCAAGGATGGACTCTTGTCCGCTTATTTGCGCCTGCTTTTGGTACGTTGGTTTCAAAACCAAATTTAGTCTTGGCTAAATAGAAAAGGAAAATGAAAGACTAAGGAAGTTTAGATAGTCAACTCGGATAGCACAAAGACTCTCAATTTTAGCTGCAACTCTGAAGCTTTTATAAGCTGTGGAAAGATCAGCTTTTCACTTCTCCTGAGCATTGCGTGTTCCACTTTGCCCTAATGGGATGTTTTTGGCAAGATGACACTCGGAAAGAAGAGTGTCTTTAAACTGGTGAGGAGTTAGAAAGCAACAACTGTCATCCTGAAATGGTGAAAAAATTCATTTATAGTACATAAATTTATATATACACTTAAATAAAGGAGCCTTTTCCTTCCTTGATAAAAGTGTCCCCGTCATGAAAAGCAACGTCTGCAACTTCATCTTGATCTGTGATTTTAAGTGAGTGAGAAAAGTTACGCATTTTTCTTGAGAGGGGAAGAAAAAAGTAATTTTTTCAAGAGGTTCCAAACTAGTCCCAAGGGCTGCATCTTGAATATAAATGGACATAACATTCATTTTCATTTTTTCCTGTTCTTTGTTGATAAGTGTTTCCTGCATGCTTTATGTGTTAGGCTTGTCTCAAATGTCATTCAATATATTTTCTCATTTATAACTGTTTTCTACAGCTCCTTCAGTGATTCCTGTCTATTGCGTTTTAGCACTTATTGCTTACTGGTAGATGCAACATATTCAGATCATATGAGTTTATTCGGTACAGAGATGATTTTTGAGTGAGAATGCTAAAGTGAGGAGCTTAATTTTAACTTGAACTGCCAGCAACAATAGAAAATAAGCTTTTCAGTGAACTATGTTTTATTTTATTCTACTAAAATCTTAATTTCCAATTTAAAATTAACTCTGACCAAAATAATTCATCGCTGCTGTTATATGGCTAAACTTGAAAAATGCATTTTTTATGTTTTTAGCTTTCAAGTCACATAATCTTTCTTACGTAATTAGTGCAGCCAACAAAGTATGGTAGCATTTTATATGTAAGCTTTTTAATTAATTTACAATGGTTAGAACCAGTGAACTTCTATAAACCTATTCTTTCAGAGCATGGACATAGGGAGCAAAATGGCTAAATGTGTCTAATCTATGGAAGCAATCTTATGGGTGACATACTTGGGCTCCAGAAAAGATGCAGTCTTTCAGTATGGTTGATTTTTACTTTTCTCACCTGAGGAAGTCTCTAAGTGAAGTGTTGATAATATAGCTGCTGAGATGTGGTGCCACTCGATTTTTGCCTTTCAGAGATCTTAAGGGAGATGTGAACCTTGTTTGCTGTGAGGGGAGGAAACTCTCAAACCCTGCAAAGTTGCTGCTGCGGCAAAAATCCTCTTCCCTTACTTTGGAGAAACTTCCATCAAGGAACCTATAAAATAGGGACACATGAGCCTAGGGTACTCTAGCTATGCCTCTTGGGTTCACTTATTTACCCTTGTCCTTTCCTTGTTTGTTTTGGTTTGGTTTTGTTTGTTTTTAAAGTAGAGCTGATCAATTTACTTAAGGATTTCCTTTTAAGATTTTGTTTTTCTAGTTATCTCCCTGTTAAATGGCAACTATGGCCATTAGCCCTTGAAATCAACAACCAAGATATAAGTGGAAGTGGTAGTGTTCGGTGTTAAAACTGTCTAAATGCTTTTTGACACAAGAGTATTTCCGTTGCGATTTTGCAACCAAACAGCAACTGTTTCAGTTCACGCTGCTATGGCAGATAGGATTTCCCCTACCCTTTTTAGCCTTTCTTGTTAAATAACAGGCAGAACGTCTTTCTAAAAACAAAGCTGGAATAAGTATGCTTTCACCTGGCTGAAAACTCTGCAGGGCTCTTGCATTATTCTGGCAGCCACAGTTTGCAGGGAGACTTGGTGCTGGTGAGGGAGTCTGAGGGATCGACTCAGGGGTTTTGCTCTTCTGTGAGCTTCCATACTAATTGTTACTTTTTTTTTTTAAATTGGGGGATTTGCATGTGCTCAGATGCCTTGGAGATGCACTTGCTGAAACCTTAAGACTGCTAATCCTGTGGTGAAGCATACAGCCCTGAAATGGAGGGTTGAGGCTGTGTGTTTGTGTCTATTTTCAGTTTTCTTATTGTTTTGGGGGGTGTGTTCTCCTGGGGTGTGTGGGGTGGTTTTTTGTATTGTTATTTTTGTGGGGTTTTCTCCCTTCTATCTGCAGTTCTGGGCTGTTTCTAGGAGTTTTGGAATAGGGATCAGTGGAGAACTAGGTGAAAGAAGTCAATTAGGAAGTGAGTTTTGGAAGTAGAGTTGCATAATGGGATAGTGATAGGCCAGGACCAAAGTGAGAGGATTGGTAAGGAAGGTCAGGCAACAGAAAGGGGGGGAAGGAGGAGACCAGAAAGAGGAGTTGGAAAACTAAAACTAGCATTCAAATAAGATCACTGAGACTACAAGGTCTAAGCAAAAGTCTTAGTTATGCCACATACCATAACCTTAGTGTTGCTAATGTCAGTGATCTTCCACTAAAATGTCTCTGTTGCCACCACCACCTCCCCCAAAATCCTTTTGCAAGGTTTGTGAAAGGGTTTTTAGTTGTTTTTAGAGGAGAGCAGGATTATTCTTTAATAAATTGAAGGAGTCGTCCTATGTCCAGATGTTTTGAATCTGTGTATGTAAACATCAAGTACCATTGTTATGGATGTAATAAAAACTCCATTCAGAGTAGTTTACCTTATTCCAAACTACAGACTAAATTAACCAGCTGATTTGCTTTACATTTGTTCCCTGGACTTGCCTCTCTTCGCTGATGTGCTGATTACCTGTGTATTCATCCACACAGCTTGAGGTAGTAGTAAAATGTGAACAGCACTACAATCACACAAGCAACGTAATGCTGTGTTGTAGCAGGCGAACTCCCTGCTGAGTCTGGGGCAGCTCCAAAGATCTGTCAAACAGCTTTCTCTGGCTAATCCATGAAACAGTTCCTTAAAAGCAAAGTAAAATGACACCTGTAGCTTTGATCCTAAAAAGCATCTTATAATATCTGGCATGCAATGTATAAATAATAGTTATGTATTTCTTTTCAAAGAAAATCATTTAGAAACTGGTAATCCTGGCTGCCATGTTTGCCTGTGGCTCTGGAGGCCAGGCGTTGCGCTCAGGTGGGTCCCCAGGAATGCGGCATGTGGTTTGAGCTGACTCTTGAGATACTCCAGTGATCTGCTGGTTAGAGGCACAGCCCATCTAACTGCATATTCTGGAGCTGAAATGTCAACCCATGGAGGTCACTGTCAGAGTTTTAAATCCTTTATGAAAAAATAATAAAGTTCTGTAATGGAAATGGAGTACTTAAAAAGATTCAGAATATATCCTGCTGCTGCACTGTAAACAAGATTTGTAATGTCTTAAGAAAAAAATAATCTGCTAAAAGGGCTTTAATTTGTCTGTTGCTACTGTTAATTAGCAGCCACTGGGGTTACACGGGTATAACAGCACAGAGCCCAAACAAAAAAGAAAAGGGAGTATATTCTTATGTAATAAATATACAAATAATGCATTTCCATGAATTACGTGCTTTCCCAAGGTCAGCATGACATTGAGCATGAGTGAAATCGGAGTATATTCCAGAAAGCCTGTAACACTTAAAGAAAACTCTTTCTCTTCTTGGTCAGTGTGCTGATGCTAAAACAGTATCTAAAAGTCAGACGTTGGGTTTTGCCACAGCTTAGCTCCTGGAAATTGCTATGAAATAAGTTTGGATAACAAATGCCTGCCCTGATTCGTCAGGCAGGTCTTGTTAATATGATAGTCACCTTTTGATTAGTCCCAGTATTAAAAGTTATTGCCATAACAAAGGCAAATTCTACCTCCCTCAATAAATCAAAGCTGGAAGAGTTTGAAAACTTTGAATACTCCTGCAGAAATAGTCTCTTGAAAAGAATCCAGAGTTTATCCCTTCCTGTGATTCTTCCTTCTACAAAGTAATTCCTATTTTGGTCTTTCAGGAGGTTCAGTAAATTTCAGATTTGTACAATATAAGGAGTAACAAAATGATGCAAAGTCTATCTCTTTCTTTACCTCCCCCAAAATAAGATAACTTTAACTGCTGCTAAGATAAAGTTACAGCTGCACTTCAACAGTGAGAAGTAAATAAGTTGTTTTTATCTCTTTTAAAATTGCAGGGTAGTGGGTTTTTTTTTTCCCCAGCATCCCATTTCATTTATTTTAGAGTCCTTTTTAAATAGAAACCCTGAAGAACTGCCAAGTTGGCTTCAGTTGTGAGTGATGACTACAGATACCTGGGTTATGATCTTGGCTGAGAGAAACTGGAAACAGTACTAGCATCTTATGAATACCTACTGTTCAGTGGCTTTTGAGATGCTCAAGCAAAAACCCAGCTATTTATTTTGAATGCAAGCAATGAATAAGAAGGAAATGTGGCATAATCAGACACTTACTACAAGCCATTCTTAAGAATATGAAACCTGAAGTGATGAATATAAAAAATAAAGCACCCTCTGTTTTAATATTATTAACAATAGATAGCTCAGGAATTATATATAAATAATTGTGTATTTTAATAAACATCAGATAGCTAAAATGAAAGGAATTAATGAATTCTTAGCAAATAACTCTCCATATAATTCTAATAACTTGGATTTCTTCTTCTTACACTATGGGCATTGTACTAGTGAACTTAGGAACCATAGACTAATGATGAAGTTTCAAACCCTTTTTACAGAGTATTGAATGTGTCTAAAAGGTCATAGCATCACTGGACAGCCAAAGCTCTGCAAGGGAGAACACAGAAGATATTTTCTAGGTCTGCCCTCAGCTATCCCAGCTGGGTCTGGCAAGAGAAGGTGGGATGGTTACTAGGAAGGTGTAAAGTTCTGCAGCACACTGTTATGGTGCTACTGATTTGGGACTTCATGGACACGCGCGGTGTTCCTGGTGTAGGTCTCTAATGAGGATAAAGACAATAATGGATACTCGGTCTCTGTATATTTCTACAAGGAGAGCTGACTAATGGTGGCTGTGCTTTTCTTCAAGAGGGTTTGGAAATATCCCTCTCTTTCAAGGTAAACTTGCAGTTTCAGGAAAGAGAGGAGGCTGTGCTACAAAGAGGTTTTGGATTCTAGGAAGCCTGGTCACATACCTTAATGTGGCCAGGATCTGGTATCGATGGAGTGATCAGTTCCTCCTCTAGAGGATTAAAAGGTGGAAACATCAGTTGCAGGTCCTCCTTGTCTATCTGGGTTTCGAATGTTCCTCTGCCTGTATTCTGCAGTATCTTATACTTTTAAAGTCCAAGTTTTGATTAAATTGGCTTAACTGCAGTCTCCCAGCACTCTTTCTCAACTCTTTTGTTCTCTAGACTAATGCATCTTAGAGAAGCTCATCCCTTCTCAGGACGATACAGACCCACCCATCCCATCATGAGGTGCTTCCAGTCAACGTGTGTGATCCCTTTCCCTACCTTTTCCTTGGTTAATTCCACCACTCAAAATGTTGCATGCTCCTTTATCTAGGCGCTCTCTGGATTTCTCCTGAGCAATGTGACTAAGCCCTGCTTGCTCAGCCTGCCCACCACTGGCCAAAATCACCCTGTGTGCTGTAGCTCATCTCCTACCTGCTCGTGCTTCCCACCATCTGCTGAACAGTAGGATCTTTCTCTTGATCCTCACCCTCAGTTTAAAGCAGTGCACATGGGTCCATGAGCTGGAGAAAGCAAATGCACAGTGTAGGTGTTCTGTTTTGGGGTTGTTTTTTTGTTGTTTTTTTTTTTTGTTGTTTTTTTTTTTAAATCAAATAAAATATCCAGGATAAATGGATAGCTAAGCATTCAAGTCCACTTCTGACTCCAGGCAGCTACTGTGACTAACAATTCCAAGCATATCCTGGAGCCAGCGCCTTAGAAGATGAGTGGCTATAGACAAAGTACTAGTGCCTTTTCTTTCCTTCTTCCCCTGTACCAATGTGTTTTGGGATATGAGCCTTGTTATCTGTCCTAGTATATTAGATCATATGTACTTAGACAGCGCACTTAATTACATCTTTCACAGAGTGGTTGAGGTTGGAAGATATCTCTGGAGGTTTTTCTAGTCTGATGCCCTGCTCAGAGCAGGGGCAGCTAGAGCAGGTTGTTCAGAGCCAGGCCAGTTGCGCTTTGGATCTCTCCACAGGTGGAGAGTCTGCAACCTCTCTGGGCATTGTGCTCTAGCATTTGACCACCCCAACAGTTTGAAGAGAGGAGGAAAAAAAAATGAAAAAAAAAAAAGCAAACAAACCAACCCAAGCACTTTTTTTATTATTATTATTTTTCTTATGAAGTTTAAGTGGGACTTCCTTTATTTCAGTTTTTTGCTTCCTGCCCTGTCACTGGACCCTGCTGAGAAGGGTCTGTCTCTGTTGTTTTTGCTCACCCCCATGAAATATTTATGCACTGTGATAAGATCTCCCCAAAGCCTGCTCTTCCCCAGGCCAGTCTCAGCTCTCTCAGCCTCTTCTCATATGTGAGATGCTCCAAGCCTTTAATTGCCTTAATGGCCCATCTTGTTGGTCCCTCTCCAGTATATCCATGTCTCTTGTACTGGGATGCCCAGCATTGGTGCCAGCACTCCAGATGTGCCTCCCCAGTGCTGAGTAGAGGGTAGTTCAGCCAATATTCAGTTGCCCTCACTTTCCATTTTTCTAGTCAATACTTCATCAGTTTGTCTGCGAGGGTGTTTTGGGGGCATTTGAACAAACTGACCTGGATTAGGGCACCTGTCTGTGGATTTGGGTGGCCAAGGAGTGGAGAAACATACAGTTCTGCTGCAGCTTTGGTAGAAAAGTAGAGAAAGCAGTGAGGATTGGAATGCTCTGTTTTGGCTAGGGTAGTTGGACCTTAGGGAGAAATAAATCTGTGCATTGAGTCTATGAAAGATAGTCATACCACTGAGTATTTTTTCCCCTAATGTTCCATAGGAACCCAATAAAAATGGAAAATACGAAATTTTGTTTAAACCTTTTTAATAATCTAGAAAGTATAAATTGAATATCCTGTGGTTTATGACTACATTAAATACCATTATATAGCATTACCTGCAACATCAAATGCAGCCATAAAATGCACTTTAAGTATCTCCAGAACAATAAAGGTATAAAACGTGTAAGAAAGTGAATAGTAATCAGCACGTCACCTATGGACCAATGTCTGTCTTTGGTAGTTGCTGACTTTTTTTTTTAATACGTAGAAATACTGAACTATGTTAATTTCTAGGCTTTTCATGAATCTACATAGTCTGTGCTGAATTCCCACAATTAACTGTCATCTCTAGAGTGTAACTAAATTACTCTGTACTTAACTGGGCTAAATAAGACATTTGTTTATCCAGATGCCCAATTTAGTATTTCCCCCTGCCCCCCCTTCTGTCCTCTTCTATTTCAAAAGCAAATACTTCTGTCTTGTCATCTTTTAGAAAGATAAACAAAATGAACACAACTGTTCAGTGTAGTATTATGTTGAACTTGGGTTCTGTTACTAGATACATAACTTATTTAAATAACACTCTTCATTCACTTGGATTACTAGTTCCATAAACCATCTATACAGAACTACTTTAAAATGCTGTTAATGCATTTTTCACTTTTATAATTGAGATTGCAAGGAAACTTTCTAGTGGTACAGATAGCTAACCTACTCATTTGTTGCATTAAGAAGTAAGAAACCTATAAATGCAATTAATTTACAGAATCACTAGGTATACAATTTGGAATCTTAAGCAGAGTAAGCGTTTCTGCAGTGTACAGCTCAAAACCGATTCTTTTGTTTCCCTTTTTGTGTGTGTGTGAAGCAGGTGGAAGGCAAATTCTATTTTTTTTGTTATTAGAGAATAGGCTAAAACTACCTTTGCAGCTAATTTTGTATGCAGCAAATATAAGAGACTGGATGCAATCAAATTCAGCTCTTGGAACCAAATGACAGCTATTGGTTACCGAGGTGTCTGTGTCTTCTCTCTAATGCTCTGAAGCGTTTCAATGTTTCACGTTCTTCATAGACTTAATAATTCTCCTTTGATGGGAATCTGTAATATGTGCAGTGTTTTTACTTAGCCCTGCTAGGGTAAAACTGTGAAAGCTTTTTACCCTTCCCAATTTCTGTGTTTCAATTTGAATACATCCTTATTTTGTATACAGTTAATACTCAATATATTCACATGCATTGAAGTGATGTGTTACCTTGATAAGAAAATCCTGTATTTCTTTTACTTCCAGTTTATGGTTACGTTTTATACACCCCAAATCCAATCCCTTCAAAAAATGAAAAATTTCTCAAGAAACAAATTCTGCTTGGTTTCCCAGATTTGGCCATAAACCAAACTGTAAGTGATCTAAACTTTTGCATCAGCGGGTCTCTCTCCTCTTTTTGTCTCGTTTGCTGTGTGTCATGCTTGGTGGCATTCTAGTTCAAGCTCAGGGAGGAAAGCCTGAACTGAAATGAGATGGACTCACTCCACCAGCAGCGTCCTCTGCCCCCCCCACCTGTGATCGCCTCTGCCCTGGCCCTGCACAACCTTCCCCCTGTGACAAGCATGGCTGTGAAGACTTGTTCTTGAGTGTCCCTGTGAAAGTATAAGATGAGGCTTCTTTTAGCCATTGTTTGTGGAAAAGTAATGTAAATCAACACCACTTCTCTGAAGGAACTGCCCGGTGCCTGAAAACAATACTTGCTTCATCTTATACTACCTTCTCTTTTTGCTTGTATGCTAAGAATACTGAATGTTTTACTTTTTATCTATAAAATGTATTTCCCTGACTAGGTTTCCAACAAACTATTTTTTCTTAAACACTGCATAAAGCTTTTGGTTTAGTTAGGTAAGCCTTTGTTGTTTCTGATATTTATTTTCTTGCTGAAGAACTTAAACATTAAATTTGCTGAAGGAAGAAAACTATTACCTCCATTGTCTCCTCTGCTTATGCCTTCCTGCATCCTTTTGTGTGCTGCATAGCATTATGATAATGCACCCTGAACATGACTTTTCTCTTGCGTATAGGAGTCTTACTTCAGCCAGATGGATTCACCATTGATACAGAAAAGGTCAGACAGCTGCAGCAGATAATATACTATTTTTTCAAGATTATACATTGAGGAAGTTTTTCCAACTTTATTGTCATTTGTTTCATTACTGGAGCCCTTAAAATATCAGCAAAATGCAACCTGCTTTCTGTAGGAGCCTGTGGAAAGCCTGAAACAATTGTCATGTGAAATACCTGTAAATTGTTTGTCTTTCTCCATGTCTTTACTCTGGGGTGGTGGTTAACTATCAAGGTGGTAGGGTAGTATTCATTTTAGAGAGTAAGCATTTGAATTCTTTCAGTTACAGACATGGTCAAATACAAGTCATGGAACAATGGGCTGTGTTTTTTGGTTTATAAACCTGTGATAAATTATACTGGAGAAAAATGAACTTGGTGGTTGTATGAGGGCTGACTACGTTTTAGCTACATGCTGTAGTTATTTTTGGCATGCATGAAGGTTGCCTGTGAGTCCTAAGAAACCATGGAAACAACTTTGTTAGCACCAGTATCACTTCAATCTGCATTTCTCTTCCTTGAATATATATGTTACAGTCATAAAAGACAAGTTTATTTTTACAGACAGCAAGGAACAATTAGTTAAGTATACCTTTTCATTACAGAAATAGGACAGATATTGTGAACTTCCTAATGTGAAAAAAACCACAGACCTAACCAAACAGTTAAAACTAAATAATGAATTGTTGGTATAGCTTGAAGTTAATGTTAAACAAGACTTCAGCATTTTTCTTTCCATTTCTGACGCTATCACATGTGGCTGGTAGAACGGACAATAAATGCACTCCGTTAATAAAGAAAAACCCCAAAGTTGTGCAAAAATTTAGGTGAGATTCTCCTTTCCTCATGCAATCTGCCTCCCACCAGAAGGAGAGCAGTGACTCTCCCTGTGGTTCACTCTCCACTCTGCCCATCTCGCTGACCGGAGGAGATGAGCCAAGTATTTTTTAGGAATTTCCAACACCGTACTCCCTTGTGATTTGATTCTTGCCATGTTTCATAGGCTGACCAAAGTTTGCACGGTTTTGAAATCACTGTAATGAAGGGTTATATTGCTATTTTGACTATTTCTTGGCTGCTTCTTGAAATTAGCTTAATAATGTACAAATGCATTGTTTAATTCTTTTATTGTTCTTACTCATCTGTGCTTGTGGGATCACTGCACCTTCTCATGGAAGCTGAGCGATTAGATTGATTGTATCAGTGATGGTAGTTTCCAAAAATACTTTCTTCCTGATTGATTGATATAATTGCAAGTAATTAGAGTGAGGATGTCCACTTAACATGTGAAAAGACAGTTTATATCTCAATCACTTTCTAAAACACTTCTTAATTAAGAAGTGACTATTTCTGTCAGCAGTGGTGTTTTTAATTAAAAACAACCTCATGTGTTTGTATTTTTTACAGGTGTTACAAATTCTGATATGCAAAGCATAGCAGGGCAAAATGGAAGAAATACAATTGAGGTGTTATGCTTTTTGCTACCAAATTCAGATTCACAATGCTAATGTGGAATAATATAAGCTTTTAATGGAGAAAGTGAAGGAAGGGTGGGTTGTTTTCTGTCTCTTTTTAAACCTGCAGGTGTGTGATCTTGCTCCTCAGTTTTATCCAACCTTATACTTTTAAGTAATAGCAGAAATTTTCTATAAACATACTTATTTAATGGCAATTTAGGTAAGGCTAAGCACTTGCCCCTGAATGCAGTTACCTTCAGGTTAGAAGGAAGGTGTTTAACAGACCTCAGCAGTAGTGCAGGGCAGGAACTCTTCTTGAGACAAATGGGGATGGTGGTGAGTGGAAATTTGGGCTCTGTTCCAGTGTCCTTCCCCTTCTGTATCTATACCCACTGGCAAACTAAATGTGAGTGGCTGAGCCTGTTAGAAGTGTCCCCTCCTTCTTAAGACTTGTTGAGGGGAGGAATGTAAAAGGGAACGTAGACTGGAAAGGACTGCAGCACAGAAGGGTACCTGAACTGGTCCTGAGGGCGAGTTTGCGATAGAGGGAATTGCTGCTGGAAGTGTCATTTTGTTCCTTGTACAAGAAGTAAGCAATTATCTATGGTCAGATCTAGGCTATGAGATTATAGCCACTAATTTACTAGAGACTAGTTATACTAGCTAATGTGATGAAGGTTTAGATGGAGTAGGTGGGATTACATTTAATCCTACCAATTTTTAATCCTAGTAACCTTTTTTGTAGGAGACCCATTCTCTGTTCTGGACTTAGGATTGTGGATGTTTGGGAGAATTGCTGTGGTATCATCTTACTGAGATTTAGGGTGTCTTTATTCAAAGGATGCCTTCAATATTAAGGATGTCTTCAACATTACATTATTCTTTGTATTTCAGTAAGGTATTGCTTCGCTATTAGCTTACAGTCCTTATTCCTTTAAAAACAGAAAAAAAAAAAAGAAAAAAATCTGCCCCATAACTTTTTCCTTAATTTTAAGATGACTAGCATATGTTATCTTTCCTAAGGCAAAGTAAGAGTACAAAGAAGATAAGAGGCTTTAGTTTTACATCTAGAAAAATCAGGAAACAAAAATCCCTCCCAGTGGGGGAGCAAGGTATAAAGCTGACCTCATCTGATTTACCTTAAGGTACGATTGAAGGTTTTTTTGTTAGGTGGCTCTCTTTCCTTCACAATGTACTCTTTCTGCCTTTCCTTGATTTATCTTACGTCTTCGTTATCCCAAGGTGAAAATGGTGAATTTATCTTCTACTGAAGACAACTCTTTAAAAAGAGTCTGAATCACTAAGGCCAAGCCCAGAAGCAACTGGAGGCAATTAGGAACACTTTCTTTAAAACTCGCACCCAACCTACACATGCTTAACTTGGGAGATCAGAGAGGAATATAGCTAGAGGACAGCAGTACTAATAGCTACCAGATCTAACAAAGCATAAAGGTGTGCACTGGAGAACTGTGGCAATATTGACTGTGTGTTCATTAAGGATATGAGTGCCAGATGATGAAAGCTTTGCTCTGCTGGGAGACATTTTACTGCTTAAAATGGCAGATAAAGTTACTCTCTGCTTTCTTCTGTTGGTTAAAAAAAAAAAGTGCAGAACTTGTTGGCCTGAAAGTATTCTTGGGATGAAGTTTTCAGCGGTCTTCTACCATCCTCTGTGAGGAAGCTTAATCGCCACTTCCCGAGCTTGAAACCTATCAAGAACATTAAGATTAGTAAGTAGTAATGTCACTCCTTTCACTCTTGATGACTAACACTAACAGCCTCATATATTTAATGCATCTGAAACAGAATTTGGTATCATTACAGCAATGAGAAGTAAATCACCTCTCTGTGAGACTAATTTTCTGAATTTTGCTGTTTCTTTTTTACTCTTTTCTGCTTGCTTCCATTTCAGTGGTATTCTCTCCACAACAGAAATCATATTTCTTTACCCTTTAATCTCTGAACACTGTATTGTGGGATTTTTATTTTTTTTTTTACTTAATTCTAGTGATTGGGGTTTAGAATTGTAGAATTGTTTAGGTTGGAAAAGACCTTTAAGATCATTGAGTGCAACTGTAAGCCTAGCACTGCCAAGTCCACCACCAAATCATATCCTTAAGTGCCCCATCTACACATCTTTTAAATACCTCCAGGGATGGTGACTCAACCCCTTCCCCGGGCAGCCGGTTCCAATGCTTGACAACCCTTTCGGTGAAGAAATTTTTCCTAATATCTAATCTAATATGTCTCTGTTCTTCCATTCTGGCACACTTTAAAACAAAGTGCATCAAACCAATCATTGACCAGAATTTACTAACAAGTCAGGTGGCTTCAGAGTTGGAGTTAATTGATTTTAATGTTTTCAGTGCTCTTTGTGTCTTTGATCAAAGCTATTCTATAGAGTAGGGAAACAGAGCTTAGACTTGAGATGTTGAAGGGCACCGTGAGCAAGGGGATTCAGTAGCTCCACTTATATGCAATGGTACCGATGCAAAGTGAATGGTATTAGTGCTACCTGGAGGTCTTTTCTGCTTTATTTGTAACATTTTTGTGACTGCCAGGTCTGGAATATAACAATCCCCTGAGGAAAAACCCTTTTCCTGTTATTTTTTTGCTGTTAGCCACCCCTTGTTCTCTTTGTGTTCTCATAGAAGCAGAGTGCTCAATTCTACAGTTACGTATGTATTTTTATACTTTGAGCCTTGAATGCTGTGAATTAAGGCTCTGAGAGTCAGCCTCATCATGTTCTCATTTAGCAATGATGGAAATCTATCTACTGCTTAAGTGAATTCACTAGTTCCCTGGCTATTTAGATACAAGCTTCAGACAAGGAAAAGTCTGAGCAAATGACTGTGGGCTCAGCAAGATCACCAACCTTCCACTTTTTTATGATTTTTATTTTTTTGCCCAGGTTGCCAGGTCAAGCCTGCTGGAAGCTCCAGAGGGAATGTTAGAAAGTACAAGGGTCATCTATGTCTGTTTTAATCTGCTGTGAATTAAGACCTTACAGCTGTGCCTAGCCGTCAAAACACAATTGTGTCTCAGTTTAACGAAGTGAATTGAAATTTTCACTCAAAGGTGTAGGAATGCCAACATTGCTTATTCACACATGGCAACCATAACTAAACCAATATTCACGTTTATATGAAATCACTGAAGGCAATACATAATGGCATGTGAAAAATACTAAGTGATATGTCCACTATACATGAGCAAGCTGCTTAATATTGCATTCAGAAGGTGTCTTGTATTTTATAATACTTTCAAATAGCTGTAGGTGGGTTAAAATATGGTTTAAATGCAGAAAAATCATCCTTTCTACTACTACGGTATTGAGAATTTTATTCTTTTTAAAAGTGTCAGTAGAAATTAAGGAAGCTTCCTATGATGGGTATGTGTATTAAAATAAACTACAGATTTTAAAAGAAAAGAAACAATGGTGATATAGTATATGGCATGAGGAAGGAAGTTCACTATAACTAAATGCTGCAATCTGAATGTACTACCAGGTGTTATGCTGAAGGCTGGTTTACCACATTGAAGTTGTGGACTCATTGCTTGACTGAGAATTTGGAAACTGCCTGCATATTGGGCAAGGTAGCTTCTCTGGTTTCTTGAGATTCCAAGGGAGAATTTCTGGTTCATAGGTAAAGGTTTTGCCTGTCTGTGCAAGAGTGAGAGAGAAATAGAAGACCCAATGGTTGAAGATATTCAGTAACAAACAGTTTTGGGTTTTTCTGTAGGGATTCTTTTTTTTTTTTTTTTTTTTGAGAAATAAATGTTACTGGTTGATTTGTTTGTTTTGTGTGGTTTTTGGGGTTTTTTTGGTTGTTGTTTTTATTTATTTATTTATTTAAGGGTCCCCCTCACCTGAAAAGAGGTGGAAAAAGCTATCAGTTGTATTTCCTATTTGGCTAGCCAGCCAGTTAAAGAATAGTAGGGCGGTGAAAAGGTGTGTGTTAAAGCACCATAACTCTGGTCCAGGACCAAACATGACAGCCTAGCTCAAGTCAGAGGTAACACGCAACTGTTTGTCTTCAGCAGCGGACCGTGTGAACAGTCTGGAAAACGAGCTGAAAGATTTTAAAGAGGGTCATTCTAGTCATGTTTTAAGCTAGTTGTTCTTTTCCTTCAGGTTTCCCAATGCAGAAGCCAAAAGACTTAAGAATAAAAAAATCAGTTCTTGCAGTCATTCCCCACTGCCCCCCCGCCCCTGCTTATAAAACCACCTAACTTGTCTACCTGGTGTCTTTTTACATCAGTAGTTGGTTTTGTTTGTTCTTGCTTATGTTGTGGGGTTTTTTTCCCTGCCCCTACTAGTTTTTCATCTTGTCTGTCTGCTTCTCCTATACGTAAAATTACGCCTTCTACAAATGCTCAAACCAACAGTGGTGTGTTTTGTTTTGTTTTTTTTTAAACAAAACAAAAAGTGAGAAGCAAAAGCATGGGGAGAGTAAGAGCTGTGCAGTGGAAGAGTGCAGAACCACCACAAATTTGTGCTGTGCATGCTGTGTGCCTGAGGGAGCCTGGGAGAGTGGTGAAGAGCAGAATGAAGATGAGGACAAACCCAACTTGCTTGCCAATGGTGTAATTAAGTGCTATTTATCCTTTTTACAATATTTACATTGGCAGTGTTTCATTAGGGATTTATGGCCGTCTGTCTTACAGATTTATTGTATACGTTGTGGATTTTGCAATTTAAAACTGCTTTGGAACTAGAACAAATCCCTCTGCTGTGTATATCCCAACACCTGACTTTCCTGAGGATAAGAAAAGTTTCATGAATCTGCTTACAGCACTTCACAAAATACTGCCTGGGCTGATGTCACATCAGTGGACAGTAAACTGAGCCAGCAACGTGGTAACACTCAAAATGTCATTCCAGGATGTATTTTAGCACTACAGACACAGCAGACAGTCTTCAACTGTTAGAGTCTGACATTTTTAATGCATATTCTTCTCTTTTGTTTAGCTTTAAAACATTTTTTTTTTTTACTGGCCTTCTTTCAACTTGGTTCTCATTTTAAAACTTTTTTTATTTTTGCAAGTATGTACCTTTTTGTAACATCTGACATGATTTAAGAAAAACTCAAGCACATCTTCATTAAAGTGCAAGGAAAGATACAGCAAATGGGTACTTTCTTACTGCCTTTCATATTGCTCCATTTTGTCTGCAGGTACAGAATGCCACAACAAGAGTGAAATTCTGCTCTGTAACTGCAAGTAACTTTCCCTAAAGTGTAGCCTGGGCAAAAAAGTGAGGGTATATCTTGCCCCGTGAGGGTAAACCAACATGTTGTGGTAGAAACAGGAGTTTGCTGGTTTGCTGCTTGAGCTTATTGTGAAAAGGCACAGAGTGCCTTACTGTGCTTACACTAAACAGTTTTAATATCTGTCTACAAACCATAGGTTTGTTGGTGTTTGCCTGGGGCTATACCCCCTGACACAAGAAAACAGTAGTAGCAATTAAAATGATGTGGAAACATTCTCATAAAATGAAGTCCAGCAAAAAATTCTAATTTACTGAAGCCTCTGAAACAAGGAGGAAAAAAACCTTTTGTTGTAGACGTGTCAACAAAATTCTGAGGTGTCCAGGACTCCAGGGCCTCGTGCTGGCTGCCTGCAGGTGGCTGCTCCCTCGGGATTAGGCACAGGACCCTGGTTTGAAGGACAGCCTTCCCCCATGCCTCTGTGCCTTAAAGTGTTTGCCTATCCCTTTGCAAGTAATTTCAGGATTTAGATGCTTTTTTTTGGTCCTGAGTGGGTTTTGCCAGTACTTAACCAGAGATGAAAATTCTGTTGGTCTTTTTTTTTTTTTACTACCTTTAATAATAATATCTATTTACCTGAGATGATAGTTGAAAAACAGTACAGAGCAACAGTGTGGATTAACAGAAATTAATGATGATAGGAATAACTCTTGCATTAAAGATCTGTATTGTGAGACCAAAAAACTATGCAAATTGAGAAAAGCAGCAAACTGGACCCATCTGTGTTGTGAAGTCCTGATTCATGCTGTCTTTGATGTACTGAAGTGATCCTATTGTGGGAATGTTGTGTCTGTGCTTGCTCTGAAACTTAATTACAGTATTAACTTGCCTTCATATCAGTGAATTTTTAACTCTCTTCCCCAGTTCTACTTGGACTACTATTTATTCAAAAGCCTCTGAGAGTTGAGTTTTAGCCCCTTCCACCAAAACTTCAGTGCTCGTGTTGTTTCAGCTGAGCTCCTAACTCCCCCCTTAATTGACCAATGTCAACACCACCTAATTTATTTGTTTTATCCTTGGCAGAGACTGAGAAAAGGCTATATTCTGCAAATCTGTCACTTGTACCTAAAACTTTACCTCCCACACCACTGTCACTACAGCCCGTTTCCTGATAGATCAAAGGCCTGGAGGCCTGCCGTGCTGCTCCTGCAATGTTTTGAAAGACCCGTGGATATAGCTGCCTCTGTGCTCTGTCCCTGCCTTCTGTCAAGAAACCTGTCGCCGTCCCTCCGCTTCTGGGTGTTTCTCAGCCTAATACTCGTGTTTTCTTTACCTAGCGTGGGCAAACACGCTAACCCAGAGGCCGACCAAAGGACGGTTGCGCTGGCGCGGCCTGCGTGGGCCACCCTTTCATGTACGACTGCTGTGCTGCCTGTATAGCGCTTGTGCTCGGCAATGCTGATTCTTCAGGCTTTTGTGTTTTTCACTTTCAGCTTGTATCAAATGTACGTTGCTTCTCTGCACGCAGGCGTCTCAAAGAATTTCTCGGCTGCCTTTCTATCATCCCCGAGTCCAAATTACGACTGTCAATTATACATGAAAGGTAGGGGAGATCAAAGCCTTCCCTTAGTCCTGCTACTTGTGCATCTGCTTTACCCGTAGAACTGCAAAACCAAACTTCTTTTTCAAAATGCTCCTCTTCAGTTTAACCTGGTACATTTTATCAAAATTATCATCTCGGTAGCTTGCTACTATTGTACGGTGGATAATGAAGAACATTTATATGCTTATAAATGCCAAAAGAATTTAAAGCATGTGAAAAGGACATTTTACAAAGAGTAATTTCATGATTCCTTTCAATGTTCGACAAGGATTTTACCTGGAGTCGGAAATATTAATGAATCGGATCATTTCAGAGTAAGATAGCAAAAGAGGGGAAGAAAAGATGGTTTTGTTTCGTTTTGTGTGGGGTTTTTTTAAGGGTTATAATTGAAAAAAATGAGTAACGCTCAAAGGTAAAATTCTGACCCCATTTATGTGAATGTTACTGCATCCTCCGTCATCTTCTTGATATACAACCTGTTGTCAAATGTATTGTATACATCTACTCCTGAGGAAAATGAAGGAGAAACTCTGAAATGGAACACGTCTAAGCACTTTTTTTTCAAACTAATGGTCCTCACACCCAACAATCTTAAGAATTTTAAAATTTTCTTATTAAAATATGATGACACAAAATAAATAAGCTCATTATGTGCATTCCAGCTCCAAATTCAATCTGATGAAACATAAACATCTACTTAAAATTAAAGACTCTGGATGTTGAAATACTCCACTTTATCAATATATACTTCCTTTAAAAAGATGATAAACAGTACCAAAGTACTGTTCCAGTGTTGGAGAAACTGAGCTTGATTAAGTTCTTGTGAGGAAACATGTATAATGTACCACTGTGCTGACACACTTTTAAGGATTTTAACATTAATAGTTTAATAAGTAATGTGAGCTGCTTTGGTCTTCGGCTAAAGCTTCTTTGTACAGGGATTTCTCCCATGTAGTGATTTTTGGTTCCCTATGGATTTTGTCATTAAGCATGACAATTTACTTCATGTCAGCGATCACTCTAATAAAGGGAACTTTTGGTGCTTTAGTCTTCTGGTTGGTTGAGCTGTTGGGGGTAGAGTCAAAAGAGAAGAAAATTTATACAAAATACTTTTTTTGTCTGTTAAATTAAAAACTGCTCAGCTGGATGTTTGTTCTGAAGATTTTGGAAAGTGTATGCACAACAGTAAATCTTGTTTATAGGGTACAACAAGGAAAAGGGTCCACTCTGCTGGCATTAGTGCTGTACTTAAGGCATGTTGTGTATATCTGTCACCAAGTTGTAATTAATTCTGAATCATTGTCATCAGTAATTCTGTCTTTTCACAGACATTGAAATCTCTTAGCAATTGCAAGCTATTTGAGGCCTATCTTTTTCTGTTTGGTGTGATTCAAAGAGGTTACTCTAGTATCATCGACATCTTATGTTCTTTTTCAAATAAGCTGATCCATATCGAAATGCTTTAAAAAAAAAAAAACAAAAAAAACCCAAACAAACAAAAAACCCCATAACCAACACTACACATATGCACACACAAAAGCCAGGCTAATTATTTCACCAGGTGAGGTTTAATGTGATACTGGCTATAGAAAAGGCAGCTTTGTACAAATCATGGTTCATTATGGAAATGTTTTTAATCTTGCTGTTTGTGCTAATCTAGAGAAGAAAGAAGCTTTACATAACACCATTCCAAAGATGAAGCATATCTGTTCTTGTTTCACAGATCTGTAAAGTGTAAATCATGCATCTGAGCATTTTCAAGAAGAATGTAATGCACCTCAGCATATGTTTATTAAAAGTGTGCTTTCCAAATTGAATTCTGTACTCTAATTAGACTAGTTAAGGAATGCTAGTTAGGATGCTAGTCTGACTTTGGCTGAGCCTGTTTAAATTCAGAGCATCTCCACTCACTGCTGTGATGTTGCTCTCAGTTTATGCCAATGTGGAGGTGGCCATAGCTTGGCTTCCAGTAGTTTGGCCCAATACACATGGGAAGAATGAAACCAAGGATGTGATGTTTTAAAGCATCTCCATGTGTTGGTCTTCTGCACTTAGTGAGAGAAAAGCAAACAAGCACCTGGGAGTAGTGAAATCAGGGGTTTTTTTCCTAATGTGGACCCTGGATTCAGCAGGGGAGGCTGGTAGGGTGTGTGTGGGTTGCTCTGAGGAGCAGATACTTACCTTGGTGCCTCAGTCCCTTCCTCCCTGCCCTCTTGCAAAGCAAAGTGACAAAAACAGTGGTTTTGCCTAGCACAAAATTAACCTTAATGTCTGTAGCCAAATCGCCACTCTAACATGAATTATGTTTTGTAGGGCTTGTGCCGTCACTGGTATGATTGGCCTAGCACTGGGTATTTTGTATCAGTGACCCTGGAAAAGTGGGTCTTTAGGTGCTCCTGTCTGCTGACGCTTCTCAAGATGTCATTGTTATGCACTGAGGAAATCTTGAACTTTTTTCATGAAAAGCAAGAGACCAGTTCTTATTTTTATCGGGATAGCCATTACCCCAGCTAGCAGGGTACATGCTTGAACTTTAAAGGACTGACTCTAGCTTGATTAGGTGGACTGTGGACTTCATTTTTCATATCTAAAGTGAGCACAATGACCACCAGGCAGCTGGTTTTCTTTGGTGACTTACTTTCTTTTCTGCTCTTTGGTTAATTCTATTTACCCCCAAAATGATCGAGCTTACTTTGTAGCTCAGTGGCTAGGATGGATTTCTGGGATGAAGTTGGGTGAGGCATTCCGTGTTCCAGTTAACTGCTCTAATTTCTACAGGTTTTACTTATTTGGAGGTAAGAGAAAGTGGGCTTTTTCCCCCCCTTTCCCTCTTTGAGCCAGAAATGGTCTTCTCATCTAAACTGGTTCACATGTTCCTTCAGGCAATCCAATTTTTATGGAAAAAAACTTTAATCAGAAAATCCCTGACTTGTTGTGCTCCCTGGAGACCCATATCTACTGGATTTTAGTTTCTTTGCCTTTGACGCATTGGCACAAAAAAGACTCTAATAAGAAGCAGAAGCAAACCCACCATTCATCTTTCTCTACTACTCTTCGATTTGTAAATGAGCAAAGTTTGGTTATATACTTACATGCAGTAATTATTCTGTAATGATTAAAATACTGTAGTTTTTCATGGTTCCAGCAGTGAATCCCTTTCTGTTGACTATTAGAAAACTATAAATGATAATGATAACTATTAGTCCACTTCGGAATTCTAAACCTTTCTCTTCCAAATCAATAACTTGAATTTTTTTTTTTTCTGGACATCTTTCTGTTTTGAGATGCAGTAGGAAAACTTAATGGTCATAGTCAGTATATTTATATTCCAATATGGCTAGGAGAAACATAAAAAAAAATATTGTAAGTTCTAGGAAATATAACTATAGAATCATCCTTAGGTTACTGACAGGGTTTCGTGTGAACGACTTCTTAGACCTCATTTCATTAACAAAAATTTTTAGTACCATCTTGTGAATTTAATTATAATATTGCTACTGTAGTTGGTTGGTTTGTTTATTTTTTAAAGAATGGGAATTCTGAAAACCAAAACACACTAGAGGATTTGTTTGGTGCCTGTGAGTGGGGAAAAGAAAAGGAATGGGGAAAGGAGGAAGGTTGGTGGAGCTTTAATTATCCCTTGCTGACAGATTAGTGTCTGGTGGTATAACAGCTGCTAGGAAAACTTAAAGCTGTTGAGGTGGCTTCCACTTATCCCAGTCCCCTGGACAGTCTTATGGTTGATGACCATATGTTTTGGAGGGGCTTGTTTGTTTATATTTCACTGCTCTATATTTTCTGTAACATAGGTTATGTGTCTGAGCTGCAGTTCATCAGTTTTCAGAAAGGCTTCTATAGTGTACTGCAGGTTTCAGAATCAACCCTGTGTCAGTGCTCGATCAGTAATCACTGTAATACTAGTCCAGTGATCAAACTCTGCGGTTTTTCTTTGCCTAAGTGGAAAATGATTGGATTGCAAATTGTAAAGCAAAAAGATTTTTTTTTTATCCTTGTATTCAGCATTGCTCACCTGGTTCTACCCCTCTGCACAAGATGGCAAACTAATCTTAAATTTAACTTCATACCAGTCTTCCTTGGTTTTTAAATCTATAAACAAAATAACTGGGAAAGTTTGGATTTCCATGCATTTGTAAAGAAACAACGCTTTCCGAGTAATGAAAATCTTGAGTCTCACAGATAAACTGTAAATACTTGAAGTGTGTATCAAGGGTGGGAATTCTTTCAGGGTGACATTAACAACACTGGCACAAACTGCAGCACATTTTAAATTAACTTATTTTTCTCTTTCCTGAGTTTACAATGCATGCAAAATGCTGATACGGTTCAGAGAGCTGCTCATACAGTGCAGTGGAAGCAGGTTTAGCATTAAGATTGTCCCAGCATACGAGATGGAGATGGGGGGGCAGGGAAAGGGGGCTTTACCCTCTGCTTCCACAACCCTGGGTTGAAGATAAAAAGGCATGGTTTAAATTAGAATTACAGAGCAAGAGCAACTCCCGCGGTGCGTGGAGAACAGGGTCTGACTCTTACCCGCTTCTGTACCTTTCAGTCTTGTGTGTCTCTCCATATTGTGCTGCCTTATTATCATATTGTTCGCTTTGAATGCGAGGAGATGGGGGGGTGACACCAGTCCCAGCTCATCTCGGCTGCTGTTCTGCAGCAGGCAGTTAAGGCTGATGCTAAAAAGCTACCACCTGCCCCAACACTGGGACAACTGGGAGCCTATGTAACTAAGTGAACCATATTGATTAATGCCCACTGTTCTGCACATACCAGGCAATAAGATCTGGAAAACATTAACAGAGAAAAAACTCCATCAACCCAAGCTTATAAATTTAGAAACAAGGCAAGTCATTAAAGCATGTATTTTACGAATAAATCCTCTTTGAAACAGTATGCTATGCAAATGAGCAACTTAACCAGGACATAAGCAAGACTGACTTTGTTTCTGTAAAAAGATTTACACACTTCTAAATGACAGCTTTGAAAGTGATTGAGGGGAAAGAAAAGAAATGAAAAAACTGATATAATGGTGGTGTAAAATAACACCTGTGTGGGAGGAGAGTTTATCTACTCTTAAACATCACTACTTCATCTAACTGGATATGCCTTCTTTCTTTCCACTTGTGATATCTTACATGTGATAACTGCTTTAGTGATAGAGTAAGAAATTTAACAATAGCTTATAAAAGGAATAACTGAGCCTCTGCTTGTTCTTTTATTTCATTACTTTCCTCAAAATCTTTTTTGAACTCCTATACAAGTTGCACCAATTTCTGGTAATAGCATCTCTGTTGCCTCAAAATCTACAGTGTTCTGCCCCACACTCTTCCTACTCTGAGTCCTTCTAGCACCTGACTGGTAGGAGTGTGAACAAACCTTTACCATTCCCCTCTCTCATGGTCATTCTGTGTATGGACCCGGTGCTCTTTTTCTTGCTCTTTCTCCACCAACGTTAGCGTTGGTATGTTGCACAACCCTCCAACCAGAAGACTAGTGAATTTTTTTTTTCTATCCTTTGGTCTACCAGTAGAGCAGTCCAGAGAAATGCCAAGCTGTATACAACTGCTTGATGTTGCCTCTAGCCATTAAAGGCTTCTACCTATGTGCTTGTCAATTATGTCATCTTTTTTCTTTGCATGTTGCCCATGCTACTTCTGGCATCTCTCTTCCTTCCTATCCTTTGCATGCCCAGCAGATAGTTTTCCCAGACCTAATGAGATGAATGTGATCGATGTGTTTTAGAGACCTTAGTGTCTTTTTTACTCTGGTATAGTAAAATGAAGGCAAGGAACAATAGTTGTGTTCCTCTGAGTAGATGCATATCATCCTGTAATTACGTTCTAATGAACGTGATCCTCATGTTACCAAATGAGATCTATATTTGACACACCGAGACATGCAATTTTAGAGTGTACTTATGTACAGATTACTTCTTAGGATAAATTCACAACAGAATTGTTCCCATGTACACGTAACTGGTCATCAAACTAAAATGCAACATGCCAACACTCGCAGAAAATGCTCTAGGAATTCATCTATCCTCTTTTAATTGTTACCCTTTAACTAGCTTTTTAACTATTTTCCCAGGAAGAAACATGTTCTTTATGAAACCTGGAAGGCTTAAAAGAATTGCAGAGAAGGTAGGACAACAGCTAAGCTAGTCTGGTTCACACCAGACATAACCTGCTGATGTGGATTTATCTGCTCTCTTAAGCAGGCACTCGGGAGAGGAATGGTACCCAGAGTACAGTTTCCTAATATGATTTTATTTTTAGACAAGGAAGAGACAGAGAAAATACCTGCAAATCTTAAATTTCAGCTACTACTTCAACTCTTCTTTTCCCATTTGACATATTTCTCAACTATGAAGTCACATCAGAACCTGCCAAAATATCCTTTATTGTATTTCTGAAGTTCTTAAGTAAAATTCTTTGCTAACAGCAGAAAATATTCTATATTAGTAATGGTTTGGAAAAAATGGTCTTTCACAGAAATTCAGGCTAGATAATCAGTCAATTAAAATCAGTGTCGCTACATGGATTTGTGCTGTCTGCAAACCTGAGCTCCTACTCCCCTTTGAAGGAAAAGGGGTTGGGGGGGGGGGGTAACCTAGCACCTCGCAGTGTGTTTTCTCACTTGATCACACCTTGTTCAGGGAACTGGCTGCTGTCACCTGGGACCCTTGTTCCCTGGACGTAGCTTGATGGTGTTGTCAAATCAGTGCACCTAACGAGAAATCTTCCCAGAACATCTTAACTTTCAACATTTCCTGCAAGTATTTCAAGTTGGATCCTCGGTGCAATTAAACAGACAACTTCCATTAATTACACAGTAAGTCGTTTGCCACTCAGGTTAGCGACAGTTGACAGCTGGCAGTGCGTAATCAGGAAGAATAGGGTTAGTTGAATATCAAAAGTGAGAGACACTGAGACAACTTGCTCTTCAAAATGTGTCTGTCACTTGGCACTCCTGTTTCTTTTTATTGTGATCCACTCCTGCTTCCCTATTGCTTTTTGGGTTTTGAGCAGTAACATGTTTACTGGATAGTCAGTAAAATGACTTGTGAATAAAGTAGACGGACCTGATTTGGGAGAGTGACTGTTCATGAAGTTATATAAAAACAATTCCTATTCTAAAGTATCAACTGCAGTCAGAAACTAAACTGACAAGTACCGAAGTAATTTACAATTATGTGTAGCTGAATACATGTGCAAACACACACACACAGAACTCTGTACGTATGTATTGGCAGAAGTCCAGGATTGCTTATGAAGAATTACTATTTACTGGCTAAAATATTTAATAACCGTTCTGTTGTCAGGCTAGAAAATACCAGTGTGGCAAACCCACTATTACTGATGTGAAATCTTTCTCCTCTATTCTATTTCTACAAATATTTCCTGTTACGAACTACAAGATCCTTCTTTGCCATTTGTATGGCATTGGGCTGTTTTTATTCACTTCATTTATGTTAGTGTCTGTGTGTAAAGTAGTTGAAGGATACTAATAATTCCATGACTTGTGTCTCCTCATAATTACAGCTAAGTAATGTGCACAAAATTCCATCAAATGTATTTCTGACAATTGCTTAGGCTTTGTTTTTTCAGTAATGCATAAGTGATGTAGAACTGGCCAAACTCGAACCTTGTGTTGGTTTAGTCCAACAAGTTTATTGTATGTTTTATAAGGTTCCTTCAGTGTCTTTTGCTTTTTGTTTTTCAATGCTTAGTCCTAAACAATCTCCTCCCATGAGACAGAACTGTTGACATTTTTTTAAGCAATTGCAGACTTTCCAAAACTGTTTCTTGATACTGTCAGGGTAATCAGAATTGTATAAATTATACGTACCTTTCAAAAAGCTCTGTAAATTGAGCTCTTTGATGAAGCTGTGTGATGCTTGGGGCAGGGAGGGAAATTTATGGGGTACCAAACATTGCACAGTATTGAAATTTCCTTAGTTGTGTATTCAGTGATTGCAAGCATATGGCACATCCTGCAATATTTTATTAACTCTCCAGAAACAAGAGAATGTGTTTTCAAAAAAAAGAAGAGGAAAAAAAAAGTGTTATAGTAAAGACTATGATAAGACCCATGTACCAGGAAGCAAAATTACTGAAGTGATATATTTTCAGAAAAGAACACTTACCCCCCCCAATCTGTTATTGTACTGAGGCATCCTACACACTTGTATTACTGTTAGTGTGTGTTCTCTCTTACTCAGAAAGAACTGATATACTGTGGAATTTAGTACTTCTTACATATCTTTTGAGTAAAGCAATAACAGATTGATATAATTCCTAATGAAACAGAAAATATGAATGAGATCCTTAGTACTAGAACAAATGATAAAAATCACTTTAGCAATGTTATTTTTACCAGTTGCTTCCAAAACACTGTGTTACTAAATTAGGTCATCGAGGCTTTAATGCATCATGGAAAATATCTGGGAACTAGACACATATACTTCTTAAGATGCATTAGAGACAAACGCAGGTGCTTCCAACAACAGCCACACATTAGCTCTACCTTTTAATTTTCAAAATGTTATTTTAATTATCTTTTCTCAGAAGCAGTAGAGCAGCTCGTGCAATCCACCAAGTTCTTAGAAGATATCCAAGGTGCCTGTTGCTTCAGCAGTGGGAACAAATCAGTAATGGAGATCTGTAGATCTCCTATCTTACTTGGCGGGCGGGGTGGGGGGGAAGCAAAAGTTTAAGAATGGCAATCTGGAAGGAAATTTGGGCTGAAAAGAACAGTAAGGTTTTGTAAATCTTGAAAAATGGAGGACCGAAAGCAGCAGAGAGAGGGGAAAAAAATTACAAATCTCAATCATTTAACAAAAACCCATCCTAACCAAACAGACAAAAAAACCCCATCCCTCAAGGTATTTTATA
Organism: Buteo buteo; assembly: GCF_964188355.1. Classification (NCBI taxonomy): domain Eukaryota; kingdom Metazoa; phylum Chordata; class Aves; order Accipitriformes; family Accipitridae; genus Buteo; species Buteo buteo. Next base: position 74,456,007 of record NC_134171.1, on the reverse strand, counting down.
GGTATAGCTTTTAAAGAGGATATTGCAAGGGGAATGTTATGTAATGAAGCTTTCAAATTAATTGATGAAAGATTGCTGAGAGAAGCTATCCTTGGCAGAAAAAGTTTTTGAGCAGGAACAACCTACTCTGGAAGCTCATGGAGCCCCTTGACTGCAAGGTCATTTGGATAAATACTCATTTGGTGTTGCCTGTAAGTGTAATTAAACTACACTGACTGCCTCTGTCTTTCAAACCTCTTTAATAATGTTATGGAAAAGTTGCCTAGAAATTTGAACACAGGTCTCTTTGCATCCTTGTAGGACAGGTGAGAAAGCTACAATGTCTTACTTAACAGTTTAGTAAAAGGCACTAAGTTTGAATTAAGTCATCTAGAAAACGAAGGAGCTTCCTTCACAAAATTCATGCCTATCTGTTCAAAAGATGTTTTTTTTTGCCTAAGCTGACTATTCTGACCAACTTCCACAGGGCAATGATGTAAGTCTGGTGTCCCCTGAGAAGTGATCCTCTGGGCAGCCCCACTACCCTACTTTTAAGCTGATGTTTTTAGCACAGTGAAAAAGAACAAACAGCCTCCAAACAAAGCTAGTCTTCTAATCCTTGAAATTTTGGGTGTGTAATTTGAGTACAAGTGGGGGAGGGAAGCCTCAGGTACTTGACTGCAATGCTTCCTCCCCTGGAAGGTATTATTCTTCTGATCCCTTTGTAAATATAAACGGTTAGAACTAAATAAAGCTGTCAACATCTGAGAATAGACACTAGAACAGTAAAGTTGCACAGCTGAAAACATGCTCTATATACCTGTGTACACATTCGTTTTGTAGAGATGCGGATGCTACTGGTTTTTTCTAGTCTCCTACTGATGCTGTAAATATAAGGAGAAGCAGCAGAAGGTGGATGATGCAGTTATTTACCATTGATGCCAAAATGGTGAGCAGATAAGAATGAAAAACATGCAAAGGTAATTATTTCTTGTTCAAGGGAAGTAAAATCTGAGAACTTCTGTGATGAGGGTGCCTTAGAAGGTAAATGGAGGATACAAATTACTTCCCAACACGTTGTTTTTGCAGGTAGACATAACGTAGTTGAACACTTGTAGAAATACAAATGTCTTGAATCCTGCCTTCTTATGCCTGAGAAGGACTGACTAGCCATTAAGACTATGATTTCAAGTGGTTTTAGTAAGCACAGAGCAATTAGGGTAATGTTAAGGGGCAGCATAAACCATTTTAAAAGGCATAAACTATATTTTTAGGAACACGTAGTTCCTGTGATTATTGGGTTTTCTTTAGGCATCACTGAAATTTAGAGATGCCGATAAGGTTATAATATGAACTAAGAATATTTTTTCTAAGGCTTACAGTTTGCTATAGTGATACTTAATACAGAAACAGACAAAAATAATCAGATGGTCACCTATGCAGAGACTTAACTGAGCTGAACTGTGCATCTTCTGTTTGTCATGTTTTGCTGGATCAGTTGTACGCTCAGTACAGCAGTTGTGCAGCAGTACAACGTGATGAATGTTGTCTTGGAGACTCCAAGGCAGCAAGACTTCAGGGTAGATGCGTGCCACAGAGCAGTCTATGTCATCATACATTGATCATTTTGAGCAAGGACCTTACTTACGCATTTTGTGATTCCTTTCCATCATTCACGTGTGGTTGCCCTTCCAGAAAAGGAGAGCTGGTGCATGTCCAGGATGTGTTCTGATGAGGAGCTGAGAAACGGCCAGCACACATGCTGGGACTTGGGAGTGCACTGCAGCATAGATTTGGATCCCTATTGGCTATACAGCATGGTCTGAAGTTAGTGAGATAATTTCTTTTGATTTTTATGAAATGACATTGTTCTTTCATCTATCATATAGCTTTCCGTACATATTCTAAATGTAAAGTTGGATCGGAAGACTATTAAACTGAAGACGCTGCCAGTCCTTTAGGTGTGCGTATATGTAAAAGTATGTGGGAAAAAAGCAGTAATAGTTGAAACTGTACACAAACAAAAGGACTAATGGGGGATTTGTGTGCTTCCAGAAGGAAAAGAAGAGCTGGAGTGTGATATTTAAATACACTTTTTAAAGTGCACATTTGAGCTTGCAAGTAAAATGGGAACAGATGTACCAATTAGATCACTGCTATTTATCTATAAACTTAGCTGTTTCCAGATGATAGCAAACATTAGTTGGATAACAGGGATGGGTAAAATGGATGTCAGTGCCTACCCTTCAGTTTACATTAGATTATTTCAAGAGCCTGTCTTGCAGAGAACTCTAATAGGAGTGCTAGGAGAGGGAGGATGGGTCTGGGTAGGTGTGTAAGCCGTAGGAGGAGCAGACCCCAGAGAAGGGCCGTCAGAGCGGCAGGAGCTATGGGCACCTGTGTCAGCCAGTCTCTAAGTCCGGAGCACCGCGTATGCCTTGTGCCGCTTTTCTGAACACCCAGGAGGGAGGCAGCAAGGAAATCCTGATGGTTCACAGGAAGGAGAGTCATTCCAGTGGGCTCCAACAGGGGACAGAGAGGGTTTCCCAGACCTGCAGGCCATGGAGAGGAAGCAGGGCTTGATGCCGGCATCCTCGTGCTCCTTGGCATCCGAGGGATGGACCTGGGTGGGCTGCTGGGGGATGAGCATCTGGGCACCTGGCTTCCAGCCAGGGCAGGTGGGGACATGTCCCCTAGTGCTCGGGAGTACGTGGGCATGAGCGTCAGGGTCGGTGACTGACATCAGTTTTATTTTGAAGCAAGAAACCCCCTTCCCCTCCTATAAAGTCTTTCACTGGGATTTGCTGCTTTATTACGGATGTTGCAACATTGTCTTATGCTCTCAAGTTTAGGGAAATGAAATACATTGAGTGAACTTCACCCCCCACCTACCCACCCCCCTCCCCGCCTTTTTTTTTTAACTGCATGACATTTTAAAACTACATCCAGTGAGGGAAACCAAAATATCTAGCAGTTAAGTGTATTGACTTTCATAAATGAGCTATCAAAATGAGATATTGAAAACTAATTACCTGATTTTACGTTTGGAATAGCTACATGATTTTGCAAATATTACTGTCTCTTGCAGTCTGCAGCTTAGAAAAAAAAAATGAATATTCAGCTTGCATTTTATTCTGAGAAGGTAAGCACCCCTCTGTGCTTCGCTTCTTTTTGGATACACTGTTTGAAATTCTGGCAAATTCTGGCACCAACAGAGTCAATTAAATTCTTGAAGCCAGTGGTAATTTTTGCCTGAGATGTGTTTCTTCTTCTGTTTGTTGGCCAGTCACAGATATGTTCATAATTATCCAAGTAGGTGTAAGAAAAAAATCTCTGCACAACTGAACTTAATGATGGCTCTCCCCCCGCCTCCCTTCTCTAAAGCTTGATTTTGACATATGGTATTACTTTTTGTATTGGCACTCAGGCTCCTTGCACAAATGGAAATGAAGATCTAAGCAGTGACCAGCGTTTTTAGAAAGATAAGTGAAAACCATTTTGATTTTCAGCTCTTTAGGTAGCTAGCATATGTTACATCTTCTTTATAAGAAATATTTGCAAAAGAAAGCAAACACTTCAAACTTGTAAATTTTTTTTTCCTCCCACATATTCTAGTGAAACTTTTTAGTAAGTTGAAAAAAAAAAAAATTAAGCAAGTTTTGTTCCTGTCTCTTCTGGACTTCATTACTCTGGAATTAAAAAAGAAAAATACCCCGAATGTCAAGAAATCTCAGTCTTTCACATACAAACACATTTACAAATAGCTGCTTTCTTCTGGGCTCTTGCAAACTTAGGTAACTGAACAAATTCAGGCGTGGGTTACTTAAGCGTTTGCAGTTTGAGTTGAGGTGTTCAATGCATGACCAAGTTTTTAAGCACCTTAAATGCATACAAAATATTGAAGGTATCAGGAAAGATGGTACTTAATGCTGGATGCTGTCTGTGGTTTGGTCTGTAGTACTAAGCATTCCCAGAAACAATTTCACCATCTGATAAACTTATGCTCATTTACCTACATGGGACTTTGTGATGAAAGATTCGATGTAATTGCGAAGTACTAGTATTTTTACCTGAACCGTTAAATCTTTTAAAGTTGGCTAATCACTGGTTCAAAGAGGGTGAGGATGTGGTTTTTTGCATCACCTCCCCATGGCAACCCACCTAACCAAACAGGAAGGTAATTAAAAGAGCTCATCTCCAAAGTTTCTGCTGCAAGGATCTGCCTCAAGACTTCTTAGTATTGTAATGTGATTAAAAGTATCTAAGATTACTTCCTCCTGTTTACTTTTTAATCAGTTAGCTAAATGTGATCTCATTAAAACCACATAAACAAACTACTCTAAATGGTCACAGATGAGTTCTAGGTACGGATTTAAATCTCAGATATGGTTTTTCTTAAAACTTCAGGAGTTCCCTGGTAAGGAAAGGGATGTCTTATAGATGAGATGTAGACTTACAGTCTTTCTTCTTTGACCCATTCTGATTTGAAGTTGTTGTTTCTCTCTCAGGTTAAGAGATTGTGTATGAGACTTGCTGATAACAAGCAGACATGAAGAACTTGTGGAATTTGTTATTCTCTAAGTGGAATCTGATGAAACTTTTGCAGGTTGAAATTTTGAAGAAAGAACGTTCTTTATGCTAGTGTATAAAAAGATAATCCAACATTTCAAAAGAATTATCAGTTTCTTCGGGTTTTAAATTGTATTAATGTGATAATTTAGTTCTGAGTATTTTCAAACATATTCGTTGAAGGATTTTGCCATTGGGCATTGCTGCTGTTGCCTTTTTTGCTTTTATGTCTTCTATTAAGCATAGCATATCTCATACAAATTTTACTATGATAAGATCAGTCTGAATTTAATTTGTTTCTTCTGGGTCACAGAAAATGTATCAAATTTAATATTGTAGTAGGTGACTGTTGTTATCAAAGTCCTGTGGCCTTGCTGAAATGATATTTAGGTCCACATCTTTCCTAATGCTGTAGCAAAGGCCATCTGCTTAACAGTGATGTTATTCAGTGAGAAGAAAAGTTGATAGCAAAGTTTATATTGAAAAGGCCATGCAGAGAAACATGAAACTCCAGTTCCGTCTGGTAATTATCCCTGCTAACAAAATGATTAGATGCTTTCTGGTGCATTGGTCTTGGCATTATTACGAGGGGGCCTTTAAGTCCTCCTGACTTGAGCGCGAGTTGAAAGCACTCTGCATGAGAGCTGTTTTGGAAGTCTTCCACCAAGCTGTCAGAAAACCTTCATTAAATGTTTGTGAAGCTGGGTCCTCTTCATAATTTTTTTTTAAATATGCCATGCTGAATGGAGGTGTGACTTTCACCAAGTTTTCTGATGTGCTGTGAATATAATTAATAGATGCTTTTTGCAATATACAATTTTGCAGTATACAAGAGATTAGTAAACTTAAGGGAGACCAGCACAGATGCAATGGCATTATGGAAAGCAAATCTCCCTCTCCCAAGTACCATAGGCATGCCTGAGAGAAATAAGGATGGGGTGGAAAGATATTTCTTTGTTATCAAGATATATGGATCTGGGAAATGGATTAAAACTCTGAGATTTTAATCAAGGACCATAGTTCAGGCTCTGACTTCAGGCAGTGTTGTGTGAGTTTCAGCCATTGGAAAAGTAATTGTAGAGGGGGTGCGTGTCTGGTCTGCCCTCTGCATTGCAGTGGTTGCATACCCAGTGCTGTTAGGCTTGGAAGTAAAGGGGGGGGATTGTTCTGCAGATAAATTTTCCTACATTATTGCTTTGTTGCTTTCTAAGCCTTTTACTAAAATTACTGGCTCAAATATTTCTTTATTATTGTTATTTCTTTTAGAGTAATTGGTAAATACATATGGGGGGGCTTCTAATCTGTCTATATATATCTGGTGATCTATGTACTGTTAACCTATCTTATTTAGAGAATTAAATGTAGGTTTGCGTAGTGTAATGGTATTCTTAATGATATATCTAAACCCTTTAGCTCACAGTTGCGTGTTACAGAAGTGTTTGTTCGGATTATGTTTGCTGCCAGCATGGCTATGGCCTGCTTTCACTGTGGGAGACATATAGATAATGCAAATAGGCAGCCTGGCACAGGTTGCGTTTCCCTGTGGGTCTGTGCTGCTGGGTAGTCCTCTATTATACCAAAGCGGATGAAGTCCCAAAAAAGGAATTGAGATTTTTAGCTTCAGAAAGTGCTCCTGAACGAGCTGGAATAGTCTGAGAAATGAAACAAATTGTATTGGGTTTGTGTGGCAAGGTTTTGGTACTGGGGGGCTACAGGGGTGGCTTCTGTGAGAAGCTGCTAGAAGCTTCCCCCATGTCCGACAGCCAATGCCACCAGCTCCAAGTCAGACCCACCACTGGCCGAGGCCAAGCCCATCAGTGACAGTGGTAGTGCCTCTGGGATAACAGATTTAAGAAGGGGGGGAAAAAACTGCACAAGAATACTGCAGCCGGGAGAGAGAAGTGAGAGTATGTGAGAGAAACAGCCCTGCAGACCCCCAGGTCAGTGAAGAAGGAGGGGAGGAGGTGCTCCAGGCGCCGGAGCAGAGATTCCCCTGCAGCCTGTAGGGAAGACCATGGTGAGGCGGGCTGTCCCCCTGCAGCCCAGGGAGGTCCATGGTGGAGCAGATCTCCACCTGCAGCCTGGGGAGGACCCTATGCTGGAGCAGGTGGGTGCCTGAAGGAGGCTGTGACCCCGTGGGAAGCCTGCACTGGAGCAGGCTCCTGGCAGGACCTGTGGCCCCGTGGAGAGAGGAGCCCACGCTGGAGCAGGTTTTCTGGCAGGACTTGTGACCCTGCGGGGGACCTACTCTGGAGCAGTCTGTGCCTGAAGGACTGCAGCCCGTGGAAGTGACCCACGCTGGAGCAGGGGATGAGCGAGGAGTCCTGCCCCTGAGGAGGAAGGAGCGGCAGAGGCAGTGTGTGATGAACTGACCCCAACCCCCATTCCCCGTCCCCCTGTGCTGCTGGAAGTAGGTTGAGAAAATCAGGAGTGAAATTGAGCCTGGGGGGAAGGTGTTCTTAAGATTTAGTTTTATTTCTCATTATCTACTCCTATCTGATTGGTAATAAATTAAGCTCATTTTCCCAAGTCAAGTCTGTTTTGCCCATGACAGTAATTGGTGAGTGATGTCTCCCTGTCCTTATCTTGACCCATGAGCCTTTCGTTATATTTTCTCTCCCCTATCTTAGAGTGGCTTTGGTGGGCACTTGGCATCCAGCCAGGGTCAACCCACCACACAAATACAGGTGGATTTCCAGATGAGAAAAGAATAGGGATGATGATGATAATGCACAAAAAACCTCAAACTCGCCCCCCAAAAGTGCCTCCCCCAAACACACTCCAACCAATCAACCAGAAATGCCCCCAAAACCTGCCTTCAGAAAATAACCAAGATTACTCTAGATGCCTAAATTTGTAATTGCAAGAGAGATCCCCATAATTTTGCATATGCACTTAAGTATTTCCAGGTAGAATTTAGAAATGGGCAGGATAACACCTGGATCTCCCCCAGGGACCCAAGCTGATGACTGTGTTCAAAGTGTGGCCATCACAGAATGGTAATGTGATTTCTTACACAATTGTGTTGTGGAGTGGTGGTAGGGACCTAACCTTGGAACAACACACCACAGGAGTTAAAGGACTTTGATTGGAAGGGGAGACCTGGCTTCAAACTGAAAAGGGTTTGAATGTGCATCTCCTAGGGGAGTACCAATAACCATCAGTCCACAGGGTGAAGAAAGGGTTTTCCTCTCTTCCTCTACTACTGAGTAAAAGAGAATGAAAGGTTAATGTAGCCGGATGGAGAGAATGGAGGAGCAAATGTAACTGTGGCTTTCTAGCTGGGGTGCTTACAAGACTAAGTCAGTAGCTCTGGTTGCTCTTACATTAATTTCTTTTGCATTTAAACATTAAGCAACCATTGGAATAAAAAAGACTTTGTTACTTAAAGGGGAAAAAAAAAGGAAGAAAAGTAGGTTTTTAATGTACTTGCCTCTGGTTGATCTCCAGAGGAAGATTTTTTTCACCTATGTATTGGTTCATTCTGGTGAGATGTCAGTCATATTTCTTCTGTTGTATATAGGAGACTTTATTTTACATATGGTTTACGTGTTCTCAGAGAGAACAATTATTTGTTTTCCTTCAGGGTGTTTTCAAATAGAATCTCTTATTCGAACTTGTAAAAGTATATTGTGTATATATGAGATACAGTGTTTACCATGCAAATCAAGCAAAGATGCTTTTATTTTATTTTATTTTTTTTGGAAAGCTGTATGTTTTGGTCCTGAGATTATTCTTGTCCTCTACCTTAGTATTTTTTTTTACTTTTTTTGAAACTAAGTATTGAGTTACAAAAGATAGGTAAAAAGGTACAAAAATTTTTTTCTTAATTGTGATAAATGTTTAACAGATGCTAAATATCTTAAATAAAGAGGGAGAGGCAAAAAAAAAAAAAGCATGAAAATGGAAAAGAGGAGATCTGATTTCATCTAAGCTTTTTGGAATCTCAAGTAACCAAACCTTCATATTTTTGTTGTGTGGGTGGTTTTTTGTTTGTTTGTTTTTTTTACCAAGGGCTATCTGGTTTTTCTCAGTGCCACAGGAGCATTCTTTTTGAAGCCTGTGATCCATTTTTACTACTGGTCATAGGTCCAAATTTTTTATTTTTTAAACTGTGATGGGCTTAGAAATTTTCAATAGCCAAATTAGTAAGTTAAAAATATCAATTTAGGGGAAATTGATTGGCACTATAGCCTTCATCAATAAAATTTCTCTGGCTGCTGCAAGATTATATATTATAAAATTTGCTGACAAAAAGAAGAAATGAAGAGAAACTGTCAATACAAATTGGGTGGACTTCCCTTTCCTGCCCCCACTTGTCAGACTTTATTTATAGAGTTCCCTCACATTCATAACTTAATACCAAAAAGAGTTAGTGTAGTATGCAGAGTGACAGATGACTCTGTGGTGGAGGTGCCTGCCTTGCTGTTGCTGTTCCATTTGTAAGCCAAAAGCAGCAAAATTGTGCAATTTAGTACCCGAGAGTGTGCGAACAGCTAGAAACTCAGTCCAAAAGAGTGGCTTTCGGCTCACCGTGAAAGAAAACGATTCATCAGGAATCGTGCTAAGTTAAACAGCTTTTGAAGGTGTTGCATTCAGTATGATTCAGTGCTGAACGGAGCTCTTTGCTAAGAAGAAGGTATTGTAAAATGATGAACAACTGTTTTCTATTGGGGGGGGGAAGCTGGCATTTTGAAAAATAAAGTGCTAATGAATTTAAGATAGGGTTGGTTAAAGTAAAAGAAAATAAAAAATCCCCTAAAAAAATACAAATGCTGCTTTTCTTAGTACTCCTGGGATGCAGGTGTGTGATGTGCTCCTGTTGCACCTGCTACAGCATTTTCCTGGCTGTTACTGTTCATGAGAACAGGGATGTTGTCTTTGTTTTAACAGAAGCATCCCTTGTTACCTTCGGGTATCTCTGGAGTAGTGTGCTACAGGACGGGCGCTTGCTAAGGTATTGCACTACAATGGGTGGTGCAGACCAGGGAAAACCATTGCTCATCTGCTACCTGAGTCTGCAGGCTCCTAAACTCCCGGAGCAGCCCTCTTCCCTTTTTAAAGTCTCTCCAGGAGTCACGTCTGCTGGAGCTATAATCCCCCCAAAAGATGTGTTTCTATCTAAGCTGCTTAAGGATCGCTGGGTCTGGAAGGGCCTCTCGGAGCACACTCGTGGCATGCCGGTGAGATCAAACCCAGTCCTAACAGGCGGTGGCAGCTTTTGCTTTCTGCTGAAAAGGAGCCGGGTTGAGTAGTGGTTTTCCTTTTCTGTAATACTCCAGTGGCAAGAGTGCTCATCCAGGCGCTGGAGTGGGTACGTAACGCTTTCCTCTGCCTGGAGGGCCTAACCCCCGGCTTAGAAGCTTTTCTGGGGATTTCCTTTTACGCTTGCAGTTGAAGCTGTGCTTAACTCAACCCTTCCACTAGACAGAGCTCAGAGGTGCTTATTCAGGACCGGAGATTACTTTCTAGGAGACGGAGTCAGTTACTGAGATGCTGTAAGAGCTTGGTCGTAGGAGATCAAACCAAATTGCTCCATAGTAACTGAATGACAAAACGTGTTCAAATAGGTTGCCAGTGGAACATTTGGTATGATTGTTTATTTCTCATAGCATGCTTGATAGGCTCATTAAAAATAAGAGATCCTTCTGGACAGATCAGTTCTATACTCTGATTGGCTCCACTTCTTTACACCAGATATAAATAGAAGTCAAATATTTTACAACAGAGTATGTTCATTTTGCTGTTTGCTGGATTGGAGGAAGGTTGTTTTTCTGTTTCAGGATTTTGTTAGCTCATTCAAAAATGAAGCTGCTGGTAATATAGCTATAATTTTATTTCAAAATAGTAGATTCTAAGCATATTACTTAAGTGATGAACATATATCCATTTGAAGCCTTTTACAGATTATACTCAAGCAAGTCTGGCATCAATACAAAAGCACCAGGAGGACAGAATTAGTAAACCCCTCCACCCAAACTTTCTAAAAGAGCCTAAAGAAATTGGGGCTGTAGTTGGTTTTACAGCATTGCTGGCATTAGAACCTCAGAAACAGAAGCTGATATAATGGTTATAAAATAACATGAGGTGGCTTTACAGAACAGAGACTTTTTTGTACATGTCCAAGTAACTAATTAATAAAAACCACTCATATTGCAAGTGCTGGGAGAAGACAGGAAAACCAGCCTAGCCCTAACTGAGCCAGTCCAAACAGTGCCGAACTCCATCACTAAAAGCCAGTATTTAACAACTTCTTTTCTTTACCCTCACTCTAATAAATGAACACTGTAAACTAGCTAACGGCAGCAATTCTGTATGCGAAGTTGTATTTTTGGTAGAAATAATTTCTCTGGATACTTGCTTATAAGTTTGTAAAATGCTGCAAAGAATGCAATCAAAATGCTAATATAGTTCCTCTCTAGTACTAGAATAAATATCTTTGAAAACATAAACCCAGAAAGGTTAGAGATGTGAAACATAAGTATTCCTGCTTGCTAGTCAGTATGTTTTAGGAGAGATGTGGGCAGGAAGATAGGGAAAATGATTAGACTTAGACAAGTGTCATGGTTTAACCCCAGCTGGCAACGAAGCCCCACACAGCCGCTCGCTCACTCCCCCCTGGTGGGATGGGGGACAGAATCGGAAGAGTAAAAGTGAGAAAACTCGTGGGTTGAGATAAAGACAGTTTAGTAGCTAAAGCAAAAGCTGCACACACAAGCAAAGCAAAACAAGGAATTCATTCACCACTTCCTATGGGCAGGCAGGTGTTCGGCCATCTCCAAGAGAGCAGGGCTCCATCGCAGTTACTTGGGAAGACAAACGCCATCACTCCAAAGGCGTCCCCCCTTCCTCCTCCTTCCCCCCGGGGTTTACATGATGAGCATGACATCTTATGGTCTGGAATATCCCTCTGGCCAGCTGGGGTCAGCTGTCCCGGCTGTGTCCCCTCCCAACTCCTTGTGCCCCCCCGGCCACTGGCTGGTGGGGTGGGGTGAGGAGCAGAAAAGCCCTTGGCTCTGGGTGAGCACTGCTCAGCAGTAACCAAAACATCCCTGGGTTATCAGCGCTGTTTCCAGCACAGATCCAAAACACAACCCTGTACTAGCTAATACAGAAAAAAAATAAATCTATCCTAGCCAAAACCAGTACAGGAAGGTGAAAGAAATAAGGGGAAAGAGGGACTTTTTTTTTTTACAAAAGTATAAACAAATGCCTGTGTCAGTGGTTATAGAATAATAAAAGAGAGGGTGTTTTGCAAGTAATGTTTTGTGCATTTTGAAAATGGGCGAACTGGTGTTTTTGCGGAAAGAGAATGCTGAAATAGGTGGGAGCCGTTTCCCTGGCTGAGGCATCTTTGGCACGGAACCAGAAAATTTGGGCTGTTAGAGTATTTGGCTCAGGGCAGGGTTTTACAGCCGCACTGCTGCAGTGGAGGTTGCGCTGGGGGGGACCAGAAATGTGCCTGCAGAGGCAGAAGAGAATAGCTGCTCCCTTGCCCTCGCGCCCTGTCTCTGCCCACACGCGCGTGTGGACAGACACACGTACACGCTGATCAGAAACAGCATACGGAGAAAACTTTTAGCAGTCTGATATCTTGCAATCTGTGTTTAACACGTACCTTTGCTGAATCAACTAGATTTGAAAATGTCTCGTTGAGTGCCATTGTCTCTAATAGGAGAGGTGGGGACTGGAAGTGCACGTGTTTGCTCTCTCCTCTCTTTGTCTCAATTTTTGTGTTACTAGAGATTTACATAGTCCAGGGGTCCTGGCATATGTGACTGACCAGTCACACCTGCTTTCTCCAACATCTTTCTGCTTTCTGATACATTTTTGTCTACAGGTAAGCACATGCACATATAGGTATACATGTACATATGGCAACTGCTGTGCGTGCCAGTTACTTTTCTACTAAATAACTGCAAAATCAGTGTGGGACTTGAGACTATAAGTTGTGTTTGGATTGGGGGTCACAGGCCTCGGGGTCAAAATCCATCTTAATGGATAAGATGTAGAACACACAGGCTTGAAGCAGCTTGTAACTGGCCACGCTGTCTAGAGGTTAATATGATCGCTGGTGCGGTTCCAGCTGGTGCCAGCTGGCGCTCTCCCAAATAACACCTAGGGTCATTTGGTGGGTGTTGGGGCTCAAGTGCCGTTCCCAGTGAGTAAAGTGTAGAGAGAGTCTCTCCTGAGTGAAGGGGAGAAGTCTTCAGGTTTCTGAATGCGAGTCAGGTTAAGACAGTTGGATCTGGGGTGAAGGAAAAGCTTTCTTGTCTTTGCCAGTGTAGATGTAATGGAGGTGATGGAAGGAGCCAACAGGGAGAGGAGTAGAAAGATCTAAAGAGGGGCTTGGCAGATTAGCGAGGTAGAGTATATATGAACGGACCCTAAAAAATAAGACTAGAAACCTGACTTGATATTTCCAGTAAGATGGTTTAAGAAGCACAGACAACTCCTTTTAGTATAATACTTTGCCTTAACACATGACTATCCAGATGGCTTGGCTTTACTTCTGAAAAAGGTAGAGATTTTACCTCTGCCACTAACCTCTGTATCTGCAAGAAAAAAAGTGAAACAACAAACATGCATACATATGTAATGTAGAACAGAAATAATAAAGCAACAGTCTTAAATGAAGATCTCAGAGATTCATAACTCCTTACCTATAACAAGGTTTTCAGGTCCATGTTTCCTAAATCTGGCTCAACATGAAGCAACATTGCAAAACAAATCCTGCTATCTACTTTTCCAATAGTAACTCCAGAAAAATAAGAGACAATATTAAAAATAGATTTATGAATGCTTCTCAGTGTCTTAGTTACAATGCATGCACATATGTATATTATATATTTTCATGGAAGAACACTTTTCATGGGAGGCACACCACCATCAAATCTCAACTGTTTTTCCACTCCATTTTGTATTCCCTGCTGTTTGGCACCCACTCATACGTTAGCTTGCCAAAAGAGTAGCTTGACAATTAGGTATGTTAGCACAGTCGTGCATTTTATAAGCTATGCAAAATAAAGCCCTCGGTGGTATGATGAATAATCTTTTCTCTCAGAGTTTTTTTTTTTTAAATTATTCTTTAAACAATATCCCTATTGTAACTTCATTGGTACGATACTGCAGTACACAAGCATTATCAAAGGGGAACAGTATCTCGTGCTTCAGACAATAAACCGTCTGTTCTGTCCTAAAGAGGTTGTTATAGTCGTTCATCACCACAGTATCCGAGGACTTTCCAAGTGTGTCTAACATCTGTCACTGTTTGCTCTCTTATTCTTTTCCCAGAGAGAAAGTGTGTGCAGCAAAGTATCTTGGTTTAGACTTTAGAATTGGTCTGTGTCTTCTTGCTTATATTTGTTCGAGAAAACATAGCCAAAGAGGAGTCTTTCTGGAGAATGGTCTTCTCATTTGCTGAGGGAGTTTATCCCATGGATTTGGCCCCCAGTCTTCCCAGAACTATATCTCTGCCAGAGGATAAACCTTGGCTTTATTGTGGAGAAAATTATAGTGCTGGAGTATGTTAACTGTTTATCACAGTTTTCATTCTGCTGCTTTGGGTAATTTTGTACTGGGGCCTGTGTCCATTATATACCCTAATGGCAGAAAGCAAGATGTTGAAATTTATTTCAGCTTCTGCCTGTAGCTAGTGTAGTTCAGAAAGGACTAGGTGTGGTGAGTTTTTGGTTTTTGGTGTTTGGTACTAGTTAGGACTTAACTGGTGCACGTTTCAGGTTGCTGCCTTGACTGTGTGTGCTGAAGATGCTGAATGACTGCAGACTGAACTCCCATACCAAGTACCTTCTCCACTTTCTCTTCAGTTTTGCTTTGTTCCCCTCATTGACTTGTTTTTGGGTTTATTATCCTAGCTATGGTCGCTTTCATCGTCACTGCTTTCAAATCCTCACCTATTTTGTAGTTCCCACCTTGTCTTCATGTTATTGTGCAGATGTCATATAAAGAAGAGACTAGTAAGATATTATGGTGCAAGGTTTCTCCTGGGCTACTTAAATGCTGGAGTACCTGCTTTGCTATTTTTAGGTTCTGGGAGATGTTTTCTTCAATACCTGCTTTTTCCACAAGTCAAGAGCTCCCTGAATGGCTCGTCAGCCATGGTGAAGGATCACCCTGTTAGCCTTAGTACAAAGTGCTGAGCAGTATAAGGCTGTTCCCATGTCTTGATTTCAAAAATCACCAAGGAAACAAAACGCCAGGTGGTTTGTCAGCCACAAAATGAACTGTAACGCAAGTAGGTGAAGGTAAATGTAAAATATTGCAAACTTTATAGAAAAAGGTATGCGGGAGCAAAGGAAACTGTACATCAGTCTGTACAGGGGTGGTTCATCTTTTGTCAGAGGCTAAGCCTGCCTGAAGCCTGAGCAACAGAAGTCACTAGGTTACAACTGCATAAAACAAACCTCTCCTTAGTCTTTAGAAATTATTTGGATTCTTTTTCATTCCCTTTCTCTTCCTTTCTCTCTTCGTTCCTTTCTTCCCCCTCATCCCTTGTTCCTTCTTGTGACCTCCACACAGGCTGCCCAGCAAAACCGGGGGCTCTCCATCCTTGGAGGCCTTCAAGACAAGATGGGATTGGACACGGCCCTGGGCAACCTGCTCTGGCTGGGCCTGCCTTGGTTTGGGCGAGCTGCCCTGCAGGTCCCTCAGAGTGAACGATTCTGGGATTTCACCTAACTGGCTGCTACGCGAGACAAGATGCAGTGGCAAAACGATCAGTTCGGAGCCATAAGAGGTTGGACTTCCCTTCTCTTTGAGGGCCACCGTTGTACCATACACCTCTTTCTTCCTGCCCGCATAGTTAATGGTTATTTTATGAAAGTTATCATTCTGAAAAGGGATTTTCTCTTTTTGCTGTTTTATTCACTGTTCTTATTTTGTATTTCATATATTCATGGAATGAGTAATCTGTAGCAATTGAGGATATTATATTTTATTTACCACAGCAGAGTCATCTGTCATGCATTTTGCACATCTATTTAACATATTTTCATACTTTTGTTTTCTTGTTTATTCTGAATTCTAATGGGGAGCAGAGTTAAAGTCAAGAAATCTGAAATTGTCTGGGTGAAATCTTTGCGCTTGCCTAGCGTGTCTGTACATGCAGTCCTGCTTGGACTGTCACATTGCCTTACATTTTGCATGCTTATTAATAATTAATTCAAAATTCTCTTAGTTTTTTAGCTTTTGCTCAATAACATGCTTTGCACAACTGCCTTAAAGAAACAGAAGCTTGCTAATGGAAATGAAATTAGGTTTGTATTTAAACTCCTTGGCCTTGAAGTAGACAGGTGAAATAATTTCTAAATTTCTTTAATGGATTTAACAGAAAGAATGATATGGCTCTGAAGTGTAAGTTTATATACTTAATTCATTTTATGTGTCTGAGTAGACAACCAGGTGTTTCCCAGCCAGGTATCTTCTGCTTCCCCCAGATGACTGAGACATTGATGGTTATCAGCTGTAGCTAGGAAAGTCTGCATACAGATCACCTGCACTGTGGCTCAGCGTAAAATAGCCCCTTGCAAACTGGTGAGGATCTAAAAATCACATTCTCTGTTGGGCTCAGGACTGCAAACCTGCTGCCGAGACATCTCTGCTATTGCTGCCACTCTTGTTTCTCTCTGGTATCTGTTTATGTGCAACACCTGTAAATAGGTTTCTGATATGTTTAATGTGCTTGCTTTGCTTTTGCTACTGTGAAGTTTTCCAGTGTTGCTGTGCTTGGTAATGCGGTTATTTCTGGGATGATCCTTGCTAAGTGTTACTGTCTGCTAGTCTTGCTTTGTTTCCCCTCTCTTGCTCCTTAGTCTTTCTCAGTCTCATCATCACGGAAATCATGAAGAGTATTTTAGTACTACAACTTCTTTTAGGAGAGTTGGATTTGATGGTGTGTTTGGGTTTCTTTTTTAAATTATTTTATGATTGAAAGGCTTCACCAGACACATCAGTGGTTTTAAAGGCAATATCCAGCTCTGCATACAAGTAAAACACAGCACATAATGTGTCCCTTAAAAACTGTGTAACGCTTGGGAAAAAGCAAACAAAAAAAACAGGTCATAATGGCAGGGAGGTGAAGTGTTTCTGAACGAAACCACAATGATGGTTTACTCAAATGCAACAGCAGCTGGCTGAAAGCATATTTGTTCCCAGTGTTTGGGAATCCTTGCGTCCCCTTTTCTTATCCCCACAGTAGTTATTTTGGTTAGATCAGGCAGCTACGCATCTACCGCCTTTGTCATCAGGAACAAATTGCAATGTTTTGAGTGGAAGTAACGCTAGGAAAGAGCAGTGTGATAGGGGTATGGTGGTAGTGGAACAAACCGTGTGGGGTAAAAAGCTGGGGTCCTTCCCTCTCTGTCTGCTCCTCACAAACCGCCAGCACAAGACACGCTGCCATTTCGTCTTCTCCAATCGATAGCTATAGTTAAACGTAAAATGGGAAAGAAATGTTCTCCTTTCAATAAAGCTAGCTGCTTCCAAAAGCAGTAAGTGTAGAAACACCATTGTTGGACAGTCAACACTTGTACTTTTGACCCCGTGTTTTATCTAGAGAGAAAGCAGAGGACAGAAAGGGGACGCGTTCTTTTTTGGCAGTCTTTTAACTCCTTTGATAAGAATTCACCAAAACTCAAACCAACGGAAATAATGTGAGCAATATGATATTTTTTCAAACCAATAATAACAGCGTGTGAAACTTCAAAAACTTTCTACAGTTGTCTAACTTTTCTAAGGTAGATTAAGAGGAAAATTTTCAGCTAGCACTAAATTTGCAGGACCACCTCTTTAAATTAGCACTACGATGTTGTGAAAGCTTTTCTTGTTGCAGTAAGTGGCATCTTATCAATTGACAAGTACATCCGCATTACATCTCCAGATCCTGGCCTTTGGCATATGAGAGTACTGATCATCAAACATATTACGTTCCCACTCAAAATGCTGTCTTGAGAAATTGTTATAGGCAACTTGCATTATAGGAGGCATCTGCTCTCAGATTAAATCATTCCTTAGCCTTTCTATTCATTTGGACTCTTTGGTGCTACCAGACACTCAACCTTGACAACAACAACAAAAATATACTTTTCCATCTGCAGTTAGAGATGATTACACACTATCCAATTGTATTACAGTGACAAGACTGGACCACAGTGAAGCACAGTCTTATGATCTTACGTTCAATTATTAAAGCGTATAATGCTGAGGAAAAAAAAAGGAGAAATACCTGAAAGACTGCTATCTGGTACAAAGCCTGTTAGCGTGTAGCTTATAAAGATACTAGAAATACAGATCTATTTTTTTAATCACTTTCACACAACCATCAGGGTCTAAGCAGAGAATATCTGGGTAGAAACCTGCAAAATGCTAGCCAGAAAACACAAAAAAAGGAATCCACATATTGTATTCCTAAACAGAAGGGCGCTGACTAGCTGTTACTTTTTTTTTAATTGTCTAATAATCATTTCTACAGAATGCTATGTTGCAAAGGAAAACTCACCAGCAATGTGGATTACATGAGGTAGGGGAGTTATTTTGGCAATAATCTGGAGCAGCATGTCAATGCTTAGTTTCTCTTATGGCTGCCTTGCTTGAGAGCAGGATTTAGGCTGAATGAAAGCGATGCCCTGAGCAACTGTCCCATGGACATTTCCTTGCCTGAGGTTTAGCAACTCTGACAAGAACATATTTTGGTTAGGGGTAGTGAAAAGAAACCTCACCCTGCCCGTCCCTCGGACTGAACAAAGAGACAATCTCTTGTGGGAGGCAAGGTGGGGAGAGCTTGCCATAAAGATAGGGGCAAAACCTGAAAGATACAAAGAAAATGCCTTCAGGTCATATTGTGTAAATTTTTTTTTTAAATGTTAAATTAAAAGCAGCAACTCTTCTTATTCCTCCTGTCCCTGTTTCTAGTCTGTCACATTGCCAGGAATTGTTAACGCAAGCAGGCACTCTGTGTCCCATTGCTGTAGTTGAGAGTGGCATGTGTAATTTGATGTGTGGGAGTGGGTTTTTTTTAAATCAATTTGATCAATTAAGAAACCAAAACAAAGCCCCGAACAGGAAACACCCATTTCAAATGCACCCTCAGAATTAACATGTGTAAGGTCTTGTAGAAGACTGATGCAGAACTTTGCAGGATCTCATCTGGTAATAACTTTTTTGTCTCCAATTCCCAAAGCAGCTGGATAGGCCAGGGCGTGGTTTAAGGGGGCTGTTAATAGGTACTCTGTAGGTACTGCCAACTGCCTTCAGCTGCCCAAGCCATCCTTTAATGGCCTCATAAAATGTGCCCTGGAGTGTCTTTAGAGTATTAATATGCTCTTCCACTTGAGAATTTAATCTTTAGAATATAAAGTCTTTCAATACAGTTTTTGTAGTGGAAGAATAAGACTTATTAGTTTAATAGATGATATAGTGAATTTGCTAAATTGAAAGGATTTGTTGCGCTTTCTTATTTTGAAGCTATTTCTGATTCATATATTTTAAAATAGAATACATTGTAGTCCAATGTCAACATCAGCTAATGTTCTAGCCCCACGCCTTTACCTGTATGCTTCATCTCTTAAAACATACTCAGAACTTGTTCTGCCTTGTTTCATCTGATTTTCTTACCCTTTCAGCTTAGCAGCTGAATCTCACTGTTTTTTTCACTGACATGGATGTTTCTTCTAACTTTTATTTTGGACTACCAAAGTCATAACCCCAAAAAGGCAGTGCAGGGTGGGAGCAATGCAAATTTCGAACTGCAGTGTGTCTTTATTGTAACTCTCATTATAGGATACAAAATATGAAAGTGGCCCAGACACCCAAAACACACCGTTAAAGTCAGTTGCGGCAGGGTGATGCTTTTAGAAAATTCTCCTATTCAGACACCATATCGGTCACCATAAGTGAGTTCATCTACTTAGTAATTTTTCTTTTCAGTTGAAAGTAGATGAAATGCGGATCATTAAAACTATGTTTTACTTTGCTTCCATAAAGGCCATACTGTTACAAAATGAATTAACTTGAAATGTTCTTTGCTTAATTAAGTGAGAATGCTTAATTTGTTCTCACTTCACTATTCAGACTTTAGGAAGGTAGGGAGAGAAAGGGAGGATAGGTTAAAGAGAAAGGAAAAGGCTATTTAAAACTCAGTCTTTAGTCCCTAACAGTCTCCGAATTGTTTTGTTATTCTTATTTGTAAAGGCATTTATGATGGTTTTCTGATGCTGCTGTTCCTCCCTCTCCTTTACTCTGCTCTCAGTTATCCTTAGTTATTCCTTGGGCTAGAGATACATCTAATGTAAAACTACATTATTCATGTAATAAGGACATTTCTTGGATCCAGTTGAAGATTGATGATCTAGCACGAGAGTTAAAACAGCCTGTTAAGTGCAGTTGGTACTGTATTGTGAGGGGCTGCAAAGAAAAATTTAGATTTCTTTCTTCACTTAGATCTTTTTTTGGGGGAAAAAAAAAATAGACCTAAAACTTGAAATGCAACAAGGTAGATAGGTCAGGATTTAGCACATGGGGGGTAATTTAGGATTGGATGTGGTTTCATATTATCCCTACATCATGGATTAGAGGAATAAATCTCTTTTTCGGCATGTGGCTTCAGTGATGGTGATGTACGTTGGGGCAGGCATTCCAAGGGTACAAACTGTTAGATTTCTGCTGAAATCAATGGGATTGTGGCAATCTATGATGTGGAGATCTTCCACAGCATCTCCAGAAAGATGAGAGGTGCCGTGCAGGGAAACAAAACCCACTAACGTTCTGGAGGGGGAAAAATTGTGAGGCATTGCTTGAATTGATCCAAGTAATAAAATGAGACTTAAAAAAAAGAAAAAAGGGAAAAAGTGGATTAAATAGCCAATAAAACCTTCCCAGGACTGAGTTGTGTTAGATAATGGAAAAGTCTTACAATGGAAGTATGAGTCTGATCACTGGTTTGGATGGATTGAGAGCAGCGAGTCACAGGAGAGATGATGAATTAGAAAGCTCTTATGTACCCTTGCTTGCTACAAAACTAATTCTTGATTTCATGCTTTGTGTTAGGTAAAATAACTCAAAGTATTCTCTAAAAGCCTTGAAGATCTTTCAAAACACAGGGACCCTTAAGAGCTATGCTGACAGTTTTTATGGGGTGGGCATGAGGGAATTACATCCTCAATATTCGCTTTTAGGTAGGCGTTTCACTTGAAAAAATGGTAAATTTTCCTTTGACTACTTATGCAAGCAAATAGTTGTTCCTATATGCACATATGCTTAAGTCCATATTTGAAAGTTGCCGTCACCTTAAAAATAATCACTAGTGGTTTGCATTATCTCATTGAATGTGCATATGTTAGGGTTTTATTGTAATCAACAGAATGTTTTTTGTTAATAGAGGACCCAAATTAAATTCATTTATTGCCCTGTTTAATACATTTGCTGATTCTGTATGTGAAATTGTTTAAGTAAGCATATACACAAAGGAATTTCTCATTCTTTTTAGTGCAATCTTGCCATCTTAAAAAAAAGTTAGGCTTGTGTGATCTTACTGATCCAACGTGCACTCTTAATTAAGCCTTCACTGAATCAAACTTAATATCTTTGTCAAATAAGGTCAGACTTCCATGTATCAGTGTCAAAGCTACTAAAGATAGTTCACTGCCAAGACAGGAGCAGGGGGAAGAGCTTTCTCTGGCTGTGTGGTAGAGCCACTTGTGTGAAAAGCTTTGGATCAGAAAAGGTGTTTATAATCAGCAAAGAAATATTTTCCCGTACAAATCCAGATACTATTTTAAGGAGGAAAAGACTCTGTCCAGAGTGCAAAAATGTCTCATCTTGCAGCTGTCCTGAGAGGAGGAAGTTTCTGGTGATTATTCTAATTGCAGCTGAACATAGAAGCACATGTACAAAGTCAAACCGAAGACCCACTACATCATGGCTGACATACCAGGAGTGAGTAGCCAGGGGGGAAAAAGTATTTGAACAATAAGCACATAGTGATATTCTCCCCACAGAATAGGGACACCTTCATGTTTGAGAATAGTTAATGCAATCTTCTGTGAATTTGTATAAATGTTTTCTGAAAGCATTTATAGTTACCTAGGATTTATTCTGCAGTAATCCAGCATCACAGCAGTCTTCTATAACTCTTGTAAGCAACTTTGGTTTGTTTTAGTATCGTAGCTCACTATTGTCAACCGGCTTTGTGACTTTACTGTTCTTCTTTCTGCATGATCTCTGAATGTGTTGAAGAGCACAGGACTAGTGTGAGATCCTGCTGGACCCCACTGATGAGCCTATCCATTGCAGACACCTGCTGCCTGGTCTTACCTTCAATTTTTATCTTTTAATTGGGCCCGTAAGACAACCTCTCCTTGATAAAAGTATCAGCTTAATGCCCACTGACAACCAAAAGGAGTGCTTGATCTTTTTCCTCAAATGGGAATATCCCCCAATATTCTGTTCATATTAATGTCATGCACTTTCTGGACCTGGAATTCCTCACCCCCCAGCCTTTACCTCTCAGGAAGGAATGAGGGGCAAAAGCCTGCTGGGCTCTGCACAGATCTCTTCTCATCTGAGGGGCGGAGAGGGAGGAAAGCACAGTCGCTTCTTCCATTGCTCCTCTGAAGATCTTCACCAGGTTTGTTTCACTGCGATCCAAGTCACTTTATTAAAGTAACTTGTCTCCTATTCCTCTTTGCCAGCATTCCTCCCCCAGTCCTGAGTACCAATTCTGGGCATGCCTTCAGCTATTTATCTGCAGGTACCATGTCAGAGTTTTGATTTATTTATTTTTTCTATTTAATATTATATTTGAAGTGTTTCAGTCTCAGCCATCTGAATAGATTATTTTTGGATCTCAGACATCAAAGCAATTATTTTTTTCCAGATCCTGCTCCCTCTATAAGGTCCATTAGATAAATATTTGATGGTGGATAATTAGTTGGCATTTGCATTCAGCGAGAACTGAATACTAGTTTGAATCAAATAACTCTGCAGGTCTACTTATCAGTGCGATTTTTTTTTTCTTTTTTTTTTTATTGTATAGGTACAATTAGGGAAAGATTTCCGAGGGGAAACTGCTTGGCTTGTGTGAAGCAGAAGCCGAGCTGGTGGGCCCTTGCTGACAGCACTCGTGAGTCTGGGAGCAACTCAAACTTGCTTCTTTCCTGTCTTGGAGTAATTGAAAGCAGTGAAGATTAGTTCATGTTAGATGTAGTTTGTCATCTCTAGTAGTCTTTCGCTCATGCTACATTAACAATACCCTCTGGATGATGTGGGAATGTGCATGG
Organism: Buteo buteo; assembly: GCF_964188355.1. Classification (NCBI taxonomy): domain Eukaryota; kingdom Metazoa; phylum Chordata; class Aves; order Accipitriformes; family Accipitridae; genus Buteo; species Buteo buteo. The sequence goes on along the minus strand of NC_134171.1, from coordinate 74,433,166 downwards.
GTGACTGTATATGCTAGTTTATGTAGAGAGTGGAAATGACATCTCGGAGAGAAGCGGAGTGGAAATCCCTTAACTAGTGTAAAATCAGCATTGATTTGCTGATGTACAACAGCAAACTTGCTTACCAGCATTCCTGAAAGCTCAGTCACTGTCAAAGAAAAGGAGGTAAGAGTCGCTGATTGGTGTGACGCTGAGAGCAGGCGTGCTTTTACACCGGCCTTGCTGCTATTCCCAAAACACTTGCTTTATGTTGCCTTCATTGCTCGTTATTCTACTTCTAAAAAGAACCTCTCTGTCAACAGTGTTTTTCCTCTTCCTGTAGTTATCTCCTATACAGACAGGTTCCAAAAGTGCAAAAGGATATGAACACACCCGTATTGACCACACTCACCCCTTCTGCTTGTTATGGAAGAATATAGGAACATATCCACCCAGCGCTTTATTGCAGCTTTTCTTCAGGGCTGAAGTGCAGAGCTGGTTTACGTGATTGTCAGCGTACGCAGAAGGCAAAGGACTCTTACAGCTACCTTTAGTCATATTTTCATTTTCTTGCTCAAAGCTTTAAAGAAATAGAAAAATCAGCTTTCATCTGGATGAAATAATAGAATTAATTTACAATACCAGTTCCCTGTCTTTTAAAACTCTGTTAAGTATTATTCTACTAATTAGGTAGACTTTCTGATTGCTTGTGCTGTGAATATCCTTGTTTCTACCTAAACTTATCTTAGATCATAAATTTCATATCATCACAAACAGAAGGAAAAAAAAAGATGGGACAAATAAGGGAAAATAGATGTTCCAAATGATTAACAATAACACCCAATTTTGATCTTTAGTGCTTTTGGGGTCATTTCCTCTATTATTCCCTCATATTTTAAAAATTCTCTCCAACACAAGAAGTTAACTGTGGAGATCTTAAGCATACTTCATCCTACTCACAATATTAGGAGAAAGAGTTCTACAGGAAACTTGTTTTGTCCTTAGGCTTGGTGTAGGCTATTTTTTGTTTGCTGAATAATAATAAATGGGGTAGAGTAAAACTTTTTTTTTCTTTAAACATGATGTAGTTAGTGCTTCGTGCAGGAAGGTCTGATACAGAAGTACCGAAAGATGTGTAAATTCTGCCAGAGATGCGTTTCTTGTTTGCTCGCTTTAATGTCAGTATTTATTTGCTCCCTTGCTAACATTAGGAGACTTCATGACATTTCTGAGAAGGAAAGATTTCCATATTTACATCTACTTTACTCAGCTAACCATGACTCAAATCCATCTCCAGTGTCAGAAATAGACTTGTTTTCCCTGCCATTCCCCAAAACCTAACTTCTCTGCGGATAATAACCAGACGTGCTGCTCTGGTAAGGACAGCACAGGGTGCCTTTTGACATCTTCCACATGTACGATGAGAAAACTCTCTTCCTAAAGGAAATGGTGTGTAACCACTAAGACTATATAGTCCGTGAAGTTCTGATCCCTAGGTGATACATTTCATGTAATTCCCAGAAGACTGAAATTGGTTCAGGAATTCCCTGTAAAAAATGAATGGCATCAGTGTTTGCGCTGAAGAGTTTCATAAACGAAAACAAAGGACTTGATATCAACCCATATTTATCTATCCAGATTTCAAACTAAAACATTGTGCTATATGCAGCTTTCTGGTGTCAGATCTAATTACAGACTTACTTTCTTCACATCACAATAAAAATGATAATTGTTTCAATCTGAGGAATTGGGATACTTAAAAAACAATTTTCTTAATAGCATTACACATTTAAATAAATCAAAACTGTTAACTTAATTCAGGCAGTGACAATATAAAAAAAAGTTATCCTTGTGGCAGTTTTTCAGAAAAAGAAATTTTGCAATCGGATATGCATTTTGACTAATTTTTCCTATCTGCTTTCATTATCTCTTACTTCTTAATATCTATGTCTCCTGCTATAAATTGGCTAATCGGGCATATGTAAGATATCTGGATATTGAGATGATTTCATAAGAATCTATAGTGATAATAAAGGTAAATGATAGACTGGAATGCAATTTTTCTCCCGGTAGATAATTCTCATTGGTCCATCTATACTGTTTCTGTATACATTGATTATAGTCAGAATGATCATCATTGAAACCATTGCCTTTCTCTAAATAAAGTAGTTTTCAGTTTATATGTATTTTTTTCATCTTGTAGGTCATTTTTAATAGGAAGAATTAGGAAGTGCTCCAAAATTAAACTATCTATGTCTATCTACCTAAACTGTAACCATAAATCATTATCTGAAATAATGACTATAATTTTAAGGTCAAAAGCTGTATCCTTGCTATAATATATCATGTCAATGATTATAGATTACAAATTAATGGACAAATTGAAGTAGAAATTGGGAGAACAGAAAGAACTGTTAAAAATACTTCAGTAAGTGATACTCTGTATCAGTAAAATGGAAGAAAACCTGATTTAAAGACTATTATTTGCATTAATACAAGACTAAAAATCTGTTCCACAGTCTGCAAATAGTGGTATTATGGTAAAATGAACACTTAAAATATATCTATGTTAAAGAAATTGCTTTTTTGGTACATTGAGAGTTATGCTTCTTGGTTAAATTCTCTTTCATCACTATTTTGTCTCCCATTCCCACCTCTGTTCTTTCCAAGTGCCATGTGCTGAAAGCAAAGCAAACACTGAACTCTGGGGAAGACCTCCCTTCATTACCCAGTCTAGCTGATGCTAAACAAGTCAGGGTTTAGTTTGTCTTGGTACTTCTAATTGCCAGTATGTTAAAAAGCTTTTTAATCATTATTTCAGTAACACTGTTGCCTGAAACAATTTTCTCTTTTTTTTGGAGGAAAAAAAAAAAAATTGTCAAGCATAACTGTAATCTGCATTTTACATAAACACTGTGAAGCATGTGTATGTATCGTACACAGACAAGAGTATCCAGTATGTAAATTTATAGATGAAGATAAAAATGCAAGGAGATAAATATTCAGAAAATGTATGTGGTAGCCCAAACAAAATACCTACCATCAATGCATTAAAATTATTTTCTAGCAGTGACTTTTTGACAGAAGCAAGTCTTGTTTTGACATCAAGATATAGTTTTAAGGTAATACAAAACTGTAGGGCCTGTCCTAACCAGCTTGAAATAAATTCATTTTTAGGGAGAAATATATTTGGCAGCTTAGATGTCTTACAGTTATTCACCCAGCCTTCGGGTTACTAGGGTATGCAGACTAACAACATTAATAAATATTTTCTTGATGTCAATAAATGCTTCACAGCTGAATTGAATAAGGTCAGACAAAACTTAGTATCTCTCCCTGACAATGGCCAGCAGGATATACTAGTAAGGAGCATACCTGTAAGGCATCCTTCAAATCTGGTGGCTTAGGGACCTGAAGGAGGAGAAGTGCTGTCCTCAATAAATTTCTCTTCTATGTGTTTTTTTCACTCAGTCTTTCAGTTCTTGTAAATGTACAGCATTTACAAGGCTATGAATCCACAGCATTATAGAGAGAAGTTCTGTAATGTAACTGTTCATGCAGAAAAATCATCTGCTTTTGTTTCTTTTAAATGGATGACCTACTACATTTGTGTGATGTTCTCAGAGTAACAACTGCTACTTTCATTTTTTTTGCCCTGGGAGGTTATGACATGGGAAGAAAGCCTCTTTCCCTGTATTGCATACTGGGGAGGCTGGTGGGCTGAAAGTTAGCAACAGTATGCGTTACTGCCACTGGCTTGCAATATATGGATATACCAATGGAAAGCCTACCCAGCTGTCCAGCTAGACAGTGTTTGCTGCTTCATACTGTGATGCTCTCTTTGAGAGCTTAGGCACAGAAAAGATGCTCTGATCATTTTTAACAGAGCGGTTAACGTGTGGACTTGAGCGTCTATGATATAGTCGGTAGTCAAGGCGACAACGTTTTAAAAAGACTACGGTTTTGCTATTTTGCATTTCTTGTGCCATTTCTTTTCCACTACTACAAGTTACGGATGAGTGTTGTGGTACTGTAGAAACCAGGGCAACAAATGCTGAATGTTTAAAGAGATGCTCTGCATAATGGAGACTGGCACCAAAAGGAAGCCTGATGAAACGGATTCGGTGGCAGTGGTTCCAAGCTGGCTCATGTCTTACATGACGGTGTGGGTTGAATCTCTTCAGCCAGTATGTCTCAAATGAATAGTGGTATGAAAGATTCAAAAATATTAGAGGAGGGAAGAGTTTGTTTCATGTAATGTCAGTAATTTTGAAACCACCTATTCTAGCATTACTAATTCAATATTGCTTTCTAGGGCAGCAGGGTAAGACAATACTGAAACAAAGGCCATGACTTTAGTGTATTTCAAAAGCAGAGGTTTGGAAACAACAGTTCTGCAAGAGAATTTAGATGGGTTTCGGTTAAAGACTTCAGGGATTGGAGTAGGCTAGAATGCAATTACAGATTATGTATTAAAAAAATTACATTCCTTTTCAGTATTTTTGAAAACTTTGTATTATTACTGTTATAACATATAAAATTCCCTTTACAGAAGCAACAATTGACTTAAGGCTGGAAATCTGGTTACTGGTGCCTATCCTGTGAAAGATTTCCTTGTGACCTGATTTTGATCTTATATTTACTTCTGCATAAGTTCAGAAAGACTAATTCTGTTTTAACTAAAACAATTCAGGGGAAAGACATGCAGTAGTGGAAAAGAGCTCACTTTAAAATACTTCAATATATTATAGGGCTGGTTTGCAACTAGGTACTGCCCATGGAGTGCACAGGTAGGAGCTGGGTACGCTTGTGTCTGGTTGACTTCAGTGCCCGATGCCTGAGTTGAAAGGACACAACAGGAGTTGGCCTTGTTGTTGGTAGTCTCCATCTTGAAGTGTGCCTTGTGTACAATTTGTGGAAGGTTTTTTGAGTTTTCCTGTTTTAGTAGAGGGTAGTGCACATGCATACGTTGGCTCAAACTGTAAAAAAAATGTGAGAATATGCAATTTGAAAGAGAGACTAGCTTAAAGCTTGTCAGTCACACCTAAAAGACAAGATGCTTGGGAAGATGAGAGACAAAGAGCATGTATTTCTGTATTAAATATCTTTGTCATATGTCAGACTACAGTAGGAAAAACAAGGCTGTACTAATGTATACGTCTATGCCCAGCACATGAGCGCACTTGGAACGTGTTCTGCATGGCAGGGGGGAAAGGTACTTGAATGCTTAATGCAGAAGTTTTTGAAGGAAGAGAAGACTGTGGAAGAATTTTACCTGTTTATTTCAGTTAAAATCAGTAATTTGGGAAGTTTATTATAGTTCAAAACAGTTTAGTTCATTATAGTACTTTTCTAGTTTACTTCACTCCTACATTCAACTCTTCTTTTGTTTACTGAGGAACATGAAGAGTTTTTTCTTCCTCTTTTATGTCCTTCTGATTTGAAATTCCATTGAAACTGTTAATTTTCTTTGCCTCTTATATTCTATTCAGTTTCTTCTGATGTTAACCACTTTGTTCAGTTATCAATTTAATTAATATATTTCCTAATTAGCGGTGGCAGAACCTTAAATACAACATATTTCTAAAGTATTTAGAAACTTTCAACATAATCCTAAGTCTTACTGTGGTGTAGTAAACTTAAAACACCTTTCAATTATGTAAATATTGTTCAAAATGCAAGCAGACTGCCTTTTAATATATCTTATGAGAGAAACAGCATGCATGAGAAAAACAGACTTATTGCAATCCAAAAAGTATTTTTTTTCTTAGATGGATTTAACATTTTCAGTTTTCAAATAACACTTTCTGGAATACTTATCTTCATAGAAGATAAGCTGATGGATTTCTGCCTTACTTCTAAAACACAAATTTTGTAAGGATGTCCTTTGTGAGAAAATACTCCATTTTATTTTTATTTCACTAGTAGATGAATGTTGAGTTGCTCATGGCAAAAATTCCAGTAACCATCTATTTCTGTGGTATTTGTCAAATCTATATTATAATTTTTCAAAATGAAAACAATGCACTTATAGAAAAGTGGGGCTTTTGTTCTCATTTCATTAGTTATCATATACTATCTGCAGTTCATAAAATCCCAGGCATGTTTGTGAACTGCTGAATTCATTGGGAAACTTCTAGAACTGATGGTGATGAAAAAAAGAAGTTGAATTTTCCAGAGTAGGCCTTCATTCTGTTTTGTCCAAAAACCTGGCAAGGATGTGATACAAAATGAAGTAATGACTGGCAATACCAAACCCCATTAGCTCAAAACTGGAGTTTTCATGAATGAATGCGAAATGACTTGTGCATTTCAGTGAGTCTAAAGGGGTGTACTTGGAATTCATTACTCTTGGATTTAATTCTGTGATAATACTAATCTAAGATTTACAGGGAGGAAGGAGAAAGTAGCTTTTCTAACTGTTTTTTTGAGGCTGCTTTGTTAAGGCATCTGAAGTGTTGCTTTATAATCATGTGCACAAAGGAGCTAATTGATGTGGAATTGTCTCTCTTCTGGGAACTTCCTATAACCTAAAATACTGGTGCCTAGCTGCTCAAACTAACCTGGCATCATCCTTAGGTGAGTAAGAATAAGCTACCGTGGAAAAGAAATTATAAAAAGATTGTAATGTTGGGGCTAAAGGATGTTGTAAACCCAACATGCCCCATCCGTGAGTCGGAGGGACGTCTCTGCCACAGGCAGATCCCCAACACTCAGCGATCGAGGGGCAGAAACGGGAGGGGTAGGTAAATCAGTTCTGTAGCAGTATGGAAAAACACTTGATGCCGGTATCTGGAAAGTGGAAGCCTCCTATTGACCTCTGTTTCACCTGCCTGCATCAGTTTTGATGCCTTTACAAAGATCTCCAGATCTACCCCAGTCCTTAACTCTGGACGATTTACCAGCTTGTTGACCTGACGCTTTTACCAAGTGTGGTAGAACTGTCATTTAGTAATGGGCATGGGAATTACTGAGGTCTGGGAGCCAGAGGACAGGCTGATGTCATTAGTCTCAAATGTTGTCAAGTGAATACGGAATGGGAGAGACCTATAAATACACTTGATATTGTTCAGATATATCCCCTTTTATTCTCAAGAAAGTGCTCAAGAGAATCACAAGACATTCCTGATAATAACAAGTTTGTATAAGGTTTTATTTGGGGGTGGAGGAGGCAGTTTTGGGTTTTTTTTCTTTGTTTTTGAGTTTTTTCTCATCTCCCTGTACTACAAAATTATTTAACATTTTCCTAAATCTTTTTGGAAAAATCTCAACAAAGTTACTCCCCAGAAAAAAAAGAGGATCTGTCTCTGGCATGTTATTCTGAATTGTACTGTCCCATAGTATTTTTAAAGAATTTATAAGCTGAGATGCTCAACTGCTCAGTGAGTTTAAGAAAGCATGTTAATTACATCCAAGCAAAAGAATAGCGTAGAAAATAGTGTCTCCCCTTCTTTGTGAAACCACCATTGAATATAACGGAGCAACCCAGGAGTGTGGTCATTGTCATATCACTCCGATTCTTGGAGAAAGCTGATAGTCGATGACTCTTCAACATCATTTCTTCCCAGCTAGTAAAAAATGAGGAAGAAAACTCTTCTCTTCTGTCCTCATGTTCCTAATGCCCTCATTTTCTTTTTTTTTTATGATCACTGTGCCAGAGATGCAGTTTAATCCTCATCTGAAACTTAGTCTAAGTGAGCCCAAGAGCATTTTTGTCATCATTTGCTTAAAATAATATTTCATTCGCCTTTAGGATTTAGATTTTTAGGAATATTTGGACATGTAAATAATTAAAAATGTTCATCTTCTGAAGTCTTTTCTTTCTTGGCTTTAATTTCAGGCTTGTGAGAGAGTGACAAAAGAGTGGGAGGGCATACTTCTAATTTTAAGCAAGCTGTTATTAGTTAAATCTAACCTAGATTTCAGGGGGGTTTTATTGGTTTGGCTCAGGCCAACGTAAGTTAAAGCTGAAGTGTCCTTTTGTGAATCTGATGCAAGTTAACAAGGCCTTGAATGGTATCACTTTATTGGGATTTAATTTATTGTTTTTAACTGAGACAATGCTTTCTTTGGTTTGTTTTTGTCCCTTCCCCCTGCACCCCTCTTCTTCCATTATAACACCCCTATGCTATAGTTTCATCTTTGTGATTCTCCACCTTACAGTGAAGACAAAAACCTGTGGTTCTGAATATTTATTATCATTAAAAATCCCATTGCAACTTTTTCCTACAAGTAGATGCGTTACCCTTAGAGTCCTGTCTTAATTCTAGTTTAATTCCAGTCGGTCCTTCCAGAGTCTATCCACAATTTTAAATGGCTAATGAATTCTTCATTTCTTTTCCTAAACATTGATGCCTCTACTTTGTGCTGTAGACTCATTGTTTCTTGAAATGATTTGTCTAGTCTGAGCTTTGTTCCATCCATGTGTGAATATGCATATGATTTCACTGTTTCATTAATATATTTCACATAAAAATTGATCACATACAAATACCTATGAAATTAACTAGATAACATATGAAATACCATTCAGGTGGAAACCAAGTACACAAATAACAAGCAAAAAGCCCATTGAAAAAAATTTGATTAATCTGTTCTGGTTCTGAAAATACATTTTCATATAATGATTAGAAGAAAGCTATTTCAGGTTCCTTTGGAACATTGCACTAAAGAACTGTTTTAACCGCATTTATCTTGAATTAATTACATTAGAAGTGTGATTTTTGAAGTTCAGCACTACTTAGACCCTTATTCTTTTCCTTGTCTTTTGTGTATCTGTTTGGGTCAATTTTTAACTAAATCCAATTTTGTACTCAAGTCACAATTGTTTCATGAACCTGCAAAACTGTGAGGTGGGATTATTATTGTTTCATTCTGTTTTACTTATCCCAACCAAAACCTTTTTTGTGAGTTGCATACATTTGTATGTTTTTCTGTAGCAGCTGATGTAGCATCTCTACAAGATGGGTGTTTCTTCCAGAGGCAGTAATAATGTACACATAATTCAAGTCCTACTCAATTTCAGAGGTTAGGGAAAACTCAAAACACTTATAATTACAGCAAAGAGAACCTTAGTGGGTTTTTGGGGTTTTTTGTTGTTTTTTTTTTTTTTTTTTTTATTCCTCCAAATAACTGAAACATATTTGTTTTTTCTTCTGGTCCTTTAACAAATTCATATATATATAAGAAACGTGAGAACTATGTTTTCATGTGTGATTTGAACTAGTTCATAATAAGGTACCTATAATCATCTTGCTCATGACTTTAAACTCATGCAAATGGAAGTTCCTGATAAGCTGTAGATTTCAGGGATGATGGACAGTATGTGGGAGCTGGCATGATTACACATTGTTGGAAGTAATTGGAGGAATTTGACTGTATCATCCCACCAGATCAGTCTTATTGTTCATGTGAATATTTTGATTTGTCTCTGGTGTATTTTTTTAAACAAGCAACTGGTGTGTTTAAAAATAGCAAAATGTTCAGGAGGTTTTCGCAATACATAATATCCTATTGGTGATTACTTAAATAGCAATCTATAGCCATCTTAGTTCTTCCTAAATCTATTACCTATGCTATTTTTGTTAAAGTTCTCAAATCTGAAAATGGGTCATAGCTCTAAGTTTGAAATGGGTGTTTACTTGATATTTTTCATTTGGGGAATGTTAACGGCTAGATTCTTTGTACGTTTAATTTGGCTGACTTAGATTCTTTGTTAAAATGAGAAATTTACTTTTCGAGGGAGGAAATTTTTGTACAAAGGAACTAAACGTATGCACAACCATGGTACTGCTCTTCTGTGGTTACCCTATGTGACACAGCAGAACATGTTAAACAGGGAGCGAGTGGCGTATTGCGGTGTGTGCTTTAGTATTAAAATTGATCATTAATTATCTTTAAGCAAGTTGTTTTAAGGGAAATTCGAGAATCTGACATGCTGGGGTTTGGAGAGAAAGCGCTTGTACTGCAACACAGAAGCTTTACAAGGTCCACTGGTCCATATTGGTTTTTTCTATTTTGCAGCACGCTAGGTGCAGCAGTTGGGAGTTTTCATTTGAACTGGTCTTGGCTGAGTATGCAGTAGCTTTATAAGGGGTTCAGGCGGCGTATTCTCTAATATGTCTGACTGCAGGCGGTTGATGAAGTTTGCCTGTCACTGTAGAAGAGATGTCAAAACAATCCAGTAAGAAGAGACTGAAATCCTAGAATAAGCTGAATGTTTAAATGTATTATTAAAGGACACTTGTTATTGAAGTTCCATGACAGAGACCCAAATAAAATGATTTTAATAGGGATTATTTGAATGGATTTCATCTTTGCCGTGTCTTCGACTGTTGCAACTTCTTGCAGTCCAGCAAAACTGAATTGCCACTACTGTGGTCTATACTATTGTGTAGAATAATACATAGGTTATTGACAAATGTTTTATTCACGTCTGCTCCTTGAAATAAGGTTAGCACACTGGGAAGAGTGGTTACTGCTCTCTCCTCTTTGAAATTAGACAGCCTGATGCTGTTCTCCAGCTTCCACAGGAGATGACTTCCAAATTTGGAAGGAGACTTTGGTCTGAGCTGTGGCCATGCGGACCTCCAGCAATTAAATTGCCTGTTTTCTACCCAGCTGGAAAGAGAGTTTAAAACATGCTTAGGTCCTGCTCACATCTATTCTTTATATTGAGGCAGCAGACAAAGGGGCTGGTGTGACAGGGACTCGAGCCATTGGACTCGAGTCACCGATTAGCTCATTTCACATCAGCCATGTGGCTTTTAGACAGAAGTCTGGAGCCAAATATCTCCCAATTACCTGGAGTAAATTGCTTCATAGCTTGTTACCAAAATTCTGAGCAAGGTTTTGGCTGCTGCCTGATATTTAATTAAACTCCATGCATCTGATAACTTCTCTGCATGGTGTGGCAAATAGCAAATGCTTAGATAAAAGTTGATTTCAAAATATGGAGAGGAAAAAAAGACCCCAAACTCAAAAGTGTGCTGTTTTATTGCAAAGGAAAAGAGATTTTTGCGATGTAAAAGCTTAAATACAATCTGAAACGAACTTGCATTTTTTGCAGTTAGAGAATAAAAGAACGGAAATAGCGATGTTATAATTCCAGGCACGATTCAGACACTTTTTAACTTCATGCAAGTATCTCTCCGATCTGACATCTTACACATTTGTGTCTCACTCAGCAGACTTTAAGAAATAATTTCTTATTCATGATCCTAGCACCTAATAGCTACCTAACTGCTGGACAAAACACAGAACAAAAAGACAGTTTCCATCTCGGAGAGTTGATGATCCTGCCATAAGACAAAAGGTAATAATTAGAGGAAAGAAAGAAACAAGAATAAGCTGCTATTGGTCAGCAGAAGGAGCAGACATCCCAGAAAAGGAGATGGGCTAAGAAATATTTTTGAGGATGCTTATGGGGAATTTCTGTTCCATGCGAGTCTAACACAGAAGGCAGCATTAATATTTATGTAAGAAAATTCAAAAAGTGAGTATGAGAGGCTGGCGTCGTGGGGATGAGGCAAGTTAATGAGATCTCATCTGCGAGTGTGAGATAATCGTGTGTGTGGGAAGGGTATGGCAAGGAAAGCACTGACTGGAAATAGCCTTGACTCAGAAGACTAAGTTCCTAAAGTTTGATGTGATAGAAAGGGGAAGCGTGTGGTGCCTCCAAGGAGAGGGTTTATACTAAAATGTGTTCTTTTGCTATGACTAATAGGCAGAAATTACCACCAAGTTATATTTTATGCAAAGGTAAAATGCTATGTGACTTGTAATCTGAGGCATCTCACTCTTGTGTGCAATCTGTAGGAGGTTTGGCAGCTGATTAAGACTGGAGATGCTGTTACAGGCTCCTATGATTTTTGAAATCTTTCTGTATGTTTGGATTTCCAGTTACTTAAAAAAAAGCGACACTGCATGAAATTCCAGGTCTCTGTGCATGTGATTTAGAGTGCTGTGAATATCACAAATTAAAACATAAATTGCATCTCACAATGACAGTCTTTCTTATTTCTTTCTGTTGTTTATCCTAAAACACAAGCTCACAAACACTAATAAATAAAATAAATTCTACTTCAAGTTACTTATGCAAGTTGAAATATGTTCCCTAAAGAGGGTCACAGAGGCACAAACTGTCAGAATTGCATGTCTTGCTGACGATCTCAAATCATTACTTAAAGTATAAATGTGTATTTGTCATTCACTGACTGTTACAAGGCAAGACAGATATCATCAAGTACATTTTGTCTAAAAAGGAAAAACACAAAGAGAAAAGATGTTTGACAGATGAATATTATTGACGTGTCATAACTAAATTAGGAATTTGCAAAGAACAGAGCATGTGGAGTGGTCCCACAGCTAAGTAATACCAACGTATGGCCATCTACCTATGTTAATCGTGTTATTCAGAGACAGGATAACAAATCCATGTGTTGTCAGTGGCTCTTACAGGTTTAATTAGATGTTCTAAGTTTTGGGTTTTCTTTTGTTTGCTGTTTTGGTTTTTTTTGTTGTTGTGTTTTTTTTTTTGTTTTTTTTTAACAGATGTATCTTCATTCATCCAGAGATACACACAGTGGATCTCAGGTATTTAAGTCTTTTTCCTTGAATTGTTAGGGCCATTTGTATGGAACTTTCAGCTAAAACCTTGTCTTGAAACAAAAATATCCGGAGAGAAATAGTATAATGTATTGACAGAGCAAGGAAGACTTTGTAGTTTTTTACTGGTCTAGCACAAACTTCAGTGATGTTTAAGAAATAGCATATCAGCTCTTCGCTCTTCTACTTTTCCTGGAATAGAGCAGGATTAGGGAGTATTTAAATTCAAAAGAAAATTCTCAGTTTTTTCAGTTTACTTTTCAAGAGGGTCATGCATAAAATGTCAGGGCAAAGGGAAAGGGAAAACTATATAAGGACACGTAGAAAAAGCAGTTTTATCTTCTGAAACATTAAGCTTCTATCAGTTCCATGTTTCTTATTTTACACGTATGTATGTAGAAAAAGTACAAGAGTTCATTTTGCGTTTGGCTTTATTTAAATCTATTTATTTAAATTTTGATCCTACATGTAGCAGGTAGAAATCAGAATTTTTTAACAGTGTGAGTGAGACAGCACAACAAAGAAGGAAGTTCCTTGAGTTCTGGAGGCAAAAAAGTTGAATATAGAAAACGTAAAGTCTAAAAGTTAATAGTAAGCCAGTACCTTAAGGTTAAGAAGACGAATAAGTGTGGAAGGGCATTCTTATTTTGGCTTTGTAATGCACTTCTTTTATGGTTTTGAAGAAAACTCCTTTATTCTGTTCTTTTTGCTAGGTGCCTAATACAACTAATATTCCTTACTAATAGGATACCAAACTGTAAAAAAAACAAAACAAAAAACAACCACAGACCCCCCACAATGACAACAAAACCCCCCTCAAACCAGCAATTCTTGTCGATGCCATCACAAGATAGTGCTGCTCGCTTTTAGCTTTTTTGACTAGTTTTCTTGTGCCGCTTTAGCAGGCAGGAATAGAAATAGCATCGAGTTCTTGTAGAAGTTCCAGAGACTACAGGAGGTCTTAGACTGTAGATAAAAATAATTATTTCAGTTCCACTGACAAGGAAATCAAGGTGCACAAAAATGAATTTACTAGTTAAAAGTATCTAAGTAGGTCAATAATGGATTAAAGGCTCCTGTGTCCTGTACGGAAACCATTATGTGTGATATTTTCCTTAAAATTGGCCACTGAGCCATGCATATGGCTTTTAAAATCAAAACCTAAAAGAAGTATAATTTTTTCTAACACATTTTTTCCATCAGCTCAAGACTGGTCCATCTGCACAGCATGCCCTGTGTCAAATTTCTTTATTTTGGATGGATAATAATTAGCATGTTTCTCTCTCTTTGCCCTTTCTTCCTTTTGGATCAGTACAGCATTTATTAACTCTAATTAACCTTGCACTAGGATGACAAGTGTAATGAGAATCTTGAATAACATTTAATGATAACAGAAACACAAAAATGAACGTTTGCTGGCTTACCAGATGGAGTTTTACCACTGTCTTACTGCAGTGGTATTCACAAAAAAAAATACCTGATATTTGTAACTCCTGGGTATAGATACAAAAGTGCTGTTGGTGGTAAATATCCCTGCAAAAGCAAGACTGAAGAAATACAGCATTTTTTTTTCTGAATATTTAAATAAGCTTTAATACAGATAAGCAAAATAAACTCTAAAAAGCCTCCTCTTAACCATCTTTGGGAGAAAATAATAAGGTGCAGGTGGTAGGGTTTTTCCCTGTTCTTTTTCTTACGGTACTTGTACAAGCTATCAAGTCAGTGTCATATTAAAATGGAGTATTTCACTACCTGTGAATAACTACTTCATTACAAACAAAATGAAATTCCAAGTGCAATCTCCTTGACTGAGTTTCTAGATGATCATACTATGAAATCTGTTATCACCCCTAAATATACTCTGTCTCTCTCTTGTACCACTTCAGACTATTTGGATATTTGTCTGTCTCTCCAAGTTTCTTCATCAGGGCGCATGCTTTAGGACAGACAGGACTATTTTGTTTTCCCGGTTAGAAATGTGTTAAACCACACTGAAAGAACTCAGTCTTGACAAATTGTTCATACCTGCAGTGACAAATACTGTAACAGGAGCATCTCTCCCAAGGGTTAATTTCTGACCAGATTGCATCTCCTGAACTATTAACTTATTATATGCTCCTCTAGGAGCATATAAACAAAACTTATCGTGCGATTGCCATTAAAGAGAGTCTGGTGTCTCTTCACTAGATGATGGCTACTTTTGACACATTTGTTCATGGGGGGTCTGTTCTGGGTACACTGTCTGCAGAGAGATTGGTGCCGCTAATGCCAATCAAAGTTACGGACGTGAACTGAAAAGGTAATAGTTTGCCTTTGTCTTTAACGCATTGCAGTTCCATTTGGAGAAATATCTCCCAATTAAGAAGGACTTGACCTATTAGAAAAATAAAGTAGTTTCAGGGATGACTTGTTAAAATGAACTAGAATGAAGTGTCACTGTGGCTGCAGAAGGTGGGGTGGAGGCACTTCAAGGCATCTTAGTGCCTTTTTAGATTCCCCACGGTGTATGTGACTTCTGGATGGTCTGGTGCAACGTAGGACCTTAGATCTTTGGAGCTGAAGCTGAAGACCATATAGGGTATTTCAGGACATTTAAAATGACAACAGATGTTTACACTTGGGCATCTGACTGGTCAGTGTCACATGTACGTGAGTGTCTGTGTATTGACTGTATGGTTCGGGTTCCCGTGTTGTGGGTAATAATATTACTACCTAGATCTTTCACTGAACTGATCTTGGAGCAGCTCTCTGAGAGGCAATTTTATTATATTATTTTAAAGGCTGGGAAACCAAGGATGTGGTCTCTATGCAGCCCCATAGCAGAGTCAGAAATAAAACACACGTTTAAGTACTGGCTCAATGCTTCCATCACCCTCTCCATCGCCAAGTCCCCTGTGACATGGTTTCTGTCTTCAAGAGATGGGCTTGAAAATTCCAGCCCATAAGGCTAATACCCCAGCATATTAGAAACCTGGTCATCTCTCCTGTATTTTATGATGCTGTCACATTATGCTAGAGAAATCTATTTAAATCAGAAGGTGCGGTGTGGACCATGAGTAGCCTGAGGCTGGCAATCCATAGCAGCGGATTATTTTTCTGCCCTAGACAGGAAGCGACTGCTAATCACTGAAGTAACTGCTCCTGTCTCTTGCCTATCACTCAGATAAATTATTCTCCCCTCTTCCCACAGGAGGTACATCTTCAGCGATAAACCAAATATTTGGTAGTTTGAAGAACTACCAATCTATCTGATTCTACTGAGCCTGTATAAAGAAAGTAATTCAGATTGCGTCCTCACTTGCGCACTATTGCACTTGCTTTGGTAAGAATATTGAAAACCAAGGATGCAAGAACGGGGCAAGGTATTTAATTCAATTTGAACATCTAAGTTGTCTGGAGAAAACCATTTTTAAGAGTTGGGATTTTTGCAAAATAATTTTCAAAGTTTCAGTTTTCTTACGTGGGTTTTGGGGGGGAGTTATTGGGTTTAGTTTTGTTTTATGGGAAGAATACGAAATTCCACATAGTGAACTGTATCTGGTAATATGTTCTGAAAGCTAGGACCTTTGTCACTGGTTTTAAATGCTTCTATGCTTACAAACCTACAAAGATTTACTGTACCTATGGTGTCTTCTATATGTAAATATATATGAGTATTTAGAAATGACTGCAATTATACAGAATGTGATTTATGAGCCTTGATGTTGAACACTGTAATGGAAGATCTGTGATCTGCATTCACTTTGCACGAATACAATGACTACAGATGGTGCAAGGCATTGATGAATAGGCCTCGTATTTTCTAATACTACAAAATATGGCCAGATGCTGTATATAAATGTGAAGAAAAAGCATAGTGGAAAAAAACCCCAACCAGTAGTCCTATATAACGTGCAGTAGGATGAATGTGAAGTTGATACATTTGTTACTTGGAATATGTATTTTCACCTTTTAAAATGACAATTGGTATCACTAGAAGTTTTTCTAGATTTGTTTAAAAATGATGGAAAATGTCAGATGCACAAAATACAAAGGTATGGAAAAGTACCCAAAGTGCTTCTTTTTCATAAGGCTTTCTATGATTTACTTTGACATAGTACTTTTGTTTGAGCATCAGATAGCACTTAATTTTTACTGCTATTAAGCACCATACTGAAGCTGTTACAGATTTAGCAACACCTCCATAGCAGTTTCTCTCTTGTTAAGTGCTTTACAGCAGAAAGAATTGGGTGAGAATACGCCACCTCATCAGGAATAAGAAAAAGTCAGACAAGGTGGGGGGAGGAATCCCCAGCTGAAATAGCCAGAAAGCAGAGGGGCATAATTTCTGACAGAAGCCCTGTGTTGAAAAGTGACCTTAATGAGTGACTGACTGACTTGGAAGACAGAGCTTGATGTTTTTCTCTGATTTCATGCGATAAGCCTCCCAAAATTGCTTATGAAAGAAGTATATTCACTGTGATAGGTGGGACTTCTATTCTGGTTTGTTGCAGCTGGATCAAACCTCTGCCAGAGAAGCCACAGGGCCATAGATATTCAGAAACATCTCAGACATACTTGGGTGAAAATTACTCAGTAATTTTCAGTAGGAAGAGGAGATGAAGAATTTTGTGCTTTCTTGAGGGCTTTTATGTAAAAACTGTCTATCAGGAAAAGTAACAATTACTATATTAAAGGCTTTCTGTTTCTGGAAGGAAAAAAAGAAAAAAATAGAAGGCAGTAATAGATGTAAAGTACAGCCAAATTTAAGCTTTTTCCAGTCACAAAGTCAGAGAATTGCCGTGGTCTGAGGTGCAATAAAATAAGATCCTTGTGCCATTGACAATCTTACCAAAATCAAAAAAAACCCTGCATGCTAACAGCACTATATTATTTTTGTCAGGAAGCAAATATTCTTCCTAACAGATTTTTACTGTTGACTGTAGATGAAAGGGAAGTGGAGATTAATTCATTTAGCTTATTTTAAAATTGTTTGAAATACTTGAATGCCACACAATAGCTCTAACATTGCTCTAGCTATTGGCAGAATCCAGTCTGAAGTACTTGGGCAATGTTAACTTCCTAATGCAAAGCTGACATGTAGATTATAATTTAGATTTCTGATTTCCATTCAAAAAAACCTGATAGGCCGCAATTATGTTATTTGTTTTCAAGTTAAGTTCTATTTAGGATAATGTTATAATAGGAATCGCCTCCTTAGGAGCTGCGTATAGACTAGGCTGTCATAAGTGAAAAAAAATGATTAGGGAACTATCTAACTTCCACTCCCCTACCTGGATTGTGCTGCCCCTCACCTGGATCAAAGGCGAGTGGCAATCTCAGGACATCTGCTGTGTCACTTGGATGATTCAGGGGACTGACACGAGTCAAATGTGGCTCTCCTGCCCGCCTCATCTCTTGAGAGAGTGGTAAGGCTGTCCTTGGAGGGACTTGGACCTCTGAGCCTTCAAACGTGAGAGAAACAAGAGGGACTTCAAAGAGGATTTAGATGTACCGTATTACGTCTGCAGGTGAAAAAGTTTCCAAAGAATGTTGGAGAAAAATAGTTGTTGCCCCTCTTTCTCTCACCCTCTTTTATATAAAAGAAATACAGACATTTTCACCCACCTAAGAATACAATAGTTTCAATTTTACAGTAACACCAACCCCCCAACCCCCCCCCAATGACAAATCTATTACTCATCATAATCATTCCTCCTTGGTCACAGACTCTTTTTATTCCTGCTTCAGCTCTAATAAGTCAGCCTCCACAGCGTTGTTTTTTCCTTCATACACCAGAGGTAGAAAATCAGAGAATGTATAATCTGCTTCCACGAAGCAATCTCCTTTAGTCACCCGCCTCCCCCCATCCCTGCGTATGACCCCGACAGGCAGGAGGCAGGCACCAAGCTCTGCACAGGATTGCTCTGAAGGAATCTGCAATTCACTGTAAAGAATTACATTAAATGGCATAATAGAACAGCAAGAAGCTTAAAGAGGAATAAGTGTTGGACTGGCAATCTAGGGTTGGGTTGGTTTTTGTTTGTTTGTTTGTTTTTTTATTTATTCTCTCCCCAGAATTAGTGATCACAATGTGACTACATTTGAATTGTTGTAGTAAAAATAAACTCTACTAGTGCCTGCTTTGTTTTCTAAATCCCTTTGATTAAATGGTTAAGCCTATTTTAAAGCAGTCTGCCACCAACACATAACAGGACTTGTATATTTTTAGTTCTGAGGGTCAGGAAAAAATTTTACTTGATCCCACAGGTAAGGTGTTTGTCCTCAGTAACATTGTTCCCAGAGAAGGTACGGGAGTCTCCTTCTGGTATTAAAGCAGAGTACCTTAGTGTAAAATTGTTTTCCATAATCTGGAAACATGGTTGGTTTATGAAGAATAAACTGAGCTCATGAACACAGAAATGAGTGGAAGATCTCCTATAAGATCTAATGACGACGTAGAGCTCTCTGGTGAGAGGTTGTGCTTCAGGCACAATTTCCATCACATTTGCAGTGTTCAGTCTGAATTGCTACCTTACAAAAAGACGACGACAACAGTTGTGAGTTATCATGTGAAAATGGTCAATATCGGTAACTTTTACTGCCTGCCGTCAAAAGACAGACTTGGCTGTTCTCTGGGGACCTGATTTTACTTCAGGAGATCAGTCGGCTCTCTTTGAAATAAAAGGACATTGCTTGAAAAGTGCCTGAGGCATTACAGACTTCCAAGAGTGAATGGAAAACACTGTTGTTCCATGTTCAGTGCGTGCAGTTGCTCTCAGGCTATAAAGTATGAAGGGGGGGGTGGAATATCCACCATATTTAGTAAGTTCAGCAGGTATTAGGAAATATATTCCATGAATGTTATTACACTACATCTGGGATCAAATGTACCATAGTTGTGACTTCCAGATCAGAAACCTAAACAACTGCAAACCCTTCTCATCAGTCAGCAGTAATGGTTAACAAAGAAAAGAAATCTAGGGTTAGGATTTTTAATAAATTGATATTGATGGTATTATAATCCTATTTGTAAACTAGGCTGCCTCTGGAACACAGCTTTCAGCTCTGTTTATTTTATTTCAAAAAAGACTATAGGGAAAATAGAAGGGGTTCAGAGATTAGCAATAAGAATGCTTAGAGAAGTGGAAAAACTACCGTATGAAGTAAGATTGAAAAGACAGGAGCAGTTTACTTCAGAATAGAGATGAACAAGATGGGACATGAAAAATAACCGAGTAAAAAAGACAGTGCGTAAAAATGAATTTATAGAGAAGCTAGTGCAGGCTTTCTACTTAGCTTCTGACATAATATTGGAGGAAGGCAGTGTTCAGAGAAATTGAAAGACAGCAAATCTAAAATCGACAGAGGGAATTATTTTTTCAGCCAACAATAAGCTAACAAAAGTCATTGCCACAATATATTATTGGAGTCAAGAGCTCAGTCAGATTAGAACAGGAAATGGATATTTGTATAGATTATAACAACAGGCAGAGTTACTAGGGTTTTAAAAATAATCAGGGATCTAGGAATGATATAAGTTCTCATGCTTCAGGGCAAAAGACAACGATAGTAGCTGGAAATATTATTTTTTTATGGACAGCACACCTTTTAACTGTACACTGTGAGGGTTCTTGAATTTTCCCCTGAAGCATCAGAGGCTGGCTGTTGGGAGGCAGGTGGTCGGAAGGACCTCTAATATTTCCTAAGAACAGTTTTAATGTTTAGTTTCAAAAGAGTATGTTGGAAAATATTTGTTCTGCTGTCTGAACTACTTGTTTGGAATGCTCAAAAATATTTTTTTATTTTGTAGGCCCAGGGCCAACACATAAGACATATATATATATATATAAAAAAAATATACATATAAAAATATTTATATATATATATATATGAGCTGGGAAGCTGTACAGCCTAGTGCATCACCATATTTATAACCTAGCTGAAGCAGAAACAGATAGGCATGTAACAAGAATGTGTACCCCCAAAAATGGTTGGGATGGGTATATCAAACACATGAGAAAACTGTAAGGTCAATTGGCAAAACTGTAAAGCAACACCCATGAATGTATTTTGGTTTTATTATTCTGTCTCATGTGTTCCCAGTTAACAGGTGCATTGTTCCTTATTATGTCCTAATGCTGTGATGTTTTGATGCTTGTCATAATGTCCTGAATGGAAGAAGCCTGTGTGGTAATTCTGGTTTTCCACTACACGTGCCTTTGCAGCTTCAAAGGTCCCAGGCTTCCAATGGAAGTGATACGTACCAATAAAAATGTGTGCCATCCAAATTCATTATTTAAAAACCATACAAAACCCCCCAATAAATACTCCTCAATTTAACAAAGTAGATTTTATTCTAGGTTACACAAAATTTTTCTCTAACTAAATCTAGGGACTCAATTTTTTTTTTTATGACTTGGGATAACTTGGTCAACAAGAAAATGAAGAGATTTGAAGGCAATGAAGGCCAATACATGGAACAGATTTATAAAAATACAGTAGCATTTATACTTTAGCTTCTGATGAAAGTTATCTTACTGAAGACATATCTCTATAGCTATATGTATGCATGTATGAGTGAATTTATAATGGTTGAACAACTTAAGATTGGAATTCCTGTGTTTTTCACAGCTGTTTAATTTCTCCTGTTGCAGCATATAATCTTATGCAGGAATTTATAGAATAATGTATCTTCTCTCGAAAAGGGATTCCATGAAGGAATCAAAATAACAGTGTAGTTCAATAGATTAAATAAATAATCAGAATATGAAAACTACTGAATTTGATAACCTAGACATTCCCTTAGTATTCTCCCGATTACTTTATTCACTTACAAGATTAGAAGCAATGCCTGATTTACCCCTTAATCTTCATGAAGGCTCTCTCCCAGACGACTAGCTTTTAAGTCAAAGTCTCTTTTCTCAAATTCCCTGCGTTATTTCAGGGGTCTTATGATAACGGTGGAAGCAAACAGCTCACTGACTAAACAAAATCTGGCTTTGATCTTGCTTCCACAGGCAAGCCTATATGTCCTTCTTGATCCTTATAGACAAGGCCATTATGCACTGAGTCCCTATTCCTACAATGTAATCTTCACTGATTTGGGACTAATTAGTGCTTTAAATTAAGGTTCTGCATACTTTCCTTAATAGCACTAGTTACTGAGCCACCTATTAGGAAGAATCCTAACCTAGCAGATAAATGGTGAAAATTTCATTAACGATATAGCTATCTAGCTGATTTTCATTAACAACAGGAAAAAGACTTTGTTTTACCATACCAGATAGTGCATCACTGATACTAATTTTTTGTCTTAATTAAAACACAGCTCTGTTTACTAGAAATTTTAAGTCATCAGAGAGCTCACTTCACCATAGAGACTGGTTTTCTTTGTGTTAGCTGAAACCTGGCAATCACCGGTGCTTACTTTCACATGAGGCAGCTGCTCTGAAGTTTTTAGGTGTGTTTGGTAATGGTGGGCATATATCAAATGAAAGGCTTTTGTTTCTCTGGGAGCCAAATTGTTGAAATTTGTGAAGTTACTGCATCTAAGGAAACCTGATTTCTGATGAGTAGAGCCCCTAGTTACTGTATTTCCTTTTAGAATTCACCAAAAGATGTTATATTCTTCTCCCACTTTCCTCCAGATGGGACACTGGAAGTTCTTAAGGTTAGAAATACTTCAACCTAAGAGCAGTAAAGTTAAATTAAAAATGACATTTCTGAGTATAACAGCTTGTGTGATATATTGAAAAAGGGAGATTGCAAGAAAAAAAATACAGGAAAGAGAACCATTTATATTTTATGTTATTAGTGAAAGTTAAAAGTAATGTAACAATACAGTTTTTATTCTGCTAGTAATCATGCAAAATTTAGTAGCGTGCAGTATGTACACGTGTGGCGTTTTGATGGAATCAGAAAAAACCCCTGGTTCAAGCTCTGAACCACCTAGGAAAATAGAAATTGCACGTGCTGGTGAGCTGCTTTGTGTGGTTCCATAATTTGAGATCTCATTAGAGGACTTTTTTTTTTAATCCAGATCTATTGTTTTACTTTGTTACTGTTCAATTCATTCAGATACAGATTTGAGTACTGTTCAGGCGCAACAAACGTATTTTTATTTTTAATATTTTGTAGTCCATTATTTTCTAGCCTTTCCCTTTACTAAAATTAGCTGTAATACTAGTCCTCGCACCCCTTTGTCATGAATTATCATTTTCTGCATGTTGTTTTGAAATTCTATTGTCAGTCTATCCCCCGATGGAAAATTATAAACAGTTAGAAAATGATTAGCAGCGTGCTTAAGCATCACCTGCCTTCCCAGCTAATTAAATAGCTTGGTTCTGACCTGCTTTTCATTTGGTGAGAACAGCAGGGTGGCTTCAGAACAAAAAATAATGAACTTCAAACTATTGCATCTGAGTGGTATAGACAGCTAAAGCCACTACTTGAGACTGAAAGCCAACTATATGATGTTGGTGCATCTTTCTTGGGAAGTAAAAATTAAGCCCTGGATTAAGTCTGGTTGTTTTTTTTTTTTTTTTTTTTTAAGAATTCTAAGTCTATGCGTTGTGGTTTTGGAATGGATATGCCACTAATTTTCAAGGATTAGCAGAGAAGGCAAGGGAAAATAACATTTTCCAGTTTAAAGATTAAAAATACAGTTGAACAAAGGGTTCATTAATATTGCCTGTAGAGACTACATTATTTAAGAGAATACCCCTGAAAACAACTGTGCTAATGTATGTTAAAAAAACCCAGAAATCTCTTGTAGCTTTTTTATAAGACTGTAATATTCACCTTTCCTAGCGAACCAGTGAAAATTGGGAGTAACTCCTGGAGCAACTACTATTGCTCACTAGTTACGCAATAGATGGTAAGTACAAAATAAATCGGGCTAACGGTTTCTACATCAAAAGATGATTTTACTCATTTTGTTCCTGCTTTTAGATCACATAATGTATTCTCCTTGCTTACTAAGAGCGCACACTATGTTATCCAGAGGTAAATGAGTTCGGTTCATTAGATGATGGAATCACTTAGATTTCTTGTAATTTTGTTGCTTGGATCCTGCTTGCTTAAGTGCTCTTTTGAAGCTTAAATGGAGACGCTTTGCCATTTTAATTACTAATATCTAAGCATGTTTTATTCACATGCAGAATTTTCTCCAGTAAATGCTTCTCTACTTAATAAGTAATATAATTAATTTACTAATAAGCAGACCTAGAAATGGAGGAGAATTTTCTTTCCATGCTACATAAAATCCCCTTTCCAGCCTTCAATCCACCTATATTTCTTATTTCCCACCATTGAACTTTGTGAGGTCTTTCCAACTTTTCCATAATGCAGCATACGCTAGCAAGATGAGACAAAAGGAAAAATACTATTGTAAAATTTACTTTATATAGCGGTTGTTAATGTGCAAGTGAGACTGAGGTGGCAAGATTCCAAATAAGGTGAGGGAAGGTCATGATGTTTCAGTGTTAGTGCCACGGTAAAGGCCATTATATACTTTTTCTTAGCTGAATATGGGCTTAGTAAGCGCCCATATCAGTGGTAAAACCCAGTTGCATTTCCCAGTTGTACCAGGATGGATGCAGAAATCTCTTCAGGAGCTTGAGCAATCTCCCTTATTACAATACTTCATCAAACCCTCTTGTTTCTATGAATAGGATCACTTTTGTCAAACAAGTGTTTGGGGGAAGCAATAAATGTTTCATTGAAAAGCTCCTACCTCTAGAACTCAATTAAAAATAAATATACCTAAGCCTCAAATAAAGTGAATGTGTCCTGGTTTCAGCTGGGATGGAGTTAACTGTCTTCCTAGTAGCTGGTGCAGTGCTATGTTTTGGGTTCAGTATGAGAAGAATGTTGATAACACACTGATGTTTTCAGTTGTTGCTCAGTAGTGTTTAGACTAAGTCAAGGATTTTTCAGCTTCTCAAGCCCAGCCAGCGAGAAAGCTGGAGGGGCACAAGAAGTTGGCACAGGACACAGCCAGGGCAGCTGACCCAAACTGACCAACAGGGTATTCCATACCATGGGACGTCACATCTAGTTTAGGAACTGGGGAGTGGGGGCAGGGAATTGCCACTTGGGGACTAGCTGGGTGTCGGTCGGCGGGTGGTGAGCAATTGCCCTGCGCATCATTTGTACATTCCGATCCTTTCATTACTACTGTTGTCATTTTATTAGTGTTATCGTTATCATTATTAGTTTCTTCTTTTCTATTAAACCATTCTTATCTCAACCCACGGGTTTTGCTGCTTTTCCCGATTTTCTCCCCGATCTCACTGGGTGGGGGGGGAGTGAGTGAGCGGCTGCGTGGTGCTTAGTTGCTGGCTGGGATTAAACCACGACAGAATGGTTTTGCGCATTTCACATCTAAAGCATCCAATAAACTTCTGATTAATCCTCCGAACAGTTCCTCACTGTAGGTAAGAATTATCGTCCTTGTTTCACAAGTGGAGAAACAGGAACAGGGGGATTATACGATTCATTCAAGGTCATGCTCAGGCTCTCTGTCGAATCCAACAGTGCAAAGCCTTGTTTTGTAATCCATTATCATAATCACAAGACCAGCTTCTCTTCCTCACCACTCAAAGGCTGGAAAAAGTATGCTATGGAAAAATCTAATTTTCTTAGTTTTTTTTTTTTTTTTAAATTTCTCTGTGTAAGAAGTTAATGAATCGCTTGGATTATGCAGCTCCATAGATGAGTTTTATAGAGGATTCAGAAGCTGGTTTCGGTGACTATTGTCAGAGTGCCTTGAGAGCTGTGCCCTACCATGCCCTACCCATCGTTTCTGATGTGTTCTCCTTGGCCTAGAACCATGGTTGTTCCTAATTACTGTGGCTTTGTGAAAGCAGGTTTTAAATTTTAAAACCCCTTCACTCAGCTTGGCTTTTAAAACTAGTTAAGAAGTGATAATTTTACAAATGAGTGTCTCTGAAAAAGAGACCATATTTATGTATATAAGTACAATCTGGCAGAAATAGGAAAGAACACATTAGCCACATACCTATCTTAATCCTTTATATAATTTAAAATATTAGGTGGAAAATAAGGTTCGATCTTGCCTATTGTTCCATCTTGTAATGATATCTAGAAATGCTTTTCTGGTTTGGTAGGGTGAAGATACGTATTTGACGTGGCTTTCTGTGGTGAATTTCCCTGAGAGTATTAAAAAAAAAAAAAGAAAAAGCTAACTTTAAAATGTATTTCAGGCTTAGTTTTATTCTTTAAAAGAAATTATTTATTCAATATCCTTTTAGTTCCACTGGATTCAAGTCTTACACAATTGACAACTTTGGAGCCTAATTAAGCTGCAGTCAGGGCTATTTTAACTTGTCTTAATGTCTCTGATTACATGGAATATATTTGTAGAGTAAAGCGTATTTCTGATTTAAAGGGTGTAATGGAACAAATAGGTATTATATAGTATTCCTCCTCAAGGTAAACTGGGATGGATAATTTAATTTCCAAGGCGACAAATTATCTTATCATGAGTGAACAGGCAATTTCTTCCATGCAATAAACTAAGTAGGTACAGACAGCTCTAACCAGATGAAATCATTATCCTTTTTAAAGCAGAAGTGTTGAATAGAAGTAATTTTCTCAGCCTTGGTTTCACAGTAGAAAGTAGCTCTTGTAAACACTGCACACTGTGGTCTTAGGTAAGAGCAACAAGTTGAACCCTTTCAGTGGGAAAAGATAAACAAGGCTACATTATATAGATGATGAAAGGAAAAAAAACCCCATATATTAAAAATTGCATATATATATATATATATATATAAGAAACTAAAAATCCAGTGCAAGGTAGAACTAGTTAAGAAAGCAAAGGTAATACATTCATCATGTGTTTTGAATGTTCATAGATATCAGAGTAACTTGTATGAATTCTACTGAAAAAGGACAAAACCGATTTTTACAAAGCTGCAGTATATTACTAGGTTTTGTATTCACATTTGAAGTCTAAAGATGGTGTGCAGTCGTGTATGTCAGTTAACCCTCCTTTGGTTCTTTGCAGTTCACTTTATCTTACAGTAATAATGCGTATGTACACGTGTACATAGATTCATAAGCTGCCCTGCTCTGCTTGCTACTTGGAACAAAAATTGAGACTTTTGTAAGTCTGTCAATTTACTCAGGCAGGAATTAAAGAGGAAAATAAGGTTTCTCATGTACTGAATGTGAATTTTTTACAGAACTTCAAGTGCCTTTTCTGAGGAAATAACACAAAATTTCATGCTCGTTGGAGGTGCTTTGACCCATTTTTCATAAAAAGTGATTCCTAGTTAGAAAATTAATTCAGAAAGAAGAGAACCCTGGACAATGTCTACCTGAGGAAACTCAAGCTTTCATCCTTATTTTTTAAGAAAGTGACCTAAATGTGGAGGCTGATGTATCTCCCACTCTCAATCTCTAACTTTACAAATGTTGGGTTCTTCTCTTGCACAGTGGTGTAGCTTCCTCAGGATGGATGAAGGCTGGCTTCATCCCAGCCTTGTCAGTAGAAATGGTATCTTTCTGGATTTGGGGAAACAGGACGCAAGGTGAGGATGGTTTACAACAGATTTTTTTTTTTTCCCTCTTCACTTATACAAAAAATGGAAAATTTCCATTCTTTACAGAAATGTTTTGGGGTGGGTTTTTTTTAATGCGTTCTTGACTATCCTGACAATATTATCTCTAGGTGTTGAAGTCATTGTCCCATATTGAATTCCATGGTCTTTATTAACTTACTGGTAGTCACAAAGATACAAGAAATTAGCAGGGTTTCTGCAAAGTGCTGTCAGAATTAGGTACTCAGATTTGTTTTAAACATGGAGGTTACCTAAATGCTTTGTAGATCTGGATTTTCACCCATCTCAACTTTTTTTCCAAGAAAGCTACTTGCTGCTAGAGTGTTTTGTTTTTCCCTCCCTCTCTCCAAAAGTAATTGGGAAATCAATGGAACAAATGTCATGATTCCCTCCTTGGTTTGCTACTGAGAGATGGGGGATCATCCCCATATTTGTGTAAAGTATTAATTCTGAGCAGTCTAAACACGTCAGCAGATAGCGCTTATCTATCGTTCTGAACTAGGTCTGTCTGCTTAAGAGTGTGTTCGTTATTTATTATATTACCAGAATAGATTTTCAGAATGCTTGGCATTTTCAGATGCATTTAGTTGTTTATGTATTTGTCACCTATTGAGTAAAACCATTAAAAGAACAAAAAGTAATGTTCTTGGGATTATGGGCCGTTTCACTTAATGTGCATAAAGTAGCATAACTAGCATTACAATCATCTTTTATGCACGTTAATTGCAAACAATAGATATGTGTGAATTAGTATTGCTCTCATTTAATTTTTCTTCTAAAAAAAAAAAAGCACTTAGTGTGAATTTTTTTTGCAATATGTATCCAGGGTGCAAATAACATTAAAACAAGAAGTACTAACACCAAACCCAGGAATCTGTATTGTGTTGATAAACCTTGATCACTATTGTTCAGGTTGAAGGCCCCAGGCAGTGGAACTGGGGCTGGAAGTTTGACCTTTCTGATCCCATTCTGAATCTTACACTTTCTCCCAGCAAAATTAGTTGAAATGATCTGATGTTAATGACTTTCTGAGAAAACCTGTTGGATGGGAGGCTTGGAGAGATGGGGGTTTCATAAAAGCAGTCGGGTACTGTAGTGAGCATAAGAATAAGAAAACGTAAACAAACAATCCCCCAAGGACCTAATTTTCAGCTGATAGTTCAATTCTGAGTTACATACATGAGCACTCTAGCTAACATGTCCAAGCAATTCAAAATCATAATTTTTATACCGTACCATCTCTAGGTTTTAGCAACCTATATAAACCTTTTTGCACTTTGAACTAAGCTGTGAGCAGTTGTTGACCTCATGTTGCCATCTCTGAAAGGTTCTCTAGATTTATATAATTAATGTGGCAATGTCTTTCTGAAAGCACTTTGGGATACCTTGAGTATGAAAGACTTCTCATAAAGCCTCATTCGGTAGTCTGCCTTTCCTTACTTCTAACTCAAGCCATTTCCCAAAAGAACCAGGTCTTGTCATTTCCAAGCATAACTTAACATACTCTGAATTTCAGGATTAAAAATAAAGCAGCAGCTATGTTCAGTGGTCTCATGTACATAGGTAAACACTTTCTCTGAAGGAAGAAAAGAGAAATTGTATTCTCGATGAATCAAATTTGACTTTTGTAGCAAACTTTCTTTTTGACTGAGGATGTTGGTGTTCCCTCCCTCCACTTTTTTGTCTGATTTGAAAGGAAAAGTAAACAATTTGTTATAAAGCAATTCTGCCCTATGCTCCAAAGACATGATTTTTTTTAAATCTCAACATCCTTACATTAGGGTTAGGCTTCTACTGTGATAGGTGAGAAAAAAAGTGCTACCGCAGGATTATGAGAAGATAAGGAACACCAACAAAATTACATTGCCACCCACTACTTATGGCAAAAATCAAGTTCAACAGTATCCTTGCTTAGGGCTGTATTACTTTCCCTCCTCAGAACTCTATTACTTGCCTCGATGTGTATTAGGTTTGAAGGGCAGATAGTTGCATAAGCAGAGAGCTCTTTACAGCCTTTAGTATATATATTATTTTTTTTCCCCACATCTTAAAATGCTTTTCTCTTCTAGGTTCATGATAGGTTTGTTCCAGAAAGATGACAAATTGTTTTTGGATAGTGATTTACATAAAAATGCAAACAAAAAAATACAGTGTAAAGCCAAAATGAGGGTAAGGGGTTTTTTTCTGTCCTGTGTGCCTCTGAGCAGAACACTGTGGCATTGACTGATGCAATACTATGAGCATTCCGCATAAGTCTTTTTATGCCCTTTTCTTAAAAAAAAAAAAGTTTATCAGAATCGGCAATATCTGCATGATGCAAAAACACATTGATAATTGGCACTGCTAATCAAAGAACTAAAGCTGCTTCTACACAAGTGAAATGTCACATCCTGTATTTTAATCACAATAACGTCTTGAAGTTTGTTTACTGAAATTCCACTTATACATTGTTCTAATCTGGGCTGCGGGAGAATACTTGTACTTGACCGCAAATATAGTAAAAAAAACTGTGGAGGTTGGCTTTATAGTAGCGTAAACCAACAGCAATAAAGACCAGCACCGATCACTACTGGTGATCATTTTCACAGTTTGTCTTGTTTTAAGTAATTTGTAAGTTATCAACATTTTAATTATTTTGGCTGAAAACCAGCATGGTGAAAAATTACAGAGATCACTCAGTCAAACCAGCAAGTTAGGAAATGCAGACATGCTTTGCAAAAAATGCAGTTTGCAGATGATTGAAGTACATGAGGTCAATCTTGAAAAATTTTATGGTGGTTGTAAGACAAAAAAAGTGTCATTTCAGACATCCAAGTGGCTGACCAGACATTTTTGAAATACATGTTGTTTGAGTGTTTGTGTGTTTTTTTAAAAAGACATTTTAAGGGCTGAAAAAAACACCTTTAAAAATCCTGCAGATGTATTTTTTATGAGTTGGATAAGCTTATTTTTATTTGGGCTGGGGAACAAGCTGAGGAGGTAGGGAAAGAAAGGGTTGACCTGAAAAGGATTTTTTTTTTTTTAACCTTAATAAGGAACGGCAGTCATTTCTGCTAACAATGAATTATATTTCTGTTACTTGTTTTGCCTTAAAAGTTGAATTATTTTGTTGTTACTGTGTTGTCAAGAACAGCTGGGGAAATTAGATGCCATCCTTTCATCTGTCACAGATTCCCTGGGAAATGCTAAGCCAGACACGTACACAAAGGTTTTTTTCCTTGCCTTGAATACCTGGTACCTGTGTAGGAGGACTGCTGAGCTTCTACTACTGCAGCTTGTGTCCAGGAGAGCTGAGCTTACAACCTGTGGATACAAAATGATAACACAGGCTGGAAGAACGGATTCAAATTCACTTATTTTGGGCACCCGTAATAAATTAGTATTTTTTACCTTCATCTCTTTGCCCAGTCACTCCTTGTTTTTCAAGCGATCGTAGTGATTAAAGCTGGTGTCCGAGTTGTTATGCAGATGCCAGTTGGTTTAATGAAGACACCCTGCTCAAGGTATTTGATGGGAACGTGTTGAAGTGAAAGCTGACGCTGAAAGTGAGGTCTGCCTGGTCTTCTGCCGGCCCAGACAGATATCATCCAAGGCGCAACCTCAGCGGTCTCCTGAGCCCCCCGATGCCACATCCAGCCCAGAGCCCGGGGCTCGGCTTACTGCTCACCAAAATGAGCCCCCTCTGGGTCCCCCCCGCCCGCACTTCAGGTTATTTAAGGACAGACGAACAAATCCCTCCAGATCACCCCGGGGTAGGTCAGAAAGCTTCTGGAGCTAACGGCTGCCTCCTCGAGTTCTCCCAGAAGCCGGGTCAATGGTCCAGCTGTTGAGGTCCCTGAAGCGTTTGTGTGAGAGTAGGATGCATCGCCCGGTTCCTCTGGAACTGAGGTGTTATCCAGACACGTTTAAAGGATTGGATTCTCTGTTTCGGTATTTCCTTTCTCTCACCATTTGTACGTGTTAAGAATGTCAGAGCTTGACCATCTTTTGAGGAAAAAAATGTATTTTTTTAGATATACAAACTTCCTATAGGACAGAAATTCCGGTTCCCTCATAGCGTTAATAAAAGTTGTTGGAAGAAGCACACACGTTAATGTTGATGAAGCAGCCAACTACTACAGAAATCAGGGCTTAATTTTACTGTCCTCATGTCTGTAGTAATGCAGGGTATCACAAACAATACTGAATAGTAAGCAAGAAAATGGAAGAGCTTCTCCTTCTGTGTATACTACCCATCCTCTGTGCTGAAGGAGAGGGCACCCATAGGAGAACGCAAGTCAAGTCTGAACGTGAAACCACATGCGTGGTAGAGAGGGAAATATGTTTATGTGCAATTTTAATTCTGATGTTTCCTACCTCATAGCGTATTGATTTTTTTTCAACAGTGAAAAGTTTGTTTAATATAATTGTGTCTGTAATTGCATTGGGAGTAAACACTTGCTAATGTGAGGGGGTGGGGGGACTGGGGGATACAAGTTGTGCCCCTGTAATAGCTATGCAGAGAATACACTCTGGATAATTATATGTCCACATAATTTAAGGTTAATAGTTTTCATTTACTCAATGAGGTTTCAATGAATTTTCAGCGAAGGTCATTGATGCTCAGTTTATCAAATGAATTAGTCGTGTTCCCACCAAAAGGGTGAAGATCATAGGTAGCTCTACCACTGATTACCAGGACCTTGGGGCTTCGTTTGTCTGCTTCACTTGATATGTTTCCTCTGAACACTGCAACCCAAGACTTCATTTTCAGTGAATTTTCGACATCATCCATTTTGGTCGCCTTTATTAATTTATGTTATTCCACTAATGAAGTTTCACCAAGAGCAACTGAAATGTTCTAATTATTTTGCACCAGATTTTGATCATATTCTGCACCTGTGTAATTACCTCAGATTTACTTCTCTGTAATTGAGATCATAATTTGACCCAATATGTTAATGACTTTAAAGTAATATAAAAAATGATGAAACTATTTCATGAAAATTTTCAAATGGGGTCACCTACTTGCTCATACACTCAGACAAAAGGGTGTCTAATTTGTTTGATATAGGTCATCCAGGGGATGTCCATGGGCAAAGGCCAACTTTAGTGTCCCTAACTGCTGTCAGAAAGGATGCTTCATAGAGAGATAATATATGAGAGAGAGGAATAAGCAGGTTCTCGTTGGCAACAATACAATCAATATTTAACCTGGAATAGTATTTTGGCAGTTGGAATTTATTTCAAGCAGTATAAGGCTGCCGGATCCCACCAGTTCATAGTAAATGACAGCAATGGCAAAAAGCAGGAAAGATTGCCGTGGGGGGTAAGAGGACATGAAACACAAAGGCTCCTGAGATGTACACGTACTGACATACCTGCTATCTGTTCCAGGTATTAAAAATGATCCGTTTCTAGTGGGTAATTGTAACCATCGGTGACAGCAGCGTTGTTCGCAGGCGTATTCTGTAACCTGCCTGGTGCAGCAAAGGCTGCCGTGGGTTTTAACTCGATAACAAAGTGCTGCTGCACTGAAAGACAAGGGCCTTGGACCGGTAATATGCCACTTTCTTCCACCTCCAGAGAGGTGAAATAAGTTTTGAGTTCTGGTCCCTGCACTCTGGATGATTTCCTTTCTTTTTCCAATGACAGTTCAAAATAAAAACATAAAACTACTCTGGGAAGGAAGAGGCAGTATTTAAGAATTTCCCTTTCTATCCAAATAACCCAGTGGCACCTGTAGTTGTGTTCCTTTTTGCTTTTCTCCTTTTGCAGCAGGAATATTGCACTCAAGGGACAAGAACCTCTGTTTTCATGCCAGCTAGATCATCCACTTGTTCTAACTCCTACTAAACTGGAAAAAATGAGATTAGTGGTGGTCTTTGGCGGGCTACAGGGGTTACATCTGCTGCCTTTAGTGTGGAGCCCAATACTTAACCATCTACCACTTGAGGACCTTTGAGGGACTTTGTTTCAAGAACACTTAATCTAATTACCTGCAAAGGTACCGAAACTGTGATGTACGTCATTACCTGATTTATGGTGAAGTAACTTGTCACATTCTTGGTAAATAGGACAATAGTAATGAATTTTATATGAAAAAAGATGTACTTACTCAGTTTAGGTATCTATACAGTGAAGTATATTTATTAAGGAGGAAGGTTTTATGTTGCAAATTTGGGCTTCAGCTCCAGCCATCAAGTCCTGCTCTCAGCATCAAAGTGCCGTTTCGGTTCTCCTGTGACTTGCCAAGAGTCACACAGGAAGAAAACCTTCTTCTGAACTGAGAGCTGAATCTGGGATTTTTATAGCTCCCTATCCAGGCCTTTTCCAAAGACTTGTGGATTCTGTTGCCCTTCTGCTCCCACATGTGCCTCCCGATGCCTGAGAGAAAACAGAATTGTTGTGTTTTCTTCTATTTCTTCACCCTCCATCATTTTTTTTTGTGTTCTGATGTTTTGAATTACGTTTAATATGAGTTCACAGGCTAGCAGTCCTTCTCAGTAAACACAATATAGTTTCTCTAGACAAGCTCCTGCTTTCTTTCTCATTTTGCTACTTCCTTTTAACCTATAGCCGTGCGCTTTCTGTTATGGCTCTGCAGGAATTGTTACTTTGGATAGCTCAAGAATTTAAATCAGTTGTTGTTTTTTTTTTAACACAAATATAATTTTTGGTTTATTGTATGTTTCCTGGAAGACTGAATTACAAATCTCAGTAGCCAGGGAAGTGAAGTGTTTGGAAGGTGTCCAATAACTTAAAATCCTCCGATGTAGTTGACTGCAAATTAGAAAACTGAATAAAAAAGGGGCATGTTGGTCAATCTTTGCAAAGATTGGTGCTGAATCTCTGCTGCTTTGCTAGACCCACAGGATTATTTCACAAGACATCAGCAGTCAGGTGATCTATTCTCAACAACAACAGGGCTTGTCCCTTAACTGTAACAATTTAACGAAGTCAAAAAGGAGTCTGAGGTGGATCACCCTTATCCTTGCTGAGCTGATCAGACGGGGCTGTTTCCTTCATCTTGGTTACGTCTCTCATTCCTCTTCTAGTATGTGAGGCTCTGTGATTAAATTGCAGGCTTGGGAGTCTGACAATTTGTGTTGTATTCCCAGTTCTGCAACAAAGTTGACATAGCAGGATGTATGGCTTAGCTCACAGACCTCTTTTCTTATAAGTATATGAACATTATGGTGTGTGCAATTGCATACTTAATTTATGCACATAGACATAACAGTGACCATACACGTAAATGAGATATTTGCAGATGCAAATAGCTACTTATGCGTATAACAGGCCAACAGAAACACACAGCTGTTGCAATTACACCCCCAAACTATACGAATGAATGAACAGGCACGTTATGAAAATCAGACTGCTGGCTACACTGTTCATTTATACCATTTTTAAGACCAGAAGAATATTATTAATATTCCTATCCATGATGAGGCATGGCTTATTACCATTTGTAATGAGCTTTAAGATTATTAAATGGGAGGTGCTGAAGATCAGCAATTTTTTTTATCTGGGCCTGGAGGGTTAATCTATTTCATAGATTCCTCCTTTTGGATGATCTTGAAAATTTACCAATTCTTGCTCGGTTCATGCTTGCAGAACTTTGTATCACAGGGCTGGTGTTGTCCTCCCCCAGTCCCAAAAAGGAAGAGCGTGGAGATAAAACCAAATCACTCTTTCAGTGCTTTTAAAACCTTCCCCGAGCCGTGCCGTACTGCAGCAGGCGGGGTGCGACTGGATGTGGAGGCCATTTGTTTGTTTTGTAACTTCGCTGCCATCCCTCAGGCACTTCGTGTACAGCCTAGTCGGCGTGATAAAGTAGTAACAGGGGAGAAAGCGAAGGCAAAAGCAGGGTGTCAGAAAGAGCTCTTTAAAGTTGATGTCCAGGTGGCTGAAAAATTGAACATCCCGCTTGGGGTTCGTCTTTTAGGGAAGAACCAAAACCAGAGCACCCTGCCTAGGAAACCACGAAGCGCTGCCAAATACTAAGTCTAGCTAATGGCACGTGGGAGACCTGTGCACCTGAAGAGGGTGTCGATTCAGGAGATTTAAACCGTCTATCTGCCAAGTTGTGTATTCTAAATTAGTACGATTCGGGAGGCAGCGCTTCCAGAATATCATTCCTTCTCTCAGACAGCCTGCGTACTGCTGTGTCCTACCAGAGAGAGTGATTGAGAATCAGTTACGGCTCGGTTGTTTCCACCCAGCTCATTTCTTTCGATTGTTGCAATGGAAAGCTAAATATCTTTCTATCAAATGTTCATTCAATAATGTCAAATTACAAGCAAATGTAAAAGCAATTATCCAGGAGAAAATAAGGTAGCTGAAACATAAGTATTTGTTTAATACCATGAATTTTTAATTATGTATTCCCAATTCTTTCTGATTAGGGCTGTATTTCAGGACAGGTGACCTTCCAATACACGCTGTGTATCTGGCCTGCTAACTGCTCAGACTGGAAGACGTGGTAAGTTTTTGAGCAACTGACTTTATGAAAATGGGGGGACAGAGAGATGTGTGCTTGGATCTTTTCCTGAGAGAAACTGGGGTTCATCCAGGTTGCAACAACCAGACCAAATTTTTCCCAGGTACCGTTAAGACAGACAAAGCTGTAATGAGTTCCTTAATTACTAAGGCCAACAGTGCTTTATTTTACACTGAATGATTCAGAAACTTTCAGAAGATGTGTCTTTGGTTTGGATTTGAAAGCTTTTTAGCTGGAACTGTGCAAGTGGTAATAGTTCACTTTTTTCCTAATCCTTTTAGTTCAAGATGAATAAATATAGACTTTCTAAACTAAGAAATAAATATTTGAAACCTAGAAAACATATTTTTTCCAGTTTTCTTGAACTCTTCTTTAAAGGAAAACTAACCTGAAAGCTAGTATAATAATAAATATTTTATATGTATAAAATCCCCAGTTCATTTTTTATAGTCTAAAAGTTGACTGTAACTTGTGCATCTTTTTCAATATTTAACCTTTTTTTCATTAATTAAATTTTTGCAAGAAGATGGCTCATATATACTGTGTTTGCTGTTATATAAAGTATTTCAGTTGCATGGAAGTTATTAAAAAAACCATTACAATAGTCTGAATAATCTTAAATTGTATTATAAGAAGGTTTTGAGAGTGTTGGGTTTGTCTTTACTTTGATTTCTTCTTTCATTTTTTTTTTGTTTTTTAGTTTTCCACACTGAGTGAACCTCTGGTGTTTGCACTAACTATGCAGATGCAGTCTTATTATTTTAATATCACAAATAGCATGCTGTTAGAGGTGATAAAGTGGGAAGCATTACTGGGACCAGGGCATTTGCATCCTCATATTAGTTTGAACAGGGACACTAATAAGTGTTTGCTGTAATTGGCATGAGAGGCAAAAATGTTCAAAAAAAATTGGTAAAGATATAGCTGAAGCAAGTAATAGGAATTGTATTCCTCAGTTAATCTCCAGGGAACAGCTCTTTCATTTAACTTCAGAATATTCAGATGAATTTTAAATTGTGTATAACTGTATCTCCACAAAATGCATCCTACTCGTTGATGCTAATGGAGTCATTTAGAAGTCTGAGGATCTGAGCTTTATCTGATAACTTTATAAACTTAGTTTGACTTAAGGTTTATGACTCACATTAGAAGTTGGACAGCTACTAAAAATAAATTTGTAATCCTGTGGAAGGAGATCTTCAGAAACTTCAGAGATTCAGATAAGCTGTGCACTGGCTCTCAACTCATCTGATCTTGCTGGTCTGGAATTCTCTATGGAAATCTGAGAAAGTTAAGGAACTGTCTCTGATACTGAAAACGCAGAAGGTGGAGGAAAAGTGTGCAGCCAGTCCTGCCACTGACTTCCAGAATGACCTTGGGTAAGTGTCCAGATGCTCAGGTTAAACTGAGCAGAAATTAATTGTCCTTCCCTGTCACCTTTTTTCTTTTGCAAGCTAATGGAAACCAGTGTTTTCAACAGAGAATTTGCATAAACATACTCTAAAGTGCTATCTTGCTGGTAGGACTAAGAAACCCGGTGCGTATTTTATTTTGGGGGTTAAAAATCTCAAACTGGTTATTGTATGGTTTTGCATAATAGGTCTTCAGTATTCAAAAGGCCTCTCAGGCTTACTGCCATAGTCACAGTGGTAAGATCAGCAATAGCAGGCTAGAATGATTAGGAGAACCACCTTTGTGCTATATTTATTTAAGTTTTAGTTATAATTTAATCAAGAATTGACGAATTGTTTAAAAAAAAAAACACAACAAACAAACCACAAAACCAAAAAACACCAAAACACCATAACTGGATTTTTTTAACATCTTACTATAGATTCAGTTTAGGATTCACTTTGAGTTTTATGCCTATGCGTGCGCATCCTTAGGTTACAAGAACCAGTATATGTTCCTCTTGGATAAAGCAAACTGAAATGGAAAAGGAAAATAATGTTGTTTTTTGTTTAAGGACCTTTTGTTGCCATATATGTTTACTGGAATATTTGATAATGAAGAAAGTATGTAGGTAATATGTATCAAATTGTTTCTTTCTGAGAACTATTTAAAGATTTATGTTTTATTAGGAATCAGGAAAAAGTCTGAGTACAGGCAGGAAACATACAGAAGGATATGAATCCACTAGACATTTTATGACAGAAGGGAATCTCAGATTTTGTCTGTTATGTCTCTTTTGCACAAATAATCAATAAACCAAAACTGTGGATCCTAAATCCACTAACTGTACCTTGTGAAATTCATAAGCAACTCCCAGTTCTACAGCTTGAGAAAATCTCTAGCACAAATATAAGTCTTGTTTATATAATTTCATGAGGTGATGCAATTAAGGTGAAGTGTACTTAGTATAAAGATTACAAATATGCTTCTCTGTGTACATGACACTTTTAAAGGACTGTAACAAGATGGCTTAAGTAGCAGACACAGCACCTCTTTGTCTATATTGCAGCAGTAATTGGCTTAAGAGGCAGACAACGTTAGTGAACATTTGTCTGTGCTCCTTGGAAAATGTCTTCAGTCCTGGCAAATGTATTTGCTCCGCGATTCATTTTGTAGGTATTAAGTACAGCGCCATTTGCCTACCAAACCATGATCTCTTAAGCAGATTACGGTTTATTGCTCCAAACATCAGCATCTGAAGGGGAAGGAACATTTCTGTGACATCATCCCAGCAGGTAGTGACATTTTGAATGCTTGATGACATTTCCTCTTGTAAATAGACAAGGGAAGTCAGTAGGTGCAGCATTGCTTTACCTTTTGTGAAATGTCACTGCGCCGAGGAAACCAAAAGAACACCCGTATATTATTTTATTGTTTCTGGGAAACAGAAGGAAATTACACCAAAAAGCTCATAGTACCCTATGTGTTTCTTACATTATTTGCCAAGGTTGCTCTAAAGAAATACCAATGAACTTCAACTGCATGTGTTGTTAGTTTTTATAATAAATAGCTTGCTCGCTTAAATTCATGCCTCTTTACACTTCTAATGCTCCCAACTTTAGCTCATAGAAAACACATCTTTTACAACCTTACCATCTGTCCTCCAGGATTTACTTTAAAAACACTATTCTTGTAACACCTAAAAATTTTCCTTTCCTTATCTCTTTTGTTTGCTTCCTAGCATCTGAACAGATGTATTGTTGATTATTAGAATAATGCTTTCCATTTTGGTCCCTGCTCTTCTATTATCATAGGGGTCTTCTGGCTCTCACTTGCCTTCAGTCATCTTGCACCCTGGTATTCACTGAGAAGAGTTATGTCATTGTGGTGCTCAGCCCTAGCACTTTTTCCTCTACTGTAGACATCCTAGGACTTCTGTGATTACAGATCACAGAGAAGGAAATAAAATTATTCTGAGTATAGCCATCCACAAAAGAAAACATGTATGATCTGCAGTGTTACCTTTTTCTCTAGAAAGCTGACCCCAAATAGATCCGTGAATCCCACAGAAATTTGAGTCTAATTTAAAAACATTTCAGGAATAGTTTGGTGCAATAGTTTGTTCCTAAAATACTTCTCCTGAATGCCATCTATCTTTCCAGTCTGAGCTGCAACCAGCTGGTTTTCATCCAGCTCTCAGTTTCTGCCAGCTATTGAGAGCAGTTGGCACCATCTCTGTCTATCTCTTACAAAAAAACAGCATAGAAAAAGATATAATCAGTATGTTAATAATAATATTTATAGCCCAGGCTCATTAGATGATCATTCCCAGTAGTTTTCCATCAAAACTGAACTGAACCCACGGACTATTCTGACCTCACAGGACCTTGTGTATTTGGTTATTTAAGAAATACTTAACAAATTTTGTCGTCTTAGATCAGTCTAAAGATTAGCTAATGCAAGGATGAAACATCCTATACTTGCTGTATCAGCATCCATTTGGAACAGCAGCACACTGCTGCAGCTGGGCCAGCGCTCCCCACCCAGTGGGCTCCAATGGCTCGTCCAGCACCTTTTCTGTCTCACTGGTGCTCCCTCAGGGTCTCCCAAATGTCCTTTCGCCTTCCTGAGCACCTCATGCTGATCTACTGTACGAGCTTTCTTGTTTTGAGCTGTTCCACCACCGTGATGCTGTTGAACACCAGGCTGCACAGGGCAGCAATGAGATGTTCCTGCAGACATCTCTGCACTTCTCATCTCTTGCAGACAGACCCTCTGTCATTATGATTAATATTTTGATTTCACATCTGTCCTTTTTTATTCAGAGGTCTTCTCCTCTACAGTTAACCCAAGGGCCACCAGCATCTTTCTCCAGTGTCCCTCCTTTCTCTGCCTAATCTCTGTGCCACTAAGTTTTCTTTTACCAACAGGTTTTTTACTTGTTCTTGACAGACCAGCAGAAAGCTCTCCCACTTCTTATCTCTTCCTGATCCTACAACACACAGCAGGTGTTAAGTGTGATGAATTTGGTAGGCAAGTTGCTGTCTTGGTCTTCCCATTCTCTACTGACTCCAGCAAATACATTCCTCTGTCCCCAAAGCCTAGATCCCCACCGTTTTTTCTTCTGTTTTCTTGATCACTTTATAAAAGTGGCTGTGCCAGTCCCTCTGCCTAAATGAAACTTGCCATGCAAGAAATAGACCCCTGGGAAATGTGTATGCGTGAGTGGGGAGGAGCTTTAGGCAAAACCAGAGCCAAGTCTCTGGCAACTATCTAGTCTTATGAGTCTTCTTTCTGGTAACTGTATTGTGGATGGGAGAAAAGTTTTTGAGATTTCTCAACAAGGAATTGTTCAACACCACTCACAGAAGATCCAGCAAAGAATTCTCTGGATTGTAATATAGCAGAGCTTTGGAGAGTCACTATGATTAGCACAATTTATCCTCATCGTGTTAGAGTGACTGTGCCATCAATATTTAAAAGGGCACAAATCATCTTCCAAAGATGTGATTCTGTGAGTAAATTTTGCACCCACTCACTTTGAGTGGGTTGCAAATATATTCACATGTTCTTCATCACAACTGAGCAGCAGCAGCATGTATTCCTTTTAAAGGAAGCTGGGATGAAAAAAGCTGCCTCTAAAAAAGGCAGATTAATCTCTTGGAAACTCCCCACTGGAACATTGTAACGTTAACTGGCAGTTTCCCCTGATCCAGGTAATTTATTCATGAAACTTATGGAGGTTAATCAAAAGTTCATATAATTGTAATAAACAGAATACATAATGGACTAATCATGCAATTCAAGGCATTTTGTAATTTATTTGAAATATCAGATAAAAATAACTAAGAGGTGTGCCAGGAAGCCAGCAAATAATTTGGAAACTGATGAGCCTGGCATACCTGCTGAACTATGAATAGATAACGTAGTGTCTAAAAGTATATAGATAAATATAATAAAGTAGCAAGCATTCCACAGGCTTATACTTTTTTTGAAGGCTTTAAAATTGATTCTAAAACTCACATTGCCACCTCTTGTACAATCTGCTTTCCAGTTTAGCCCTTCAGCAGCACAGCTCCGAGGAGTCTCCTCTGGTCGGGACCTGGGAGGTGTCAGGAAAAGGGGCTTCATTTGCCCCTTCTAAAGATGGACCAAGCGTATTAACCACATGGCATTCACAAACAGGGTATTACTATAACCAATTTATACTTGCTTTCAAAATAAAATTAGAGGGCATATTAGCGTTTGAACATGAATGCATGTTTGTTGAAAAAGCATTCTGATTTTGACTCTCCTTGGGGTAGAAAATAAGCTTGTGTGTTAATGCCTGTTTGTTATGACCTTATGGTAAGCGCACATGAGGATCTAGGACTGCACCCACCTTACCAAGTGCACCCAGGCTAGCCAAATGTGAATGCAAATCAGCTGCACTAGTATACCAAGTATGAGAACACAAAACGGGCATTCATTTGTATTTGCTTTTTCTTTTCCTAAGAAGGATTTGTTAAAGATTAATAAGGACAGAAGGTATGCTATAAAAACACTTTTAGGTTCAGGGTTCAGTGTAAGGTGGCTTATGGTTGTTTTTTTTATTTAATGAGAAGGCATAAAAAAATTATATATTGTATGTGCAAACACATAGACACACAAAGCATGCATTTCCTCATAAACACATAGATAAAATAGATACCTATAGATATAAAATATCTATAAAATAGATATGTGTACATATGTACAGATGTGTACTGAGTACTGATGGGTGACTGAACACTGGCACAGGTTGCCCGGAGAAGCTGTGGAGTCTCCATCGCTGGAGATATTCAGAAGCTGTCTGGAGATCCTGCTCTGGGTCACCTTGCTTGAGCGGGAGACGGTTGGAGCAGATGACCTCTACAGGTCCCTTCCATTCTGTGATCCTGTGAAATTCTCATATATGAGAAAAATACATGCTTTAGTGGGGGAAATACCTATTTAAAAATGTCTTATGTGTTTTCCTTATGCTGAAAATGTAATTTTGTACTTGGCTTCTTGAAAATGATTTGATTTTAAGCAAAAAGTCTTCATTTTGCATAAAACTTTGTATGGCTGGGCACTGAAAATCAAGACATGTAAAAATTAAGTAGTCTGATGTGCTGCAGAAGAAACATGTTTTCTAAAAGATAAAATATCTGAAATGAAATGTCCGGTTCTAAAAACAAAAACCCAAGCAAACGGTGTCAGCTACAGAGAGGGCGAGGAGATATAATCCAATTTCCTGAAAAATCATAATTTTCCCAGGGTACAAAGTTGAACAGCCTAATAAGGAGATCTTACAAAAAGAAATATTAAACATTTCACAGGAAGGCATTTTTCAGACCTTGGTTGGAAGACTTTCAACTCAACAGTTGCTTTAATCAGTTTAGTCAATTATATTCAGGGGAATCACTTCAAAAGCACAAGAAAATTTCATGTTATGCCTTGTAAGTGATGAATAACTTCTAGACTCTGTTCCCTTCTTAAACCCATACAAAAAAGATGAAAAGATTAGCACTTCCCATAGCACCTTCACTTTCCAGGAGTGCCTTGAAAGCAGTGAGTAAAGCACGGTACATTTTAAAACTAAAGAGGCTATTGTGCAGAAATTAATTGATGGCCTTGTTTTGACTGTGTGATAGCAGCAGAAGTAATGAGTATAGACCTTGTTTCAGCGTTTTGCTTTCTAGCACCTGGCAGAAAAGTCGGCAAGCTGAATCCTAGCAGGTAAATTCTTTTTTTGGAGGCAGGCAGGCTTTTTTGAAGCAAGCCGGTAAACTCTTCTCTCAGGCTATCTTTTTTTTTTTCCTTTCTAATAGGCACTTTTCCTTTCAGGCAATCAAATCTTTTTCCACTCGGTACACAAGCTCCTTCCTTTGAGGCAGGTAAACTTTTTCCTCCCCCCTTATTTCCCCCTGGTAAGCAAACATAACCTAAAAGAAAAGGACAGATTAAAGCTGTTTGCCCATAAAACTCTGCCACCTTCCTATACTAGGAATTTGTCTTGTGACCTACTTCCTTAACACTGTTTGCTATTGAGCAAGGACAAAACCCAAATGTCATTTCATGACATAATCCACTGTCAAAATTGGCACTAGCCAGCAGGCCTGCTGGTGGTCGCTCACAGATAAACAACTGTGGAGCAGGCATAGCAAATGAATTTTTTCCACAGAATATGGTAAGTCAGGGTTGAAGAGTATTTGGAAAGAAGGGTGGGAGAACTTGTGCTTCCTCTGTCATGTCTCATATATTCTTGAGACTTAAGTTTCCAGTACTTGTCAATGACTTGTCAAGCTGGCATTCTTCAAAAACACGCTGTTAATTGGTGTCACAGAAACATGCTATGTGTCTTTTTTACAGTACCAGTAGTGGTTTTATTAATTGCCCACTTCTCCATTACCAATATTAACACACACATATATACTGGCTTTGTATGGTGACGGTCTTAAGTGCAGTTAAGTTTCTGAGAAGTAACTAACACTTTGGAACCGTCATGTTTAAAAAATTGTAATATTTCAGTGTTAAAGTTTGGAATTCTGACAATAACATTCCTTTTGTTGACTAATATCCACCTTTTGACCGAGACCACAATTTACAGGATTATTCTTTCGTAGAGTCCTAAACGCATGCACCCTTCTGTTTGTAAAATACATTGTGCAGTAACAGGAAATAAAAATCCCTCCCAATATTATGCCAAGCAAGAGCTCCTTGCAATATCAAAAGCTTTGCAAGCTTATTTTACAAGACTTCATTGTAAATCATACCAGGATATTATGGAAATATGTCTGCATGTTTAGGAGCACTGAAAGAAGGCTAGGTTAAGATACTTAAGTTGACATCCATTGCGAGAGTCTAAAAATTAAATGCAAATGTCTGAACTCAGTTTTGAAATTTATATCACTCGGGGTGAAATTCTCTATTCATTAAATTTTTGTATCTTAATGGAAGAAAGAAGACAACTTTTTTTTTAACTCATCAACGTTGTTTTCTCGGCATTTGAAGTACTCTTTAGGCTATTTATTAACATTTGTTCCTGAAAGCTCCTTTTTCTACAGATCATGTAAATGCTTCCGATTTCATAGGCACAAGCAGCTGAACACAGATATTCCCTTGATAGGAGATACATGCCCTATCTCATCTGCAGACTTTGATAGATGTCACTTAGTATCATGTCTGCATTTTCACATTCGCACAAAAAGAGCACAAAAATTAATTTGCTTTTTGGCTTCCTTGACTGGCATCTTCTTTGCAGCTATGCACCTCATCTTATTAATATTGCAGCATGCCTGAGTTAACATGCAAGGTGTCTGTAGGATACCTCCCCGCGTGGAGCAGACGGGAGAGGTGCCAGACCCCATGGACATGACTGGGTTTGTGCAGGATGTCATGATTATCATCGCTGCGGTGCTACAGAGGACAGCGAGGCAGCTGCGTAAAGGCCCTGGGTAACTTGTTGGTTGTCAGCGACACAGCAGAATATTTTCACTGTACCTTTGAGCGCATGGAAGACACGATACATTTCCTGAAGAATACCATGCATATTTAATTGAGCTTCTTGCCCAGTGAGTCTAACATGTCATATCGGCTCTTATTCAGTGCCTTTACACAAATTTCAGACGTTAGTTCTGGTTTTTCCTTTGCATTTTATTCTCATGCAATAACTGCCTATTGCTTTTAGTCATTTGTTGCAATGTTTGCTATAGGTGCAACAGGTGAAAATAAACAATGCTATGGCTTTTGCAGACGTTAGACAATGTCTCGTGTGGGCCTGGTACCTGGAGATAATTACATCTTTTAGTAGA
The DNA here is from genome assembly GCF_964188355.1 of Buteo buteo. NCBI lineage: Eukaryota > Metazoa > Chordata > Aves > Accipitriformes > Accipitridae > Buteo > Buteo buteo. The sequence continues at coordinate 74,388,320 of NC_134171.1, read as the reverse complement.
TTTACACTGCCCATTTTATTTCTGTCACCTGGGGAATAATTATATGCTACCTACCTGCCTTTTCATACTGTTTTATCAACTATTTCTTTTATTTATGTACAATGGAACTGTTGGGACCAGTAACTTTTATTTCCTCCATTTATCAAAATATTTAACTAGCATACTCCAAGGTGAGTCATCATTAAATAATGGTTCAGGGCACTGCTGAGGTTAAGCCTAAATCATTATAGTTGTTTCTCTTGCTCCAAACCCCCCAAATCTCCCTTCTGGCAGTGCAAAAACCTTGACAGCTATGGGCTTAGGTCACACCATTTAGTATCAAGGAACTGTCAGATCTTGTTTTCTTTTTGCTGTTCTGCTCATTAGTCAAAGCAGATTCTTTGCTGCAGCGGGTCTGCATACAGTACATCCTCAGGAGTGTGATCCCAGGATGATCCACCATACGGGGTGAAAATATCAGTGCTCTGTCACAGTAAACCAACTCTAACATCTTCCTGTGTTCATTTTACACAGCCTGGCAATTTTGCAAGTAGCCATGTTAAAGCAGCCTTCAATTTCTCTTTTAGCTTTTTTTTTTCTTTTTTTTGGTAACGTACATTGAGGAATTAGGGTTTTTCCCCAACCCAAATATACATGTAGCAATGCTCTCAACGGATGGCCAGTACTTCACAGTATGTTGTTTGTGGATGACTTAAACAAAGACTCATCCATAATTAAAAGGCAAATGGAGAGAATGTCAGCTACAGAAAAACATTTTTTCTATTTCCTTCATAGTCTGCTTGCAAAATATATGTGGAATTGAACGACAGTGTTTTATTGTAACTTATGCAGTTGCCAGATATTAAAAACACTGCATTAAATTGCTGAAATGTGTCATTCTTCTACAGAGAAAAGTACACATCTGTTACATTTTTATTTTTGTTTTATAAAAGACTGAACAGATTTTTGGGGTGTAGATAAGTAGATATATTTTGCATAGAGAAATATTGATAAGAGAGCATTGCAACACAAAGTCAAACACAGATAATGCTAGGCAATATCAGAACTAAAATCTGCTATTCAAAGTACATTCAAAATCAGCCCCTGATGCATCTTAATTGTGGGGGTGTGAATGCAACATACCGTTTTTCTTCTTGACCCTTGATCCTTTCAGTTTTTCCTATTCTTTCATATAAAATATAAATAATGTTCTTGTTTCAATTTATTTTAAAGCATCTGAGGTGGGATTCATGTCCTCAGGTTTAAGCTGTCTGCAGAGGCCACCTTAGAGCAGACAGGGAAAACTAAGCAGTTCCGTACCATGATTCATCTTATCCTCAGGAAGGTGCCTGGAGTGGTCAGCTGAATCACCTTGGCAAAGTGACTACAGCCCTCCCTTAACTTCACAGGTGGCAAGCTCAGCAAAGGTGTAGACATCTACTGTATTGTCATCTAAAATCAGTAAGATAAATCCTACTCTTAGAGTCCGTATTTCTGTGGGGTTTTAGGATTTTTTTTTTTCTTCATTTAAATTGCTGTTCACTGCATCTAAATGATATACAACTGGGAAGAGGAATCACGGGAAGATGTTGTCTAGGATATCAAAGTGGCCTCAAATATCCTTTTGTATAAATACCAGCACTACATTAAATTGCTTTTGATCACAGCATGATATATATGAAGAAATGATAAAATCCAAGTGCTTGCATATTTGGGGAAAAAGAGGGAAAGATGAAGAGAGAAGAGAAAAGCTGCATAGTCAGGGCTTATTTTTAATATTTTCCAGATTCTGTCTAATCCATAGATGCAGGTAGGCTACCTGGCCCTGGAAAATTTCCATACAAATTCACAGATGTCCACAAATGATCAAAGGTCAGCCTTAAAAAGTAGGCTGGCAAATTTAAAGCAATTGGTGATCCATTCAGCATTTGTGCAGTAACCGTATTTGTTATTTAAGGTAATGCCATCACTGGCAAATCGATTATCCCTGCTTCGCTCACCTCTTCTTCCATGTTCCTGCTGATAGACGTCTATGGTTTGGAAGGAGTACTGGTATCAGTTAAAAAGTAAATATGAAAAATAATATTGGCTTGATTGAATCAAATCTTTGACATAAACGTGAAAAGGGTGTGTATATTCCTACCAATTATTGGTCCCACATAAAGTAATGCTGGTTAAATATGTAGTTTTTTTCTTTCACAAGTATCTGGAACTCTTATTTCCAGTGCTGATCTGCTAAATTGCAGTGTCAGTGAAATGAAAGTGAGATTAGAATTAGTCCCTAGTACTACAGTTGTGATTGTGGACTGTTTCAGGCTAACCTATTTTGAGAAATTATCTTTGAAAGAAGAAATACAGTGACCTTTAAAATTACTTTCTGACTCTAATAATCCCAAAGATCAATGATTTTCAAACTAACATACTCCAGCTTTTGAAACATCCTTTTCAGGATTTCAAATAATGTTATTACAGAAAAAAAAAACCAACAACAACCCTCAAACCTATAAACAGAGGCTGGCAATTCCAGGCAGCAAGTAGTGACCATGGGCAGCAAATCTTCAAATAAATTATTTTTTTAGGGTGCTAGATCCTAAATTGAGCTGCAGAGCAAATATAGTTATTACTAAGAGGCCAGGTAAAGCATAACAAATATCCAGAAAACAGTACAGGCTAACGTATACTGCAAAGGGATTTAGCAAAATAATGTGTATTGAGTCATCCTTGGAGCTTGAAATTAAAATGTACATGCAAGATCCATAAGAATCTTCTCCCCCTCCCCCCCCCAATTACTTTCTAAGAAAAATGAGGGTTTTTTTTCTGGCTATTGGCTCCTCAGCACTTCTTCTAGTTCAAACCACCTTCTATTTTAAGCCATAAATTACTTATATAGCTTAGAGTAACTCTTTAGCAACACCTTTAGAATAAAAAGGCATGCTTACATTTGCTTATACTTTTCAAGTGTTCCTCAAAGAGTCATTTTAGGGAGATACCTTCATCAAAGGTAGCAGAAAGGATAGTTAGATCTATGGAAGTTTTTCAACTTCTTTCTCCTCCTAAATAACATTGCTATATCACACGTCTGAACGTAACCTTTCTCAAGATGACCAACAATCTGCCCCCAGGCTCCCCTATGGTACTTATGGCACCAGTTGAAATACCTAGGGTCATTTTTTGAAAGTTTAGCAGTTTATGTAACTCTATAAAGGGACTACCATGAAATCAATAATTTTTAATTTTAAGAAAGGTATCTGTAAATTTGCATCTCTTATGCAATGTTACATTCAAAATGCTGTTTGCGGTAAGCAAGGCCAAGAATTTATTGTTAGTATAATTGAAATCATCAGAATTTAATCATTGTTAGTCCAGAAAAAGACAGAATAATAATGCAGTTAGGATTTTTGTGCATGTTTCTTGGTTTCTAGCCCTTTTCTTGCTTGAAGGGTGCTATGCTCCCCCTTCCCCAGCTCCGTGGGGCCTTAAGGCCAGAGGTTTCACGCTGGTGCTGGCAGTGGGGGTATCACGGTGAGTTGGCAGCATCTGGAGTCCTTCACAAGGTTGTTCATGTCACTGGTTTCTTTTTCCTCCCTCCAGGATCCATTCAGGGACATTTTAATATGTTTGCTAATGTGCTTTTACACCTTCCTCTTTCTTCCTTGGTCTGCAGCTCTATTAACGTTTGAATTTACTGTATATGTTGCCTTGTACTTTTGTTAGATACTACTTCTTTGTTCTTTTTGTTGCCCTTAAAACCAGATTTGTCCAGCTCAAGTCTGCATTTCTTTAACTGACCATGGATGGGTTGTTTATGAGCGTGAGGTCTCTGCGCCTGTGCCCCGTCTCTATCCTCCCACGCCTGCACTCCTCTGCGCCGTCTCCTGTGTCCCCACGTCCCCAAACTGCTGCAGTCTTCCCAGACCTGTGTTCCTTTGCACTACCTCATTGCATTAGAGCCGTAAGTATCCCACGCTATGCAGAATAACTGCTTGTTACTGCTATGTCTGTATAAACCTATGGCTGTACCATACAAAGGTAAACACGAGTAGTATGAATTGGCTGTTGCCACCTGGTCAGTTAGAGAAATTGCTGCCACAGCTCGACCAAGTAAAGCAAAGCTGCTGTAGGTGGAGAGAAGTTCAGACAGAGCAGATATGACAAGCCTCGGTCCTGAGGCCTCGCAAATTCAGTACAAAGCTTATGGCTTGGTTCTACCTACAGCAATACTGTACTGCAGGGCTGTGTGGTTACAGCAGTGTGATGCTTTACTTACTGTTGTTAAAATGTTTTTTGTTAAAATGTCATTTTTTAATTAATTTTACCACAGTAGTATCTGAGATGCTATAAAATATACGTACCATAGAAAATAATTAACATGTCTTAACGCTTTAATCATTTAACTTTGTCAAAACAGACATGATCAAAGCAACCTCTGTAGTCTGGAGGTGGTTTTACATTTTAGTGAAGAATCTGGGCATGTATGTCTTAGTTATTCTTATAGTCACAAAGCATGTATATTAAAGCTAAGTCAGTCGTAAATTTAGATTTACAGTTAAGCGCCCAAACAAAAGTAGCGTGATCTTCAGAGTCTGAGTATAGGCTGTTCCTATGATATCCTATCTCAGTGTCTTAGCAGACTCTGGGCTAATTTTGTGTCATGACCGACAACTGTATTCCCAGATGTGGGTCATAACCATTAATGATAGTATTCCTATACAGAGGTTATGCAAATCTCAAAGTAATTGCTTTTGCAATTATTTGTGGCCTATTCTGAAATATTAATCCTGGTTTTCCAAGAAGAAAAACCAAGTCATTTTGAAGTGGGCAGTGGATTCAGGGCTGAAGGTAAACAACTACTGAAGCTAATTAATGACAATGAATTTTCATTTGATGCTTTTACGAGGATTTAAAACTAAAAACTGTGGAAAACTGTGTAGATATATTGGGAAGCAAAACCCCATCATTGTTACAAATGCAATGCAGCTGATATTTACACTTTTTCAGCCTACTGTCATTTAGTAAGGTGACATACATTTTATAAAATGATTTGCATTTTCCTGCTGAGTTACCTGTGTCTGCTTACATTCCTATTGGTGGATCGCTTAGTCTGCTTACTCTGGATGGACAAGCACTGTCCTGTATCTTCAATAGGTTGTCTTAAAAATGGCGGCAACCTTATCTGTGCATAAGGAGGAGATTATGACCCAGCTGTCATGTACCCATAGAAATTGTCTGTCTCGCCCTTTCTGTGTCAAGAGACTTTTGGCAGGAACATAATATTCCCTTCAAAATCAGTTTGTTCCTTTGCCTTTTTTTTCATATATTCCATTTATCTGATTCTCCTTCTTCCAAACAGTCTTCAGCCCCGCTGACTGATTAGGTCCTAATTCTTTTGGCATGCTGTCAACTTGTCCTAGTCAGAATAACTATTAGGCCTTTGCTTTTGCTACTCCTCTGCAATTTTGTTTCCTTTTCTGTGCTTCATGTCTTTTCTTTGTGATTTTCACCTATTTTGCCTGAAGCCGTCTTCTGACAATATGTTACCACCTCTCTCTGTGGATTTGTTCTTTGCCTGCCCAAGTAATTTATTTATGTGTTAGCTTCCTCTTCGCCATTATCCAGGCTGTTTGACTTTCTGTGTATTGCTTTTCATAGTGCCTCAAATCCCTAGTATGTTATTAACAATTTGAAACAGGAGGGCTTTTGTAGCTTTTAATGCAACAACTTAATCATGCTGACGGTGTGTTTTTAAATGACTGAAATTCCTCGTGCGCACACACTGAGATAACACCTTGCATGTGCCTGTTACAGCTGTAGAACTGAACGTAGACTTCAGTAAGTTTTTGGTGGTGTGTTTTTTTTTTCTTTCCCTTGGCAGTTAAATGACGTATTTAGATTACATGCCAAAACGAATAAAAATCAGTCCTTAGATTATTGTGTTCTATTCCTATATTTTCGTCATATGTATTGGGGCGGAGGAAAAACACAAAACAAATCAGGAAAAAACATAAGGTACTCTGTTCAATTGAAACAACCCTTCAAAACCTGGTACTTGAATGTGACAGAAATTTCATCCCATGGCTTGTTCTTAAACTCCAGAAATAAATGGAGAATCATATACAATTCAGGATAGGGTTTCTGTTCCTTTGCATTAGTTCTTCTGTAGAAGGAAAGTGTGATGAAGGCAGACAGTAGAAATTTAACAGCAGAAAAATCAAAACAACCCTATCTTTATTCCCCTTGCACGTCACAGAAAGCTAAAATGCTAACATCTTGGATGGAATTGCTCACTGTGACATACATTATATGTTGATGGCATGCTAATTATGTTTTCCTAGAACACTGGTGGACACTGAATTTCTTAGACTTCTTGTAACCACAAATTCTAGTTACTAGCTATCATCTGTGGGGGGGTTCTTTGTTTTGGTTTTTAAATTTTGAATTTTGGGGGGGAGTCTCATTTCATGTATGGTACCTTTCCAGTAAAAACCATCTAAGTAGCCACACATGGGACCATAAGTTCAAACAATATTAGTGAGTTTTGTATGGGTTTTTTCCAGCTTACCCATAAAGTGATTCCTCTGGGCAAGATACTCTGTTTCCAATCTTTGTAAGGAAAATGAACAAAAAGTAATTTTATCTTTCTGTATTTTCTTTTCCCTCTGTGGAATAGGTCTGGAAAGACAGGGAAGGCTTGACCCCGAGGCAGACGCTGAGACCAGCATGAGACCAAACTCCTTAGAAGGCAACCACTGGGAGCAGGCAAGAAATGTTTCCCACAGTTTTGTGAAAAACATTGTTATGAATACTGTGTGAATATTTTTCTGCCATATTGATTTTACTGATCAGGTTTTGAAAGATTATGTCCATGGTTGTTGTGTAAAAGGATGGAGGTAACTTTTATCTCTCTCCATCTCCCTTTAGGGGGATCTCAGTAGCTATTTGAACAGCAGGAGTAGCAGCCAAGTGCCCAGCCTTTCATCTTTGAGTCTCCAGAGAGTCTTGACCATTTGTCTTGAATATAGACTTCACTAAAATCAGCTATATCTTTGTCACCTCCAGGCTGGGTCCTAATGTACTTTCTGCAGAGCTCATTGCATGGTGAACGTTAAATTAGAACTCTATAAACTTAATTTGCTTCCAGTGCTTCATTTGCTTCCAAGTGTAACTCTTGATATTGATTTTAACTTATATTTAACTTTTATGGCGGTAGTCATGCGTACTTAAGAGGCTGCTACTTCTTCACTGCTGTGAAACCTGACCTGAGTATTAGAGTTTAGCCATTGGAGACAGCAATATTCTTTTTCTCTGGAAGACATGGAAAGTATTAACCTAGTAGAAACCATATTTAAAAGCTTTGAAGACATTCTGCATACCCTGTCTTCTGATGTTTATGTAGTGGGACTGGAAGACATCTGTAGAATGGCAGCCATTACTGGTCTGATCTAACATTTATTTACTTATTCCTTTTTCAAACTTAGATTTTATTCTTGCGAAGTGTCTTTTAATGTTTTCTCATAAATACACATGTATTTTGCAACACACAGGAGATATCAGGCAAAATCCAGCACTGTTTTCTATTCATTCTCAGTCGTTGCTCTTCCTGGTGATGGTGTTAAGAGAACAATTGTGATGAGGTCTGCAAGTACTCTTTAGTGACCATCATCCACAGGCTTTAACTTTTCTAGAAAATTTTGGAAGTTTCTTCATACCGCAAATGTTACGCTTTGGTTTTCCTCTTAATTTTTTTTTGCAGAATTTAATGGTAACATTATACAGAGTTTGATTTTGATAAGATCTTCTACAGCTAGTTTGTACATAGCTGACTCCACTCAGTGACTTTTTGTGTAATCATCTTTCTTCAAACTAAAGTTTAATTTTCTGATTTTAGTATGCAGACCACTGTGTGACCTGTAGGTGCTATCTGGTATTGAGCTTCAGCTCCAGCAGTAGAGTACAGAGTGTAAAGGGCACAGATTCCTGTTGACTTTCTCGACCACAAGAAAGGATCTAGTAACCCTTGAGTCAGGTAGAATGCATGGATATGGCAAATACGTAGTATCCTCATGCATAGAATTAGAGCAGTCATTCTTCATTCAGTCACGTGTACATGCTATGAGACAAGAAATTCCAGTTTTTATTTTGAACTTTCCTAGGGTTTTCTGAGATGTATGACTCTCATAAGAACAGACCTTCAAATTCCCTGGTAGTTGAATTTTTAAATGATATATGAACTTCAGATGAAGTTATTACCAACTGGTGAATGTTTTAAATTTTTTCATTAATTTTCAATGTTAGTAGTGTTAGACCTATTATCATATAACACAGTTTGGCTTAAAATGACATAAGGAAACCTGAACATAAAAAGAGACTGAAATACAGTTATGATATATGATTTAAAGATTAATAAATAAATCACTAGTGCGCTTTTCATGAGAAAACAGGTGAAAACTGTTTCTACTAGAGAAAGCAGTTATTGAATAAAAGTGGGTAAATACAGAAATTATGGAAGAGACACAGTTTGGAGAATAATAACCAAAACATTAAAGTTAATTTATTTTTCTGTAGAATGTTGTGAAATTGTAGCCATAAATTATCAAGAGTGATTCCATGCTTCCTTCAAAAGTGGTCCTCCAACCAGCCATCCTTCAGGCTGCCAGGAAAAATGGGGGAGGAAGGCCAGAAAACTCCCCTCCTACCCTGTCTAATATTATTGATGAAAATTATATATTCCTTGGACACTTTTTTTAAGTTCTGTAAGTCAGCATTTTAAAGGAAAAATCTTTCTTTGATTAGAAATTTTTCATCTACCATATGCTACTGTGGTAGTGGTTGATTTCTGGGATGCAGGAATATTTCCAGCTGCATAATGCCTTCTCCTTTCCAGAAACTCACAGGGACTGCAAAGGAGTGTCCCCATCCATTGCAGTGACCTTTCTTAATTTATGCTAACTGATAAGATTTTTAGCATGGGGCTGCACGAAACGTAGTAGGTAGAAATGAAAAGCATATTCAATAGTTAATAATATTAAGACAGCCAATACTTCATCAGAAAAAATATCCGGCTCTCACAAGAAGACTCAAGCCATTATAGAAAAAGCAGCAGAGAGAAAATGTAATTAAAAATCTGTAACAGCTTCTTTTCTGACAATGTTTTCAGTTCTCTGCAACTTTGACGTTTTCTATCTTTATTCTCTTCTTGAAATTACTTTTTTATTATGGTAAGCATTAAATAGTGATAAGGAATTGAAATTTGCTAATAAAGGGAATGAATAGAGTAATGGTAAAAATAATGAAGTAATAGGAAGATACAAATGTACATAAAATACCGTAACGTTGTTTTGCAGAATGCTGCCGTGGTGTTCTGCTTATACCACCTTTGTGTTTTGCTTAAAATGTTTCTTGTGACCATTGATTCACTCCTTTCCAAATGACTGAACAGGTTTTCAGTTGCTGCTAATCAACATAGTTCAGTGACGTTAATCTAGTTTTTTACTGCCACAAGAGCTATCTTTAGAAAATAAATATTATGCATAGATTAGAAAACGAAACTGCTAACTCTACTGAAGGAGCAACATCTGTGTTGCCACCTACCCAGCTGACACAGATTTTTAAATTTGGAATTTTTCTATAAAGTGGTATGCTGAGATTCTTATCCAGGCAATAAAACCAAGCAAATAAATTCTGCAAAACAAGACTCCTGAAGCACACTAAAGCAATTTTTTTTTGAACGTGCCTCTCATTAACTAATCAAGAGATAGTTGGAATACTGCAAACTATTACATGGGGGTAAATGGTTTATAAATCAAGATAACCCTTTGGGGATTCAAGCCTTGCCTGAAAAATTATGATTATGCCATTTCAGGGAGAGCACTTGCCAAAACATCAGCTGAAGCGGGAAGCTCCAGCTCATTGTAACTGTTGCTGCTAGATGCTTCAGCGACTCCTGAATGAAAGCAAGCTGTGAGTGATCATTTCAGTTGATGGGTGGATTTCTCCTGCTACATATGAGCCATGTAGCTGGTGAGGATGGCTGATAGGAGAGCCTCAAGCCAGGCGGAGCTTACTATAAATACACAGATATGAGAAAAAAATGTAGAAAAATAAACAAGTTTGATAAAACAGACAAGAATTCTCTGCATAGAATTGAAAGTATACTTTAATGATGGCTTCTAATGAAGCAGCTTTAAAACAGGTCTAGTTGAACTCTATCTACCAGGAGTGAGAGTGCACCAAAAGGTGTGCTGGGCTGGGAAGACTGTCATTTTGGTTGGTGCTCTGCCTCATTTCTACCTGCGATTACTCCTTTCACTTTTTTGTCAAATTACTTAAGCTGATAGTACACATCAAATGCGAGATAGATGTTCTGTGACTGAGAAGAGGAGTATAAAAGTTCTACTGACAAGTCCTCTATTGAGAGGTAGGTCACACTTAGAAGTCTGAGGATTTCTGCTTTGTTGTTTGCGTTGTGGTGGGAGAGACGAGATGGAGCTATCACCACTGATTTTCTTATCCAGCTCATCTTCCCTACCTGACCTTTAGATTATAGTTCTAAAAATCAGATATTGTATTACTTCTATATCACCCAAAATTGTCTGAGTCTTGGTAAGTGCTTGCCAAAATGAAAACGCTTAGTTTCCTTTAACTTATTCACCATTGAACTTAAATGTGTGTTTGTGAAGCACCTGCAATAAAATCAAAGATGACATTGCTAGACCCTTCGTAGGTATGAACAGTTATGTACTTATTTGTGTTGTTACAGCGTAAGTAGAAGTATGGGCGATATAATGTCTTTGTTATCAGTTACATACATTAGAACTCCTCACATGACTTACAGGACACAGTACCAGGCAGCTACAAATGGAAATACTGGAAGCCCACACAATTCTCACAGTCCAATCCAACAGATAAGCATTAGATGTAGTAAAGAATTACGAATGAATACAACACAAAGGACATGATAGGATCTAAGTATGGAAAAAATTGATGTAAAGCGTATGCAATAAGCAGCGGATTAGAGAAGGACATAGTAGACTAGACCTTAGCTATAGTACCTGTTCTACAAAGGAGATATTCCGTTGAGATCTATTGAGAAGATGGCTTTGAATCACCTTTTGACACAAAGCCTAATTTTTAAGATCAATGCCATCTTAAGATTTAATGTAGTGATATACAAAGCGTGACATAATTGAAAAGCACGGAAAATGCAATTATGCCTGCTAAAATGAATCACTTTTGTTAAAGAAATTGCATGTATTTTTAAAAGCAGAGAATATAAAAAATTGTTTAAGTTAGGTATTTAAAATTCTTGTTAAAGAGAATAAATCCCAGCAAGGGAACTAATGCTACTGATCTTCTGAACATGTCATTTTACTCATTCATAAGATTTGGTTTAAAAATGAAAACAAAATCCAAACTCTATATTCCTTAACATGATAACTTGGCTAAAAAGACAGCTCTTAATAAAATATGAATTTGCAAGGAAATTCTTACCCTCCTTACCAAAATTAAGTTTAAGTGCTTTTACGTGACTCATTTACTAATAGTATTTGTTAGCGAAGGTGGTGAAAGCAAAGGTTGTATAAACAATTTGCTCTTGATCATTTTTGATGTTGAAGTACTTCTCTAAGAGCCATTTAAATCTGCCAGCTCTGTGTGTTCCTCCATTTTCTCATTTTTCAGAAGTATGAGTGGATAATGAAACTACATAATGAAAAAAAAATCCACGATGTTAACAGTCAGAAATGCTTATTGCAGATGCAAACTGGAAACATGTTGTCCAATTGATTTATTGTTGTAAATATATGCAGTGGAAAGCATAAGTGTTTCTACTGCGTAAATTACCTCCTTCCGATGAGGTTTTCTTCTGTGGCGCGCTACCCCTGATATATCACTGTGCGTTCGAGCCACCAGCTCTGTTGAAGTCCATTAGAAATTCCACTTCATATAATACATTTCACTGTTATAGCAAAAGTCTTTACTCCCAAGAGTGAGTACTGTAATACATTTTTATGATGTAATTGTCCACAGCCTGGAGAGCACCTGTTAGCTAAATCTGATTTAGTACATTGCTGCTACCACTGGTAAAATACAACGCTGTATAGTAAACTAGTTGAGAAGCAAAGTAAGAACTTGATTTGCGTCCGTGTGTGTGTGTGCATGTATGTGTCAGATTTAACAATAGTATACTTTCATGATATTTTTTTTCCTCCTATTGAAAAATCTCATTCTGTGTGTAGCAAGGACACAAAGATATATTTTTGGTTTGCATGCGGTTTACAACACACAACTTTCTATCGAAAGGAAATGATAGAATAATGTTAATTAGCAACAATAGCTAACAGATGCATACTAATACTACTGCTGTCAAAATGCATTCAACAATTTGTTATTATATCTAGTGCCTTTTTAGGAAACTTAGACTCTGAAAGTTTTACTAGTAAATATTTCTAAAGATTACTATGTACAACTGGAATAACTGCATTTGCTATTTCATAATATATATGCAGTGTAATTCCTGATATAACTTCATAACATAGTTAATGTTTTTTGAAATCATTCAAGGTCCATTCTGTTAAGTTCCTCTAAACTGTCATGCTCAAGTGAAAAACTGAACATCATGCATTCTGAGTTGTCACATATTTAAGACATATGAGCAGATGTCATTTGAGTGCAGAGATGTCAGAATAAGTAAGGCTGGAATACCACTTTTTTTTTTTTTTTTTTTTCTAATAGGAAACTGTTTCTGGTAAGGAATCCTTCAGACAACATATTAGACAGAGCTCTTTCAGGACCGAATATGGAGCTCCTGTTCATGTGTTTTCACATGTGAAAAATAGTTACTCCATCTCCCAGCTTGTGTTTACGTAAAAAGATGTTAACAAATACCAATAAACCCCTGATCATGCATCTTAAAAAAAAAAAAAAAAAAAAAAAAAGGACAATTGTATGTCACAGTTTTTGGCAAGCTCCTAAATAAAGAGAATTAGGTTTATATATTTGAAAACTTAAATTACCATTTTTTCTAAGGCTGTTGATCCTTATGACCTTGTTTGTGCTAAATATGGGACTACATGCAAGGGATGGCACAATTTTATACTCTATGGGCTTAAATTAAATGCCAAAGAGCTTCAAAAGCCATTTTAATTGCTAAAATGAAAAGATGACACACATCAAAGAATCTTTATTTTTTTCACGCTGATGCCTACACAGCTTTTTTTATATCCATTTAAAGCTGTTAGTAAGACTTCATCCTTATTATGGAGTCCCTGTATTGTCTTCATTTTTTAAAGACTGCAACATCACAGTTTTAGAAGGAAAAAAAAATCAAGAATGAAATTGCCATGTTCTGACTTAGAAACACAGCAATATCTGGGTTTACGTGATGCTTTTCCGTTCCTATTTTTCTCCCTTTGCCTCTAAAGCTGTATATTCCTTGGACTGGAAAACCCGTGGTGTTTTCTGCTCAAGCTCTCAGTCTAACCCAGGGTGTACCCCAAAATGGAGCATGTTTAGGTACTCGCCTCCTGTGCAGTCTTAGTGTGTCCTACCCATGGTACTGCAGGTAACTTGCTTAGCAACAGTATGTAAATGGGAATTTGTAAAAAATCATATAAATGGCAGATTTAATAATCTCCACCAGAGCCTCTTGAAGCTATGCTGTTAAATGGTAAACAACGAAGGTGTCTTTGAATTCCCAGCACGCCACAGTTACAAGAGACATCCTTCTGAAACTGATGAATTAATGCCCAAACTCTTCATAAATGTCAATAATACCAAACACTCTTTTGAAAGCTTTTCGGCATCCTTCCAAATTTAGGATTATAATCTGTGTATATGCATAAATACATAAAAATTTGCAAAAGTGCTATATATTATTGCAAGGTATATAATTATGAACTTTCAAACAGTACTTAGGACAAATGGAAGGAGCAGAACCCCCCAAATGATTTAATTTTCAGAGTTCTTGTTATCCATGGTTCCCATCAGTTATAACTGGAGTGATTAGCTACTCCTCAAAAAAAATCTGTATTTTGTTAAACTTTAATACTCCTTGAGTTTGGGTTTTCCCTTTTGGCATTAATTTCTGAAATTAATGTTAGAAATGTTACTTTGCATGCAATTTTATTTCTTAAGTATTTTTTTTATAAGAGAAGTTTTTCTTCTTCTGTAGAAACCTATGGTGGATTCTGTTTGTTAGGTTATGTGAATAAGACTGACATGCTATTAATCTTACAGTAGTTTGATGCCCATGTAATGCTGCATGTTTTTATCCATAGCCAATTAACACTGTATCTACACTGGGTTTTGATACTGCAACAAAGACTACAAAAATGCTAGTTGCATAAAAAGAATTCAAAGGGAAAACCATGTTGATTTAGTTTAGAATGAATTGTGAGAGAAGAAACCAGGTCTGTACTGGGTCTGGCTGGGACAGAGTTAATTTTCTTCACAGTAGCTGTACGGTCTTATGTTTCAGGTTTGTGGCCAAAACAGTGTTGGTAATAAGGGTTGTTTTAGGTATTGCTGAACAGCACCTGCTGTTCATCAAGGTCTTCTGTCCTCACGCTGCCCCACCAGCGAGTAGGCTGGGGGTTCACAAGAAGTTGGGAGGGAACACAGCCAGGACTGCTGACCCCAACTTACCAAACCCATATCTCAGACCATATGATGTTGTGCTCAGCGATAAAAGCTGGAGGAAGGGGGGTCATTCCAGTTTTTCTGGAGCCTGTCTTCCCAAGTAACCATTATACATGATGGAGCCCTGCTTTCCTGGACATGGCTGAACGCCTGCCTGCTGATGGGTATTAGTAAATTAATTCCTTAGTTGGTTTTGCTTGTGCCTGCAGCGTTTGCTTTGCCTGTTAAGAACGCACAAGTTTTCTCACATTTGCCTTTCCCATTCTCTCCCCCATCCCGCTGTGGGGGAGTGAGTGAGCTGCCTACCACGGTTAACCCGCAACAAGGTCTTAAAAACTTTTCCATTTCAAAGAGGCAACCTATCAGAAATCAGAAGACCTGTTCAAGGAAGCCAACTGAATTTGTCAAAAGTTCAAAGATGGAGGAGGTTTGAATAAAATTTCAAAGGTGTAAAAATCCTGAATCTAGGGCAAAAGATACAAGCTGTAAGCAGGTAAACTAAAAGAATAGTAGAAGAAAACAAAAAACTTTTAAAAAAGGTTAAAGAAAGCGACCAGCCAAAGAATCTTAGGTGGTTCAGAGAGAAATTAAGAACTGCCAAAAGTCAAGCTAGCAAAGCAGTATGTAACAAGTACCAAAAGTACCTTGTCTAATAAAAGAACCAGGAAAGAAGCACTAAAGCCTTTGTTACAATGAGAAAGAGGTTGAAGATAATTTATGTACTAGCCAAAGCCTAAATAGAATATTTTAAATAGGAGAGTAATACTGACTGTTAGCTGAAGTAGGATGGTTAATGGAAAAAGAGTACGGCAACAGCATCCAGCATAGATCTAAACCATGTTCAAAGGTCTAGACAAATTTAACATAAAATTATAGATGTTATAACAAGAATTTTTAATAAAAATAATGAATTTCTCTATTTACAGAAATGCAAAAGCATGGTCCAGCCAGCTGCAGTTTTTTAAGCTTGACCTCAAAAGAATGCAGAGCTTTACAGCTTTTTACAGTGAAAGGAAAGTGAGATAAAATTCCTGATCAGGTTATGAAATGACATCTTTAATCGTGGCTGGTTTACTAAATAAAGTAAGTGCTGTAGATGCCATTTATTCTGACCTTAGCAAAGTTTCTAATTTGGTAACAATATGATAAATTATTAGTTAACCTGGAGAAAAAGGTTGTTATGGCAAGAACTTTATTATGGGTAAAAAATTAGAGACAGCAGTAGCTTTTGTTGAAAGGGAAATTAGTGGACTGGGAGATCATTAATATCATTAATGATATTCTTCCAGGAACAGCCTTAGGACTTATCTCTAAAAAAAAAAAAAAAAAAAAAAAGGGAGAGAAAGAAAATGTATCAATAGTTTTCAGCACAAAAGTTAATGTCATTCTCCAGTCACACGTATAACATATTGTGAGAGGTCTTCTTATTCTACTCAAGGGATCGGGAAGGATTTAATTTGTTGTTTACTTAGTTGGTTTCTTCTAGTATTTTTCTCTTAAAGTTCAGGAAATTAGATGGAAGAAACAAGAAAACTGAGAGTGGCTTAACCATGGAGCAATCAATCCTTCCTTAGAGCCTCTCGGATCACTGGCATAAGACTTAGTGATGGAATTTACATAAAAAATATTTCTTCATACATTTTGAAATGTATAATGAGATAATTTGGGGTGTCACTATTAATAATTTACTGCCCTATGTGGACTTATAGCTTGGATATTTTAAACCTGATTGAGATTAATACGCTTGAGATGGTATGATGCTTTAATGTTTCAACATTTGTACATAGTGGATTGGACAACTGATAACAGATATAAAGTGTTGGATGATCAAAACGAATGCATGATACTACTGCAGGAACACAGTACATTGTCCTTTTCAATTCAAGATCATTGAGAACGTGAGGAAAAAAAATTGTTTTCCATCTAAAAACAGTGGAGTGGGTGAGTAGTTTCTTTCCCAAACATTTACGTTCAGCTCGTGTTTAGATATTAAAAGGGTCAGCCTGACTTTTTCAATCTTTATGGCAGATTTTGCAAAGTAAATATTCTGCAAGTTTTCATGCTCTATATTGTGCACTCCATTCTTATGCGAAAAGGATGAGTTATGTGTTACAAAATGACAAGTAACAAAATTATTTGTTTGAACTACTTTTATTTCTATAATTGCCAGAGTGTTACAGATATGTTCACAGTCTCCACATAGAAAATGGATGGAGACAATACATGGTAAGTATATTAATGAACTGATGAAAAAGGGAAGACATAATTAGCAATACCAAGGGAGCAGGAAGAGATATCTTCAGGTGCTGGGCTAGCTAAACACATGCTGAACTGACTAATTGAAGGCTGATGGATTTAGCATGTTATTGTTAATGAAGCATAAAGGTATGCTGAGAAATGCATCTTCTCTCTCTCTCTCTCAAAAAAAAAAAAAAGTAACCATGACTGGAAGAAAAAACTGTGGAGGAGGCTGAAGTGATGAATGGTGTGAAGATGGATGTCCAAGAAAGTGAGTATAGTAATAGTGGGAATACGGGACTGTCCCTGAGAGGGCAGGTGGAAGTCAAAGGAAACCATACCTAGCAGCATTAAAACATGTTGCCAGGAGCAATGCATATAACATCTGCATATAATGAAATTTAATTTTCTGTGCAAATTATTCACAAAACCTCTGATTTCCGTTTCACCTCTAGTTACAATTGCTAGAGACTCGCTTTTGAAAACAAAGAGTAACGAGTGAAGAGGATATGTCTGCCAGGTGCCTTCTGTAATGACAAGGATTCAGATCATTAACTTTTGCATTGGATTTTGCTTTCTCATACACAGAGTTTCTCAATCCATTCCACCAGCTTTTCAGTAACAGGAAGTTATGATCTTTATGGTATAAATGTATGTAAAAAAATTACATGCATTTAGTCTAGGGGAGGCAGAGTGCTCCTTCCTGCAGGCTGGCATTACATATCCTTAGGAGTAATTTACAGCCTGTGAGGGACAGCTTTTGATGAAGAAAACATTGAATCTGCAATTCTCTATTCTTCAGAGTTGAACTGCGGCTTCGTATGACAGTATTGTACAGCAAATAGTGCTGATTCACATTACCACAAGAAAAGCACTGATAAAAACCTGATTCCTAAGTGCCTTTTCAGTGTACCTTGAGGTGGCAGCTCCATTATGCATGCTCCCCATGTGAACTATGGCCTTGTCCCTTTTTCAACTAATTTGCTCCTAGGGAAAACTCCTATTATGAAATGTCTTTGTGAAGAAGCATGAAGAGGATTATTTCTTGTTCCCTCTTCAGCTGCTTAAGCACAGACGCCTTGAAACCTAGTCCAAAATGTGTACAGAAAGGTTGCATTTGCTTTTGCTCTCCTGTATCAGAGTTAACAATTTACTGAAGTTAAGAAGGAAAATTAATCACAATCTTCTAAAAGGGACGTATGAGCTGAAATTGAATCCGAACTCTACTTTGGTGGGCCGTTTCTGTTATACAGGGAGAACTCCTGAATAAAATTACGAAGCCCGCGAACAGATTTACAAACAACTATTCGCTTCGCTGCTGCTCTGGGACCGCTGCCCCCCCGCCCCCCGCTCCGAACCGCGGAGGCGCCATCTTGTGGAGCCATTGCCCGCCGACGCGCCGGTCACGTACCCGCTTCTCCCCTGAAGGGGCGCCGGGGCCAATCGGAACGTCCCACGTGGCGGAGCCGGGGCGCGTGCGAGCCCTCGGCGGGACGGCGCCTCCCTCAGCCGCCCGTTGCCGCCTTCGCCTTGTCCTTGTCGGGCCGGGCGCGCTTTGTCTGTGGGCTTTGAGCTCCGGGGGATGGGTCACGTCTTAAAACGACCCGTCCGGGTGGATAGAAAGGTTGGGTTCTGTCAGCAGCTTCCTTGTGTCGTCCTCCTACCCAGGGTCCCCAAATAACCTGCCCTTCCCCACAGTGCTGGGTGATAATGCTTATTAACCCTGGCTTCTGTACCTTAAAAAGAAAAAAGCGTGAGCCTGCGTGATAAGTAAGCACCGTTCAAAATAATCCTTGAACACGGGCTATGCGTTTGTACACATGATAAAAGATTTTCATCATCAGGATGATGACACTTTATTGTCAATTATGTATCTTTCTGCTTAGCTGCATTCCTGCTGAATTTTGTTTTAATACAGAAATGAGCTATAATCAATAACTTGTCAAATTATTCATTCCTAATGGACTAGCCAAAGGATTTTGACATTACCCTCTGAATAAATTATCTGAAATACGTATTTCCATTATTTGACCAGCTCTCTAGATTATTAAATAATGTTCTGTGAATAATTTATTCAACATTTTTCTGTCAATCTTTGAATAATTTACTCACGAATACATTATTTTTATTATTCAGCCAGCTATATTTCCAGCATCTGTGGCAACGTCTTTGTTGTGAGAAAGCATGGAGATCTCTGGCAGGAGAGATAAACTTTTTAACTAGCATAACTTAGCTTCTTTGTAATAAGCATTCAGTACTTTATATACCCAAGTGCATAATTAAATGAATCCATTTTCATCTCTCTCTCTTAATTTAACAACTAGTTTTATACAACAACCTTTAACTCAATGATCCCTACTATTTTTATTGAAAACCTTGCATTGTTGCTGTCTTGCCTCTGCTTGTTTTTTCAGGTCTTCAGCAACATTCAGAAAACTTCGATTAATTTGCCTGCTGAAGATACGTAACGAGGAAAAGATTTACACGGCTTGCCTGATTCTGTTAACCCAGGTATTTTGAACATAGTATCTATATAAATACATACTGAATAAACACAGGTCTGTGATACACAAACACAAGTGAAAGGAATGAGCTTTTAAAAACGCAGTCCTGACAGAGGAAGAGAAGTGCAAGGAAAGACTGAAGAGGCAGGCCAACAAAAGGTGTGTTGTAGAATATCTTTATCTATTAATCAAACAGTTTTTCATTCAAGTAGTAGAAAAATGTTCCAAGCAGCTGTGCCAGAGCAATGATGTAGTGAAATGATTTGAAGATGAACAATCCTGCTCCCTCCTACAGCATCCATTCTGCAGTTCCCGTCCTGGAGGTGGGAGCACAACGTGAAATCGGGGAGCTCATGACTGCAGTGTAGTGTGACCTGTTCCTCTGCCCTCTGGAGTCTGAGTGGGAAGCTAAGAGGTGCTTTCATTACCCTGGAGCTTGAACAGCATTTTATTATTTCACTACCTAGCCATTTAGGCTGGAAAATAATTTTGAATATGTGATGCGTGCTCTTAAGAATTTGTAGCATGGAGAGATATAGCTGGCAAAGGCAATCTGGACGGCAGGGGTAGTATCTGAAACCAAAATCTAGATGCTGTTTCAGTTCCAGTTTAGCAATTACTGGGAAAATAATCTGGTCCGGAGGCCAGAGCCAGGACAGTTTACCTTCTACAAATTGTGATATCCTGGACATAAATGAGATGAGCAATATATCTTCATTTCTAGCAGAAAGTTCTAGTGACTTTGAAACTGTGTCCACTGGTCGATAGGTGCATAAGGAGGCACAGAATGAATTTAAGCCTGTCGAATCCCACCTCATTCCCACATTTAGGAAGGCAAGGGTCGGAATGATTTAGCTTGTTAACTACCAAAGATCAGAGGTTTGGCTAACTGCCAAAGGTAATTCTTGGAATTATCTAACGTAATCTGACAGCACTTCCACTGCTGACAGCAAAGATTCTTGATTTTCAGGCATGCTCAGAATCAGCCTGGTTTAGACAGGTGGGTACCTAAAAAGAGAATTTAAAAGGCATTTGTGGGCTTTCAGCGTCATGTTTGTAAATCTGAACCGCATACCACCTTGTTACTGGAATGGTAATATTGCATTCATGTTTCGTGTAGATTAAAAAACTAACGACTGACCCAAGAAGTATGACTCACATCTGGATTTTGGGAGTTTAAAGTAGGTCCACAACTGAAGGTGACTAGAGCCAAACCTGAAGCTGCTGCTGTGTATTTGAGCCTGATAGCAGGTCTGTATTTTCTTTTAACATGGAAGGGAGGTGCTGTCACCATTGCTTGGCTTAGTTTGAGGGATCTACTCAAGGAAAGGGCTGGGGATCTAGACTTATATTACCAAGTTTGAGCCTTTATACCTGCTGTTGAGAATGTTGGCCTAACCATGGCATATGGGCTGATCTATCCAGAGAAAGAAGCAGCAGGAGGTGTATTTGAGAGAATTGAGGGAGACTGTTGAGGTTATTTCTATTTTAATCCATTGGCAGCCTAATAGAAATTGTATAAAAATTTAGGAATCAAGAACTGATGCAGAACAGGCTAAAACTTCAACAGCTTGTGGGTGAGAATAGCCATAGGCTCAGCAAACAGGCAAGGACCCTGGTACATGCTATGGAGGATAACACACACTGCGGAAAACAAGGCCAGATATGCATGACCCAGTGCAGCAGAGAATCTCCTTATGGCCTATGCTGCAGCTACCCACGGAAAAATGAAGCTGAAACAAGAGAAAAGCCCTGTTGTTGTGGTTTCACTGTAAAGATGAGTTTGGAACCTACTCATCGTTAACCTCTGTGTAGTAACTGAAAGGAACAAGCATAATTAATTTTTTATTGACCAAATGAGATTTTCTTTTATATTCTCTGTTCCCATATTATGTATCTAATACTATAGAATCCCCCCCCCCCCCCCCCCCCGTTCTGTTGTTGTTTGGGGGTTCTTTACCCTTTGATTACATCCTAACTTTTCTCATATTAAAATACTTAGTTCTTGTTTGGGCCTTGATTTGTTTTAATTCTTAATGTCCCAAAGGTCATAAGGGCCATTTATTCAATTATTCATGCAGCCATTGGATGGAGAAGCTGCACACTTCAATTTAGTTCCAACTGCTTGCAAGTTAACAATTAAGAACTGCTATAAAGTCTAGTGAACTCAGGACCTCCTGCTTCTGTAAGGTTATCTAAGTATCAGTTATGGGAAAGGACTAAAGGAATTTTACCTACTTGGAAAAACTTACTGTTCCAGAATGAAGTAAAGAATTTTTTTTTTTTTTCCTAGTGGCTATGGTCCTCTCTGAATAACAGTACCAAAAAAAAATTAAAAAAATCAACATTCTCTTTCTTACTATTACTGTTTGGCTTTTAGCTACTATGACTTTGTTTATCTTCCTTATAAGGAAAACTACAAAAGCTAATCTTAATACGGGATTTTACAATGTTTACTGAGCTGCTTTTTAAAAATTTTCTGAGCTCGTAAAAGTATAATTATCGTATCCTAATAATTATAACAGACGACATTTCTCTTCCTCTTCACAGTGTTTGATCTAAACTGCAGATTTCTGATCTTCTTGTCAAAGATAGAGCTGTTTTCTTGGGAATATTTTGAACTTTGATGAAAGTTTTATGACAGTTCCAACAAAACATGCTGCTCGTTAAAGTTTTATAGAGAGAGAGCTCTGTCTGCATTGTTTTGGAATTGTAAATATCACATAATTGTCATCAACGAGTAGTTGATGAAATACCTGTTCCCAGCAACTTCCATCTGCAGACAGGAGTTTGGTGTCTCAGACGGATATGTGCATTCGCTGTCCCAGAGTACCAAGACGTGGCTCTTTTCGTTCTGTCATGGTGATGGTCCCAAAAGTCAAACAATGGTGAAACTGGTGATTTATTTATAACATTTTGCAAGGCGTTTGCAGAGGAAACAAATTTTGTAGTCTTAAAATATCTTATTCACTCTTTTTCTTTGTCCCACGAGGTACCAGGAGATTAGTGTCCCATTAGTTTCCTTCATACACTTTTTATGAGTCAAAACTTACACATCTGTCTTTGGATAGTAATGAATAGCTATGGTTCCTCAGCTATGTGAACATTAACTGCAGCACTGTTTTATCATAGGACATCTACCCCAGACAACTGGCAGCTGACACAACTGCTAATTCTCCCTAATATTTAAGCCTCAGGGAGTCTTCCTAAAACAAACAAGAAGACTGTAAATGTGTGTGTGTACATATATATTTTAAGATTATTTCAAAAACTTACTTGACACATGTTAGTTTCAAATCACTTGGTATTTCTTGTAGTTTCTCTGATAATTGTGGAGAGAAAATGCCCCATTTAATGAAACACTGTTCCTTTTCAGAAGCACTTGGGTAATTTGACTCCCAGACAGCACAAGGTTTTATCTTGTCATTTTGAAGACTTCATGAAGCTATAAAGATGTTACTCAGACCAATTTTTTTTTTTAAAGAGACAGTCTAATTAAAAATTAGAACATAATTATTTTATATTTTCTAATTAGAACAGATGCTATTTTTCTTCCCTTCTAGCTGCATGAGAAATACCTGACTTTCCCTTCTGGCTCCGTGGGATGTGCACACACTCAGAGGAAGCAGATCATCACTCTTCAAAGTCTATGTACACCACGCAAAGCCAAAAGTAGTGGCCTGGGTGAGTTAAATGGTTCCTCAGATGGGATGTATACTTTGCATATTGGCAAGTGGTATTTTTCCTGAATCACCTCCTGAAGGTGTGTTTTTTGTCTTTATTGATAATGTAGGGAACCTAGGGAAATTGTGTCTGAATTTAGCTAAGTTAAGTGTCTAGAGTTGGGTGATGTGAATACCTCTTTCAGTCATAAAAGCAGAACATAGATGTTCATTTAAATTGTAGTGCTGGCAGAGCTACAAAACAATGATAATCACAATATAATTAGAATCCATATCATGAGAAAGTTATGTATACAAAAGTGTTAGAATGACAATAAACTTCAGAAAGACAGATTTAATAAAATGAGGGAGCTCATCAAAAATGCCCTAAGGAGAAGTAAACTCCTTGGATATGGCATTTATTCTACTTAAGGAAACAGTAATAGTGTCTCAGGAGGTGTTGTGTTGCTGAACAAAATGAGAAATAGGAAGAAACTTACACAGCTAAATAACAAATTTCAAATGATTGAACCAAGAAGAGATCCTTCAAAAATCTGACCCCATTGTAGCCAATAAACAGGAAAATAAAATAAATAATGATAGCTTAGTATGTATGAGGAACACAAGAAAGGCCCAAACAGATTTCTAGAGTAACTAATGAAATGCATAAAAAGAAACAAAGCCTATCTTTAAATACATGTGTTAAAACAGATATAAACGCTAGAATTGATGGATAAAACCCTATTTTGCTAATAAAGGTGAAGTACTATCAGAGATTCTGTCAGGAAAAAGGTAAGGAAACAAAACTGTTAGATCAGCGGGGACAGATACTAGGCATAAAGTTATTCTGACTGAAGTCAGGTATGAAATGTCTGAACATCCAACAAAATACACAGTCCGTTACCAGTCCAGAGGACTGAAGAACGTTGGTTATGTATGTGTTTAAGAGGGTTTTTAGCCTTCAAATAAGTTTACAGCTCTCCCTGGTAAAATAATTATCACTGAAATGGAATCATAGAACATCTGTAAAATCATGGTGGAAGAAGGTCTAACCAGAACAGTGTTTTAGAAATGGAAACTGTGCTTCATTAATTGTTCTGTATTTCTTTGCATTTGTAGCAGACATAGGAGAACTGAATGAATTTGACAAGAAGCAACTGAGGAGGTTAAACAGGCAGGGGTAAAAAGTTAGTAAAAGCTCTGTAATGAGCAGAGAACAGAAGCATGGGATACATAATTTTTGAAACAAATTGATATTTCTGCATGAAGTTTGTTGTTACAATAGAAGTATTGAGTGGGGTGCTAGAATTCAGAGTTACTCAGTAGAGTCATTAGTAGCATGAAAATGACATGGCGAGTATGCCTAAAACACATGCAGGTAACCTCAGCCTGGCAGTGGCTGCAAACATACTCGGGGAATTAGAACTTTAAATGACTATGACAAATTGGGGAAGTACTCTGAAGCAAGGCAACCAAACAGAAGATGCTGCCTAAAAAAAAAAAAAAAAAAATATAGGTACACTTGTACAGTAGTAATTAGCTTCAGATATGAATAACAGGAAAAACAAGGAGGGTGAGTGTTCAAGAAGAATCTTGGATTTACCATAGATCACAGGGTGTGAATGGTACGCCAGTGAAGCTGTTTAGGTGAACCAAGCCCAGGGAAGGCAAATGTAATTCAGAAGAACTCATTTAGAAACTAGAGAGGGTTACACAACAGACAACAGAGTCTGAATGTAAAGTAATGTACATAAGATGGGAAGATTACAGAACAACTTCTAGACTTCCAGACTGACTTTCAGCTCAGTTAGCTCACTGCCATTATATAAATCTCAGAAAAAATCCTTTGCTGAATGCAGCTTCAGGCAAAAAACAAACAAGATATTAGAATGCATAAAGGCAGAATGGAAGGAAATCCAAAGGAAAATATTATGATGTATGTCTGTAAATAAGTGGTGAAGGTTTATTTGCATTATTATGCTCATCTCTCTAAATATTGAAAATGATTTGACTCACTGAAACATTCTCTTTTATGAAAAGAGTTTGAAAAACCAGTGCTATTTTAGAGAAGAAATAAACAGTACAGTTGGCAGAAAGGTAGCTTAGAATTCATTTCCTTATTTAGGTATTTAAATACTGAATTATGGTAAAACCTGTAGCACAAATATTTTTGTAGTAAATACTGTAAAACTCAATTTTGGAAACACATTTGTGTGTTTCACAACACAAACGTGTTTCCAAAATGACAAATGCTCCTCGGCATGGATAGCTTTCCTTATGATGCTCTGTAACCTAAATAAGGAAACTTTTCCCTGTTCTTTTCCTTAAATTTGGTGTACCTGAAGCATCCACTTACTAACAGAAATGCTGAGACCTCTAAGTACTGCAAAATTCCTGCAGCTGCAATACCATAGCCCCTGATAACTAGGACCAATCTGTATTTGGTAAAATTGGGGGCATAGAAATATGAAAAGTAGATTTTTTTTAACCTTAACTTATAGGACATAAAACTATTAATGAACCTCACACAGGAGTCTGCTTGAATCATGTTTATCTTCTGGATAGGTGATCTTGGCATTGCTATTGGTAATTATTATAGATACATTACTTCTAATGAAGCACAAGGTTTAAAAAAAAAAAAGATGTGTAAATTAAAATCTAAGGATGCAGTGCAACATCATCTAAGGACTATATAATACCCACCTATTCAGATTTGTTGAAGTAGTTATCTCTGGAGGGTAGCATGGTTGAAAAAAAAATATTTAAGGAGGAAAAATCATAGTGCACCTGTGAAATATTTTAAAGCATAATTTTGAACCTCATGAAAAGAATCACTTCAGTGTTTTAACTAAGTTCTAACTATGTACATACACATACATATATTTGCAAAAATGCATGTACACATATACACACGCTCACGTAATACTTTATAATACAAATCCAGTGTATGACCCTTGTTGTGGGCAAAAATAAGAAAAAAATATATTCCTGAGTTCTCTTAGTAAATTTAAATGCTTTATTCACCATGTCCTTCCTTTTGTTAGCTTTTTCTCTAAAGCATAATAGGAACAATCTTGTATTCTTTCCATGCCCACAAGTCCCGTCAATGGGAGTTAGGGATGGTTAGCTAATTCAGGTACAGCCTTGCTGCAAGCACTGTTCTGCTGCAGGCTTAAGAGGGCTTTTCCCCTCAGTCTGAAGGACTTATTGAAAAATGAAATGAGGAGCTACATAACTCATCCAGTTCACTGTTGTAATTAAAAAAATACAATGTTGCAAAAAGTCAAGTTGAAGTGCAATGAACTATGTTTGCTTGCCAAATGAAGCTAAAATAAACACTACCTACTTTATTTCAAAAGCCTGACACAACCTTTGTATTTAGTCTCTGTGACCTTTTCCGAACTTCTAGTGATCTTAAGTAAACGAATCTCTTGCGTTCTGTTATTCTGTATCTACTACTTTGGACATAATTGACTAAAATACAAGGATGCAAAAATATTACTATAAAGACTATAGTCCTCTATAGATATTACATGATGGATGTGTCCCAAATGAGAAAAATGTCAGCTTCATAAAAATGCAAAAAGTAGAAGTAAAAGAGGAGGAAGTATCATGTCACAGCCTTTTAGCCTAGAAGATGAAGTTTATAGACATCTACTACGTAGCTTACATAGATGAACTGCCAACATATATAGAAAGTAATCATAGCTTAAGTCATGAGTTGACTCAGTGGAGCTTTGGCAGTAATGCTGCAATGCTTCCAAAGCATTCTCTGAAGGAAATCCTCATATGGGAGAGATGCAGGATGATGGAATGGTGATACAAACAGAAATTTGGTACTCAAAACTGCTCAAGTCTACCTTTGTCCAAAGGTAGTTCAGTGCAAATTAGATCACGTGTCTCTGCCCTGTCCTCCACTGCCTGGTGTAGATGTGCTCTGGGAGCACATACCTCACTTCACCTTCAGAGGGTCTGTGGAAGCATTCCTGGACATTCAGTGGTGCACCAACAGTATTACAGTAAGGTGCTGCATGATGGCTTGTGAACACCTTATGAAAGGCAAAACAGTATGAAACTGTACTTACAATCACTAAGTGGATAAGTTTATTATAATTTCAGTATGATAAAATAGAAGCTAGCACTTGGACAATTTTTAATGCAATTCAAAGTGAAGAAAACTTGTGGATATTTACTTGTGTGATCTAGGGACTAAGTTCCACACAATTCAGCTTGCAATTTCACTATTAAAAATTACTTTTAAGTGAATTGCTGAAGGAAACTTGAGTCAGGATTTGATTTGAAACAATTGTAAGTATTCTAATTCTTGGAAGGGTTACACAGCCTAAATCATTTCATTTCCCTCCTCCCCTCCCCCCCCGCCTTTTTATTTTCCCCAGCAATGTGATTAGTGTAGATGACTTCACACTACAAGGGCACAAAGATATAGAATCACTTGCTTCTATGCTAAGAGTGTAGAATTGCGAGATTCCTACCATGCTACAAATGCAAAGACCACGCTGAGGGTTGTATTGTGCAAAACGTGACTAAAGTAAACATGTTTTTGTTTGTTCCTCTTGAAATTAGTCTATCTTTTAATATCAGGACTTCTTGTCACTGCTCTCTGCTGTGTACTTAATGTGCTGGAAAGATATTTAATGATGGCCGGTTTAAAGCTAGCTGGCTTGTGACAGATTTATAGATGTTAGAATTGCAGCCGTAATTAATAGTAGTTTCAAATAATTTGACTCGAATGTGCATGTGCGTATAGCATAGGACCCTGATCTTGGAAGTAGATCAGACCACTTAGCATATTATGCCCATCTGTTTGTAGTGGAATGACCAAAGCTCTGGCTATGCTGGAGCGTGCCACAGTTCCTACTTGAAACATGCCTAATTTCCCTTTCAGCTGGAGCCAGAAAATAAGGGTTAGGGCATGATATGTGCCCCAAACCTGTCCGATCATAAGGTCAGAGTATAACAGAAACATGGAACCAGATTCTTGGAGGAAGTAAGGAATTGTCTAATAACATAGTTTTAGTCTCTGTGGACCCTCTAGCTCTGCCTGTGTAAACTGCTTTTGGGGATTGCTGCTAATGTTGGTGGACATCTGAGCCTTTTTTTAAGAGGTAATGGTTTTGCTTGCAAAAACAGCACCTATGGCTGAGAAACTCATGGACTAGTTAATGCTGGAAGTTAATGCCACCACAGTGTTGTCTGGTTCTGCATGGGGGGGGGGCAGTTCCCACCTTTCTGGTGTTGGAAAGGAGACCAGTGAGCTAGAATTTCATTCAGAGGGGCCTGGGAGAGTTCTTCGTATGTCATGGTTTTACAGCAAAAAGGATATGATTGTACCGTGATACCCAAGATTAAAAATTTAGATGTGCATTTCTTGACTTTTGATGTTCTGAATGTTCCTATGGAATTGGCTGCTAAAGGCTTTCAAAACTCATAGTCCAAAAACTATCTGTGCAGTTATCTCTCTGAATGGTAACAGAAGAAAAATTAGAAGGCTAAAAGGAAAGATACAGCTTCTTTTTTTCTTCATTATAATGGCACTTCAAGCAAAGGCCTACATGTTTCAGAAAATAGAATGGTTCACAATTTCCAAGTTTCTGTTATCTTGCTTATCATCATCTTACCCTTAAACTTCAAGGGAGTGTCAGTCTGAACCACATTATTTATGTTAATCCTTTTTCCTGATTTTAAAATTGTGATAATCTAATGAGGGAACAAGAGTACACCAGAAACTGTATGTGCAATCTTATAACAACTAAGACAGTTCTCATTTCAAAATCTGACCGCTTAATATTTCAGCAGGTTTTGCCCTTTTCATTGAAAAGATTCTTGAGAGTTCAAATAAAATACTTTTCTGGAAGTTGCAGTCCATTGTCAGAAGAAAAAGAGTAGTCGATGAATTATCTTCTATGAATTGCTCTCTTACCTCTAAGATACATATATTTTGCAATAATATGTTCCAGACTTTGCTACGATAAGCCTGTGGTTTTTAGAGTGCTTTCTGGTATGTTGTATATGTACATATATAGCCCTTATGCCTCAGCGATAAGGATGATCAGCAGAACACAATACTGGCTGCATATGCGCACGTAGTAAATATCTTCCCTCTCATGGAAAAATCTTGTAATTTAGTGCTTGACCATGTCATGACAGTTTAAAAACAGTACAAATGCACTCAGTGTGGAAGTACCATCTATATTCTAGGGGGAATATTATTATACTGCATTTATTATTATTTTTGTAGCCTCAGCCATCTATATTCTTCAGCAAATTTGCATCCGGTCAAATTTAGACCCAAGTATCAGTTTGTCTCCATAACTTATAATATGGATCATACTGGCTGCATAACACAGTGAGCTTTAGTGAGTGAAGATAATAAATCAGAAAACGGATGTTTTTGTAAACTCTATTTTGTCCTCATGTATTCTTCTCATTACTGTTTATCAACTTCTGACTATTTCTGTAAATCCTGTTGTCTACAAAATCACTTAACTGTCAATGCATTCGATGGGAAAGACGTTTGCCCTTAGCTATAAAAGGAAATGAAAATGTGTTGCATAGAGTGGTGGTGAGGCAGAGAGGAAGGTTGAAGTTTGTTGCTCTGCAAATTGTAGTGGTTATGAACAGGGGAAAGACACAGCCCTGGAAAAAAATTTCTTTGGATATACCATAATCAGGAAGGCATGAGACTTCAGAAAAAGAACCCGTTTCTGCCATTTCTCTGAAAACAGAATCCGGTTTAAAGCTGTACTGCTGCAGGATCAGGCACACATAAGGTAAAGGGCAGAGAACAGTACAAAATACTGGGGGAGGTGGATAAACTTCTTATGTCTAAAAAGATACATTATGTATTATTTGGTTTAATTGCAGTGAAATTAAATGCGATTTCTATTTTGAGCTGTTATCTTGCATTAGACTATTAGTATCTGAGAATGATTTATAGATCTGGATGAGTTAAGCATCAGGCTGAGAAAGACCATTACTACACCGTTTACATTGACTGTGAGCCAAGGAAACTATGGCTTGCTCCTCGGTGAACCCTCCAGTTAAAAAAAAAAAAAAAAAAAAAAAAAAAAAGCTAAAACAAAATCCTGAACTCCAAAACCTGATGTTACTGAAAAGAACATTAACCCCTGAAGAATGTTTTAGGAGAACAAGCATTTTAGAGGCTTGTTTGACAGCAGTTTTCACTTTTTTATCACCTGAAACCAAGTACCTTTATCACTGCCACCTGGGAAGGAATCAAGTAACTTAAAATGATTTTTAAAAAACCCCAAACACCTGAGTTCATAAGAACTGCAAAAAGAATTTGTCATGTGAGGTTTACAGGTGGGTGTTCTTTGTCTCTTTGGCATGTTTTTACATCTTTTTATGTCAAGGGGGCAAGATAGGTGGTATACACAGAGTCTCTCTTGGGACTCTGTTGCAGAACTTGAAGAATACACTAATGTTTGTTGAAGGTAGGTCTTGTTGGGTGTGAAGTTACTGTTAGTTAACAGCTGTGCCTTGCTCTGTATCCGAGACATACAAATGACAGAAAACAGTTAAAAGAGAGAGTGTGTGAATATTTCTTAGTTACCCAATCTCCCTCAGAACTACAGCGTAATAACTGGTCGTGGAGGTGGGTAATGCGGCCTTAATCTCTGTAGAAGATGGAATGGTATTATTGAATCTGATATCTGAGAACTGTTTGATGACTTACATGAAGTTCTAGCAGTGGGAGTTATTTTAATTCGTTTTAATGATGTTTTCTTTGCTTGACTGGGTTTTGAAAATACTAATGGTGTGACCTGATATGCTGCTGCTCTTCAGCCAATGCCTCACAAGCTCAGCACTGGGCTCTTCTATCCAGGCCGCGTGGCTGCTCTAGGCTGCTATGGAGCCACGCTGAGCAGTGCAGAAATCCCAGCACTAGCTTGAGAGTTTCCACTTTATTTTCTAAACTGTGAAAACTGTGTTCCCAGAGCCTTTCTCTGCTCCTTTCACTGACTAGTTCACTAGAAAACAGTGGTGGATGGGGTTTGGGATTTTTGGTTTGGTTTTTTTTTTTTTTGCTACTCTGTTCGCAGGGAGCACACCTCATACACTATTCTTAGATTCGGCCAGAACCTCATAAAATACATTCTTACAAGCCTAGCAATATATGTTTTTGTTGGGAGCTCTAACTCCTTCTGCCATTGTGTAACAATACACTAGAGCACTGGAGCCTTGCCTTAATCTGAGGTTATAAAGCATGCCAAAATTAAAGAGGAAACAACTGAAACTTAGCTGAGCCATGGTGTTGTTGAGAGATCTTGTGTCATGACCTTGTAGAATAGGGGAGGTTGCCGACAGATGAAGCACTGCAATGAAGTCATTGTCACCAGAATTTGGGATACTGTCTTTTAAGGGAATTTGATCAGATGTTTATTAAAATAAGCATGTTGCATACATACCTGGAGCACACATTCTACTACCGACTTGGGTAAAAGGCAGTCACTGTCAGGAGAGTGTGCAACATTTGAAACATAGGCATACAGTAAGTCTTAATCCTTGAGCTGGAAGGAATATCTTTTAAAGAGAGAGGCTTATTCTGTCTCTGAAACTGTTTAAGAACCATATAGTAATTGGGCTTTCCTTTTCATGCAGTTTCTCAACTCCATAAACTCTGTAATTCACAAAATAAAACGTCAGGAGTCCCTTTTAAGTTTTGTCCATTAAGTTTGTTTATACAATGAATTTCAGATGCTGACTGCTCTTTGAAAATTATTAAAACCAGTTCTGTTAAGTGTAACTTGTCAGTGAGGGAGGGATTGCTAGCAATTCCCTAATGACAGTGGTGAT
The DNA here is from genome assembly GCF_964188355.1 of Buteo buteo. Classification (NCBI taxonomy): domain Eukaryota; kingdom Metazoa; phylum Chordata; class Aves; order Accipitriformes; family Accipitridae; genus Buteo; species Buteo buteo. Next base: position 74,356,465 of record NC_134171.1, on the reverse strand, counting down.
TGTATTACCTCATATCTGCAACACACCAGTCCTGAAATGGTCATGAAGTTAGAAAGTCTTGCATCCTTTTTTGTAAGCCTAGCAATTAGATACAGCTTTTGCTATTCTGAGATCCTGGCAAAGTATTTCTGAAAGGCAAACTCCAATGCTTCCTAGTCTTTCATAACTATATGCTATAATTCTAGCAGATTTCTTAAACATGTACAAGATGGAAATCTCTCTTGGAATGCTATTAGATTTGAGACAGTTAGACACTTACTAACTTTGTGATATAAGGCTTTGACCTATTATACGTCACCATTTCGCTATTAAGAGACTAAATAAACTCTGTTAGCACAATTCTGTAAAAAATGCTATTTTATTTAAGATATGCACGCACTTACATTACTGCGATGCTTTCCCACCTTCTGCAAAGACTAGCTAAGCACTACATCCTTTCTTCCATGATGTTTTGTCACCATCAACAAGAGTTTCAAACCTCACTGATGTAGAGTTCCTAGTACAAGAGTCCTACGGTCTTGAGAGCCTAAGTGGCTAATTTTTGGGCTGGCCAATTTCTGAAAACGTCATCCTGGATAATTCAATAGAATTCTAGAAGATATATTTTTATATAGAAACATACTTTACTTCCACCCGCCCCCTTCCCTGTGAATGCAGATCTTTCGGGGGTAGGTACAGCAGAACTGTTATGATAGACAATATTGTTAGAGGTGGATGATGGAGTCACTGCTTTCTTGGTGTAATGCTATCAGCCAGATTACATGACAAATAGAAGTTTTCAGGTTTATTTGCAAAACCAGTAAATTTGAGAACAAATGTAGAGGCAACTGCTGAGTTTATTTAAAGTTATGAAAATTCATGTTAAAATTCCATCAGTTATACCATTTCAGTTTATCTCCATTCGCTGAAAGTGAGAAGTTTTGATATATCCTGAAAGTTAAAAATCCAAACCTCACAGCCTGTGGTATAGCATGCCTGTTTCTCCTGTGTCAAGGTAAGAGTATTCAAAGGGATGTTGCATTCTTATAACCAGGAGGCACTTTGAGGACAGTCTCCTGGGATTTGGAATATAACAGCAAATTTCAGTTTTACTTTGGTATTTCTTTCCATGACAGCCACAACAAATAACCTAAGGTAGCTCTCCTCATCAAAGAGGAGAGCCAATTCCCAACAACAGATGTGGTTTTTGTAGTGCGTCTGCCAGGTATGATTTGGATAACACTGTCATTAGGCTTTCAGAAATTTTCTCCTGTTTTGTGAGTCATCTCTGGCATTGTGTTCTATAATCTTATTGTAGCTCAGCATGGCTTTGGCCAAAACTTATGCTGAAGCCTCTTGTTCCCCTTGATTGCAGTTGCTATTATTACTTTTAATGTCTAATTACTGACAGAGAAACTTAGTTTCTTTATTGTTCCCTCCTATGGTTAAGCCTTTCTGATGAAATCCAGACTTTCATTTGGCATGGGCTAGTGTAGCTCCATAAAAGTCAGTGTTGATTTACACCAGAGAGAGGAACCTTGCTCACAAAATGATTGGGAGTCATATCCTCTTGAGTCAATTTTCTGTGTTTTAGTACGGTCCGTTCAGTTTTCTCGTTGTTGGTGGTTTATGCATCAGAAACAATACAAAGAATTAATTTGTCTCTCACTTTCCTCATCCCCTCATGGGTTAAGTACCACCATGCTGTTCCATGCATACATTTGCGAGTTTTAGTTGAAGATGAATATGGTAGTTTCTTGACTAACTCACAAGAATTAATTTGTGCAACTGGCACAACTTGCAGTTGTTTTTCTCCCTGATTAGAGGCACATTTCTGTATCCCATTATACCCTTTTGAAACTGGAGACACTGTAATTGCCACAGCAAGTGCGAGAGAGAGATTTTATAAGTTTGGTGTGGGGTTTTTTTGTTGTTTACAAATGTGCTAGGTCTAGAAATAGAATGTGCCAAAAATGCAATGTGTTTATTGTTAAGATAAGAGACAAAATACAAGTGACCTTCTCTATTTCTGTGTGAGTCAGAGTCTACTTCATGTTGTGTTCCAGGTAGGTGCATTGCTAGATTTGTAACTTCTGGTATGAGAGTAGTTTAACCAATATTAATGGAACAGTTCTCCTATGGGGTAGTTTAGCAGCTCTAAGTCAAAATACATGTAGTTGAAGAATATTCACTGAGTACTTTCCTAAAGAGCTTATTTCATTTGACTGTTCTGTTACATGAAGATGAGAGAAATAGAATGGTGTGTAAAAAAGGTGTTCAAAATTTAATTTCATGAAAAGCATCTAAATTTCTGTGGTTGAGTTACTTTGGCAAAAGATGAATGATTACCCTAGAAATAGGAATATCATATTTAAGCAATTTGATTAAATGTTAATCAATATAGTCTATCTTTTGTTATTAAAGAGGACTCATATTTGGTTAGAAATCTTCACATTTAAGTCTGCTTGGCTGTTACTTAAAATTCTTTCTGCTCCCTTCATTCTCATTTTCACTTCCAAGTTTTACATGTTTTGAAAGTGAAACACTGTTCAAGCTTTCATGTTTTGATAGGATGTTTTCCATGTTTTGACTAATATTACTGAATGTCTTTGTAATAACCTGTAAACACTTACTTCTTAAAAGATGATTTTTAGTGTTTTTGTCATATTATAAAAATTACAGTTGCGCTGTAGATTGCCCTTTACATTTTTTTATCCATTCAAAGTATCTGAACAATTCTTACACAATACTGAATTTTAGAAGTGTACTGTACCAGTATGTTGAAAGACTTAGCTAATGCAGTAAGAAATATAACAGTGTTATTGTGATAGCAAAAATAGGACTTCTTCAATACAACATTAACTATTAATATTATACTTGTTAAAGCATGTGTCAGCAGAAGTGAGTTTACCTTCTAAAAATTGTAACAGAATTGCAGGGTTTGTACATGTGTATATGAGTCAATTTTTGTCATTAACTGGCACTTCATTAAAAGTAGATTGTATTAATATCTAGACATACTTAATGCTCAGCATTACAGAAATTCAGCAATTATCACTAGAAATATTAGTCACAGTTTGAAGATAGATAAATAATAAATAGAAATATAATTTCTCCCTTTGATTAAAACTCAATGAAGCATCTAATATAGCCTCTTGCACTTTATTTTACACTTTAGCAAGTTGCTTTAAGAAGTATAATCAAAGTCCATGTGCTTGCAATAATGGCAGTATCCTTCTTTTCTGTGCAATGGAGTGCTAGAGCATCAAATACTTGTGATCTTGCTTTCTGTGTAGGGATCCTATGATATCATTAGAAGTGTTCAACCTAGAATGAAAGTAAGATTTGCAAAAAAGATTTACAGACTGTAAATGAATTTTTTTCCCCTAAGTTGCTTAACCATCAGGAAACCCAGTATTCATAGATGTCACTTCTGAGTTGGCTTTATTCCAAAAGGGAAAGGAAAATATGACCACTGCAGCACCATATCAATCAGATATGAATACCTCTAATATATTGCAGGTTAGACCACAAGTCCTTTCTCTAGGCAATTAATCTGCGTGCAAGTCTAGACGTAATTCAGCTTTATAAAGGTTTTAAGACTAGAGGTCATCAGCAGTGATACAGAATATTTTTCTTAATATTTAGGTCCTATACAGTAACCTTCCCCTCATACTAATTAGTTGTTTTCATTTGTTGTGAGGTATTTTAGTGACTTTTAAAACAAGGAAATGTGTACAAAACTTAGTAAAGCTACTTACAGCCAGGCAGATGAAGAATTTGAAGTACAATTCCTGGATGATTTATCTTAGAAACGTATGCATATGCAAATATACAGACAATACTGCTTGACTTTGAAATTTTATATTCTTTAAATTCAGAATTCTGAAGTTCAGTGAGAGAAAATAAAACAGTAAAATCTCTCTTCACCAAAATAAAAATGTGTAGTGTGCATTCTCTGTAGATCCTATGGCTCCCAGCAGCTTCGTGCCCCAGCTGACTTGATTTTAACTGAAGATGATTATTAGCACAAACACAGTATATCTGGCCCACATGTTTGAAAAGACCAAAGTAGACTTGAACAAATGAGTGACACAATGGCTTATGGATCTTGGACATTTTAGGAGATGGTTGCAGAGAAGGAAGGACTTCACTTGTGATCTATTAATTTTGTTTTCCAAAAGTTCACTGCCCAAGGCATAATTTAAAATATTTCACTGACACTAGACCTGAGTGGGAATATTTTGCTCTTTTCTTTTTTTAACTGAGATATATGCGGCTGTAATTAGACTGGTGATGCAGTAAAGGTTGGCAGGTGTCTGCATAGCCTCTGCAAGGTCTTTTAATGCTGCTTATCTCTATCACACTTCAGCTATTTTCATCGTTTTGCTTAGGAAAGTAGAAAACAAGAGGAATGGACTTCACTGCACACTAAGTTAATAATTTTAAATTCTCTATCTGTTCTGACATGATGCTATGTCCACTAGGCTGAGTAAGAGAATGGAGCATCTATCTTAAGTTTAAGAATATGAATCTTAAAATTATATCTGAGTGGTAAATGCTGAGGAGGAGGAAGAACTACTAAAACTAAGGAATAATACTGGCTTAAAGGTTTCTCTTAGCTATCTATGATGGAAATTAAAAGAAAAAAATATTTGTCTACCACCTGATGATTCATAATTTGGTCACAAAGATTTTTATGTCTGTTCGCTGCCTTTTAAAATCATTGTTAGAACTGGACTATAGAGACCTTGTGTCTGCCAACATGTCAGCTTGCACAGACTCAGCATATTGACCTAAACCTGAAGTCAGAAATCTTTGCCCAGGCAATTAGGTACTAACAGTGGTTTTGTTTCTATTTGGGTTTCTTTCATGTTTTGCAGTTTGGGGTATTTTTTTTGTTTTTTCTAGAGTCAGGGGAGACATGTTAAATATGTTTTTTTGGGTTGTTTGTTTTTTCCCCCCGGTATTGTAGAGACCTCAAACAACACTGATATCCTTGATATCTCCTGCTTGACTGCTTGTTGTGTACTATCTGCAAGTTTTAGGTTTTGGTCTTTCATTATGGGTCAGGTGTTTCTTGTAGTATGTTAAGAAGTGTTTGATAAGCCATGGTGAACAGTGGGTGCAGTTAACACCTGTCCTGGAACCTGTGTAACTAGAAAGAAAATTATTAGAAAATGGAGACAAAGATAACTTGCTATTTAATATATTAGTAATCAAGATTTTCCAAAGATTTTTGTTTTACTTCCCACTCATGACTAAACCACAATGTAGGTTAAATTGTGTACTTGGCAGTCACAGCAACATACGGATTCCTTCTTTTGGTAGCAAATAACTAGAACTTTAAGTTTCCTGAAGAAAAAAAAAAAAGTACCTTTATGTAAGAGATGCACATGAAACAAATAGATTAATAACAGAAAAGGTGTTGAAAACAAGAAAGGACATAGAGCTCTATAAAAGGTGGGAAAAGTGTTGAATGATAGAAGCTGGCTCTTGAACCGGGGGTGGAGAGAAACCCACACAAAAAAGAACAACCCTACCTTTACTGAAATGAGAATCTGAGTAAAATGTACTCTAAAAATCACTTAAAAATCAAGAGCAGCTACATGTGAAGTAATGAATGTGGTCAACATTATAATTTTTGGTTTCCCCACAGCTTGCTCTAGATCCTAGGATAGCAATTTTGGTAGCAGTAGGCTGCAGTACCACAGGAGGGCTGTTCCTAATTTTGCTGTATAGCTTGCTTTTATAATTCTTGCAATATCTGAGCCTTGCAAACTCTCCTGTTCAAGCTTTGGGAAAACACAAACTTCTGAGGTTTTGGTGGAAGTCTGCCTCTTTTTTTTGCATTCTGCCTAACCAGTGCTGACTCACTTTAAAATCACATCCTCAAAGTGGTTCAGAATTCTCTTGCAATGTTTAGGAATGCTAGTGACCATTTCATTGAGTGTCTTTAAGAATGCCTTCTGTACAGAATTTATACCGTGTCATAAGCACACTGTATTCTGACTTGTCTGTGTAATAGTGTCATAAGGAATTACTTCGCCTTCTCCTAAAAAGATAAGTAGGAGTGCTGGAAATTTTTATTTAAACATTTTCATTTTGGAGATGAATATTCTTTGAAACAAGCTTTCTGTGACAACTTATCAATTTTGGGTGATAAAGTTTTATGATACAATTTCCTGTTAAAATGAAAGACACTGACTACTTCCCTTAGAAAAGCAAATAGAATGGACTTGGCATGAAGCTAGATTGGTGGAGACCCAAGTCCAATTATCCGTGTCTCACTACCTGCCTCAGGTTTCCCAACTCCCAAACAAATACCTTAGCCATTTGCTGTTCCGGAATAGTGTTTTTGCTATGTTATTTGTTTCCATTTTCTTCTAAAAATACATTTTTTTTTTCCTGATGCATTGAGAGGAATAAATAGAAGGAAATGACAGTAACTGGTGTGGGATAGAAAACATGCTTATTTGTACATCTGTAGTCAAGTGTGTGTAAGTGTAGCAATACATACAAACACCTGTAGTAAGTGGAAAAATATCTTCTTTCATTTCCGCACAGCTTTTAGCTCTTTATTGGAGAATGAAATGGAAAAAAAAGAAGAATGGAGAAGGAACAATAAAAATAACACAAAGCTAAAACCTGAAATAGTTCATCTTATATAAGCCTTGAAGAGCTTAAAAGAGAATTTATTTGGTAGCCTTAGTGCACTTTTAAAAATTATAAAACAGAAAATATATTTCTAAAAGGCACTGTGATTCCTTTTCATGTGAGTATATCTGGGTGGTGTGATTTGTTGCAGCATGTCACAATATGAATTTTCCCCTCTGGTTTATTTAATGTTGTAGGGTACAGTAATGTAACATACTACTTAGGAAGATATGGATTAATGCATCTGAAACATGTTTGAATTTTCCTTTTTACAGTCTGGTTTGACTGCTATAGGCAATGAGCTAAAGGTACTTCTCATTCAATAGCAAAATGCTTTAAGAAAAGGATGACATTATTGCACTATGGTAGCATATAGGCACCATGAGTATAAGCAGACACAGTGTCAGTTTTGATTTCGCTATTCTTCATTATTTTTCAGTGTTAAAGGCAAGAGCTTACTGCTGATGAAAGTAAGCATCAAGCAGTGAAATGTCAAGTTTCTAAACTGCTACCTCCTGATGAAGTTTCCTTCCTTTTTGTCTGTCTTGAAGAAAAGAGAGTAAGTGGGTAGAAGGCTGTTGTGCTGTCAGTTACAAGGAGGAGGCTGAGCTCCATGCAGGGTTTCTGCTAGTTTGCTGCTATTAGGATGCTTTTGCTAGTCGGGTAGTGGAGGTAGGCTTGACATCAGGGAAACAGAGACTTTAAAAAATGAAAGATTAATAAAACTTAGTAAGATATTTGGATGTCTGGCTCTTTAGGGGCAAGATAAGTGGCCAGCACCTGGTAGACAGCCAGTAAGAAGGTTTAGGATGATAAAGGTGATAGAAGTAAAGAATGCTGCTGCTTGTTAAATTGTTGTTAGACCTCTGTGGGATATCTTGCTTCCTAATCGCTATCAGATTTGTTATTTTCTCCACCCACATGCTGCAGTAAAGAATCTCAAAGTAAATTTGCTGGACTCTTGTTAATGTGTGTTATACACAAAAGGTTGCACTTGGCTGAAATAAAGATCTTGTTTGCTAGGTATTGAAAGTCTGCCTTCTATTGTGATGATATTTGTGTTTCCTGGGAAGAAGAGTACGGATTTTTCCTTTGGTAGAGAATCTTCTAAATAACCAGAATGATATACTTACAGTGTAAACCACCCTGTGTTGATAAAGGCTTTGTGCCATTGTAATCATTGCATTCTGATTCTGTGTCCCGCTGCTACTAGCTAACCTACACCATGTTTTAGGTGAAGTTTGTGGGCTTAGGTGATCAGTTTCTAGTATTAGAAGAGCAGAAACTATATATATATATATATATACACACACACATAAAAATAAAATGTTACTAATGAACGTCATTTACAGGTGAATGACAAACATGTAAAATATCAGTGTCAGACTGATAAGTCTTTCAGAAATGTCTGTCAATAGTGAACAGATGTTGAAAATATTGCATTTGCTCCTACATGATGATGGGTTTTGGAAACAAAGTGTAAGGTGTATAGAGAGGTATAAGCTTAGAAAATGAACCCAAGACTTGCAGTAAGTTGTTTAAATTTAATATTTATGTAATTATTTAATATTACATTATTTTGCGGCCTAAGATGAGTCATCTATGCCTACGATAATGCTTAAAAACACCCTGAAATGCACACACACCCCCCCCCCCCCCCCCGCCAAGTTCCCAACTATGCAGTTGGCTGATTATAAAAGGCGGGGGGGGGGAAACAGTAAGTGAATAATACCTCATTTTCCATGTGAGACAAAGCAAAAGAGCAAGCATACATGTACTCTCTTCTTACGGCTTTGTTTACTAGACACTTTAGGCCACAGTTTTGCTTGCCTGGTTAGCTGGTTAATTCTCATTTTTGTTACTTTGAATTGTATTCTCCTAAGCATATGCACTTCTGTACTCTAGCAACTGATGTTGAATCTTAGATAATCTGCTGCTGCTGTCTGTCTGGGGTGCAGTCCATTATGACCAGAGCCTGAATAATCAATGAATTTCATAAATTCTTGTGTGTATATTGAAGTGGTAGATATTAATCAGAAAGTAATTTCTTATGTAAGATAATATTAGTTAGTATTCTGTCAATCATTTTATGTTCCATGTATGATTAGAACTTCATATCAAAAGAGAGAACAGCCATCTTAAGAGTAGAAGGGTTCTTGTTATAAAAATCATAAAATAAGAGATTTAAGGGTTAGAAAGGTATTGTGAATCTATTTCATGAAAGCTAATAACATGATTATATGTAACTAACAGATAACCTTCCATAATCCTCCCAACAATTCCATTTATATTTAAATTGGAAAAAAAATCTACAAATTTGATCAGGTTGGTTCCTCCTCTGTTAGTAGGTATTAGAACATAATTCCCTTCAGAGTAATATCCTGTCCACATTTGAATCTCATAGCTTTTGTTTGTTTATAACCTGTATTTTGTTTTCCATTCAAGTTCTGTGTTGCAATCTGACTATCTGCAAGAGGGACAGATTTAGCACTTTTGAATATATTTGATAGTGCTGATTTTATCTAAGTGACAGATTGTCTCTTCAGTAAGCTATGAATGCAATAACTACATTATTCTTAAGCAAGAGGTGTATTTTAAGTACAGATTTTCCCGTGAGACTTATTACCGTAATAGACAGAAATTACCTATAAGAATTCTGTTACTAAGAAAGTAAGTTATAGATAAGTCAAGTAGGTACTGTTTCAAGACACTGAGATGATATGCATTAAAAAATTTTCTTATATCAAATGTTAATTTGATGCCTCTGCTGATATATTTAAAATATACCACAGATGTGTGCAATAAGCATATATATATATTAGTATGTGAGCATACATATATATGTGATATACTTTGCTAAACTAAGTACATTGCTGTGTATAATTTTGAAGTTACCTTGAACTCACAGTACACAGGAGCTGGTATTGACATCAAGCTCTGGAGCTGTATTTGAAAGGTGAAGTTACCAAAACAAATAGGAAAGGGGAGGCAGAATAACAGATACGTACCATATTCAGGAAGAAGAGTTCTTCAGAAAAGTATGTCTATGTTCCTCCAGCAGGATATGGATTGGGTAGGAAATGATCAAGAGGGGTTGAAATGACCCATCCACAGTGGGATCAACCTTTTGTTTACTGCAAATAAGTAGTTTTCTCTAGACATAAGAAAATAGTAAGCAGGCTGAGCTGGAAGAGATTCTGGCATTAGAATCACTAATTTGTTGCTATCATTAAAACTGTGGTAGATATTGCCTGTTGTGACAGAGAGGGACTTTGATTACCTCAAGATGTTTATGAATATTAGGTCTAGATAGGCTTGAAGCAATATCACAGCATAGGAAGTCCAACTTCGGTACAGAGCTAAATCAAGTTATGAAGTGAGGAATAAAATGCAAGTAAGAATACTTCTAGCATAGTTTACCTTGAGTGGCTTGCGCAAATGCTAGATGATGATTGGAAGATAATCTAAAAAAAAAGAGAGGCTTAAATGCTTTGCCTACTCTGGAATTTTCATGCAACAGAGGCTAACTTTCTTGTAGCCTCTTATTTGTAAGAGCTTATAGATGTTAACTAGTTGTCAGAGATTTCTCCGTTTATATTGGTGGTAAATGTATGTCATGGTTTAACCCCAGCCAGCAACTAAGCACCATGCAGCTGCTCACTCACTTCCCCTCCCCTGGTGGGATGGGGGAGAGAATCGGGGGGGGGGAGTTAAACACATGGGTTGAGATAAAGGCAGTTTAACAGGACAGAAAAGAAGAAAATAATAATGATAATATTAATAAAATAACAACAACTATAATAATAATAAAAGAATTGGAAGATATAGAACAGGTGATGCACAATGCAATTGTTCACTGCTTGCTGACCAATGCCCAGTTAGTCTGCAAGCAGCGATCTGCTCCCCCCAGCCAGTGCACTCCAGTTTTATACACTGGGCACAACATCACATGGTATGGAATACCCCTTTGGCTGGTTTGGGTCAGCTGTCCTGACTGTGTCCCCTCTCAGCTTGTTGTTCCCCTCCAGCCTTCTTGCTGGCTGGGCATCAGGAGCTGAAAAGTCCTTGACTTACTATAAACACTGCTTAGGAACAACTGAAAACATCAGTGTGTTATCAACATTCTTCTCATACTGAATCCCAGACATAACACCATACCAGCTACCAGAAAGAAAAATTAACTCTATCCCAGCCAAAATCAGGACAATGTATTCCATGGAGCATGAATGACTATTCTCACCTTTGACCAGGCTAGGAAGAGAGCTCAGAACAGAACATACTAATTTTCTTGTGTTTCACTATAGCAAAAATGTTCAAGACTTTGTATTGTTTATTAATTCCACACCATCACCCTGTCTCCCTTCCCTTTTAGTCCTGATTTCAGTTCTGTTTTGCGTGTACTTTCACATTCTGAAAATTTTATAAATATATATATATATTTACAGTCTATTAAAGAGTGTATGTTCTGAGTGGTAGTAAAGAAGTGCCAACCTTTTGCAGTTCTTATGTATGCTGAAGTTTGAACACTGGAAACTTCATTTGTCATATAGACTTATGTGGATTGAAATTCCCTATAATGAAATTCAGTTTCTTGTAGAAAGGTACTCTTACCTAAAAATCCTTGCCTCTGTCTTTGTGAAGAAATCTGTTATGATTACTAATATGAAAGCATGTAGTTACACCTGCTGATATGGCATAGCTGAGTTGCTGAGACACAAACACCAGGGATTCTTCAGCTTTTCTAGCCAAGACATAGATGTAGTCTTGTGATTACTCTCATCTGATTCTGGAAACGTTCAGTACAAAACGGTACTGATGGGCTGCAAGTTCTAATCTATCTCAGTCTAGAGGTAGTGTAGAAGATGGTAAAAGCAACAAAAAGGAGCAAGAGAGTGGAGTTTAAGAGAAAAAAATAATAGATGATCTCTATTGTCTAAGACTTAATTTCTTTATTAAATAGAATTAAAAGATATTGAGACAAGTGCATTGGTTGAATTAAAACACTGGAGAACTAAAGCTAAAGGCCCAAGTTGGTATATACAAATTATAAACCTTGATTTTTCAGAGGGTTATCATTTCAAAATGGTTAGCAGGAATAACACATGCAATAAAAAAAGAAGAAAAAGAAAAAAATTAAAACTTTGTCAGGAGGCAAATTTAGAGCTGACACTTTTATTTAAGTGGTATTTCATCTTGAAGTCTGCTGGTTAGTAATAAAAGTATGATAAATTATTAACTAAATGTAACTATCGCCCAACTCGGAAATACTTGTAATTATTTTTGCTGTCAGAGCAAGCACAAAGAGACACACAAAGTTTCAGAGATACAGAGCAGTTTTCAAAGAAGAGAACTTCAGAGGAAGTTTTGGCTTGCTTGTGCATTTGACGTAGGCAACAGATTAGCAGTCCACATACCTAAATCACAGTTGCAATTACTATGAAAAGCTTGTCAGTGATACTTCACAAGCTGCAGAGTTGCACAGCATCTCAGGAGAAGGGGAGATAAAGGGCCCATGTCAGAAGCTGCAGGATGTACTGGCACAGATTTCCTACCCTTCCATCGTGGATCCACATGTGCCAAAAATACAATTTGGCTTTTGGCAAATGGCACCTACTCAGTGCGTCTCCAAAGTGTTTTAGTTTGGAGGTCTGCCCTTTAACCACTTGGATGACAAATCCTTTGTCATCTTCTCAGGGAGAGTTGTGTATGCCTCTAATTTGCTCTTTCTTGAAGCTCTGCTGGGCATTTTTTGAATAGATGGGGGAAAAAATAAAAGGAATTGTGTTATAGCACAATCATAATAATTATTAACATAACTATTATTCCTTGCAACAATAATTTCACAGCAGCAGAAGTATGTTTTAATATCAGGTTGCCTAGAAGTGCCAAATCTCAGACCAATGCTAAATGCAAAGCGAAGCAGTAAACATGCTTGTTGGGGTTATCCAAAATAACAATACTAAGTGTCTTAATTCCATTTTTTTCCAGCTAACTGATGGCCAGTATGAACTACTATGAGAAAACTTAAAAAGCAGATGAACTGTAGTTATAACTTAATGTTCAAGAATACACACTTTGTACACCCCTTTTTTTGAAGAGCTCTGGCTTAAGCCCATTATACTGTCTCCAGACTGCCTAGGTCTCTTACACCTGTGAGTCTGTTGGTCAAAGACTTTCTGATGTATTGTGAGCACTTCAACATGTAGCATAGGTGAATACTGTGGTCCAGCAATTAAGGTATTCTCTTAATTTTAAAAGTGCCTGGCAACTTGAACTGATGTGTATTTATTTGCACTCCACATAATAAAAATAGGTCATCTGATAGGAGTTGCTTGATAAAGCTACTAGTTTATTTAATTTTTCTGTTGTGCTTTTTCTTTCCAAATAGCAGCTCGATTGAGTGGGGAAGGCTCTGCAGTAAGAACTGGTCTGTTTAGGTAAATTGTATCTCAAGATTTACCAGGTGTAATGTAGGTGACAGTCCTCCAAACTGTGCTTAAGATTTGGAAAGATTATCCTCTTAGGGTAGAATATCAATGATGACTTGCAGGGATCAGTCCTTTGCTGTTACCACTGTTCAGTCATATTCCCTGCTTGACCCCAAATAGCTTTTTTCGAGCGATGAAATACATGAGGTGGGGAGGGGCGGGGAACAAGGCAGCTCTTATTGCAAACTTTCTTTGTGATCCTTCTCCCTGTGAGCAGTGAAGTGTAGTGTTAATGCTTTTTCTACACAGGGGCTTCCTGGATTCCTTAAACATATGGATGAATTCCATCTTTTTACAGTGAGGACATGTGAGGGATGAGCATTAGCAGAGGAATCATCCTTATCCTGCCTCATTACCGAGTCTCAGTTCTGAGCTGGAGAGATCACCTCTTCAGAAACTCTCAGGCTCAAAAGGTATTTCATTAGCCTCTGCACTGAGATTGCCAATGAGTGCCAATTAGTTCCAGGAGACATTTGTTGCTGTAATAGAAATTCCTTCTCTGATAGAAATGGTAATGATAGCAGGAGAACACTGCCTGGGCTAGGCTCACTGGGTCTTATGTATATTATCTTGCCTGAATATTTAGTGATTTTGTAAATCGCGGTAAGTCACACCACTTGGACTACATGCAGATCTCTTTCACCTGTGCTGTGTCCGAGTCAGCTTTTTGTAATTGATATGTACTTCCTGGCCAAGGTTAGTGTCTTGATTTCTGTAATTGTCAATGTCTGTTATTTTGTTGCAACTATGCTGAACAAACTCTGGTCTCTAGCTAGTCTCAGATTTATGTAATTTATTGCTCTGATTCTACAGAGGAAGAGATAATATTTCTTATTAAATATGTGTTTATTTGCTTTATATTGAATTTTACTGCATTTTGTATATCAATACCTATTTATTGGCTCTTGGTTTTCATTTCTTCTTTCTGCCACTCCAGTAGACCTTTTTTCCTAACATATAAATTTTCCTTCAGAATTAATACAAATTACCAATAAGATGTCAGCACTTTCTCACTTTGTTCAACTTTACCTTCTTTCCAGTTAGGAAAGATATTTCTTGAATTTGTGCCCATTCCAATCATCATTCTCATTAGTCCATTAGAAGAAATAACTTATGCCTCTTTTATATGCATTACTTTTTTTTCTTTTTTTTCCCCGATGCTCTAAAATCAATGCCAGTTCAAAGTCTACTCTGTTTTCTGTTACTTTTTCTGGTCATGAGCATTTACTAGAGTGTGCCAAAGCCATGGTGTTGTGGTTTAACCCCAGCCAGCAGCTAAGCACCACACAGCCACTCGCTTACTCCCCCCGCCCCCCAGTGGGATGGGGAGAGAATTGGGGAAAAAGTGAAACTCGTGGATTGAGATAAAGACAGTTTAATAGGACAGAAAAGAAGAAGATAATACCACTACTACTACTAATAGAATGATAATAATAATAATAAAAGAGTTGGAATATACAAAACAAGTGATGCACAATGCAATTGCTCACCAAGCAGCGATCTGTCTCCCCTGGCCAGCTCCCCCCAGTTTATATACTAGACATGACATCACATGGTATGGAATACCCCTTTGGCCAGTTTGGGTCAGCTGTCCTGGCTGTGTCCCCTCCCAACTCCTTGTGCCCCTCCAGCCTTCTTGCTGGCTAGGCATGAGAAGCTGAAAAATCCTTGACTTAGTCTAAACACTAGTTAGCAACAACTGAAAACATCAGTGTGTTATCAACGTTCTTCTCATACTGAATCCAAGACGTAACACCATAACAGCTACTAGAAAGAAAATTAACTTTATGCCTGCCAAAACCAGGACACACAGGAACCTATGAATTGTCGTGAGGTAAATTTGCACCTGTCTCCTACCAGAGTATTTGTACTTGCATTATAAGAGGAAGAGGCTACTTCTTTAGTCACAGACTTAGAACAGAAAGTTATGGCATATTGCCCAAACAACTTTGTGTGTCATTTCTCATCCTGAAGCAGGAGCACTTCTGCAAGGAGCATTGCTGGAAGCAGCCTCTGCCCTGCTGTTTCACAGGAAGGGGCAGGTTTGCTTGCACTTCCAGCATGTTTTACTATTTTGATAAAGCTGATTTCACTGCAAACACCAGCTTCACAAAGCCAAAATCTGTGATAATTCAACATTACTTTATATCTGTGAACAAGCCAGTCAATGTAAACGGAAAACATAGCTAAGCTTGAAGGTTTGTGTGGGGAAGAGTTAAGCTGTTGTAGGAAAATGCTGCTGACTAACAGTGCCTGCCTTATCCTGTCAGCTTCCAGAAAGGTCTTTATGTATGCTTTTAGCTTGTCCAGATTGTGAAGTAAAACATTTTGTGCATATGTTTTAAGGAGTATGTTTTATTCTCCGATAGGTCTGGCTTGGAGCACCCAGGAGATCTATAGCTGTGATTCACCCAACAGGCCATTTGTTACCTTTTGTTACGCAATATGATTGCGCCCAATTGAGTACACGTACTGTCTGCATCCATGCTCAAGTGTGAGTTTGGATTTGCTGCCGCTGGCAATTGACACTGAAGTCTTCTCACTTTAATGATGAGACCTATCATAGTGGCTAGATCCTGCTTAATGAAGGATGAGAATTCGGGAACACAAGTGTTTTGGGAAAGGAAATGAAAGACAGCCATGAGCTGATCTCAGGTGTTGTAACAACAAAGGAACCTGATTAGATATGTGGAAATACAGCATCTCTGTCCTGCAAAATGCTCAAAAATCTGCTGGACAAGGCCCTGTGCAATTTAACTCATGTTTTGAGAGGCGATTGGATGGTATGACCTCCCAGAGTCCCTTCCAACTTAAATTAATCTGTCAGTCTAGAACTGGATTAATATATCTTATAGTGAAACTTGATTTCAGTGTGCACGGTCGTCTAAATTCAGAAGGAAAGAGGAGAAAACTAATAACACCCTAAAATTTCTCTTGGTGAGTTCTGAAGGTACTATTCTGGTAAGATTTTTTTCCCCCTTATATCTCCTGTTTTACCTTTTTATTTTGCAACTATTTAAGCAAAAATATTCTTTATCTTATTCTCTCTTCATATCATGAATCTGGTTTTCTTAAAGTTCCGCTAGTCTCACAAGATAATGTAAGGCAATTTTTTTTTTTTTTTTTTTTTTTTAAATTTTACTGGGCCCAGAGTTATATTTTTCTTACATGTAGGTGGGAGGGACTGAAAGATGAAAAGTGGTGACAGTCAAGGAAGGGGAATCATGAACAGGCAAGTGTACTGTTGGTGAAATCAGTATAGGGAGCTTATATAGATTTAGCATAAGAAATTTTAGAAAGTAGTATTTCACAGACACTACTTCTGATTGATTTGTGTACAGAGAAGCTCTGCTAGGAGCCAGGATGTGGGGAAAAAGAACTTTGAGGTTTGAGGCAAAAGATTTGATGGTTTTCAAAGTTTCAGATTTGGAAACAAATAACACGTTTTAAAGCAAGAGAACTGCCTACCTTAAGAAACCAGACTGTGCTCAGGGGAAAGGCTAATAGCTTTGTAAATTGGAAATTGCCTAAAACAGTTTGCTTAGACTAGGTGAATGCAAATATCTAAGGAAATGGTGAAAAATAAGGGAAAAAGGATAAAATTTCTGAACACAAATGTTTTTTCCTTAGCTTTGAGAAATAATGGTTTGGAAACTGCAAATGGAAATTTTTTTATATTCAGTGGGGTTAAAAGAGGCTCATTTCCTTCTTAAAAACAAGAGAGTAGAGAAAAAAGGCCAGTCTAATGTGTACACTACATAAAATACCTGCTTCTTTGGATAAGTTTCTCCACGCTCTATCTGTGTATGTGGCTACAACAAATTTCATTTTCCTTTATTCCAGTTGCTTGCTTAGCCTGTAGTTCAGAAAAAAGTTGTTCCTTCCTCTTTGGTGGCACTTTAAAATTCTACAACTATGTTTCTTGTATAATTGTATTTTCAGGTAGATTTAGTTCCAAAACAAGTGAGGTGTATCATCAGCCTTTACTGGGCTGGTTTCAAAACCAAAGAAGCCATGCACTATGTAAGCTTCCACTGTAACATTGGAAGTCACCCAATGTGGCAGACCATAAAATACTCTTCAGTGATAAAAATAATCACACAAAGAAACAAAGCAATACAAGTAACAATGCTTGGATAACACCTTAGTGACTGGAGGCCCCCACTGGTTGATCTAATTTTTATAGGGAAACACACATACGGGGCAGAATTTCTCAGCTCTAGTATACATTAGATGAGTCAGTTTGTTCTGTAAAGGAGAAAAAGAATAAGATAGTCCTATGTAAGTGCAAGTGTGATATATTTTATACTAGTGAAGAGCTTTCCCCCTGGAGAATTCAGTGAAATTTTCTTTGGATTTCTGAGGGGGTAACATTAAATTATACTTGTTTTCCTTCTTTAATAAGATAAAGTAAGCTGCTCAGCCTGCCATAAGCTATTATGTGTGATTTTGCAGCTCCGTGAAATCATCGGACCGTTAGGGCTTCAGGAGTCCTGGGCGGTGGGTTTATCTACTCTTGCGCCTCTCGGGCATGGCATTGAGGGTTGAACTCCTTAGCCTGGGCTGGGAGACTTGTGATATCTGTGGAGGCTGCTGCTGTTCCATGCAGCCTAGCTGCTAAACTGGCAGCTCTTGGACTAGAATTTCTCAATACAGGATCTGTTTTCTAGGAATCTGTTTTCAGGTGACTCATCTCAAGGGTTTTTTTCCCTAGTGATTTCTAAGGTGATTTCTGATGACTTGCACACCATCTCCCACTCCATCAAGTGAAATTAATAATGGGTATAGAGGTATTTTCCTTGTAATGCTTTTGCTGGGGTCTGTTCTTTTAACAGAAATTTGTTAGGGCCCTGAAGCTCTGAAAGGTTAAAAACCCCTGAACTTGAGTAATGTTCCATATTTTCCATGGCGTTCTCTGACCATGCACACGCTGAATGTTAATACAGCTGCTTATATTTAGCTGTTAGCAATTCGAATGGTAGAACCAGAATATTTTTGTTCTAAATATGTATACTTATAGATGCAGGATGCTAGATTACTTTTTTTTTTCAGTCTTTAGTAAAAATAAAACAAAAAGACCTCATCACTACAATCTTAAAGGACAAAAAAAAGAAAAAGGCGTTATGTCCTCTCTTCAACTTGTGTGTGCCCATTAAATATTGAAAACCGACTACACTAAGAAACAGTTTAGGAATTCATTTAATTTTTCTCCCTCAGAGTTTTACTAAACTTCCTCCCAACAGAGAGATGCTTTTATGTATTAATTTCTGGGAATAGTTTGCTCTCCAACACCCAGAGAAGATTTCCCTAATCAGAAGGGAGACCTAAATACATAGACATTTTTCATCACTAATACATTTCGTCACTAATGAATTAATTAGTGCTGTTCTCCAGAGGGGAAACATTTTCCAAGTTTTAATGTGGATTTCTTTGAAATCCCACAACTCAATAAACAGCACAATGTCACTAGAATAATAGAAGGGCCAGGAGAGTGGTGTGGGGTTTTTGTTGGTTGGTATGTTTTTGTTTTGTTTTTTTTTCCACTTTGTCTTAAATAGTATGTATCGCACAAACTCAAAACTAGCCTGTTGTCTCATCAGTCACGGGAAAATGCTAAGCATGGTCAGTGATATATGGGATTTAAATGACTTAAAATAATAAAGTTGAGGGCCTATTTTCTTACAAGTGTTTTATTATTCTCTAAAGGAATGAAGTATTTCTGTTTAACCAACAAGCCTATTTCACATGTCAAAGCAGATTTTTTTTTTCTGGATTTATTCTATTAATCAAGATCTGTTGTACTGAAGAGTACATTAATTATAAGTTATTGTTATAAAGTGGAGTTTAATATAGGATTATAACAGATTTAGCTGATTTTACATGGAACTGATTAAAAAAAAAAAAAGCTGAGTAGTATAAAACCTAATGTGGATCAACTTCATGGAATATATGTTCATCTGCCAGAGTTTAGTATGTGTATGTATCTGGTCCAGTGAACTAAAATCTCATATCGGGCATTTGGAAGAGACATCAGAAACTGCTTAATTTGGTTTCTTCTTCTGATTCACTGGTACAGTTTAGCTGAATACTGTCTTACTACTAAACAGGCATAGATAAAGAGTGTTTACTTCTGCTGATTTTAAAAGGTAATAAATAAAAAAGTGTAACAGATGGCTTAGCTGCTACAGGCAAGTGAAAATGCAAATAATTTGAAATTATATTAAGTTATGGTTAGTGGTTACTCATCAGCTAAAGTAGTTTATGTTGGTAGAAAAGCAGCTAGTTTATTTCCCTTAGGAGACAAATTTTCCCAACACAATCCTTAAAAAATAAAGTTCCTCTTAGTGAAATAATTCGAACAATAAAATAAATAACGAAGCCCCCTTCCAAAGAAAGAATAATTAGTATTTCAATTTATTTACTAGACTAGGCAGCTAATACAGCTTCTATGAAGTATTCATGGAGTGCATTTTCAGGACCGGATAATGTATTTCCAAATTATATAGACTGACAATATCAACAAAGGTACTTTATTAGTCTTGTTTTGGCACTGTGGTATCATTAAAACCACCATTTGTGTACGGCTTGATTCTGTTAATGGAAGATGGTGATCTAATTTTTAGTTCTTCTAAGTTATCTCTGACTCTCAGTTGATATCTAAGTCTCTCACATGATTTATTGAAAATTCACACCTGCCACTTGCACTAGAAAATAATGTGCTGCTTTAGATATTTTTTAATCTTTTTTTCTGCTCTATTGTATATAAGTCAAAAGAGAATAGAATAATTTTAATTATAGCTGCTAAGGCTTGCTTTCCTACTGCAGGACATAGTGACTTCAATAAGTTATTCATATTTTAAGTCAGAAGCGTAAGGCCCCATGAGGGCAGTATATGAGGGAAAGACAGTAACAAATTCTCTGATGGAGAGACAGAGCTTTATAGCCAAACTCTGCTTTGCAGTGGATTTTTTGCAGAGCCATTATGAGCTACTGAGACAGGGTCTGTAATGGCAAAGCTGACATTAAGTAGGATGATGTGAACGGAGCTTTGCAGAGAATAGCTTTGCGGCTGTGAACTAAAATGTAGGCTACACATCTGGTCAGAGGCACGTGTCACTGACAGAATAAGAACCTTGGTGATTTCTTAAATGACATTAAAATTAATGCTATACTTCCATCACTTTGCTTCTGCTACCCTGCCACATGGTTTTCCATATTTTACAGTGCACACATCATTTGAGTTCTGAAGAAAATTTGCTTAGTCAAAAAGTCAGCTGTATTCAAATTATTCATAAGGGAAATTGCATCTTAGGCAATTAAAATGTGTGCTGGGTAAAAGAAAATGTTGCTTCCTGAAAGGAAAAAGCGGATGCTTCATCTACGAGAAATCTTATTACAACTTCTTTTCTGTTACTAAGCACCTAATATTAAAAAGAAACTTGTCCTAATCAGAGAGGAACCATACAAGGGCATGGTGGAAAAAATTATTTAATTTACATTGGTGCTTTTCTTTTTCCATTCGTGATAGTGACTCTTCCATGTCTACCTCCCTGCCCCCCCCCCCCCCCCCAAAAAAAAGTTCTGCTACTTGTATAACGGATTGTATATTAGTTTTATTTTCATTGGATTTTGTTTGCTAAATGTGATCTATTCCATGCAAATTAATGTCCCTTTGAGCTTGGCCTGCAGTTATATGGATGATGTGGAGAGCAAGACTGATTTGATCAGGTTTTGGATTCTGGAATTATGTTCCTCACATGGCACTGGGGTTAATTTACTTGGAGAAATGTGAGGGAAGTGGGTCTAGAATAAACACTGCACTCATCATCAGTCTTTGACAATTTGCTAGGAAGGGAAATGAGCTAGGCCATATTTAAAATTAGTCTGAGAAAATAAGGTAGTACACTATGTATCTTTTGCCCCCTTAGAATATAAATTACCCCTCTTGAGCCATTAAAAAAATTGGTTTCTGCTAGATGCATGTCTAGTCACTGATCTGCAATTTATGACCCTTACAGCAAAATTGTATTATTTGGGTTGTCTTTTCCTTATAAATGAATAACCCCTGTAAGCATTCTCTTCAAGTTTTTTTTATTGAACTTTGCAAACTTGCATTGAGAAAGTGGATGAACTGAAAAAATACCCACCCATCCATTATCATCAGTTGCTTTTCCTACTTGTACAAGAAGAAACTGTTCTTCTTCATTTCTGGTCTTCTGTGCTTGAAGTGGCTAAAAGTTGACTTTATTCCTGTTGATTCTGTACCAGTTAATGCCACAGATATAAAGGTTTCCTGAGTTTCTGGGTCCTTGGTATTTCTCAGTTGTGTGTAAGCTTCTGGCTACAGAAGTGCTGAGCAGAAAAGGGACAATCATGTTTATTTTTTGCATAGAAACTAGCAGAGGCTGGCCTGTGGCATCTCTTGATGGCCATGTGAAGGGGTGGAGATGGGGTGGTAAGGAAGCTGGTCCTTGTTTTGGAGAGTTGTACCTGGGGCATGAGGATGCAGCAGTGCTTGTGGGCCATGAGGACAAGGTTTCCATTTCTCCTTACTTGAACCACTCAACAGAGCTAGAGGGAGAAGAGGGCTCCGTTATTTTGCCATGTACCATGATCCCTTGGAGAGGCAGGAGCAAATCAACTTTTGCTTGCAGAAATCTTTGAGTGAAAAGAGATAATTCTTTTTTTGGGTCTATTTGCAGTCTACCTGCTGGTGTGGTTTTCACCTTTTTCAACCTGTTCAGTCCATCTCTGCAACGGAATCAAGTAGAATAATTAAGGCCGTATCATACCATTGATTTCCAAGCAGAGTCGTATTGGATTCTGTGGGGAATTCTGTTTTAAAAATCAATGGCATAATATGATTCAAAATAATAAAAAGAGAGCAAAGGGACATGGAATTTAGTTCATCTGTGATCCATGATATTGAAAAATCCATTAGTTAGTTGCACCACATAGAGCATGTACTGGGCACCGCTGTGCATGCCTCATTCACAGGCAGAATGCCCTTGTTTTAACATAGCTTATTTACTTAAATGGAGGAGAACTGCATCTGAGGAATGGAGTCCGTGACCTACCTTGTGGTTAAAGTTTATCTAAGTTTATGAATTAACTCTGTAGGTATTTTTCACTGAAACACAGTACTTAATTTTTAGCATTTTAGTAACAAAATAAAGATTGTCTAATATTTGTATTTTTTTCAAATAGAAAATTTCAAATAGGGGCTGGAGAGCTGCCTGGCGGAAAAGGACCTGGGGGTATTGGTCAACAGCCGGCTGAATATGAACTGGTAGTGGGCCCAGGTGGCCAAGAAGGCCAACGGCATCCTGGCCTGTATCAGAAATAGCGTGGCCAGCAGGAGCAGGGAGGTGATCGTCCCCCTGTACTCGGCACTGGTGAGGCCGCACCTTGAGTATTGTGTTCGGTTTTGGGCCCCTCACTACAGGAAAGACATTTTGTTGCTGGAGCGTGTCCAGAGAAGGGCAACCAAGTTGGTGAGGGGCACAAGTCTTATGAGGAACAGCTGAGGGAATTGGGGTTGTTTAGTCTGGAGAAAAGGAGGCTGAGGGGAGACCTTATCACTCTCTACAACTACCTGAAGGAGGTTGTAGTGAGGTGGGTGTTGGTCTCTTCTCCCAAGCGGCAAATGATAGGATAAGGGGAAATGGCCTCAAGTTGTGGCAGGGGAGGTTTAGATTGGATATTAGGAAATATTTCTTTACTGAAAGGGTTGTCAAGCATTGGACCGGCTGCCCAGGGAAGGGATTGAGTCATCATCCCTGGAGGTATTTTAAAAGACATGTAGATGTGGCACTTTAAGGACATGATTTGGTGGTAGACTTGGCAGTGTTGGGTTAACGGTTGGACTCAATGATCTTGAAGGTCTTTTCCAACCT
Source organism: Buteo buteo (assembly GCF_964188355.1). Lineage (NCBI taxonomy): Eukaryota > Metazoa > Chordata > Aves > Accipitriformes > Accipitridae > Buteo > Buteo buteo. The sequence continues at coordinate 74,333,445 of NC_134171.1, read as the reverse complement.
AAATGATTCTATGATTCTGTGATTCATACAGCTGTATCAAAAGAATATACCCATAATCATAAATCTTAAAAGAATTCCACTTAGGGGTAATGTGTTTCTGTGCTTGGAAGCATTACTCTAATCTTCTCTAGTGTCTATTTGGGGTACAAAATCAAATTGAAAACCACAGAAGCAAGGTCAGAGCTATTATGCATTTTTAAAAGTTTTTATGAGTCTAATGTTGTAAGCATGGTTTTATTAATTTTATAATTTATTTGTAGAGTTTTATTGTTCCTGAATGACATAGATATATCTTTCTTACAATATTTTGCTGTTGCTATGTCTCTCCTACTTTATATTCCACAAAATTTAAGGCCTCCCATTTTCCTTCGACTTTGTGATCTTCCAAATTAACAATTCAAACCTCTCTCCAGTAAACAAATTCCTCTCTTTGCTTTTGATTCTGAACATTTTTTCCCCATCTGTATCAACTCCTGAGTCCACTTGCTGCTATTTTGAAGAATCATAGCCAGAAATCTGATTTTGAAGCTGGAGCTCTGTAACTTTTTTGGCACAGTTTAGCTAACTGAGGAAAGACAAATTGGTATCCATGATCGGGGAAAAGGAGGACAGTTTATTATATGTGAGCTAAATAGTTATAAACAAGAATATAAATGGAATGTTTTAATAGCTTCTCTGAGTAATCCTTTATTTTGTTCAAAGCACGTGTTATTCTGTGCTATCAAAATATGCACATCTATTATATAAGTTAGCATTTTAAATAAATACCACATGCAGCCAGTGACTGCTTATTAAAATGTTTGTAACCTACTTTGTACATACAGCCAGGTTTCTAACAAAGCAGGAGTTAATTAGGCTTGTGGGGGGAAATACAAAAATAAAACAAAATAATAATGAAACCCCTTCAAACCAATGACCCTATTTTATTGTCCAAATGGGACAATAAATCAGACAAACTCGAGCAAAGCACAGTAAATATGAGAGAGGAGGAAAGAGAAGGAAAATAAATAGTTCAAGATCTAACCACCTTTTGGGGCACGATTTCCCTTTCTAAATTCTTCACTAAAAAGCATTTTGAATGTAAATGTATGACAGCTCTTGAGTCTGTCTTTAATTTGTTGGTTCGTTTTTCTAATTGCACTGCATGTCACAGGACTCTGTTTAAGAGAAATTTCCTTGATTTGGGGTCTTGTCACACCTGGGAATAGTAAGCATGGTCAATATTGTGTTGTTCTAGAGAATGGAAAACTGTTCTTTCTCCTGCTGCATCTTCTTCCCTCCACCTCCAAACACACACACGCTTCCCCCGAGAAAGCCCTTTTCGTGGGATTTGTTCTATGCTGTTGTGACCCCAGAATGTGAAGTACCCTGAGGAGCCAAAGACTGGTTGGACAATGCCGTAAGCCACCTGTCTCCATGACTCTAGGGCATATGTACTGAAATGTTCCCTGAACGTCTTAAAAAAGATTATTTGAAAGAGCAATTTCGTTGCATTTATTTTCATGTTTCTTAATCTAACCAGAAGAAGCACAGTTCTAGTGATCTTATCCTTTATGTGCTTGTTAAATAATACAGAAATTTTAAAATACACTTTGGGGTCTGAGGTTCACAAACGTGTAGAATATTATACCTTAGGAAGGGAGATACTAGTAAAAGAGGCAGTGGATATATTCTAAGAGTTGCATAAAAACCTTCTGGATATTAGAAAGCACTTATGGGAGAGCAATGAAGGGAGCTCCAAGTAATGGTTACAAACAGAATGAAAGCTAATAAAATGTGAAACTATAGCTACTGATCTTTAACCTTAGTAACTTAAGCTGTGAGATCTTACATAGCTTATATAGTTGCATGTTCAGATGAACGAGAGTGCTGAGCAAATCTTCATGTCTTTCCCTTTCTTCTGTAAACAGTGCCTTGTTTAAACGCATCTGGAATCTGCAGATCAGTGCAGGAGTCCGGCTGTGCTTGCTGCGGCCTGAAGATAAACAAATATTAAAAAAAAAAATCTGTAATCTTGCGAAAGTAAACTATAAAAAAACCCCAACATTATACCTTTGAGAAGAGATGCATGTGGCTGAGTGGAGGCAGCTAGATCTGTCAGCAGAGACACACTAGTGATGATTAGAGAAGAGAGCCCAGGAATGAGTCTAATCTGGGGACTCCTGGTGGGCTTTCTGGCATTTTTCCCAACTCTTTGTAAGCAAAATACTGGGGCACTTCAGCCCCAAACAGTGAAAGGCCAGGTCACCTGCTTTTGCACATGATTGATACCTATCACTGAGGAGACAGACACCAAGTGCAGCTGCAAATGTGAAATACTGTGGTATTTATATTCAAAAATGTCTGGATTAAACACTGTATTTTTTTACACGTACATGAGTAGAACTTTAAAGAAGACAAGAAAGACAGCTTTAGATTGTGGGATGAAAAATAAATAGATAAAAACAAGGAAGGGAAATTGGTTGAGTTTATTTTATTTTTGATGGCTTCCTGTGTAAAGCTGGAGAATGATCAAAGGCAGATGATACATGTGTATGTTTCAACCTGTTCTACTCCATCTCTATTATTTGGGGATTTTTTGCAACTTTAAAATGGAAAGTTGAAATGTTCTATCTTGAAAACAGGAATGAAACATTTTGCATTTTCTGAAAGCAATCAAACCAAAATACATCCAAAGAAAACAGACTGTTGAATTTCACCCAATTAAAAATAGGCAATGAAAAAATTGTATTTTCATAAAATAAGCTGTTTCTCAAAATGCATAATATTAGATTAGAATTCACCATTTATTCATCTATTGATATCAGGCCCCCTTTATATCTATCTAGCCACAACACAATTCTGTGCATATTTTTGTGTACTCTTTGGGATTAAATTTCCAGTAGTCTTAATGTTCTTCAAATGTTCTGTCATAAAATGTATTTACCACAACACGCAATTATAGGGCACATTGCACTATTCAGTGAGCACTCTGTAATCTATTATTATCTGCATGCTGTAAAAATGCCCTCCAGATGCAGTATCTGGTTAATACCTGCTGATATCAAGTATCACAAAGAAAGAAAGACCCTGACAATTGCAATTTGGAGGTTTGTTCCAACTCCTACTGAAGCCAGTAATAGCCTGTATCTTCACTTAAGTGGATGATGGATCTGGCACCAAATAAAAAGAGTATGCCAGATTTCTTGCTGGAGATATGTCTAGTGACATGGGAAGCAAGAATCTTTAAACTTCTGTTCTTTTTTTTTTTCCCTTTTTGACCATTTTGTTTTACCTACTTGTTTTTTCCGTAGGTCCTTGTCTTGGCTTTGGCTGGGATAGAGTTAATTTTCTTTGTAGTAGCTGGTATGGTGTTATGTTTCGGATTCAGGATGAGACGAATGTGGATAACACACTGATGTTTTAGTTGTTGCTGAGCAGTACTTACACTAAGTCAAGGCTTTTTCAGCTTCTCATACTACTCTGCCAGTGAGGAGGCTGGATGGACACAACAAGCTAGGAGGGGACACAGCCAGGACAGCTGACCCAAACTGGCCAAAGGGATATTCCATACCATATGACATCATGCTGAACAAAAAAACCAAGGGGAGCTGGCCCAGGGGTGGCGGCAGCCTGCTGCTCAGTGACTGGCTAGGCATCTGTCAGCGGGTAGTGAGCAATTGCGCATCACTTGTTTTGTATGTTCTTTTATCATTACTGTTATTTTCCCTTCCTTTGCTGTCCTATTAAACTGTCTTTATCTCAACCCGCAAGTTTTACCTTTTTTCCGATTCTCTCCCTCATCCCACTGTGGAGTGAGTGAGTGGACGGCTGTGTGGTGGTACCTACCTGCCAGGTTAAACCACAACAGTGCTGCAAAATGTGAGAGTGATTTGAACGGCAGCATATCCCCTTCCAAATGGTGTCTGCACAAAGGTATGACAGAAGAAATTGATTTTCACTTTTCATCAATATTTCTAAATTGTAACGCATATTTTGCAGTAAAAGAAGATGCATCACCCTGGATTTTTTGTCAGCATTCCTGAAACAAAGTGCATTAAAAGCTACTAGCATGGAAGTTTCAGCTTAGTAATTTACAGCCTACAAATGGATTTCTTTCCTAGAATGATAAGTCAGTCAGTGAACCATGTATTGTACATAGATGATGGGCGATTCACTCACTGGATGTGGGGTTTTGGGCGTTTCTCCTCAAAGTTTGAAACATAGAATGGATTTTGACTGAGACTTTATAGACCTTTCCAAATTTTCATGCATTATATAGCTGTTACCAAATGGGCTCTGGTAAACCATGATGAACTGAGCATCCCCTTCATAAGCTCATTTTGTTCTAACTCGTAGAATTTGAAATAATGGTTGGGTTGGGTTTGTACACCTAATAATAGCTTATCTTCAAAAGTCAGTATATAGAAAAGTTAACTATGGCTTTTTCATGTATTCTCATTTATCATTTTTACCTGGCTATCAGCTGATCCACAGAACTGCTCTGATCCCTCACACCTCCTCTGCTTATGGACTTAGTTCAGGTAGGAGGAAGGAGCATTTGGATCTCCTGGGAGACCATGTTTTCTAGCAAGTACTGACACTGTTCTACATCTTTTCTGGATTAATTTACTTGTCTATATTTGTCAGACTTTTTGCTTTGATGTTTACATTCAGATAAGCGTTACTGTATGTCAGATTTCTTTTCCTGGGATTAGGAGTGAAAATTAGCTTCTGGGAGAGCCAAGACTAAGGTAGTTCATACCAGCTTAATGAGACAGCTGAACAAGACACATTTTCAATTCCATTTATCTATTAAAGTCATTTCTTGAGGGCCCTGTGAAGGTTTTACTTAAAGGTATATCAGAAGAGCTGTGTTAAAGCTTCTAGAAGACTTCAAATTAAATGTTCTTCTACTGGAAAACCGAAGTTTAATCACTCGTGCTCATCATGTACTTTTTGGCTGAGGAGCGTTACAGTATATACGTATATGTCATACACAAAAGTATAAGTGTTAACACAGATAAGTGGGACTGGAGGGAATCTGACAGAACATATAATCTGTTCCCAAAAAGGTGTTTGTCTAATGGTTCTTAAGGAGTTCTAATGACAGAGAACTTACCACCTTGCCTCAATAGTTTTTTGGGTTTTTTTTTAGTTTGATATTTATTCAGATCTTCTTTTTGCAAATTAAGTTTTTTTCCAGCTAGTGTTCAATACAGATCTTTAGTTCACTTATCTGAGCACCACTTGCTTGACATTCAGACATGTATACTATTAATAATTGACAGTTATATCTAGCGTTATGTATACATTCATTTACTTTTTACATATGTTTCACAGTACATGAATGTTCATCCTGAATGCCCAAATACTTTCCCGACTGACCTGAGAACATATTGTATAACTGCAGACCAATACACCTGAGTACATTTTATTTTTACTGTGACACAGGAAAAACAAATTTAAGTACAGCAAGAACAGTACTACTTTTACTAGTTGTACCACTTCCTTTCTTACCTCTTTTTTAAGTCTTCATGTTGTTTCCAAGAGTGCTCACTCTTGAGGTACATACATTTTTTTTCATTTTCACACACTAAGTAAAACTTGTTTAAGCTGCTAAGCTTAGCTTAGAGGAATGAACTTTTCTATACTGCAAACTAATTCTGGGCAATCTTAAAATAAACTTTCAAGTTACTTGTTTATGTGTTTCAAGGCACAGTTCCCATATAGTCTCTTTTTATTTTTGTTAGAATTTGTCCCTGTCCTAACTGTATGCCTATTAATAAATTGCCATAATAAATTCACTCATTATGGGACCTAGGTATTGTGCAAGTGTGGTCTGAAATAAATGGGTCATAATGAGATTATAGGCAGTCTGGCTGGCCTGGAAATGAGACTCTGATTCAAAAAGGAGAAGCTGAAAGACTTTGTTCAAGGATATAATGACTGGAACTTAAGCCCCTGCTTTTGTCTAGTTTCACCACATGGAGGTTGCAAAGCCTGCACGTGGACTAGCAGTGATCCAATGCTTGAGTAAGGACACAAGGACTGCACTCAATTTACTTTGAAATTAGATTTAAATAATCATGACAGGTGACAGCAATGAAAAAATATCACAAAGCATAGCCTTATTATCTCCAAATATAATACTTAATAGATAGGTAGGGCCCTAGTCAACAATTGACCACAGGAAACTAGATCTTACAGCCAAATCAAACTAGAAATTAATATTTGTTTTCCCTACTTTTTGAAAGGAAAGCATTGGAAAAAAACCATAACATTTTAGTCATTTAGCAATGCTAAATTAAATTAATCTCTGTGTGCTAGGCTGTACCTCTAAGCACAACAGCTCTAAGGAGGAATGTGTTTGAAGGAGAGGGTGGAAAAGAATGGAAAAAGGAGGGGGGAGAGAGGAGATAGCAGAGGTAGGTGGTGGTTCGTTGGTATGCAAACCCATGGGACTGGAGTCAGTCTGCACCGAGACGTGAACAAAATGCCTCAGAAGAAGCCTCGAACAGGGCAATACCCAGCTCTCACTATTGTTGCTACTGAAAAAGAGAGTATGCACATCTCTTGCAGACTCTATAAACGTAAGGAAGGTTGCCTTTCCCCAAATGAGTTGGGTACAGCCAGCTTCAAGTATGTAACACATCTAGCCATCCTACGTAGCAACAACTCTTCCCTCTTTTTCTTTTCTTTCTTTGGTTTTTGGTTTTTTTTTGTTTTGTTTTGTTTTTCTTCTTTCCTTCCTCCAGTAGCTGGATTTTGGAAGGGTTTGCATTTTATAGGAAATACAAACTATTGATTTTCTTTCTAAATCAGAATGAAAAATAGTTTTTAGATTTCCTAGAAAATGGAAATTCTGCTTTTCATCCAACCTTTATCAAAGACCAGGGAGTAAATTCCCGCGTGTTCTATTAACATCAATAATGTTCTGAATCTTTACACCAGCTAAGGCACAGCTTCCAGCATACTTGCTCCCAATAGTCATTCCAGTGCTCACTGGGTACCTGAGGATAACTTGCCAATTGATTGAACAGTAGTTTCAGAGCAGGTTCTTCTCTTCTCTCTTCCTTTTTTCTCCTCCTCTTTCCCTCTCCCCTTTTTTCTTCCCTTTTCTCTTCCCTTCTCCCATCTGCTTCTTTTGTCACTCAGCGTTTTCTCCTTTCTCCCTTTTTCCTTTTGCCACTACCCTATGATCAGGGTATTGTTAAACTGGTAATATCAGACTGCTGAATTAACTTCTTGAGAGAAAGAAGACAGAAAGAATATTTGCGTGTGCCTATTTATACTGAACATATAATGGTATGACATAGTACATATACATATGGGAACCTCTTGGGGTAAACTTTTGATACAGTCTGCAAGTATTTCCAGACCACACATGCATCTATATAAAGTCTGTTCACAGAATTATTATGCTTTTTGTTGTGAGGGTAAGGGTGAGAAAGCTTACAAACTGTTTTTTCATCATAAAAAATAGTTTTGCCTTTCCTGGCGCATGTACTCTTCAAAATATGTTCATTCCATATGCACCAAACCTGTGAAAACAAATGTGTGAGTTTTCTTTGCTGAAACATGTTAAACTGCAGGTATATAAAAAAATATAAGAAAGAAATCCATGTGCTGATATATTAAAATAGAAATAGTAGTAACTTCTTTATTTAAATAAAATGTGTTGTCACTTAAACGATAACAAGGGAGATAAAGTTTATTCATTTGTTGTATACCATTGTATTAGCTTTAATCAGAAACAAAGTCTCCGTAATATGTGATGAAATAATTGCAGGTATGTGAAAGGTGTTTTCACCTGTAAAATAATTCGGCTTAATTTCGAAGATAAGAACCAACAGTGTGCAGCTTACTAGATAAAATGTCTCTTTTTTATATATTCCAGGTGCTTTATTTGCTTCCTTGTTCACTGAAAATCGTATTGTATTTGCAGAACAATAGGTAAGTTCTTCAGTATCTAATTTAATACCCGTCAATAATTATGGGTGGAAATGGGGGAAAACATTGTCATAAACTGACTTGCACTTTAAAGATCAAAATGCATTTTTTTTTGAGCATACACTGCATCAAGCTCTAATTTTTATTAACATTTCTTTTGTTCTGATTAGTGTGATTCTAAATTAATTCTTACAAACTTTTTGAGCAGAAATATGAAGTAAATGTACTTGAGCTTAAAAGTAATCATAGCAAAGGGAGAGCCAAACAACAGAAGCACAATACAGACGTAAAATGAGTGATGACTATAAAACCAGTGTTACCTGTAACACAAAAAGATGTTTTCTTGGTCCCTGGTCTGCTCTTTATTTGTGTGTGTGTGTGCGCGCGTGTATATACAAACATGTGTTAAACCTGCTGCACTCAGTTTAATATTTGTTTTTCCCTTAGTGCAAGCAAACATCAAAACAGTATTTTGCTCTTGTCCTTATTTAAATTCTAAAACCAAGAATACCCCAAAGTGATATTTTTCTTTTTTTGTTGTTGTTTTGCTTCAATATTTTATTCATGCAAAGTGGTAAGTAGGTTAGTAGGTATAACGAACATACTTGACTCCAAGTATCCATTTTCTTCTGTCACAAAATTCCCTTTGTATTTCAGGTTTAGTAGCCATATTATGAATGCAACATCAACCTCTTGTCTGTGGCCAAAAAAATCCCACAACAACAAAAAAAAGAGTGAAATGCCTTTAACTGATTTTAGCTGTGCTGAAGTTCCAAATTGTGAGGCAAAAGCCTGTTCTTGAACTCCCCATCCCTTCCAAGTGTTGCAGAATCTTGTCAGAAAAACTGCATGCTGCATAATTACAAAATAATAAATCTGCTTCCTCTTTCTTCCCTGCTTTTAAACATAATTTGAAGTATTACAAAGAAAAAAGCAGACAGGTTATTTTCAAATTCTCTATCTCCCACCCAGTACCCTACAAATTTTTGTGTTTATAACCATGTCAGTACATTTCTTTTTGAATTCTTGTTGCTGTGTGAAAACAATACAAATATAAATTTGAAAATTTTCAATGCAAATGATAGAATATTTTGGCTATAGAGAAACAGTAAAACACACATTAGATAAATGTGTTATCAAATGAATGAAATTATCCCGTAATGTAATAGGTAACATTGATCCTTCACACTACTGGGTCAGTTTTGGGCTTCTTTCTTTCTTTCTTAATGCTAAAATTAATCCTTGTCTGATGTGCTGCATAAAAAAAGGCCATGACAGATCATTTACACAGGGATGCTCAAAGTTGTTCTTACCAAAATTGCATTCAGTTCCATGTTTCTGCTTAGAAGTGATACGTAACCATATTACTTGAAATAATCTATATTCAGGCACCATAATATTATATAGTTTGGATGCTGCATGTGAAAGTTTGTTGACAGGGTTGTTGCCAAGTTGTGAATTTCATGGTGAGATTTCAAGATGTGTTTAAAATTCAAAATTTAAGAAATCCCAAACAAATATCCGAAGTATTATATGTCATGTATCTCATTTAATTAAGGAGTCTTGTTTCTTTCCTACATAACTATATTTAATCACAAGAAAAAGAAAATAATTTATTTCAAAATATATAGTGAAATGTCCAACCATTTACTTCACTGAAGTTTTACTAGCTTTTTGTGGAATAGCTGCATATGGAAAACTAAAGTTAATTACTTTTTTTTTTCAATGTTGCAATGGTTTTTTTAAATGTTCCTTCTGGAATAAAAATAGTGTGTGGCCCATGATGTATGAATAAGGTTTCTTAGTTTTTGTTTGTTTGGTTGTTTTTTTTTTAAAGACCTTTAGATCTTTTTTATGCCTATGCTATTTAGGGGAATAAATTAAGTTTAGGTTTGTTTTTTTATTTATTTTATTGGGGTACATTGAAAAACCTAAGCATGCCAACTTCCTCTAGTAGCATTCATTCTTCAATACCTGCAGCCTATCCCATATTTCAGCTAATTTGGTGAAGTTGGAAAATCAATTCTGTTTTACAAATACTAATGCTGTGATCATTATCTTTGCTCTAAGGGCTTACATTTGAACACAACATAATTCAGATTAATAATGCATATTTAATAAATGCTAACATAAGTACCAAGGAAGCACTTTGGTTTCCAAATGAATCTCAGCATACGGTTGTAATATCTAATCAATAATTAATTATAAGCTAGTTGACCCAATAGACTCTTGTACTTGCATGTATTAAAAAAGAAGAATCTGGTAAGCAAGTTGGAAAACTAGAAAATATAATGTATAATCTCTTTTTGCACTTTCTCTTCACTCAGGCACGAGATTAAGATTTATTTAGTGTTCAAGAGCCCTTGCAACTACATACATAAAATTAAAAAAGAAGATAAATCCTAAATATGGGGGCAAGCATACCAGCACAGTGCAATGTATATGCGACCCATGATCCAGTTACATCCAGTCAGGGACCTCGTATGCTTTCAGTGGACTCAGTTTTGAAACAGCCTTTATACATATGATGGTGGCTGAAAATGCATAGGGCATCTCATTCCTGTGTTGGCTATTGGTGCCATAGTTTGCAAGCAAAGTTGATACAAGGACAGTTCTTCCAAGGTTGTTACAGTCCTTTCTATACATTTTATTTGAGGGATGAGTGAGTATCTGCTAGCAGCCAGTGCTGAAGAGCTTCAAGTAGCTTGCACAGGCCATACAATGCACCAGAAATGACATGCTAGCAACAATGCAACATAACAACCTACTAACCATATAAATCATAAGAAAGACTGAAGAATTCCAAGTCCAACCATATCTCTATTGCAGAGCACCTGTGCAGGTGCCTTTTCATGGCAGATTGCAAAGTGCTGATTGGTGATCTCAGTGGAAGTTGAATTGCAGATCCAGAGCTATCCCGATTATTGGGACAGCATCTGACTTTGACTGTAATCAGTAATGAGGAAGAGGAGGCAGAGAAAAGAATTGGATTAATATGGTAAGAAACTGCCAGAAGTTGCAACAGCTAAAATATTTCAACAATGAAGGTGACCCTATACAATGGACTAACCAAACATTTATGTCACTTAGGCTGCCCAATTTTTCCAGGTTAAGGCTCTGAATCAGAGCTGTTCCAGGCTTTGATGCTCTTCCTACTCATCACATCATGCTGCTGTTTGCTTACCAGCTTTATTGTGCTTGTTATCACTCACTCTATTTTGGGGGGGTGGGGGGGAAACACTCTGCTTTCCCTTATCTCCTGAGCTGTATCTTCACTAACCTGTGACAGAAGCAGACTGCAGCTTAGCTGACCTTAGCTCTATGGAGAAGCTGTTATACACAAAACATGTCTGTAATGATTCTGTATTTTTGCTAGCTATGCAGTTCTTTTAATGATAAAGGTTTATTGCCTTATGAAAATATTGCAAAACCAAAAACGACTAAAATTTTTTCTCTGTTTCTGCATTCCCTTTCAACAGTTTATTATACCTAATGATATTATCTGGTGAGATCCTCTGATAGGGAAAAAATACATGTTAATTACTATTACTTTTAGATTATAAATACATTGCATATATATGTAGGAGAATGGCAGAAAACCTACTGCCCAAGAGCCTTGCAAACAAAGGCAAAGAAGGATTCCTTGAAGAGGGTCAAATCTCAATATATTAGGCCAGCTGATGTTTATATCCCACCTGAAACACTCTGCAGACCTCCTCTCTCTAAAATACAGTCAGGTATAGATCTGCACAGATGCTCAGCTGAAGGAGAAATTGCAAGAAGACTCTTTCTCTTGGCAAGGATGGATAACTTTCACAGCGCTTGACCACTCCTGACTGTAAAGATTTCTCTGTTGTGCACTGTCAAGTTGAGGTTAATTCTCATGCATTTTGTTTCTAGCAAATAGATCTAGTATATTGATGGAAAAGTAGACCCTGTTTCCCAAAGAACTGTCCTCATTTCAAGCATGTGAAAGCTAGAAGCCTTATGTCTCTGAGGAGCAGCAGTTTGTGTCCCTTTGGCTGACACTGAGAAGTTTGACACTGCCCTCTTTTGCCTGAGCCTGGACTAGCTGCTGCAAGGAAGACCTTGAGATTTAAATGTTAGATATTTACGTATATAACCATACCTTCTTACAAGGTCAAAGGGTTTTTGTTTGGTTTTTTTTTAAGGAGTTCACTATCATTAAATGTAAGTCCAGTTTTAATATAGTTAGCTCTCATTGACTCTTCCACTAGCAGCAATCTTCCGCTGAGGAGCACTCAAAAAATTACTTGTGACCCTTAAGAACCTTAAAGAGTATTAAAGAAGACTTCTTCCACTAGTGAAGAAGTACATGCTTGCTGATATGGTTGAGTGGAATCAGATGCATTAGCAGTATTAGCAAATGCCTTGAGTTTTACCCAAATAGTTCAATAACAATGCACAATAATATCTCTAGTATCTGTCTTTAACAGCATTGTGCCCTATGAATCCCCAGTGATAATTTCAGCTAACTTTGAGTACTAGCACATGATGGATTCCACCCTGTAGGAAACCCCTTTTCTTTTTCTGGATTTGCCTGAGGTCTACCTTTCAAAAATACAGAGTGCTCTTACCTCCTTTGATTTCCTGATTGCAGTGTTTGGCACTTCTTAAATCAATTTGTAGGTAACTTAGATCAGAGAACTGAGCTTTGAAAAGCAGGTTGCAGGCTTCTGGTCAAGATTTAGCTTAAAGCTAATGTTTGTGAATTGCTTATGAGCTTAGTTTCAAGGTTCTAGTTTGGTGAACAGGGATGGATCTGGTTCGTAGCATTCATAAGAGAGATGGATTCAAGATCCTGACTTTCCAAAAGTTCGGAAAGAAGGAGGCTGGATCTCATGTTCTGGTTTGGGTTCTCCTTTGCTTTATTACTGAGAAGCATGTACGTTAAAAAATCCAAACCTGACCTACATAGGCATATTCAGGAAAATTGTAATAATCATCTCAAAGTACGTCTCTGACAGCTTTATCGATGATGCAGTATCTCATGATATTGCCTTGTTTTTAATGTCCGTTACAGGGTTTCGCTTGTGTATTCCTGAAACATTGGACTGTTATTCTTGCTTTAGTAACCAGACAGTAATCACATGTTAGCAGATGTACTGTGGTGAAAAAGGAGCAATCCATGTACTTATCAGCTGTGTTTTGGCAACTTTCTACTCCTACAGTAAGACCGGAACTGTCAGAGTTTACTAATTCATTACATTAAGGATGCAGCAAAATGATTGATGTGTGATTTAACAGTTTATTATTCTTCATTAAAAATGTAATAGAACATTAACAGAGTTTTGTTCTCAAAGGTATTACATGTAGAGAAAAGAGAGAGAGGCTAGAACAGAAAATAAAGCCATACAGGTTTGTATATTTTTAAAGTTGCATGACAGATCATATTTGCTCATTCCAAAGCCTCATTTTGCAGTAAAACAGAGTTAATGAGAAATCAACCCCACTGCTCAGAGATCTTAAATTTTGGCAAATCTCAGCTCATCATCAGTTTGGAGATGTGTAAATCTGACGTTTGGTCTCCTCCTCTGTAGCTTCTATGGAATTCTACTCTACACAGCTTTCTAATTAGTCACTCCAAAATAGCAAGCGAGTACATCATCCTCATTATGAGTAGTGTTTCTGGCTGTAATAGCTTTACTCCAAAACTTTTCCATTGTTTTCTTTCCTGCTTCCTAGATCCTCCTCACTTTTGTGAAGGGGGGGGACACAGCAAACTAATAAGAAAATAATTAATTTATATTTTTTCTTTTCTACTTATAAATTGTATATAAATAATTAAGGAGCATGTTGCAGGCATGAGGTGTTTTAAGAACAGTAACAGACAGTGCTATAGATGTTACAATCCAGAAAATATGCAACTCATTACCCCTTTGCACTCTATAGATAAAACAATGCTGCCCACTTATGAAACACATAATAATCCTTTATTACCTTTTGTTAATTTATTTATAAAGCAGGATCAGATTCCTTATACTTAAAAGGGAAAAAGTGTATTTCTCAAATGAAAGAATTTTAAGAATAAGGTGTCCATACTATTTTTCATTTAGAACACTACATGAAATAATTTTTAACAGCTTCATAGTGAATTAAGATCCTAATCATTTTTTGTGGCATCTGAATAGAATTATTTTTCTATTAGAGGGACTGCATGTGCATGAACAGTCCCCGTTTTCATAGGATCCTGAAACAGCTTATTTTCGTTATGTTTTGGTGCACTGTAGGAGCAAAAACTTCCATTCTGACTGGAAGCACAAATTTTCTAAGATTTTTTTTTTTTTCTGTCAGAAGATTTCCATTTACAGGTATTTCCCTGAGAACCTGTTCAAACAAAACACCCCTCTGAAGCATATGGCATAATGAAACATTCAAGCTTTGGCTACAGCAATAAGAGAGGGGAAGAAAAGACAACCTCCCCCTTTTGAAGTATTTCTCACATAGTTTGTACAAAATGCTTTCTACAGGAAGGAAAGCATATTCCGACCCCAGATATTTCTCGCTTTCCCAGTAGACTAATTTCAGTCTCCTATGAGAAACTATAAACCAGTTTTGCAAAGGTCAGCAAAGAAAAGATTGCATGGCCCTGGGCTTCATATTGTGCATTTGACAATGATCATATTTGATGTGAGGGCAGGAAGAAAAAAAAGGTCTCTAGCAGGTAGGATGGGGTAGGGGTACATGGTTAAGGAGTCCTCCTGCATATTTAGCACAAGCAATTTGTCTCTAATTTTCATATTCAGGAACACTCATCTCCTCGCTATATCAAAAAACTAAAAACAATCACTGTAGCTGAGAATCAGAAGTAAATGTAACTCTTCTTTTCAAGGTTAAAAAATGAGTAAGTCTTCTCATGGTCGTGATACTTTATAAACATATACTAAAACTCACTATCAAATTATGAGATAAAAATAACTCTCTGTTAGAAAACGTGACCCTTGATCCTTGTTAAACATGTAAGCATGTTTTACTTTCACAGGTTAAAAAAAAGCAAACCCACTTTAGTGGGTTTTCTATTGTGCTGAAAGTCTTTTTGTGCTATGCTAGGGCCTTTGTTAGGACTGTTAGAGGCAAAAAAGCAGAAGCATGAATGAGAGTCATTTACAGTGAATGTGTTGCTTATTGTTACTGTCTTTTTCCTTTATCATTCATCATATTTCATTCACTTGAATGATACATATATATGTATTTTTCACTGGCTTTTTTTTGTCAGCTGAATGCAAAGGAGAGGCATATAGTTTTGCTCTCTCTATCTCTAATTTGAAAATATAAGATGTTCAGGAAGTTCTGTTGAGCTTGCAACAATCTATTGAAAATTAGCCCATTTGTATGAGCTGAATCAAGCACCAAAATGTCAGGTGTGTTCCTTTTCCCAGCATCATTGCTAATCTATAGTTTTGGTAACTGAAGAGAAGGGATGTATAATGAAAATGTCTACTGCGCTGTGTATCATTAGCTATTCCTTATTACAGTCAGCCATCTATTCATCCTTTCTGGATGTACTCATGAATAAGATGCATAACAAACTGATGTTCTGTTTTTCCTCATTAAGAATCTGATATCTTGTTCAGCAACACTGAAGAGGAAACGATTTGCGTTCAGTTCTCAGTGTGCATTTTATAACCCATAGAAAATTAAAAATAAACAACAATATGTGCAGTGATTTCATATACTTTTTTCATATAAATTAGAAGCATTTCCAAAAACTGTCAGACAGAGCTGGTGACTGTATGCTAGAAAATACCCTAGCAACAATATGAATGTGTATTTTATAAGTGATTCATATATCTGATGAACCAACGTATATCGCATGGATATATTCTGCACTTAATTCTTCAGTATGACGCAATTATTCACTTTCTCCTCAAATGTCTCTCCTTCAAATGTTGATTTTTAGTAGGCTTTCCAGTTCAACAGACTTACAATGTATAGAAATAAACATATTTTTCTTACATTTAATGGAAGGTAGGAATGATCAGTGACTAAGAAGGAGGTGTAAGATTTAGCTTACTTCATATCTGATCAGGAAACCCATTCACAATAGTTTAACTGCAGTTCATTTCTGATACTTTTCTTACTCTGTGTGGAATACAAGCTCTTTAGAATAAAGGAAATTTTTAGTTTTGGGGGGAGTTGGTTGGTTGGTTTTTTACAGCACCTAACTCCAAGGAACTCCACAGGTACTCTGGGGTACCACTAACAAATACTAAGTTTCTGTAAATGTAAGCTTTAGATGACTGGCATTTGCTTGGTAATGCAATTGAAATTGCATTACTATTCTAATAAATGTCCAGATCGTAACAGGACCTGCTGTCCTCACTTTTTAGATGCAGATATAGTGTTAGATGGAAAATGAAAATTCACTTGCCCACCTGAGAATGATTTCCTACTTGAAGGAAGTAGGGAAAAAAGTTAAAAGAAAATGGAAATTATGTACTCTGTTTCTTTAGGACTTCCTGATTGACAGCATCGGCTGTGTTGTGTAGAAATGTGCCTGGTGTTAATAGTGCTTCACACACTCGCTGTGAAGCCCTTGCAGGGCCAGATTCTCATTCACACTACATTAGATCAGTAAAATCTGAAGAGAGCTTGTAGTTCATCCTTAATGTCTTCTACTTCCAGTCTGAATGTTTTAGCAAAAAGATCTAGTGAAAACTCTCAACATAAATACAATGTTTATACTTTTGCTGATAGTCTATCATCTGGTTCTAGTTCATATATACCCTGTAATGCATAGCTGACAAAACTATACATTATAGTGAATAATTGCAATGCAGCTACATCAGTCTAGAATTACTTGTTGAAACATAGTCTCTTTGGACTTGGAGAGTGTTTCTCAGTTAAAAAAATATGAAAAGATCTGTTATCTCATTTTACACATAAAAACCTAACCGATAAATGTTTTTAAAAATAACTCTGTCAATCAGTGTTATTTGTCCAGATGGAATTATGTTTTCCTTTCCGTGCTATCTGTGCTTGTATCACTGTTGGAGAATTCAAACCCAGCAATACTATGTGTAGAAAGAAGACTAACACAAGGACATGGTTTTTTAATAACTAGTTGAGAAGGATCAAAGAATGCACAGTAAGTTACATGGAATTGGTATTGATCAACAAGGTTTTCTTGAGGCACAACAGGACTTTCAGCTGTACCGCATATACGAGGCATCTGATTCACTTTGTGTGTGTGCATGGTGGGGGGGGGGAAGAATACAGAAGAAAAAGCAAATGGATAAATCAAGTTGTGTTAAGTCAAACCTACAATACAGATGCCTATTTTTCTGTTACTTTGTGCAATGTTTTGAAGCACAAATGCTAGGCAAGGAAAGCTTGGCAATTTTGAAGCACATAAGAGGGTTAAGAAAATAGGACTGTGGTTTAATTAGGCTGCAAATGTGTCTTAGCTTTACCGCTGAATATTGCCTCTGTATATATGTAATACTTCTATATATGTTATACTACTGTACATATATATAATACTACACAGAAACAGGAGGGAAACTGCCCTCAATATTGTTTTCTAAGCTTTTAATATGATCCTTGGCTGAGCCTTTCATTGTATGGGGATGAGATGTTGGAACACAGACAAAAGGAACTGATCTCCTGTGACGTTAGAAGGTAGGAGCCCAAATTTTGTGGTTCTTTCTAATAATTTGCTTGCAGATTTGATTTATTCAAAGATTAATCTTTGTTGAACAAGTGAGACTGACAATCCATTCACTTAATACCCCTTGACTGATTATAGTAGATTATTAGCATTTCCTTCTTTAATTTTGGCCAGACTCTTCTCTAATCCCAGGATATGATGGAGAGTCATATCCCACTCACGTTTTCCTTCACCTAATCTGGCTATGTCCTTCTGTAGTTTGTTCCCCTAAACTTGGCTTTCTTCCTTATATCTTCTTCTCTATGTTTCAATCATCCAGCTCCTATTCCTGCTTTGTGTATTTCCTTAATCATTATCAAGGTCTTAAATATAGTTTCTAAAATTAGTATGGCTTTTCCCTCCCCAAAGGTATCTAGATGTATCTCTCTGTGCCAGCTGCAAATCATTTCATCATTAAAAGGAACACAGGTATTTATATAAAACATTATTGCAATGTAAATCATGTAGAATGTTAGTAGCATAGAGAAGATATCTTACAAAAAAAATCTTTTGTCCGAATGTATTTCTGTGTAACAACAAACTGTTCTGATCATCATAATGGGATGAATAGCTTGAACTACTATAAACAGTGCATTTTACAATTAGCAGGAGGAGTAAGCAGGAAAGGAGCACACCATCCTCATTCTTAACACATTTACTTGTAATCGAAATAAAAACACAAGCTTCTCAGCATGTTGAAGACTTAATTTTAATAACTGATGTTTACTTAATGGTTGTAACTGCAGCTTCTGAAGAGATTGGCAGTTTATAATATGCTAGCATTCCCAGCTGTTATGATTCAAATAAGAAGGAAGACTAAGAAATTAACACTGAGAAAACTACTTAGCCACATGGTAGCACATAGGGTATAAACTTGACTGTAAAAGAGTAGAACAGTGCTTAGAACATAAACATTTTCCTCAGTATGAAACACATTTTCAGGTATAGCTGTTTTTTTATATTGCGCTTACGAGGCTTCCACAGTAAAATCTTTTTGGCTTACTAGTACCCACTTACTAATATTTGTACCTATTTGTAATATATGTTTATAGTACATTTTTTGTGGAAAATCTGAGCAAAACTGATTGATTGGTAGTTATTAGCCTCATTTTGTCAAAGCCAAAATTGATATGATTTGATTCAGATCTTCACAGAAATTACAGTACCAAATAGTATTATCAAATGTAATGTTCTGTAGAAGAATTACATTATGTTTATTATAGTTATTTAGAGGGATGAAGAAATGATACAAAGATCTTATTCAGGAAGGCATTCATCAGACTGCGGCCTTTTGTGCCTTCACGCTCGAGTTTTTTTGCTCTCAACGTGTACATTTTTCTGTTCCTCTATCTATCTCCAAGTGCTTTCAAAGGAAAAGCAAGTTTCAGTTACCTTATCTATTAGATAGGCAAACAAAGGTATAAAATGATAAAAATGATTCATTTAGTGTTGTGCTGCAGGTCAGCTGCAAAATCAGGGACACATGGCTGCCAATCAGTACTTTCATCAAACACCTTTCTGTGTCATGTGTAGTGTTATGTTATTCTTTGCAGGTCTCACTAGCAAGATTTAAAATAGAAGTGAAGTTTGGGGTTTTTTTTTTTAGCCATAGATATGGGCACGTGAGTCTCGGTACATTGTGGAGCATGCAGGCATGCCTGTGACAATGCTGTGCCATATCGACCCAAGTGAGTACTGAGAACTCACAGCATCAATCTAGAGATATTAATTCAGATACCTCTGAGTGATGATGGTGTTTGAAGCTCTCAGTGAAGGAAGGCTGTGTGCCAGCCACCAAAAAAACAGGTCTCATCTATCCTAGGTGATGGCAGAGCATTGCTTTTCAAGGCACTTGATGTGTTTCACTCTTTCTGCTTCTGCAGAGAGTGGGTAGTGCCGGCCTGAGAACTGCTGGAAATTAGCTCCCTCTGGGTTCCCAGTGGGGCACCCAAGAGTTTGTAAGTCTCTACCATAGATCATTGTAATTACACCAAGATCACCATAAATAATGTGAAATTCAACTCAAAGTATCCAGAATATGTGCATGCCATAAAAAAATACCTGTGCTCAGAATCAGGGAAGCAAGCCAGATCTCTACATTAACGGCTGATGGGGACCCTTCCAAGGAGAATGCAGGCAGAGCCAGCCAAGGGCAAGCACAGGGCAGGGCAGAGAGGGGCAGCTGCTTCTGATCCCTGAGCACAGGCACTTCCCCTGCCTGCAACCTGGAGCTGAGATTTCCCTCGTGGAGGTAGGCACCTGGAAACATTCCTCAGCATGTTATTCTGAAATGCATCCAGTGGAGGTACCTTCTACCTCTGCTTTATTGAAATTATGATCTTATGGACAACGGGAAGAGAAAGGACAGGTATATGGATGAGAGTAGCCCAGTAATTGTTAGTCAGGGAATGACTGACATTTATGTTTCTGTTCCCTCCCTCAGGACTGCATCTCTCCTTTCTCTTTCCCGCCTCCTTTTTTCACTCAAATGGCTATATGTTATAGCCTCAAGGTGGTGGTGAAATAAATATGAAAAAAAAATCGCATTATTCATTATGAATTGTCCACACTTCTAATAGTATGGGTATATGGATGCAGTGAGAGTAATTTGCATTAACGCTTATAAGCCAACTTTGTTGTTGGTTTCCCATAACAACATAAATAATGAACAATAATGAACAAAATTTGTTTTGGTTTAGACATTTCACTGGAGCTATAACCATGAAATGAAAATATAGTTTGAAATAGTCTCATTAGTTTGGTTTTTTTTTCATAAAATAAAATATAAGCAATAGGCTTTTCTGTTCCAAAGTAATCACTATTTTTCAGTATTTCATTTTCTTCAGTTTTCTCAAAAGTGTTCCTGATAATAGAGTTAATCCAGGTATTTTCATTCTAGTGGCGTGTTATACATTAAGTTAGCCTTAAATATCACTAGGTACGTTTTCAGAGTTCCAGCTCAGCATAATTTCTCTTGACTTAACACTTCCTAATTTAAAGTCTTCTTTCCAGCAATAAATTCTAACCTTTGGCTTCTGACATCATTTTCTACAAAAACAATATTTGCTATTTGCAAGTAAGTCTTTATTTTATCTTCACAGTTAATGATTTATTTTTCCAGTGGAAAAGCTGTAGTGCATGCTAATTTGATTTTTGAATTAATAATAAACATAGGTGTTTTCTTCATTCCTACCACATCATAAAATATGGTGAATACTCTTTCTGTCTCTGAACTTCCAATCCCATCTTCTTCATATGCATTCTGAAGACAAAGAAAGGGAGATAATAGAAAACTCCTTTTAATCTGTAAATATTGGTCCATGCCCTGCAATGAAATGTATATGCCCCATGTGATTCTGACTGTTAAAGGAGATTAACTACCTGTTCCGCTGGGACTAATTACAAGCTGCAGAAGCTAGAGAGAGAAAGATCAGGAGGCCAGATGGCTCAGAGAAGTGCAGGGGATTTTCTTCCAGCAACAGGTTTTGAAGGACTTCCCCAGTGATCTGGGAAAAAATACCATGGGATGTGAGAAAGAAAAACTCTTTGTGAGAGAGACTGTGTATGAAGTAGAAAGCATTTCTAATGGGTTTGTCCTGTTTTTCTGAAATAGGAATGATTACGTTCAGGCACTCCTACCAACCAGTCTTGGAAGGGGGTGGGGTGGGAGGGTGCCTCAAAGTTGCAGAGGCTTCTGATCTCTCTCCTCACCAAATGTCTTGCTTCTGGGGAGGAGGAGGCTGATGGGAGATCTCCATCTGGGGCATTGGTAATTGGTGGTGTGCTAAGTATCTGTATATCATTTTCTATTCTGAATGTGAGTGTTGATTAGCAAAGGTTGAGCTCAGATGAACCTCTCTGTTTATTAGCATGTGGAAATCTTTATTGATGTCCATAGCAAAACTGATGTGCTCATTAAAATTAGACTGCCAGTTCCTTGCATGATTGCTGGTTTCATCTTTGTGTTTAACTGGTTCGTTCTTTTACATATTCCTTTTCTGCTTCATTTTGGCTTATGCAAGCTTATAGTCAGGTAATTGTTATGAATTTGTCTGGTCTATTGGTTACTCTTGAGTAAGTGTAAGAACTAAGTGAGTGTAGCTGCATAGGGATTTCACCAAATCAATGTGTGCAAATGGCAGACTACACCGAAGGAGAGTTTCACTAAGTTGGAGACTTGTATCCCTGAAAGACTGGATTTATGTGTGCTATGAAAACAGATCTGTGGTCTAATCACATCTGCATTTCATATGTCTAAGTGCAACTTCACTTGCAAATGGAAAAAAGTGTTCCTGTCCGAAAAAATCTGACCTTAACTAATTAAAAAAAAATCTTCTGTACTGAGCTATAGTAAACTACTTCCCAGCTCCCTAGGGTGTAGGATCTTTTTTATGATACTACGGAGCATGAACTGCTAAGACTGAAAATAATTCTAGGAATTTTCAGACAGCTCCTACTTGTCAGGCAAGCTGTCTGTCATCTATGATATCTATTCTTCATAGCAATGCCCTGTAGTTTGTAAATTGTAAGTAGCTGTGGATTTGTGGGTTTTTTTCTCTTTTTCTTTTTCAATGTGTGTCTGACATTACAAGAAATGTAGCTAAAGGGATTTCAGAATTGCAGGGGTAGTCATAGAATTGTTTACTTGGTTGAAAATAAATCTGGAATATTTTTAATTGACTTTTTCTTTGTTCTTATAGGACTAGTAGGTGGGGTGGGGTTTTGTGTTCTGTTTCAGATCCTTTGCACTACACAAACATTCATGCAGCATTTAATCAACATTTTAGGTTCGAGAGGGTTATGCTTTTAGTTTTGCATAGTCAGTAAGGTTAGGTCTAGTGGCAGAAGTGGAAAGATACATATGTTTATCTGTAGAGTCATTTAGCCAATGATCAATAAATGTCTGACGATAAATCAATATGGATGTAATCTCCAATCTGTGGACTTCGAAGAACAATCTCCTGAGCGTTCTCACCACAAAATCTATATTCACTCCTGTCTTCATTCTAGCTGATTTATGCTCTAATGCTGTTTGCTTTCAAGGACCTCCATTTCTCTAAGTGCTGCCTGGTAGGTAAGCAACAATCCATCAGTGCGCTACTAATATCAAGGAGGCTTGTATTTAATTACAGATAACAGGCCCAGTGGGACGGAGAACAAAGTAACCAATTGCTAAGATTTGATATACTAAAATATAAAAAGAGAGGGAAGCCATAAATGTGAAGGACCTTTATGAAAGAAATAGGTATTCTGATGTTATTCTCTAAACATATGGAATATGAGAATGAATTCTATGCTAGATTGTATTTTCAGTCTGATTTAAATTCTTTTCATGTAAAAAGTATCCTTGGTAAAGATATTAAGTAAGTGACCAAATATGCTTGTTATTAGTCTACCTAAATTTGGTGGTGTCTTAATTATGTGTATGTAGAGAATACATATGGGTTAGTTCTATTTCTAAATATAAGTGTGCATTCTTATTTTACTGTTAGACAAAAGTAATGTAGCTAATCTTCCTTAATAGCTAAGTTGTTTTAGCATCCCTTCTTCCTGTACACTAAAAGCAATGTAGTTCCCCCATAACAGAGGTAGCACAATGTATTTCCTAAATATTATTTCTTGAACTTCCTCACGTTTGCATATGTTTGAGCTAGATCTTGTGTATAAGCTTGCTAAAATTGGCCCTACTGACACAGCCAATGTCTGTCTTTAAACTAGCGCATGAGGAAACCAGTATGGGCTGACCTTTAAGGCAAGCGATATGCAATAAATATGAGCAACTTGTGTGTTGCTTTAAACATAGTTCTGATATAATAAATCCAAACATTCTGAATAGCCTGATGAAACTAATTTAACACAAACACAACTAAACAATATCACTTCTATTTGAAAATTCATTTTATCTGGACCTCATATTAATCCATTAATTATTCTCAGCTGATGAAAATAATTTTTGAGAGGCCTGTTTTCTGAAATAAATTCCTGACTACTTCTAGGCCTGAGTCCTTTCATAGCAAAGTTAAGTCAGAATAGGTACAAACAAAAAGTGATTGAAATAAGCGTGTACAACTATCACAGCTGAAGCTTTTGAAATGAAGTAGGGAAATCTTCATTAGTTAGATGGAGATAAAAGAGCCAACAGATGGAAGAGGTAGGGAATGAAATGAAAGAAAAGGCAGACAGACTGCAGCCGATATGAAGAAAAGGGAAAATGCCAGTGAGTGTATGTAAGGCACATGATGCAGTAACTATTATTGCAGCTAAAACATGCGTATCTCAGCAACTGTATAAATGAAGGTAGTTGCTAATCACTGTCAGCTGTTGGTCTTACTTTTTTTGAAGAAATTTTAAAGACTGACCTTTGGCTTCTGAAAAGACAACCTGAAGTTGAGGGTCTTGGAAGATATGTTATCTGTAAAAACTAATCTGCATGCCTGTGTAAAGGGATTATTGCTAGAGTATCTGTGAAACATCAGTGAAAGCACTAATCTCCAGGGAAAGACAGTTCTGTGAATTTAGTTTACTGGTCACTGGAGTTGTTTGTACCTGTTAAGGTTTTTGTTTTGCTTTATCCTATTATTTACAGTTAGCCCAAAGTTTGGAGTTCACTGAGGAGTTTCAGGGTGTCTTTCATGGATGTAAGTTTGCAAGTACAGCTATTCACACACTCAAAAATCTGTCTAAAACTTTATCTTTTTTTTAACATTTTACTGTATTTGTTAAATGAAAATGAGCTTGTAAAATAAGGAATTTTTATTAATATACACTTAATAAAAAGCATAGATGTATAAGCAAAAGCTAAGCTGAATGGGTTGTGTAAATCAGGTTGTATGAAGATTAAGGGGGAAGAATATAGATTTGCTGTAGTCTCTTGAGGTTTGCTACCTACAACTCAGTAACTTGGCATAGTACTACTGATATGTACCACATTTGGAAAATTACACAGATCTCTGTAATAAAATAATGCCTTCCATAAAGTAATGATAGGGTGCGCAAGGAGGAGAGAGCTGAATCTTCTTTAAAGTTGTCTACATTTTCCTGATGATATATGAAAGGTAAACAACGTTCAGCCAGCTTGTGAACTGAGCACCCTGACTCCACAAGAAGGAAGAGTGATTCTTTCTTCGTCAGCTAAAAATATATTATATTGGGGTTTAGTAAGACTGTTAAGGATGTGTATTAAACACTGTGGATTCTTCAGGCTCCTTTGTGCTGCTCAGCTTCTGGCTGTGGAGAGAAACCAATGAAGAGTTTCCTTTGTTTGTAGATGATACTATTTTTTTTTATAGCTAATTTTTCTGTTGAATTTTTGTAGGAGTGCTAGGCAAATTTGATACTTCTCACTGAAAATACCTTCTTTTATTTCATATTCAGAAGGTCTAGCTATTCCTAGTAACTAAAGTAAGAGAACATACAAGCATCTCTGCTAGGTAGACCAGGTGCTGTATGTTGATTTCCTCCCCACTTAGGTAAATTCCTCATCCTTTCCAGGGCTTGAATATTGATGGTGTGATGGCTTGGTATCCAAAGAGTAGCATTATATGCTTCTGGATTATTTTTACACGTGGCAGCTGGACCACTGGTATTGCAGGCATCAGAAGGGGAAGAAGTGTCTATAAGTGGGCAGCTGCATATGAGGAAGCAAATCTGAATACCTGGAGTCCCAGGTAGCCCCTAAAGGAGAAGCTAAATTATTGTTTGGTGCATGTCAGTGTATCAGAACCCAGGGCTAGGATGACAATCTCTGAGAAAAGCAACACACAAGATAAAGTGGGGTGGGAGGGCACAGGAGAAGGGGAGGATGAGAGGCAGAGTAGTTTACGGTCCTTAGTTGGCAAACAGCATGTGACTCTTTAGTTTCAGCTGATAATTAGAGTTTACATTTTTTCACACGTTAGATTCTAGGACAGTCTGAGAGAGTAGGATTATGCCCCATGCTTGGTCAAGACTTACTGTGGTTTTCAGGAGGTTTATAGAGAGGAACTGGAATAAGGGATTAAAAGTGCTGAGGATTCAGAGGCAATACAATAGTATATCTCTAAAGTTATTCAACTTCCTTATCACAGCAGCACAGATACGTCTATTTCCCTGCATAAACCAAGATTCTTGTGTTGCTTGCAAGATACTCTGGTGCAGCCCTGGTAGGTAAACATATGCTTGCTTCCAGTACTTGGAATTTCTCCTATGTGTGTGCTTTCCTCAGGTGTGTCATTTAATGTATGCAGACTGTTCATTTTCCTTTTTTTGGTAAGAACTTTTTTAAGAGACAGTAATACAAGATTTTTAGCAGTTCATGTTTACAAGAAATACATGAATTGGTAGCTGCATGACGTGCCTAACTTTAGTAAAACCTTAAAATACAGGATAATCAGAAAAACTTTCAAATAAGCTTAATACAATCCCTGAAAGTCTGATGCATATGTTGACTAGTAACATGAAACATTTTAAAAATTAACATGTTTTTAATAAGGGTGTAAATGTGTTTGTCAAAAAAGTGTACATGCATATGCTTCTTTTCCTTTGTCCTCTGTAGTAGCCAAGAAATCTATCACTCTATTCCTGACTTGCCGTTTATTTTTCATAAGTCCTAGAAATACTGTAGATCTCCCTACTTCTATGTAGACTGCAGATTTGTGTTAACTGTTTTCTGCTTCAACTCAATATTCTTAAAAACAAACAAACAAAAAACCTCACAATTAATGATATTTTGGAGAGAGAGACTTTCTGTCAAGATACAATAATATGCAAGTAATTTAATCATCTTGGTTGCTTTGAATCTGAAAGATTGAATTATGTCAACTTCTATATTGGCAGGCATACAAACAAACTAAAATAGTTATCTAGATATCCTATTACAGAGAGCAATAAAAACTCCATTTGGTGTACAGGCAATTAGATCTTGGATAAATTCTAAATGTTGTATTTTAATAATGTGCGTACATACACAAATTCATTTAATTCTGACTTTAAAAAAGTCATGGGTATAGAGCTGCTGCCCCCAACATACATGAGCAGAATGTATTATTCTTGCTTGAGTGCCAAATAAATGTCCATTTTCTTAGCCTCAGGTGATGTCAAGGGTTTAGACACCTGAGCCATGGATACTGGGAAGAAGTTGGGAACAAAAGAGACTAGCTGACTAACAGCAGAAAGCATGATTTCTGAATAATTATTTTAAATTGTCAATGTGTGTAACCAATGCGTAGATAATATTCATAGAATCTGACAAGACATGGCTTGTCAATATGAAAAATAATGTGACAAATGGAAAGTAAGCAGAAGAGATGCAAAGTGTCACCTTACAATTACGAATACAAATGTGATGAATGGAATTGATAGAATTCTCATCCAATTCTCATTATGTAGATAATTACAAAATAAGGTGTTCATACAATAGCTTTACTTAAACTCATATGCCCCTCAGCACTCTGAGAATATTATACTTTGGAGCTAGTGTCATAGCAAGTAAGGATTCTTGCTCTTTATTGTGATAATTAAGATAAAATCCCTGTCTGAAATCCTGTTAGTTCTATGTTGTATTTTCTTCTAGTGCTTGCTTTTGAGGATGATGATGAGATACAGTCACAGAGTAAATAATGGCACCGTATTGCTAATTAAATATTAAATGTTCAGATAATCACATTATATAAACCTAGTCAGACAAATGGTTTATTGCATATACATTTAGGACAGTTATTGAATCTTTTTTTTTTCCTAGGTATTAAACTGCTTTCAGTGGAGACATAAAAATCTAGTCTACTAGAGCACTTACTTTTGAATGACTTGCATGAATCCTATTTAGCTTATGGTATTTAGTAAAACAGTGCTTGATGCCAGATAAATGAAATGACAGAATATTATCTATATACTTATGAATTATTGCACTACAGTACTAAAGGTAGGAAAAGTTGACCTAATAGCAAACAAAGTTCTCATTAGAATGCTGTATTTTATTTTTTTAATTAATTTGTATTTCTTCGGAAATCTTCGAAACAAACCGTTTACATGTGCGTGGCCCACTTAAGAATTCTAGCCATAATGGTCTTTGTTCAAGTTTCAAGACAAACTGCATTCAGACCATATGTAAGAATATCTCCAACTTCTAATTTGTTGTTATAAATGTGGAGAATTATTACCTCGATCAGGCTGTTACGAACAAGTAAATGAATGAGACTTCAGAAACTTTAATATAGAAAAAGCATAGGTGTGAACATGTGTATTATTAGTTGCTTCAGAGGTCACTGCTCCTATGTGTGCTCTTGCCCACTAATACCTAGAAGGTATCTTACCTGTTGAGGGCAAGTAAGAAAGTACTCTTGAACATTTATATGGGAAGCGAATGTGATGTCAGCCTATATTTAGCAGCTGAGAACAACTTCATCTGTCACAATCTGAGGCCTGTCATCACTGGCGGTGACTGAGAGACCAAAGCCTGGTCAAGTAGAAAATGAATTAACCTGAGGCAGGTCCAGCGAATGAAGGAAATATTAAATCTTAATTCAGACTTGGTGGTACTAACCAGTGTTCCTGCAATACTAACCAGTACTCTTCATCTACAGTTTCCTTGTTGCTTTCCAAGGTTTTCTAAGTTTCCTCAAGCGCTGGCCCCTGTTGTCTAGCATCCACGTTCACTTGTTACGAGAGACTGTGAAATACTGATGACTGCCTCTCAACTAAATCCTTAGTAAGTTCTTGTGAGGGAAGAAACAAACTTAGAAGGCTCTAGTCATTTTAGTCCCAAAGAAGATTTCCTCCACTGCAGAAAATTATCTGAGCCATCATGCTTGAACTTCCAACCTCTGCAGCAACCCCTTTCAGCTGGGGACCAAAGGAGTGTGAGGAGGCAGAAATCAGAGCAAATTGAGCCAGAATGTGCAGGCACACTGCAAGGTTAGCCAGGGGAGCTGGGCAAGCTCATCGCCATGCCGCTGCAGAGATGAGGGAAGTAGACCTTCCTGAACTGGTGTGGTTTCTGAGATGCGCACAGGCAGGCAGGGAGGAGGTGCTGTTCTCATACGCTTAGGGCAATCCTGTGGTTTCTGATCTTCATCTGCATGGTGGTTTTGGTTCAGAGCTCTTTTTCTAGACAGTTGACTGGAAGGTGGTAGAGGAGAAGGGGAAGGAGGAGGAGATGGGATTCCTGAGATATCTCAATTCCCAGCATTTGTGCCTGGAGCACTACGCATGGCATATTTGTATTCTTCGCTTAACCCGCACATGTAGTAGCATATTCTAAGTGGAAACCCCACTCCTCCCATCTGAAAATTCCCTGTTGTTGCAAGACCTAAGGCAAAGGCTAGAAAGATTACTAAAGCTGAGCTTCTCTTGAATCAAAAAGAGGTATCTTGAAGTTAAGGCTGATGCAAATAAACAAGGTAGGGAAAGAACGCTACTTTGACTTGTGCCTATTCTGTCAAAGGCTTTAACCACTGAGGCTGTCAAATTGGCTCTTTTTTTATTGACTTTTTTTAGTCTATAGTTTAGACTAAAAGTGAGTCTATTCTAGTTGTCTAAAATAAATAAATAAATAAGTTGGAACATAACAGGAAGCATGCAGTGCTTGCAACTAACCAAACCTCAATATTACAGTCTGCTTAAATCCAATGAACTTCAAAGAGCATAAGGAAACATTTCCATTTTTATTCTTTTTATTTTGGGGAAACAGGTGGGAGGTTAAATATTCCATTTCTTTAGTACATAGGGGGGGAAAAGAAAGATTTCCGCTTTTTAATTCAATAAGGCAGTAGAGTGGTATCTGAAGAAACAATTATTCTTTCCCTTCTATTGAATTAGGAGGCCTAGACAGAGAGTGATGCTGTGACTATACTCTTTATTGTGCTGCCTCTGGGTACAGAAGATGATACAGAGAAAGCAAATTTTTCTTTTAAATCTTGGGACCTGGAAAACATTTGCAATCTAAAAGAGCTGTTGTGACCACGCTGGGAGGCAGCCCTAGGGCTTCCAAACCCTAGGATTATTGTTTCCATTTGATTTTGGTAGAGGTGACCTAGTTAGGCAAGAGAGCCCTGAGAACTTAATGTATGAGGAGGAGCTTTCCTGCTGGCTTTTCAGCGTGAGATGAGCATGGGTAGTTCCTTGCATCACTGTGCCTTGCCTTCTGCTGACTTTCATCAAAGCGGAGGAGAGGGTTTCTGGATTTCCTTTGCTCTCCTAAGTTGGAGGGGCTCTCAAACCAGCCCTTCTTGTCATAAGAAGATTTGCTTGTTGTTGTGCCAGCTGATGGAGATCTCCCAAGTTTGGAGTGGGAACTGCTGGCCAGCCTGTGGGTTTGGGGCTTGATGTAATTATTAAGGTGGTTTTAGCATTCTTCATGATACTAGGTGGTTTCTAAAAGGGACCAAGGAAAAATCCAGCAAAAATACCAGAGGAAAAAAAAAAAAACAACAAACTTATGTGTGTGGAGGGAGTTATTAAAATATTCTGTTCAGAAGACAAATAAATGGAACAAATGCTAGAAAGAAAGAGGGACTGAATGTAGCTGTCATGAAGGGAAAAATGTACGTGCTTTCCCGGAGTTTCATTACACAGCCTTCCATAAATAAGCAATTAAATACCATGCAGGATGGGAAGAAATCCTTATTTTTTTTTTAATTTTTCTTTAGAAGATAGTCCTAAACTTAGTTCCTGCATTAATTTTATTGAATTGTATTCACTTAAATTTAAATCTTGATGACCTGCCAAGGCTTTATGGAAAATCTTTCAGTTAACAAACAAGCGGGTTGCTCAGCCAAAAACATTATTTTTCTTGAAAAGTGAGTTTTAAATATATTCTTTATAGAGTCTTGATAATTTTTTTTCAGTTTTATAATAGCAGTTTATTAACTTGTTTAAGTGAAGATAAATGAAAGAAAACAGAGGAAAACCAAGCAGTACTAGTTGTTTTTCCTAATGATTTCTCTCTAGAGTAGTGTGCTTTTTGTAGAAGAGAGCACATTTCCTGCTCAGAAAAAAAAGAAAAGAAGTATTTTCTGCTCTTGCATCAGTACAGTGTTCCCTTGCAGCTGTTCCTGCCTCCCTGTGGGGAATGCAATAAGCTGCAATTAAATGCAGGTGCTTGGAAGCAGGAGTGCCCTTGCTCTGTTTAACACTCTGAGGCAACAAACAAAAGAACCAGAGAGACAGGAATCTACCTTCTGTTTAATGGGGCATGAACACTTTTTCTTGGCACCAAGATAAGTGTCTACCTTGTGTTGGAAGTACGTTTCTCTTTTTCCCTTGTTGAAAAGACAGAGGCCTACCTCTTGTTTATTAGTTCACTGCTAGGAGAGAAAGAAACTAAACAAGACCATATGCTGTGAGGGGAAAACAGCAGTCGCTAGATGCAGAAAAAAACTCTTGCCTTTGTAGCTAACACCACTTATTTCTGTTTCCTATAAGGTGGGGAGGGAGAAGTATCCCCCCTCCTTTTTTTTTTCCTCTGTGATAGAGACATAGTTGACGGGTGGCAGTATGCAGATATCTCTTGAACTAGAATGCAGGTTGCTTTATTTTGGCGTATGAATCTTTGTGTTGGGAGATACCTGGGTAGAAATAACTGGCACAAATATGAACTGGAGGTGGTGAGCAACTCAGAGGTTCCTGGCTGTGAGTGGAGGCTCCTGGAAGAGCTGGGAGTCCCGCTATCGGCAGAAAGGTGAGCTCTGCTGTTCGGAGTGAGGTGGGTGAAAGCAGTCACACTGATAACTGGGCAGAGGTGGCTTGCTCTTCCAAACTCTTGATCTGTCAGACAGATACACAGAGACTTCCAGTGAAGTCTCTAACTTCAGCACAGAAATTGTGTCTTGCCCTGACCAAGTAGTTGTTTGCATTTGTACAGTGTAGGTCCCAGCTCACCATTTATCCCCTGATGCTGGACTTCATTAGTAGTATGACAGAGGTATAACACCTCATTTTAGGTTTGAACCTTCTTGATCTGCTTTCACTTCAATAAACTTAATTTCTCAACCAAAATGCTGTAGGTTTGCCCATGACCACAAGGCGCGTGTCCCTGCGCTGCCATCCCCCTTGACTCCCCTCCCTGGTGCACGTCACCCATCTCTGAACCACAGCCGAGGTGGGTGGCTCAGACTCTGCCCGTGGCTGATGCCAAACTAGAAAGACGTCTTCTGCTTTTCCAAATGAGCACTCCCCCACCAAGGGATGTTCCTTCTCTGTTCAAGGGCCAGTTGTCATGAAATTTCTAGGAGTATCGTTCTTCTTGATGCTTGTAGACTTCTGGCAAGCTTAGTTGTAATACTTCAGCATTTTTAGGGGAACTGGTGTGAGCATATTCACGTTTTTATATGATGATTATACGTGCCATGATTGATTAAGAAAACACACGTGAGGAAAACCCAGAATGTTTGTATCGAGCAGTCTTCTGCAGGGGGGGATCTTCCCTCATCAAGTGTTACAAGTGTACCCTTTTTAGTAAAATGTTACAGAGTACTGTGAAGCTTGTGAAGTACTGTGGAAGCTAATATCATCTATGCATGCAACTGAAAGATTATCTGTGATGAGAGATCCTGATGCACGTTTATAGGATAGAATTGCTAAGTAGGATATGAGCTATGCCTCAGTTTCAAAGACAACAATTCCTTCTAGTGACTTACCAGATTTAATGTAGGTCTTCAAGCAAGCTGTGAAGCAAAATTTTATTTCCTGAAAAACAAAACTGAGAATGGAGCTTTTAAGGTGTTTCAGGCACTTTTTTTTTTTTTTTTTTAAGCTTTGAAGGTTCAGGTTTTAGGGATGCTCTCTTCCTTTGGAAAATACATGATGATAATCTTTTATTGCAGATGAGATTCTAATTAACACCTGTATGCTATGGATCAAATGCACGCATCTGTCCTGGTTTCAGCTGGGATAGAGTTAATTTTCTTTCTAGTAGCTGGTATAGTGTTATGTCTTGGATTCAGTATGAGAAGAATGTTGATATCACACTGTTGTTTTCAGTTTAGACTAAGTCAAGGATTTTTCAGCTTCTCGTGCCCAGCCAGCAAGAAGGCTGGAGGGGCACAAGAAGTTGGGAGGGGACACAGCCAGGGCAGCTGACCCAAACTGGCCAAAGGGATATTCCATACTGTATGATGTCATGCCCAGTGTATAAACTGGGGGGAGTTGGCCAGGGGAGGAGGATCGCTGCTCAGGAACTAACTGGGCATTGGTCAGCAAGCGGTGAGGAATTGCATTGTGCATCGCTTGTTTTGTATATTCCAACTCTTCTATTATTTTTATTATTGTTATTATCATTATTAGCTTCTTCCTTTCCATTCTCTTAAACTGATCTTAACCCACAAGTTTTACCTTTTTCCTTCCAATTCTCTGCCCCATCCCTCTGGATGGGAGGGGAAGTGAGTGAGTGGCTGCATGGTGCTTAGTTGCTGGCTGGGGTTAAACCACGACAACATCTTAGATGTTCAGCTGATAGTTGGTCAGTTATGAGCTTGGTGTCATTTGGGATTCAGTTGCCTAAATAGGTAGAAGGCTTAGAGTATTCAAGAAATCACTGCAGAGTTGACAGATGACAAAAGACATGGATTTTGGAAAAGCAGATGAACGCAGTCAGGACACTATTTGACAGTTAAAATGATGATAAGCATATATGTTTGCTCTGAATCCTACACATGATATCTGAGCCCTCCCTCCCTTTTTAAAATCCCTCATTTTATATGGAGGAAAGGTCATGATGTCTGTTTCACCAAGCAGTTTTTGCTGATTACTTACAATTTAGGTGGAGACAGCAAGTCAACGAATTACAATTTGGCAATAGTACAGTAAAATGGGGGGGTGGGGGTGTGTGTTGGGTGTTTTCTTTTGTTGAATTGCATCTCTTGTTAAATTTCATTAATTTGCCTTGTTTGAAACTGGTTGGGAGAATTTTCCCTGGACAGTTCAAGAAAGAAATTTCCCTATCAGAATTATTAATTGTAGTTGTTTTGGTAGATGGGAAAGGTTTTAGGTTGATGTTTTAAGATTTATAGCATCATCATTATGGATCTTGGCCTTTTGTGTTTAAAAAATAAGGATAGTGTGGATTTTACCAAGCCATGTTGTGAAAATATTCTTACTGACGTGGTTCATTCAACTATTTGCTTCATGAAGTGTAGTTCAGATTCTAAATATCTTCTCATCCCAGCATAATTTGGGTCAAAACTTAATTCATGTATTCTGTGTTTGAATCACAAGGCAGAAGTTTTTCTTTCCTCTGGGAAGTTTATAGTGAAGGTTCCTTTATGCATGATGTCCCTATCTTCACACAACTGTATTTTATAGATAACTTGAACAACTGGGAAAAATTGTTTATGCTATTAGGGTAATTTAAATTTACAGGAGCATTTGCAAGAGTATTCAGGTTCTACATATAACTTAGCAAGTTTCATTTTGTTTTGCAGAGTTGAAGTAATGTTGTCATTTGGTGTTACCTCTTTCTGGATTTAGCAACAGTTCAAATATAATGAGAAATAAATTGTGCTTCCAGGCAGCAGACTCTGGGCTTGACAGTTAACAGGCTCTTCTAAGGGTCAGTGAATCCTTCTGCATAGTTTTCCTAATTAGGAAGAAAACTAAAATCTATCCTTAAAAAGAATGAATGTAGGAGATGGAAGGACAGATGTATGCACTGGGATGAAGGGGTGTAAGGAAGTGACTGAGAAAGCTGCATCTGTACCAAGTAAGTTGGATTCTCCGTGGACTGTTCAGAGCTGGCTAGTGGTTTAAGTATCTTGTTTTGGAGAGGGATGAGAGGGATTTCTTCTCTTCCGATACACATCTGGCCAGCATTTCCTCTCTTGTGCTCAGACATAGTAGCCAAGAGAACAGGTTTCAGGCAGTTTTGAATCCTGTGACTTTAAGAAGAGTAAATCTCATAATGGTGTCTGCATATTTTCTCCGAGAAATACATTTGTATACCTGTGAAAGTTGGCAGCCGTAGTGGCTAAATATCTTTTAGTTCTTTTATAGGAGGTTTTATCCTCTGGGTATGTGTACAGGGGTGTTTTTTAACAAGCTAATTAAATAGTAGTATTTTCCTGTAATGGAGATTATCTAATTGGCTAGCTATTTAATGGCCTACTTTGATATTTAAACTAATTCGTACCTATAGCTGTACATACAGTGGAAATAAGGGCTGCTCATAATGAGAAACTTGTAAGAGGGGATAGGCAAACATGAATTGTTAGGAGCCTTTTCTCCCCTCTTTCTTCTGTTGCCTATGGCTTCAAGTAAAACATGAATTGTGAGAGTAAATGTGGAAGACAGCATTAGTTTGTCAGTTTGGAAGTAAAAAAAAGTAAAAATTTCTTCATTTCTATATACCAGCACACTGGTGTTTTATTACTTAATGTGTCATGAGGTTTTTTGTCACCCCCCCACCCCGTCCCCTGCCAAAATAAGGAAGAGAAAAACATGACTACAGCTGGAAGTGAGAATTCACTCATTTTTTTCATAGTAGTTCTGAGGCTAAAACACATTCACGATATTCAGAGAGAATATTTCAGAAAGTGACTACGATGACATGATGAAATAGAGTCTTTCAGGTAGGTCTAAAGTATGAAGAATTGATTGACTCCATGCCCCTAGCCTTCAGAGGTCAAAGTTATAAGCCAAGATAACATAACTCTTGAACAAGACTGTGGCAAAAAGTGGAAGAGACAAGAACGGCTGAATTAAATCTAGAGGTTATGTTCAGGGTTACGAGGCATTCGTCGAGTGTTATCACCTTTATCATTAACGTTTCCAGGAGGAGGTCAGAGGGGACCTGTGACCAGGAATCAAGGAGCTCTCTCCCTTAGAGCACTGTGGAAAAAAGTCTGTGATGTGTGTCTGCCTTTTTCACTTGCAGACCTCCTTCCCTTCGTATGCTGTAACTGATTTTAATAATGTGCACTGGAGGATAAGCCCCATTCTGCATGTCTCTTTCCCAGTTGTCATCAGGTAAAGTTGGTTTGACTTGACTTTAGCTGCAGGCATTTGCTTATTTTTTGTGGGAATAGGATGAAGAGGATTAAAGCCAGGTCATCAACAAAAAAACCTCTTCTGAGGGCTGCAGACAGCTGTCCGGACAGTGAAGCAGCCCAACAGCTGCAGGTGCAGATTAAGTAGCACTTGCTGTGCCAGAAAGAGGAGGAAGAGGTAAAAACACTGTTGTGGCAGTGAAGTTACAGCCCCAATGATAACTTAGGAAGAGCTCTTCTCAGTACTGTCTTCTTTCATGCAAAAAGTGGGAATTTCTTTTCTAATGACATATGACATAATTGCACAAAAGGTTTTCTGTTTTCCTGCACACCATCTCAGTCCCTAACAGGTCACAAAGCTGATCATAATATCTGTTCACTTGGACACAGTTTAGGTTAAGATCATGCCCTAACTTTTTACTGAAGCTTAGTTTTTCTTCTACTCCTTGCTTGCAGTAGTTCTAGTATTGAATTATTTACTGTGAATGTCTGGTGAGTAAGAAGCAAGAAAACAAAAGGTCTCCAGTTGGTGTTATTAAAATCTTGTGCCTTTTTTTTTTTTCTTAAAAGATCTGTCAGACTATTTCTTTTTCCTTACATTCAGTTTTTAAGATGAAAGCTGATGCCAAAGTACTGGATAAAAAAATACCATTCTCCCCTTCCTCCTTCCCTTCCCCTTCAGTCAAACTTTTTAGAAAATTCCCTTCATATCACACGTGACGTGTCATCTATTTTTCAATGCCAAATACTAGTGCGATTACTTAAAAAGTGCAGATACAATTGTATATGAACTACTTTTACAATCAGTATACTGATTTAACTGGTAAATAATACTGTATTGTCCAAAACTTTAAGAGGCATCGTCAAATAAAAAAATAATTCAGAAACATACAGCTGCAGAAACAAACAGCTCTATGTGCATGTCTTTGTTGTTAGGTTACAT
Source organism: Buteo buteo (assembly GCF_964188355.1). NCBI lineage: Eukaryota > Metazoa > Chordata > Aves > Accipitriformes > Accipitridae > Buteo > Buteo buteo. Next base: position 74,296,946 of record NC_134171.1, on the reverse strand, counting down.
TTAGTATGGTGATGTTTTTGTTTCTCTTTAAAGGTTGACCATTAACTTCATGTCTTACAGAAGTAAATGACAGGAAATGCTGAAAAGACAATGTAAAGTCAATAGAAACTGAAATTCTCTGAATGTCTCCAGGATGATTTTTCAGTTTTGAATTACAGTTTAAAACAGGCCAAATTCTTCCCAAGTGTATCTCCATTGAAGTGTACTGATTTATGCCATAAATAAACCTGACCTCAGGTATCTAACCCCTGATAGGGAATCAGTAGAACTGCTTTCAAAATTATGCTGCATAATGTACTGCTTTTGCCTTTAGGTTGGTGATTAAACCCTCAGTTCCTTTTCCCCTGTCTGATTCTGGGCTGCCATGGGATTTCCTATTTAATGCTATAATTATTTAAGAAGTAGACATATTTGGAAAGAGTGTGTTGTAATTACACAGCATTAGATGAAGAGGTCACGCAAGATTGGTGTTAGGACTTTCCAAGTTGTGATTCTGCATCTTGCTCCTGTTACAGAAGGGGGTTTTTTTATTGGTTTCTGAAAAATGGTACCCAGTACTGCAGGTGGCATCATGCCAGCCTGTCCCAGCTAGATTCTGAGAGGATCCAGACAAGTGTGCAGAGCCTATAGAAAGTCAAGCTTGTGGCTGCAACTTTGGCCAGTTTTCCTACTTTGATCCCCTGTTTTGTTATGGTGACTGAGAAGAAGCTTTGTTGCAGGCTGGTAGCTTTTGGCAAAAGGATTGAGTGCTGAGAGCTTGCTAAGAAGTTTACATAATGGAGGACAGAAAGTGATGGAAATCCAAATGATAAAATTGTGTTAGTGGGGTTTTTTTTCCCATGGTGAGGTAGTAGATGTTGAACAGTGAGAAGCTGCTGTCATGGTACAGCAGAAAGAAAGGCTTCAAAACATTTGTGCAAAATCAGAAAATATTGCCTTTTTTTTTTTTCCCATAAGTAGAAAGAATATGCCTATTGCCAGGCCACATTAAAGTTGTGTCCTTTCCATAAAAGTACTTCTTAATTTCCATTCAGTAGTCCTGATGTTAATGCTTTTTTGTTTTTCTATTTACGTGTACTGTAATATGAGATATTAAGTTGTACCTTAAATGCCAAATGTTAATTGTGATGATTATTATAACCCTGTTTTGGTTTGCCATGGTGTAGCATTCTGACTGGCTTCTGGTCTTAATCCTTTGGAGTTTTGAGGTAACAAATTTTATAGCCCTGCAGAGCAGGGAACGTGCAATAAAAATGGCCTTCTTGCATGAAAGAAGATAGCAACATTTCCACTGAAATTAGATGGAAACAGGCTTCAAGATGGATGTCTGCTTACACATGGAACACTTAAAATGAAGAAATACCTAATTAGGTAACTTATATTTAAAGTCTTGTAGTCCTCTATGCAATCTTCATAAACGCAACACAATGATGACAGCAATAGAAAAGTAACATAGCAAGGAATCATTTGAGATACATAAGGTCAACAGATGAATCGGCAATTTGCTCTAGGCCATTAGGTATGTTAGCTGATGATGGATTGCTATTCAGGTAGAGGTTCTTCATTAGAAATTCTTTCTTAAGATCTAAACATTAGGCACATAATAGCAGCCAATGGGTTAACTTTGTCCGGTTTCCTTCTATTGGCTGAAGGCTATGCTAATTCGTAACGATGGCATTGTTTCTGTTCTCAGGTTGATGTGAGGAATTTCTTCAGGCATGGGAATATATTGCCTTATCATCTTTAGTTTTAATGAGTTTGTTACTCATTGAAAAGTGACAGTATAGTAGTCAACTAAGTTCTCTGCTTTCCAAGAGGTGTATTGTCATTATCTCAGTGGTATGGGCAGGGTAGCTGTCACTGGTTTAAGCTGTTTTTATTCGTAAGGATTTTTGCACTATGACATTAATGATACTTTATAAACAGAAGTACATCAGCTGCCACCTCACAAGACTGTATTTGTTTCATCCATGGCTACACTGAATTAATAGCTAAGTCAGTCTGAAAGAAACCCAGGTCTCTATCTTCCTTTGTCACTTCCAAATAATTCATATCTAAAACTAGAAGTGCATTGTATTGATGAATAAATGATCTTGCATTTTGGCCGAACATCATCACAGTTTTACTGCTTCCATCATTTCCATCAGTTATTCACTGTTACATCCATCTTTATTTTGATAATTTCTCCTGATCAACACGCTTCACAAGTTCATTCCTTTTTTCTCCCACAAAATTGTTGACATTAACCAATTGATACTAGTTTTGAGATGCATCCTTGGAGAATGTACAACTTTCTTCCAGTCCGGTGCAAATCACTGTTATTTTTCTTTAGTTAATTCTTTACACTACAACCTGTCTTTTACAGTTGAACTCATGATTTTTGTTATAGTGCTGTATTGAACATACAGTAATTTATTTGAACTTAGTTTCAGTTTGTCTTGTTTATAAAGCAATTATTGCATTAGTCTGGAACAATCTATTTTCAATAAAATTCAACACAGGTTTACCAAACTTCCATTAACTTAGATGCTTGTCTTCTATACACAGGTTTTGAAGGATAGGTCAACTGAGACAAGACTAACGATCTTAAGTTTGCTTGCTGAATGTTGTTGTTTTCTCTTCCTTCTTAAAGAGAGGTACAAGATCTACAATTTTCCTGTTGTTATATGTTATTATTCTGCTCTTAGTATTACTGTAAGTTCCTGTAAGCACATTCCCTGTTCCTTGTTTGATCAACTTTAATTTAAGGATTTTGCTCTTATTTTAGGAGATAGGTTTGCTATCTGGTATTTCCCCTGGCCGTCTTACCTTTGATCATCAACAATGTCCTTGCTTCTGTTTTCAATATAGAAAAGTATTTCTTTAGATTTGGGACCACACCTGACATTATCTTTAATCTCTGTGTCATTCTTAGTGAATGCTATCCCTTCTGTTCAGGTCATTTTTAATTTTACTTGTTTTTAATTTTACTCTCTAGGTGTCCCAGTAACTCCAGTACTTTCCTAGGGAAAGTTCTGACACTTCTTTAGCAATTCCTTCCCTGCTTAGACAGAGGAGTAAGTAGGTAGAAGCACTCTTTCAGCATTTCTCTTTTGCTTTTTTCAAATTATCCTACCTGCAGAGAACCTGAAGGTGAAGGAGGGGCAAGGAACAATGGTGGGACTGTGTGAAATAGAGATCTACTGTCATCACTGTGCTTGCTAGTTGCTACTTCCTGATACTAAATTAGATGGCTAGCTCTTAAAGAAAACAGTGTGTTCTCTAATTTACTTACAGCAAGGATTGAAGTAATAGCAAGATACCTGAGAAAAACTTATCAACGCATGCAAACCGTCTGCAAGGAAACTTTAAAAAGTGCTATTTAAAGTCATCAGTAGCAGAGTAAAAATTTAAATAACTAGTTGGCATGGAAAAATGATCTAGAAACTATGTAAACCTCAAAATCCTACAGAAATCTCTCAAATATATGACCAAAAGAAAGGGCTTTTCAGTCTCTGTGAGGGTCAAAAAAACCCAGATCATTTTGGAGGGTCGTGTAAGATAATGAATTCTAATATTGAAGTTGTGGAATTAATTAATTGGATACTATATTCCAATGGTAATCTCTTTTATTAATTCTACCAGCTTTTCTTTTTCTGTGTTTTATATGATTTGCCTGTTCCCTGCAATGCAAATCCCTAAGAAGGGGAATACCTTGTTCACACCTTGGTAACACTGCAATTAAAATTATTGATGTAATACGACTATCCTACTGTAACAATGACTCCACGATAAAGTAAATGAGGTGACCTCATGAGTATGACAACCTCTGTTCTTCAGTACACTTTCATATCAGCAACTGCAAGAGTGTTTCTGGCACTTGCCTACTTTCTTCCGTAGGGTGACTTTGGAGTGATCGTTATTTGATTTCATTTGGTGTTCAGTAAGGAAAAACAAAACCATAGCTATGAAGAAGAGGAATGGTGTTAAAGAGCCATAGGCATGCCGATCCATACTAAATATGTCCAAACTGAAAACCAGTGTAAGAATAATTTAAAAAGAGAGACAAAAAAAAAAAAAAAAAGTTTGCATGTTTTCACTGCATTACCCTATTTCTCAACTAGCCGGGAAGAGCAGGCCAAACTTTATCCTAAACTGATGCAATTTCACAAATCCTTCTGCCAGGTCAAATTACTTTGGGCTCCCTTAACACTAGACAGAGCTGGTTTTAAATCGTCTGTTTCCTTACCAGACTGGGAGCCCCAATGGCCTTAAAGGTGTAATATCATCTTCTGGTTGACAGAGTCTGATCTGATCCCAGATATCCCATGACTCTCACTTTTCTGCTATTAAGTTCACATAGATGCTACCGCCACTCTACTTACTTTCCCTTTAAATCCAGCCAGCTGTCTGTCAATCTAAAACTTCAATACATCTCTCTCTTTCTAGTATTTGGTACATACTACAAAACTGGCTTTCCAGAAAGCTGCCACCAGTTCAGGTTCTGAGAGAGCTGAAGAACATGCTAAAAAATAGCAGTGTAAATGTATTATTCAAACAGAACTTACTTTTTTTGGTTGCTGCTTGCTGTCACCTGAAAAGCAATAAAATTTAAAGCACATAGAATAACACTGCTGCAATTAGATATTGTTAAAATATTAATAACAAGTAGTTAAAAAATACGTTGTGTAGACACTTGTTTTTTTTAAATATTTGGTATGTAATTCAAATTTCTAGAGACAGTAAGAAATCTGGGAATCCTGAAGTAAGAGTGTGCACTTTACTGAGAATATATTAGTATTGTTTGTCCAACCATACTTGAAAAAACATCAGTCAGGTTACCATGTCTTAGAAGAATATTATCAGCATCTCAGGAACAGTATAGCTTGATAGATGGTCCACAGATGAACAAGTTTGTTATACAAGGTACCTGGCAGTGTAGGTTTGAGCAAATTTTGTCTTGTGGGTACGATAGTGCTAACTGATACAGGACTTTAACCTGTCTTGAAAGGACAACTTCTTAGCAATCATTTCTAAAGATTTTAATTTTTTTCCTCCTCTATACACAGCTTTTTTCTTTCTCTCCCCATCGCACCCTGCCTACCCCGATCTCCTGTCTCCCAAAACTGTGTTGTGGCTTACCTGCAAGGATGATAGAGCTCTTCTAATTGTAGAAATGGATCCGAGTAAACACATTCTTGAGCTTGCTGATGGACCAGACATAGGTCTGGAGAGGTGTTTCCTAGGCAGATATGCCTCACTCTGTGTGTGTTTGTGTGCATGTGAGCGAGATGGCTGGAGCATAGCAGTAGCTTCAAGAAAAGACCACTCTGGCAAACCAGCTGGGGGGTGGGGGAGAGTTTTTCCCCATGTTTAGGAAAAATTTAGAACCTAGGTCTTCTCTTGCCAGTGTGTCCCTTGTTATGGCAAGATAGGAGAACCCACAGGTATCTTGCAAGGGCTTATGTCTTTGCACTAAATAATAGCTGCCCCTGGGTTGTATCATTTACCTCATGTTTTGAGCTCTCCATCACTCTTTCACCTGGCATCATAGCCAGTCACCTGGGAAAAGGTAAGATAAAAAATTGGTTAATATTGAAAGGCTGGCCTTGTTCCTGATGTGATCTTATCAGGCAGTATTGACCGATCACTTAGCAAAATTACTGGCAGCTTCTGCACAGTTAACATACTTCTGTGTGGCAAACTTATTGCTGTGCTGGAACACCCGAGTTATATTTAGAAAAGGTGGTTCGGAAAACTGTACAGCAGCATTTTAACCAAGCAGATTAGTCCTTTGAGTACCTCTGTGACACGGACTGACAGTTTTGCTCTTGACAACTCATGAAGAGATTGCTGCAGCATACTGAAATTGGCATACATCTTTCTTTCGGTATTTTGCACTGAAGTTTGCATTCACCTGTTGGGATAGTGCTCAGACAGAATATTCAGCTCTGTAGCATGATAATGTGTTTTGATTCACTGATATAAAAAATAGAAAGTATGATATAATAAGCTAGTTTATTGTGAAGAAAGCATTAACATTTTTTCCTCTTAAAAACCTCTTAAAGTTTTTTTTTGCCTTTTATGCTTTAACTTTTTTAGCATATGGCAAAGTTATTACTCTGCGGTAAAGAAAAAAAAGTAGGTTGCTTTAAGTCAGTAGGTCGTGCACATTGTTTTGGTAGATGTCCAGTTTTGTGTCTTCAGCAAAAGATAAACATCATTACGCTTCAACCTATCTTTTGAAGCCAGTATTAACAAATCAGGTCCCATCTTCAGTGTTGAGTGTATTCTACCTTTAAAGCAGAGGATAGATAAAGTTGTAGGGGTCAAACTGTTAGTAATTGCAGTTATGAATTCTGAAGCATCATTCCAAGTCTTTATACAGATATATAAAGCAGGGTTGTGTTGGCCTTGACCAGGCTAAATCTGTACTTCATTTGGCAAAAGTAACATATTATTTAATGCTCTGTTGTGGGACATGGCAGTGCTTTGTGATTTGTTTGGGAGTGGGGTGCACTGCGGAGGAGGCAGGAATTTTTCTGCCCCCTTGCCAAGCTGAAGGCTGTCAAGGAACGTGGTGTCCGTCAGCAATATGGAGAGCTCTGGAGAATGTGCATCCTGATGTGAAATACCAAAAGCCTGCGTGCTGTTCTCTGATCTTGACTTCACAAGACAGCTGGGAAAGCACTTTTTTGCACTTTAGTTTTACCCAGTCAGAAAGTATTTGCCAGTGTGGCAGCACAGTACAGGAAAAGGACCTTATTAATTCAGGCATCTAGTTTAAAGAGAGGTAGACTCTAATATGTATGTGATATAATGACCACTCATGCTGTTCCTGAAGTGTTACCCTTGAGCAACAGAAATTAAAATTCATCAATGCGGAAGAAAGTGTGTCACAATGGATATCAGATATTTGAGTGTGGTGGGATAGCGAGACCAGTTTGGGAAAGGCTCCTATTTCATTATTTCTTTGCCTTCATAATTCTCTTACATCTTTAATGAGGTCTCATGAATGAATTCAGAAAAAGGTTTTGAGACGGACAGACTGTCATTCTCCCTCCACTTCAATCTCAGAAACCACAAGCCATCTGAGAGCTGGACTGCTTTTTACTTCAAGAGAAAGAAATTGATAAGATTTAGATCAACCAGAAGAATAAGGAGAGTGTCTGGGGGGGAAAACACCCAAATCCTCAAAGGGCCACTTACTGCCAGCATGAATCCAAAAAATTTTCTTATGCTTAGAACAGGCTGGTAGGGTATTATAGTTCCATAATGCTCGAATAAATAGGAAAGGAATTGATTGTGCAATTTTTACTTCTCCATGAGCTTAAAACAGAACATCTTCAAACAAAGTGTATGTTTGCTGAACCACCTATTTGTATACATCAGTGGGTATTTAATAATAATAATAATATATTTCAGTTTCAGAAGGTACCAGAGGATGATAAATACTGTACTCCATAGCTGAGCTGGCAAATTTCAAGCATCTCTTTGGCTATATTATGGTTTGACTGGTATGCCTGTAGTCAGGATTGTGAAGCAACAGCTGTGCAGCTGTTTCATTCTGTTAGCAGCAGTAGAAAGTTTGTGCCAGGTGGGATGGGTGGCTAAACCCTTGACTCCAGCATGTAGGTAAGGTGAAGAGATTCCCCTGATTTTGTGTTTTGCTGCTTGGAAGTGCTCTCTCTGTCTTCTTGAATTTAAGATGGGTTCTCCATGCCTCACAGGCAACTAAATGGAAGAGCAAGCGTGAAGCATCAGCCACGTACCACGTAGCAGAGTGGCTGCCGCGGTCCTTGTGCTGCCGAGGTCCCACGGCACAGCCTCCGCAGCTCTCCTCCGGTGCGCGGGATCAGCCCGTGCCGGTGGGGTGCAGTCAGGGAGCATCACACTCCGCCCCCCCCCCCCCCCCATTCACGTGATTGCTGAATTTCAAGTGGTGACTGGGAATCCAGGTCAGAGCCAAGGGTCAAGCTGTGCTGAAATTTGTGTAACCACAGAAAAGACCCTCATCCTGAGGGCACTGCAGTATAAGCAGCAGATCAAATTGCACTGTGCCGTGTATATGTCTGGAGAAAAACACCATCTGATTTTTCATTTTGCTTTTTGCTGTTACAGTTGAGTAATCCTACCATTAACATCACTGGCTGTTCATACAGAATTGAATATGAGATCAGTAAAATCTTTACATGTTTGTTCTTGAATTATTTTGATTACAGTGTCACAGCTCCAGGTCAAAATATTCAGTTTTCCTTGGAAGGAAGATGCCTCTGTACCCACAGTGAACTTCTGTTATGAAGATGGGTTGGGCTGGCTTGTTTAAGTTTATAAGACTTAATATTTCAACTTTCAAATGGGGAAGCAAATGTAAAAGATCCCTGGTTACTGGGGTGGCTCATTGAAACCTCTGCCTGCCTGGGAATTCTTTTACTGTAAAAGAGTTTAGATTTAAAAAGAGAAAGAATAATGCTTCAGGTGTTTATTTTGATGCTGCTTCTCTGTGTCTGGCATGGGCTAGCCGTTCATTTCATGGCATTTCTCTGGCAGAAGCTACCTTAATGAATCTCTCCTGTGCTTTTGGTAAGTCTCCAGCAGCTGTCAGCAGGGAATGGATACGTCTTGCTTGCTATGGCTGGGAGGTGTGCATGTGTGTCTCTGTTCTTTGGTGTATTAAACAGCCTTTCCTGAGAGTGCTGAGATGTGTTGTGTGTAGCTGGTAGCATTCCTATTGATAATTTCCTTAAAAAATTAATTAGATTTTAGCTTGTGTTCCCCAGCCGTTCAGCAGGCGATTGATTATAGCTCCACTGATAGCATAGAAGTCAGTATTTCTTATTCGTGTAATAACTACATGTAGGAGAAAACAGCAGATGTGTGCATACACATCTTGAGGACAGATAAGAAGTAATACTCTGTTCCAACAAGCCGACTTCATATCGATGATGAACAGTGTAGCAAGTGCTCTGTACCACTCTGGGAAAAGGAGACCAAGGCACTAGAGCTCCGAAGATTTGTGAGGGGAAAACGTTACTGATTTTTTTTTTTTTGCAGTTTAGAGAAATGTGCATTCTGGAGATTGAGGCAAAAAATCTGTTTAATTTTTTTGCAGTGTCAGATTAGTGCTTCTGTATTGTACCTGTTTATTAGTTATATTAAAAAATTTGTCTTCGGTGCTACAGGTTTATTCTTTGCTTTTGCGTAACGTTTGAACTGTTGGAGAAGTTCAGTTCAGTGCTCTTATTCTTACAGCAAGTCAGAGATTTTAGCACATTACTTAGTGTTTTTTTGATTTTTGTTTGGTTTGATTTGGGTTGTGGTTCCTAGCAAGGAGGGCAGGTACAAAGTAATTCCTTGTACATTCACCAAATGATGATCAAGCCTCACTTTTGGCATCTGTTTTAGTGGTGGCTGGTAGGATTTATATTTTTCCAATTTTTGAAAAAGATACTTTTGCCAACGTCAGTCACATATTCCATTTTGGTCTTGTTTGTTGAAATAAAAATAATTTTCTTTATGGATATAATTTTCTGGAGGGAGGATTGGGGATATTTTTTTTTGTTGGATTTTAAATTTTAAATGGCTGATCTTTCCTTTATCTCTTCCATGCATGTATGTATTTACAGTTCTTCCATTTGAAAGGCAAGCTTAAAGTTGCCTTTATAAATCTCTAGAATAAGCTTTAAAAAAAAAACCCTGTAAAAATTTGGAATTAAAAAAGCTAATAAGTTGTTAAAGAAGTAGTTCTCTATTTTTTAAATTGCTCCTAACGCATGAGTAACTAATTTTCCAAATATGATGGCCACTTTTTGTTGTTGGTTGGTTGGGGTTTTTTTAAATTAAATTATTTAGTTAGACTCTAACCTACAGAAATTAGGTGTAAGTCATTTGTGTGTAGACATACTTTGTGCTTCTTACTCATCATGGCAGTCTTGAGGAGTTTGTTAATGTAACTGTTGATAATTTGCGGAGGAGTAAGAGGGATGTTATAGCTACTTACGTAGCTATGCAAATTAGAAATTAACATTTGTTCACAGACGTTTTGTGTAGATTATACAAGTCTTCACAAAAGAGTGCTTGTATCATCATTATCTTGCACCTTTTGCTTAATTTAAGATATGTAAATAAATGGGGTATAGGTCTCTGAGGAAAAAATAACACAATAACTTATTTTTACATTAAAAAATATGAAAAAAAGAAAGTTAAAATTTTATATTGGATGGCGCTGTGGACCTAAAAGGATTTTGATGCATGTATGAACAATACAGATGTAATTGAATAATCATGTCTCACTCGGGTTCATCAAGCAGCTTGCATTCTGCCTAAGTTAACTCAATGTTATTTACTTTCATCACAAGATCTTCAGCATCTTTGAATGGACACAAGCACTCAGAAAGGGTGTTTCTTTATTTCATTTTGTTTTTAACAATAGCTTTTTAAATAAGTGTTTTCTTCTTTCAATTACGCACTCTTTTGCCTAGTATTATAAGCTTTGGCTAACCACTTATTAAAGTTCCATGTAATGATTCTGCACAAGCAAATTAAAACATATAAAGAGGTAAAGGTAATATGAATATATGTCAAGATTACTATGAGTATTTTAAAACTATGTTTCAGGGGTGTGTGCTTTTACATATAAGATTTAGTGTATAATGATACATTTATTAATGTTAGGCTATACTTAAAATACAACTCAGCTACACATACATACACACACATGCACATAAATACTTTTATGTATACATAAAACTCAAAATCTTCCTCTTAGTAAAATCTTAGTGATAGTCTTGTATGTTTTTCAGTGGAGGACTACATTTCCTCCCAGACCTATACCATTTCAACTCGGAGTACACAAAATGACATAAATACCTAAGTGTAACATACTGTGTAAGGCATGTTCACTTAACAGAAGTAACGACACTTATTACTCTGAGTATTTAAAGAAAAAATGTCTTATAGAGAAACATTTAAGTGTATCTACAAATTTGTAATACATTTTATCCATTCCGTATTTATTTTCTGGTGTAGTCCTAGTCAGAAGGCAAATTGAGAAGTGGCCCATCAAGTGAGTTATCTCTTCTGCCACTTCCTTATCTTTCAGAAGCAAAATCCTTATCAGCAACAGGATCTGTAGAAGCCAGCCATAGACCATTAGCTCTTCGTATGTATATCCTTCAACTTCACCCCACACAGGCTTTGTAGCTAATGGCATTCTAGATAAGCATCTTTCAGTTCTGTGTTTTAATTAATGATCATTTTTGCCATTATCAACTGTCTGCTTCATGAGTATGTGTGAGAGCTTTGCCACGTATCATCAGTCAAATGCTCTGTGTATGTTTTCACTCACACACACACTGTGACAGTATTTAATGTAACCCTTAGTAACTTCCTACCTTGTCTGAATAATTAATAGACCATCACATTTAAGAGTCTGCCTAAACATGGGATTTTTGTGGTCAAAAATACCATTCTTGTCTGGAATAAGAGGCCCCTGTATGTCACTCACCACAACAGGGTAAAATGCTTAGCATATATTAAACTGATCAGCTGTTACATCAGAACTACTGTTTAAGATCATTTTGTGCTGAATATCGCAAGATTTATGAAGAAAGTACATGAAAGTCCGTGCATGTTCGCATTATTCTTTTACGTTATCTGTTTTCTACCTACCCCTTTCAACCTGACTTGCTGATGCTCTTCTGGTCATAGTCACTACGCTCAAAAAATTTTCAGTCCTGAAATGAGACAGAATGCTTACCAATTCATCCTCTATCTTCTCTTCCCTTTTCTCAGTGATGTACGTAGAAAAAAAAGAGTAAATAACTCTGTTAGTTGTTTCTTTTTGAAAACAACTTGTCAGTTTATTTTTGTGTCTCTGTGTGTGTGGTGGAGAAGGGGAAAGGAATCTTTTATTTATTCTGAGACATTGGAATTAAGTGTAGAAATAGTGCCAGACTAATGTAGAAAAATATAAAGCAAAAGATTTAGAAAATTGATTTTCTCCTTTTAAATGAAATAATTTCTCAAGAAAATGTACAAATGCTTTAATTGCAAAGCAAAAGTATTTTCACAAAAGGTAATGTTAAAGTGAAAGGTTTGTGAAATAAAGCATCCACTCGCCACATGCTGAAACAGAACAAGAAACTTGAATTGTAGTGAGGGAAGGACAGTTTGCGCTCTGAAGGACAATGAAGCTGGATATACCTACTTCATTTAGGTAAATGAAAGCTTTTATTTACTGAAGTGGGCATTAGATCAAGGCCTGAACACCTGTACTCTCAGGTGGAACTTAAAAGTACAAACAAAAATGTGAGCATATTTAGCAAAGAAATATAACCAAGATATTGCAAACATCCATGAAACATTAGAGTGATGACAAATAGGCTATTCTATGTCTTCAGAGTGGGATTAGTCTTGCACATAAATGTACCATATGGTACAAAGTGAAAAGTACATGGGGATCATTTTGCATATAAAAATTAAATACATATGTGTGGACACACATAATATCCAAAATATGTTAATATAGTAATGCACATATTTCATGTAAAGTGTGTTTTGAATGATAATATTCTCATAGGAAATGAAAGTAATAAATATATTCTGTTTCTGTTACTTGGGTAGAAAGCATTATGTGGTAAAATCTGCTGCTAAAATAAGCTCATTAATGAACATGTGTATTAATTATGTAACTTCTGCACTCATTACAGTTTTGAAGATTTAGCCTTCAAAACAAAATGTGTTTGATTTTATGTGCATTAATAATATTCCTAGTGACAGGTAAGCATGAGTGTAAATGGATATTGAACATTTTTTTTAATATATATTTTTAGTTCAAAAGCTACCAGAGATCATAAACACTTGCCAATCAAATGCATCTTGGATGTTTCTACAGTTTACACCACTGTCCGAAAGAAACTGTAAACGAAACTGTTCTTGCAAGGAATTAAAGGACATGATACCAAATAGTTTGTTTTTTAGATGGTGGAACTCTCGCATTAAAAAGGTTTCTAGTACTTAGGCAGCCCATGTAGCTGGGTTTGAATCTCTTGCTAGGCACGTCTTGGTTAGTCCATTACAATTACTAAAAAGCTCTCTAAAGGGTGTAGAAGTGCTTTTAAAAAGAATAGCGGAAAACTTCTTAGTGCGATTTCTTCTGCAACTTAATGGCTTAAGGAAGGTGAAAGAATTTTTACTGTGTGTAGTGAACCTGAACATTTGCTTAACTATTTTCTTTCCATCCCAGTCCTACAGGACTTGCAAGAAGTGGATTTCTGTTTCCAGTACATCTATAATGAAGGGGGAAGGAAATTTGCTGTTCCCAAGGCAATAAACTGCCTTGCTTTGTTTTATTGTTTTAGATAATCGAATATCTGTGAAAGATATTCAATAAAGTCATTGGAGATTAGTCTTCTAGTCATAGAAAAGCACAGGGAAAGGTTTTTCTACTGGGCTTGATCTAGAAAATTTAATTTAGTGCCCATTGCTTTGTTGCTGGCGCCATCATCATGTATATTGTTTTGCACAGGGCCAGAAGAAAGCAGGCTGTGATATCCAATTAATGTTACCTGGATGAGTGAAGAGCTATCATGTGTAAGACTTGGCTCAGTTCACAACAGAGAAAGGGCCTGTATCTTATTTCTCACACCACAAGGAAACTGGAGCCTAAGTGCTGCTTTTCATATTTGAAAAAAAATGAAATATTTTTGGACTATTATTATTAATGTGAGTTTTGAACCCACTTCCTACCCTGTACTGATTGGGTTAAAAGAAAATTAGTAACAAATAAATATTGGGAAGCTTGAAGCTGCAAATAGCACCATCTTTGCTGTTAATGAACAGCGCAGGAATTATTTCATTGTAGTATCCAGAGGCTGCTAAAATCTGAATCCACTGAGATTTACAATTATCATTAATGGAATATCATATTTTCAGGGTGGTGGAAAATAGCCAGGCTTTAATAAAATATTAACGGGCAGAAACTCTGGATTAAATATTCATCTTGGTGCCTTTGGAGGTTATGTTCTATTGCTACCCTACAGCCCATTAGTAAATAATGATCTAGTGGCAAAACCTTCTGGGACATAGTATAGCTTAGTAGAGAATTGCTGTGTAAAGTTAAATCATGGGATTTACATATTTTCTGTTTTGTGGAGTAGTTACATTGTTTACGTGGAAAAAAGTTGAGTCTGTACTGATAGTCGTCTGAATCGCATCAGTGGAGGTAAATGACCAAAGTGGAGCTGGAGGCATTTGTGGTGCATGATTCCACTAACACTGATGAGAGCTGCCTGGCTGCATACTGTACAACTCCTTGGCACTCCAGACGCTTGTCTTGCTCAGCCTTGCTGGCCAGCATCTCTATCAAACAGAGCTGTGCAACTTAAAATAGAAGCGGAAAGAGATGAGGCTTCTGTGTGTACCTTGTCCTAGTAATCATAATAGAAACACTTTAATATTGCTAATTTGTGAAGGGATAACTGAAGTTCCCATGACAATAAAGACGCCAGCATTTCTCTGTCCTGCAGAGCTGATGGAAAGTGTGGTGTTGAAATTGATTAGTAAGGGAAAGTCGGGGCTTTGACGTACCCGTTTTTTAATAAAAAGGATCTTGATTTAAAATCAGTCTTTCATTTAATAAGCAAACACTCATAATGACATTGGAGCATCTCATGAGAGTTGTACTTGAGCCAAAGAATTTGCAACATGCGGAGAACAAGGATAAGTAGCAATCTAAATACAGCTTTCAAAATGAACTGTGGCTCGCGAGTCGCATGGTGTGCTGCTTTCTGTCTACACAAGAGGAAGAGGGGCATAGTGCCTCAGGGAAAATGTATTTCAAGTAGGCAGCCAGACTGCAACTCACAACTTAATCTTCGTCAGAGTGCTACCTACCTATTGTGTTTGAAACAAATTGCCAGTGTGAACGCTGTACCAAGACATTTCTGTCTTTGGTGTCAAAGATGATGCGATTCATTTGTATTTAAAAGTCAAAGAGCATAGTGACATGGATGACATTAGAAATTATATCAGTTTGTTATTCAGCCACAAGTATGGACTAGCACAATTATAAAAGACATGAAGTTATTTAATCTGCAGTGTAATTAAATTTCTGCCTTTTCTGATTCTTTTTAGTGGATAATATCAATTGTAACTGGTTGAGAATGTGATGTGGAATAGGGAAGATTCAAGCTCCCCAAAATTGATGATGCTGTATCTCTCCAAGCCATGAGAGTTCATGAAAAGCCAAGTCCTCACAGAGACTTAAGGCATACATATGGTTTCCAGTGTGCTTTCTGGAACACTTGAGAAAATAAAATTGGGCAGATAGGAGAACAAGACACATTTTTCCTTTGACTTGCAAACATACTAAATCACCATTTTATTTTCTTGCATGGATTTCAATAGAGTGCGAATTGTAAATGACAAATATCTGAAAGACATCTGGATGGATGGATGTCTGCTGTTTGTTTTGTTTGTATTCTGTTTTGGGATTTTATGAGACTGGAGAAGACTTTGTTTGAAAATTGTGGTAAGCCTCAAGAGGCTTAACAGAGTTGCAGCTTTATTATGCTAAATGGTTTCTTGTGTATTTCTGTGCTTCACTTAATGATATTCAGGAAATATTCTTATTTCCTAGGAAATTCATTGAACATCCTCCTACGGGGTTTAGCTTATTTAACAAGTTAAGTAAGGATCTCCCTTATTTGTGTACATTAAACTGAAAAATCAATATAATATATTAGTCAATATAATTTACTATTATAAGTGAGGTGGTTTTTTCCCCCCTAGGGAAATATCTTTTGTATAATCATCAGTTCTGCATGGTAACATGTGGCTGCAATATCCCAACCCCAGATTTAGCTAGTTCACGTAAATAGTTCAGGAAACACTGTAGAGTTCGGTGCCAGCTCAGCTCAGACAGGGTTTGTTGGACACAGCTCCTTCCACATACAGCTTTTCTCACATATGCGCATCTCCTTTCCCAGGAGTTAGGAGTCCATGAGGGCTTAGCCAGTCCTGCGGCAGCTCCACAGATTTATTTGGCAATTTGTCCTAGCTAATAACTCATCCTGAAGTGCTGAGGAGCAAACTGTAGCAGTACTAATGTGGTTTTCTGTAGAAACATCTTGGATTGAGAAGGGACAACAACAGGTTTTGCATTTTAAGATTTGCTGAACATGACTGGTGCTGATGACTTTGTGTCAAGCCATTTTGCGTTTTCATATCCAGCTGTTTTGCTTGCTGAAGCCTAGTGCCGAGTGCCATGTTTTGCTGAGCTTTTTAGTTTCAGCTCTGCGTTATGTGGTACAGATATATTCTTGTCATACAGTTTCTTCTAACAAGTTCTGATAGCTCTGAGATGGTTCTGTGCTGAACCTGGATGCTGCCGTGGATACTGCATTATGAAGGCATCCAGATCTGTGGGTGACTGGGATATGGTTTCTTTCTTAGTGGATAGCTGATAGTGATGGCAGCTATAATATTAATTAGAAAATAAAAAGAATAAAAGAGAAATTTTGCATATGAGTGAAGAATCTGAAAAGTGGGAGGTACACATCTTCACATCTTATTTATTAAGAAAAATGTCTTTACAAGTATCAGCAGGTGTTACAACATTACAGGTTGTATTGTACGTTTGCATAAAAATGTGACTGTACGAGATATTTTTACTTCTGGGTAGTAAATAATATGTCTGCATTATGAACTGCGTATATATGCAGTATATGAGGATCTATATTCACAGTAATCTTCCTACTTGTAAGGAAGTATAGACAGCAAATGATTTTATTTATTTTAATAATACTTGAACTATGTATGAAATGAGTATAAACATGATGTGTGTATATAAATATATATAGATCTATGTATCTCAGTTGATTGAATAGCTTCTACACTTGAGCATATGAAGGAAATGAACACTAATGTCATAGCTCTATAGAACTGTTGCAAATGTGAAACTAAATTTATGTAACTAGTCAGGATGTGTGACTGCTGGAGTAAGAAGAGGTTAATGAAGTTGCAATACTAACTTATACACTATGTTCAACATTATCTGACTTAGGTAATGGAAGAAATGTGTGCTATAATTCATATCTGAAGGTATAGGTGCCACTAGCAGATGTGTCTGGTACTTTTGTTTCTGCATTGTAAATGTAAAATGGTTCTACAGAGTATTTGCAATGGCTTCATTTGTCTCCAAGTAACTGCCCCGATTTTAGTTTGCAGCTGGTTTTACTGTTGATACAGTGTGAGGTTACACTCAGGAAAATGAGTTGCTCAGTTAAGTAACTGTGAAACATAAATACTTCCAAGTTGTCAACTGCTTCTTATCTTTATACCTATGTGTGTGTGTATGTGTACGTGTATGCATATATAAATATGACTTCAGAGGAAAATGTAATAGACTGACTTCTCAGAAAACGATTTCCTTACTGCTTAAAAAGATCTATACTACGGCTGTTTCTAAATCTCTTGATAAAGTTGCAACTGTTTTTACTTTGCCCAGTGTTGAGAAGATAATCTTTGAAGAACCTGTTAGCCAGCTTTGAGAAAGTTGCAATATTGTGTTATAGTTGCTGTTGACCAAGAGTTACGTAAACAAATGTCTGGGAAGTAAATTATGAGTAGACTTTTCTTTGCCTTTTAACAAAGGACTAATCAGCATCTGGAATCTCAATTTACTTGATGGATATTGAATTATTTACTCTGAAAGGTAACATCTTCTGGGCTGTGATTTTTGGTTTTTTTCATAGCAGTTTATAAGTAGTGCTATCAGTTGGATCTTCACAAGTCTGAAGTTTTGGGTAGGTTAAGAAGACTACCTGATATCATTGACCTCAAGTACCTGCGGAAGTGTCTATTCATTTCTGCTGAAAAACTGTCATTCCAAAGCAATTGTAATTGTTTAGTACCTTTACAGCACTGTAGTGAGAGTGCTCAGCCAAAACTGTGTTCCCTTGACATTTTTTTAATTATACTAGCTAAACAGATCTATCAAGTTCCCAGACAAAACCAAATAATCCACTAACATAATACATATATTTTAATTATTTATTTATGAATTGACATTGCATTTTCACTGTGTTCTTAAATGGAGTGGAAGAGCACCAGCGTATCTGAATTATCTCTATTTCCTGCAGCTCCTGGATTTTTTCTGTTGTATACCATCTGAATGTTAAGAAGGCCAAGCCTTTACGTACTCAGCTTTTAAATGGCTGTAATTTTCATTTGCTAACTAGCAGAATAACCTTATCTACAGCTGTATCACAGTTAGTTTCAATCCAATTAATCTTCATCAATATCACCACCCATCACATCATCCTCTGGAAAACTTAAAAGGAAAATAGCTTAATTAGGAACAGGAATGGCATTTCACTTTCAGAAAGATGGAATGTTCAACACACTGTGTTGAAGCAACATTCTCCCATTAGAATAATTTACGTGGCAAACACTAAATAAGTATGCATTCGATGAAAGGGCTTTGTGTAACCAATGTACAGAGCAATGTTTTCTTGTGCTCAGGAATTAGAAAATTATCATTAGAAACAATTAATATTCTTATACTGTTATGTAAGCAAGTCAACATCTTGTGGTATGAACTGTTACAGAGGATGCAATTTTTAAAATAGAATGAAATTTGACTACATGCTTATACTTTCATATTTGTCTTTTTATACTTTATATTAATTGTGTTCCCATTTCTATCAATAACTCTTATTTGGATTTTTAGCAGAAGACTAAAGCTTTCATAGTGATCTTGACTTTTTGTGCTGTGTGATTATGAATACTGTCCCTATACAGCGCTCAGTAACTCACAGATGGAAAAGGCAACAGTTGTTTTGTAACGCTCAAGCAACATATAAGTTCTTTAGAATAGGCAACACATACTGCAATTAATTTCATTAGCAAAGAATAAATACAAAGGCAGAATGTTTTATGTTCTCAGAAACAGGTTTATGGAGAGATGTTAGATGAGTGCTCTGAAGAATAATATTTAATAATTGGAAGTGATTAGAGAGCTTGATGTTATATTTTATAAAAGTTAGAATTCTGGAGACGGATTACCCAGTGCCCTAAAACTAACACAAAAGAACATTAGGGGTTGACCATAAGGTCCGTTTTCTTCTACAGATTTGTCCAAATGACTATCAAGGAGACTTCTGACTGGGAAATGACTCTCTCAAGTTCCTGATAATCTGATATGTTAAACTCTGGAATCCTCTTATCAAAAGCAAAGAGATTATAGCCGGTCTGCTCCAATAGCCTCTGTGTTTCCTGTAAGTACTGTCTGTATCATTCAGGTGTGCTTAAAAATACATTGTTAATGCAAAATCAGATCTAAGGAAGCTGTGTTGTAAATTCTATTTAAGTACCTTCTAAATTATTTCATCTGCTAGTTGGATTTATGATGCTTGGGGAGCCTAACATCAAGGGGGTCTGTTCCCATGCTGTCTCCCTTATAGAGGGAGCAGGATCATCGCCTCTTCAGACATGACTGGCTGAGCATGAAGCCTGCTTTCTCTTCTTGTCCCTGGCTGCCACAAGCTGGGTGGTTGGATAATCGGTCTAATAATATGAATTATGAAACATCCACTCTGAAAATAAGAATCACGTATGTAATGTTCTTTTCTCGTGTAGAACCTTAGTCACATATTTTGAGTAGGAAATCAAACTTCTTGTTTCTGTTGTTACTTCTCCTAGGAAAATTGGTTTTCTCCCTCGCAGTTTTGCACAGAGGCAAAGAGCTGCTGTACTGTACTGGCTACTGATAACAATGCAGGCCTTCAAAGTAGGTGGATAAGAAGAGAAGTTCTCAGGACATTGAAAAGCTCTGACTGAGTTAGTTTTGCAAGAGCAGAAGAAACGGATTCTGATCGTTACTGATGCGCCTCGGCTGGTTACAGGTGCTGGGGTCAGAAGGCAATGGATTCACCCTGTTGCAGAGCTGAAGGGGAGGAATTTTGGAGGTAACTTTTTTTAAGCTCAGTAACAGCCATATGTCAGTCCCCAAATGGAGATGAGCACTTTTCTTCTGTGCTCTTAAGAAAGCTCCCCAGATATGATTTGAAACTGCATTAGTTCTCCACAGGAAATGGTTGCAAGAAAGGTGGAAGCCTAACCTACCTCATGAAAATGGGAATGCAGCAATAATACAGACATACAGCAGAACTGGTCCCAGCTTAGTAGTGATTCAGAGTGACCAAACAATATTTGATACAGGCAGTGCAATAGAAAACACCACTTAGTTTTGTTATCACTTGCACCTTCTGAAGTATTTTCTCTGTTAAGCAGCACCCATTATCTGAGATTACTCCTGCTCCTTCCAGCACTTTTATGCTCCAAACTGCACAGCAAGTAAAGGTCAAATATAATTAGCTGGGGGAAGGGGCTGTTTGTTTTCATCCTCACCAGACCTTTTATTTTTGTAATTATGAATAGAGAATAGTTAATGTTACAGTATGAATTTCCAATGAAAATTTAATACAGAGTGGAAACAATCTTTCACACAGTAGTAGCAAATTTAAAGTGCTTCCTCTACTCTGTCAAAGCTTCATTCATTACTAGCCTGGAAATATAAACTGACTTCACAATGAGAGAAAACAAACCTCAAGCTTAATTTAAACCCCTAAAAAGCAATGCTAAACCAATCGTACATTTAAATTTTACAAGTGAGAAAGGAGCTGGAAAATGTATGGAAAGCTAGAGAGAGAGGGGAAGTGCACTGTGTCATGACTAATGATACAGAAGCCTTCAAATGCCATGAACTGTCAGGAACGAATAAAGAACTGTCAGGACCATTTATTTATTTAATCTCCCTTCTCCATCCTCTCTACCTGGAGGTCTTGGATATTATTCCTTCTTCATATTTTGCTGCTGTACAGTTATTTTATTGGAAGCAGGAGTCCAAGAGATCACCTATCCAAATGTCATCATCAGTTTCCAAATTACCTCTCTGGTTCGCATTCAGTTCACTAGCAAGTACAAATGTGAACTTCTTGAATGTAATGAGAACAGGGGAATTACAGCAAGAAAATCAGTTAGAGCAAGCTAATAAATGAGTTTCCCATTTCTATTCCTTATTTCACTCATGATGGTTACTAGTGGTTGTGTGCATTTCACAATAAGCTATGAAGAATTGGTATCTGTAAACAAAATTTGCTAGCAATATGCATCTGTAATTAGGATGATCGGATGCAAAATAAGCAGGCAACTGTCTGGATTTTAATCTGTCTGTGTTTGAATAGAGAACTGTGAGCATTCAGTATGGATATAACAACCTGATAGCTTAACGTGCAGAATTCAAATACGTCTTTGTACTTTCAGATACTACTTCGGTGGTGGTTTTTTGTTTCTTTTTAGGAAATGTGGTACAAGACATCAGAAAAAAAAAAAACAAAACCAACCATGAAATGGCAGCATCAAGAATAGGAATATGTGTGAGGAGCGTGTAAGTATTTGTAGTTCTGGATAAAACCTGGAACTGCAGAAATGTAAAAATAATAATATATATTTTACCTGACCTCACAGAAGCCAAACCCAAATGGAACCAATTTCTTAAACTCTGAAAACTTCTTTGTTTCAGCTGAAGTTGATCAAAGTGGTTTATATTTTATTGAAAACTGGTTTTAGTTTCAACATTAAAAAAAAAAAAAGAGGTTACTTTTTAAACCTAGATTAAAATAAATAAAAAAAAAATCTTGCCGGACAAACATTGCCCTGTTCCCTACATGATTTTGAATTTTTTCTCCCAAACAAGAATGCATGCACGTCTGTTTTTAAATGGTGGAGCTGCCTCTGACTCTTTTATAAAATATCTTAATATAATCATAAGCACAGTTTTCACCAAGTCTTTATCAAAGCTACACATTTCACAGCCACCAATTACAGGTTAGTGCTGCATCCTTGACAGTTGTTTCAGAATATGTTAAAGTGGTGAAGGTGAAATGTAATTAACAGTATATATCACATAAATGTTTCAGTCAATTTAAATTAGTCACTAGGTGGCCATGTATCACAGATGGAAGTGTGTTATTTAACAAGAAGAAAATCCTTATTAATAATGCAGTTCTTAGTCTAATAATGGATTAATACACATTGTCTTAAATGTATGCATTGTCCGACTTGATAACAGTAATGGGTCTGAGACCATGAAACTTATTCACCTTCTTAGTGTCTGTATCTACAACACTTGCTCGAAAATAAAGCAGGCATTGGGATCATAGGGAAGGCTTGCTTGAAGACAGAAATTTAGATTTCTTTAGAATGAAACATTCTACTGTGTATATATATACATACACAAATATATACTGTATATAGTGTAGGTCCTAATTCTCAGATTTCAATGTGCTTTGTTCAGCATGGGGCTTAAGAAGGCTAGTGAGAGGATGTTGAGTTATTTTGATCGAAGTCACTTCTATTTTCTGCTTCCTCATGAGTTGTCTTCAGAAGGACAGATTCCCACAGAAGTTCTTACATGTGCTGCCTGCTTTTAATGCCATTAAATGAGTCAATATTTGCCCCATTTGTTTCCCTGATCATATTTATTCAAGAGATATTCTTCACCATGTGCAGGATGATAAACATACTGTCCATCTGTAAAATATTTACTTTATCATCTTTCAGCAAAAAAATTAATGGTCAGATAACATTCAGGAAATACCAGCTGAAATTCTTACAACTTCAGCAAGTTACATGCTCTGTATTTGGTCAGTTTTCAGGGGGTCATTTTTTTTCCTACTGTAAAATTAAAGCGTAGCATGGACTTCTCATTTGTAGAACATTATTTTCAGCCTGCCAACCTCTGCATATTCAGACTTTTCTGAAAAGGGAAACGTATCACTTGTGGATGTAACTAAATATGTATTTAATGCCAGGTAGATCAGATGGAATTCTTACAGAAGCTAGAATTGAAAATACATGTTTTTCTTAGCTACAAACACCCCAAAATAAATAGAGTTGGGTTAAAATAAATCATGTCATTACTTTGTTACCTAAGTGACCTGGTATCAGCTAGGATGGAGTTAATTTTGTTCTTGGGAGCTGGTACAGTGTGTTTTGGATTTAGTATGAGAATAACGTTAACACACTGATGGTTTAGTTGTTGCTAGGCAGTGCTTATCCTAAGTCAAGGATTTTTCAGTTTCCCATGCTCTGCCAGCAAGGAAGGGCACAAGAAGCTGGGAGGGAGCATGGCCAGGACAGCTGACCCGAACTAGCTAAAGGGATATTCCATACCATAGGACTGGCATGCCCAGTATATAAACTAGGGGGAGTTGGCCGGGAGGGGCCATTCGCTCCTCGGGCATCTGTCAGCGGGTGGTGAGCAATTGCATTGTGTATCACTTGTCTTTTCTTGGGTTTGTTTTTTTTTATTATTTTACTTTATTATATTCCTTTTCATTGCTATTATTATTATATTTTATTATAATTATTGTTAGTATTGCATTCTATTTTACTTTAGTTATAAAATCATTCTTATCTCAACCCCCGAGTTTTACTTTTTTTTCCGATTCTCCTCCCCATCCGACTGGGGTGGGGGGGACAAGCAAGCGGCTGCATGGCGCTTAGTTGCTGGCTGGGCTTAAACGACACCAAGGAAAATTGTCAAGTTCTTCCACCGTAGAAGAGGAAAAGTGGGAGAGTCGCACTCTGCTACTTACCCAGATTTACAGTATATTTCATCATTTTTTGTTTTAAAGCAGCTGTTTCCTTTTACAATTTATACAAAGTAAATAGAAAAAGTAAATATTTTCTTCAATGTATTTACAGTAGGCTATCTGATAAAGGAAATAGAATTAACTTGCACAATTTATATGATGTTAGCGGGAAGGAAAACCAAAAGCTAACTAGCAGATTGTTTCCAGCAGTGTGTTAGGCTTTCCTGTTTTTGTTAAATATTCCAGAACATTGTCATCAATCAAAAAGTTTCGCATTCCACATAGAGAAATGTTACCTCTTTAAGCATTGCTAAACACTTTGACATATTTGAAAAATTGAGTCCTAGATCCTAAAGGTTATTTGTCATAGGAAGAAGAAAATATGCTCTGTGTATGCCGGAATGGCAAATAAAGACTGTAAAGATGATAAATCTTAAGTTGGATACATAAACTGCTCAGTTTCATAGTCCCCAACTTCATCACACACAGTTGTAGTTTAATTTGGTCTTTACTGACATATAGCTATATACAACAGGGAAGTGGTGGTCAGTAGATCATGTCCCATGAAGGAAATTATAGAGAAGGGAACAAATAGTATATAATATGCTTTGAATGCTCACCATACTGAATCCTTTCAACAACGTGTTGATTTGGCGTTGGGGGATTTTTTATTTGGTTGGGTTTGTTTGTGATTTTGTTTGTTTTCAAAGGCATACTAGTTAAGGTAAAGCAAACCTTGAATCCATCCTCTCCCATGGTATTTAAATGATGAAATACGTGACAGGCCTGCAAACTATTTTGTACTAAAAAAGGCTGGTCAGAGGAGCAGTCAAGGCGACTTGTTGATATGATTAAAACTATTTCATTCAAAAGAAACTTTATAAAGGCTTATTTTGACAACTGATAATTTCATATGCTGTAGGTAAAATTATTACTGTATCCTAAATAATTTTGCCAGGCTATACTGTGAACACATAAAATCTAGAAGAGCTTCAAGAGAGGAAAAAAAGGAAGTTAGGTTTCTCTAATTGAGTATTGTGTGTTGCAGTCTTAGCATGCAACTTTGGTATGAGAGAAATAATTCAAATTTTGTGCTAACATGGCTGCATGACTTGGACAAAGAATTACTAATTTTACAGTGACATGTAGACACAGTGATGCTTGTAAACCTCTCTAGCATTTGCCTATAAACAAATTACAGCATTTGTCTTCATGTTTTAGAGTTCTTCCCTTTTCAGCAATACATAATTCTGTCTTTGTTAATGTAGTAGCACCAGCAAATTATTATCTAACATCTTTTTAATAGTTTTCAAGTAAATTAGTTTATATTAGTAGGCATGTAAAAGAAATCTCCAACATCGTAATTTTCAACAACTGAACACTCCAGTGACAGAATAATACAGGTGAAGGAAACAGGGACTGACAGTTGTTGGTGGTCCCCAGGTACACTGCAGAGCAAAAACCTCTCACTACTCTACTGAATCTTACACAAAAAAAATGACATGAATTTTCTTTCTCTCTACTGTATCCATAAGGGAAAGGAGTCTCTGCAAGAGGGCAGGTGAGAGGTTTGGATGCTTATGAACCACATTTGCTGGTCCATGCAATTAGTAGTGCAGGAACACTGGCAGGAGGACTGGATGCGCATAGGTTGTGCACTCTGAGCTCCCCCTTAACGTGGAGTATTGACCAGCCTCCCCCAGCATTGGGCGTTGGTGGAAGACTAGGAAATTCTGATATAAAGCATTACCCACCGAGTCATCTGCTTAGATTCTAAGGACTGTTTCCCTCATCACCCACTGAGGTTGCAGTCTTTGCATGCTAGCACATGCTTTGTAGTGAACACAGTATTTAAATATTTTGTTTTTTATTTAAATACTTCAGCACAGTAGTAGAAGAATAAACTGAATGGGAAATACTCTAGACCTGGGTGAAAATGTAAGGTTCTGCAAATTTCAGGTACAATGCCAACTACTGAGAAATGCTTGCACACTAACCCACTGGTAAATAATAGCTTTTATTTTTGGTTCCCTGGTATGTAAATGTCTTAAAATCCCTTCTTTGGCATTAGTACTATACATGCATACTGTTATTCAGAATCAAGAGGATAAAATGTACTTTGTGATGAGGTAATAAATGTACTGTACATCCATAAAATAGTTAGTTTATAATTTATGGGGAAAAAGACATTAATGTTCAAATACCATTCAGAAAACATCGGTTGGATTTTTTATAACTTCAGCTACTTACATGCTCTGTATGAATATTTTCATTGTTAAACTAACTCATAATCTTTGTTCAGTCCCTAAACAGTCTGAGAAATAATTACAGCTTGTTATAACTCCTGAAAGTGAAGACTGGCAGAAAGTTGTGTAAGGTCAAAAAATGTGTGACTATCAGCTCTGAAGCCTATACCTTTAAACTCTGGACAAAGAAAGCAATTTACTCCTGAGTGGTCTCAATTGTTTTCATAAGAAAGCCTATGCTCCCTTTAAAGTCAATTGTAAAAGATCAGTTGCTGTTAGCTTCTGTCATATTCGCAGCATACAGGTAGGATGCTAATACAGACCCTTCTCATGATGCAGGGCAGCTGTTATCATTGCCACACCCAACTCTTCCATAGAAGATTTTAAAATTAAATTATCTGGCCTAAGGATCTGCCCCATATATTTGTTCTCTATAAAACTACTTAAAGTGGGAGGGAACAAACATTCCCATTAGGAAGTCACAGTAGAAGTTACGGTGTGAACTGGATATCCTAGTTGGACAGCGAATGTTTTGATTTACAGCTGGTGAAATTAATCTGCCATATTTGATTTTAAATCTACATTGAAACATTTTATTTATTTTTATGAAATTGCTGTAGTGATTGCCTAAGAGAAATAGGTTTTGCTGAGGGAAATGTAGGCTTTTTTAAAGTTTGAGAAAGACAGAGCTCAATCCTAGCTTCTATAGATAAGTTTATGTAAACCACATAGCATAAGAAGCTATTAATATTCAAGGATTATTAGTACAAATCCCTTTATAAAGCAGCCTTACTTCAGCTTTTGACTGACATTGCAACATTGTTTTTCAATGAGACTGTCCTTGAGAGTCAACAAACTCCATTTCACTAAGAGGGTTAATTAAGGTCAAGTTTATAATGGGGTAGGAGGAAGCACAGACTGAAGTAGCTGTATATCAGATTGAGATTTCAAGGTCTCTGCAATGCATTAACAGCTGTGAGGCCATCTAATGTGGGCAGCATAACATGTTCTGCAGCAAAAAATTCTTGGAACAAACCTGGAAAACCAAATACAGGTCCTTTCACTGAAGGTTTTTTTGACAGTGTTTTTTCCATCAGAAAACCCCTGCTAGTCAACCTTCTTTCGGAGGGATTGTACCAGGTCAGAGAGCAGAGTGTCGATCAGCAAGCTTGCCTGGGTTTGTCCAAGACGTGGGCAATGCATGATCTCCGTGTTGCCCCAGCTGCAGCAGGGAGGTGAATCTGGTTCTCCGGCATCTCAAGGGTGTGGTGCTCTGTCTATAGTATCTATGTATATGGTGGTTCTCTTCCCTCCCCACCCACCCACCGCCACTCCCCCGCAACCATAAATTTCAAGGGCTCAACCACCCCTTCTTCCATGATGGTGAGCTGCAAACTGGGCACCACTCTGCCTTGCCAATGGGAACGAGCGAGGCTGGGGCTGCTGGTGAAGGGGCAGAGCCACTGGCCCCATGGTAGAGCGGGAGCCTCTGTCTCTCCTGGTGATGGACAACAAACCCCGCGTCAGTGTGCCTGTCTGGTCCAACTCTGGTGCCGCTGCTTTTCTTGAAATGCACGAAGCAAGCCGCCCTGGGGTGAAGTTGAGATGCTGTGAAACTGCAGGAAGAGGAGAGGATATATTAAATCCGAAGGGGGAGGGAGGCAAAGGAAGGGTTGGGTGTGAACTTTCTGTTTATATGTGTGACCTTTCTGTTTATGTGTGTATATTTTTGTCTGTTACAGGTAAGTATAGGGCAGTTTTATTTTGTTTTCCTCCAGATAAAGTCCCCAGTAGTGATCAACATAACTTTCCCAGCACAACTTCCATGGTCCCTTCTGTAAAATTATTTGTGTTGAAGGGAGGACTCACAAGATGGATCTCCTAGATTTTCAGAGTGGTGTTGAAAATTTAAATTCAACAGAGATCATCAGACTCCATCTCTTCAGTTTTTGGAAATTTATATTGTGATATTTTTGTTGTTTTTACGGATCTGCAGTAATAAGGACTGAAACTTCTAAATCCAAGCAAATAAGTGTCATTAAAAAAATACAGCTGTCAAGGACAAAGGGAAGAGTTCTGTTGTTGAGTGGCTTAGCTTTATAAAGCAACTAGAGCTCTCTCCCTCAATCAAATAGTAATTCCAAGAAGTTCAGGCTATGACAGCAGCTCTAAGACAAAGTGTTTAATTTCTCTTCAGGGGCGTATTTGTCACAGGCTAACATTGTTTTGCATAGTGTAGAGGGAGCTTTTCAGATTCCTTTCAGCCATCTTTGTGATACAACTTTGTTTCACAGAAGTAAGTTTTGTTGCACA
The DNA here is from genome assembly GCF_964188355.1 of Buteo buteo. Lineage (NCBI taxonomy): Eukaryota > Metazoa > Chordata > Aves > Accipitriformes > Accipitridae > Buteo > Buteo buteo. The sequence goes on along the minus strand of NC_134171.1, from coordinate 74,268,748 downwards.
ATTTCTTTTTTTGTTGTTCCCCACATGTGCCGCCTTCGTGTAGCGCTCTCTATAGAATAAGCTGCTCAAAACTTTATTGCGTCGGGCTAAAGGCTTTTATTGTTCATTGAAGTAATCATGTAAAACTTTACACAGCTCGATGATATAAATGATTCTTTGCAACAAAAAGAGAGAAGTGCAAGTGAAGGAATTATTTTTTTACCAGGCATGGGAATGACTAGGATCCTTAGGTTTGGCTTGCTTTTTCTTTTCAAACTCCTTCACTCAGTTTTTGAAAATTCAAATATTCAGCAGAACGATTGTGTCAAGATCCAGAGGATGTATCTGTCTGTCATTAAGGTAGCGAATTGTCAGGAGACAAATGTTTTACACCAAATTTCTCAGTTTCTATTCCAAGCTGCAGAGAAACAAGAGCGGTGGACTCAGACCTGGTTTCTCCTGCCTTTTCTGCCTATACCTTTTGCAATATGAAATCACAGTATCTTGAGCCACTGCCTGCCTGGCTCATGCTCACTTTATTTTCTAAGTCTTTCCCCATAGTCCTAGCTTATTTTTTCAGTATTTTCTTGAGCCTAATTCCTTCTGTCCTTCCTTCCCAACTTGGCCCCCTCTTGAATCCTGGCCCTTCCATGCCCGAAGCCTTCTGAACCTGTCCAGCTCCTTGTCCTGTCTGTGTGTAAGTTTGGCTGCTTCCAGCTTCCTCCTGTGTGCCTGGCAGACAGTGAGCAGGGAAGGAGAAGGGATCTTTGCTTTCAGTTAACAGTGCTTTGTGCCACAGTGGCATCTAGCTGCCGCAACTACAGATGAAATTCCACACAGTCCGTGCAGTCCTGGTTTGGAGCAGGTCAGTGCAGATGGGCTCTTTAGAGAATTCATCTGCCAAAATGCTGAGTGTATGCAAAGTGTGATCAAAGTCTTAGGATGGCTTTAGCATTTGCTTTTTCCCCTATCCAGTAGAAGATGAGTGCTTGTAGCGAGAGACAATCCCAAGTGAGTTTCAGGTCTCTGCTGCAAAAATGGAAATGCTAAAGCTTTTGAAGGAACGGGCTACAAAATTCTTTCGATATTTAAAACAGTATTTCACTCAAATTTAGTCTTGGAAATAGTTTGAGGTTTTGGTGGGATTTTTTTTTGCTAAAATATTCTAAAATATTTTAAAATAATCAGCACAAGGTAAATTCTCCCAAGTAGTGATTGGGGACTGAGTGAAATGAGCCTTCCCTATTGAAATTAGAAAATGTTTAAGCAACTAGAAGAAGATCCTAAAAATTCTTCTATCTATCTTCTAATAGTATAGGGGGCTGGTGAAGATTGCCTTGGAATGCTTTCTGTTGGTATCATTTGGACGTATACTTATTTTGTTCACAATTATTTTATTCCATGACTTCATAGCTAAATCTTCACCCAAAATGTGTTTTCTTTGTGTCCAGATTTTAGCAACAAAGGAAACTAAGACAATAAATGCAAAACATCATTTCCGCAGGTTCAAACTTGCAAGGGTTTCTTAGCATGCCCAGCTTTTGCTAATCAGCAGCCCTGACTCTGCAAAAATCAGATTAGCTTGTGCTTGATTTTCCTGTCAGGGAGAGGTCTGTTAAGATCATTCGGGCTTCTCGTCTGCATAAAGCTACTCCAGGTATGTAACAGTTTACAGTGCCAGTTTTCACTGAACCTTCAGTCTTGTGCAAGTTTTCTAGTATTTTTTTAGTTAACATTTACAACTTTTCTAATGTTTTCCCTTGTAATTTTGTAAAATAGTTCCAAAAAATGTAATCGTTCTGAGTACAGAGTTGTGAAATACACATGCTGGTGAAAACATTTTTACACTTAAAATAACCTTTAGGGGGGTTTTGGTTTGGGGTTTGGTGGGGTTTTTTTGGTGGTGTTTTGGGGGGTTTTTGTGTCAGATAGATAAGAATGAAAACTTGACGAATGGACTGTGAAGGAAAAAAGTGTTTTCATTATTCCCGTGGCAGACTCTCCTGGCATTTATCATGGTCGAGGCTGGTGGAACACCCTGCAGGGCATTATCCTCACCGCAAAAGCCAGCCACAGGAAACCTGCTAAATGCAGCACACAGGGTAACAGGGCTTTTTTGTTGAAGTGCATTCTCCAGTGGATTCTGGGACATTTAGTAGTTTCTAATGGTAATAACCTTAGCCAATTTTAAAAAAATAAATAAAAAAGAAGTTACATTCATTTTTAATGTAGTGACAATCTTGTGGCATTTATTTGACAAGCTCCTTTGATCATGAACTGAAGCTAGGACTGAGGAAACCTTGAAACACATTTATGTACCGTGCTACATCCACAGAGACAAGGGGACTGACATTGTACCTTGTCAGAACAATCCTTTGGCATTCTTAACACATGATATTTATGTATTTCTAATTTGTTTTGCAAGAGTTTAGTTTTAATTAAAATTTAAAGATTATGAAATCAATGATTTAGTTTCAGGGCTCTGGAGCAGAATGAAAAATTTTTAATAAGCTTTTGCATTTTTTATAGGAGGAAATGAAATTTACAGTTTACCGTACACCATGCTTCTGTTTTTAAATTGAAATGACTCAATTAAGACAACATATGGCTCAGATTCTGAGTCAAGGGAGGGAGCCCTGTCTTTTCACAGTACTAGCCTACCTGTGACCTATAGGATGGTGGAAGTAAGTCTGTAGGAAACAGAGAGGGGAAGGGTGATGTACAGCCTTGCAGTATATGTAATTTACATGCTTTTTTCTTCTTTGTGCATCTCTCTCTCTCTCTTTCATTTTCTTTCTCCTCATAGATAAAGAAGTTGTGTGGGCATTAGCTCCTGCCTTTCTGTCTGCAGGTAAGTCAGTGGTTCACTATTATGCCAGCAGTGTCGGAAAGGACCGACAAAGTAATGGAAACCATGGAGGCTCCCTTTCCTCTAGCTTGAAGTTCTTTGTTGTTTTTCTCAGCTGCATGGAATAAGGTGTATCCTTCTGTGCTCCTCCCATTCCCACTCCTATAATACATGTTTTATACAACCACCGAGCAATTGTATTTTCACAAATAATTTCTATTTGCAGTTTATTATTAGCCCAAGACGAAAGAAAATAAATAAATCACTGTGTTGCAGTAGGAATTGTTACCAGGTGAAGGAATTAACACTTCATTTTCATGTACAGGCCATTCAGAGATATGGCTGTGGACTTTGTGGAGTGTCTGACAATAAGCCATCTCATAGAGGCAGAAAGGTATGATTTTTATACCCTGTGTGTGGTTGGAAGGGGAGAGAAATTTTACAAATCATATGCAAATGGTCAGCCTTACTGAAAAATGATAAAAGGAAGAATTCCTTTCTAGCATCATTACATTTAAAGGATGGAAGTGTTTTTTTCTCAGTGTTTCAATCTGATAGGCAGAAATTTCTTCTAGAAGTCATTTTTGGGGCTGTCTGTCTCATAACTCTTGTTCATATGTGTGCAGGGGTAGGGGGAAAGGTATGAGAATGACAGGAGGAGGATGTGGGGATGAGGGGGGGAAAAAGGAAAGTCATTCTGTCTTCTATCAAAAATACATATGGCTCCACATATTGGTTCCATTTGAAAGTTACACTTAAAGAGGCCAAGAAAAAAGAGGCAGAAGCCTTTAAACTTCATGGTTACTTATGCCTTTAGAGATACGGATGAAGAGAAATTATTGAAGTAGAGAACAGGGTGCAGATCCTCTAATGGTATTATAGCAAACTTGCATAAGCAGAGTCAGTGTATACCAGCTGTGGATTTGATACCCAACCCCGATTTACCATTTCTTTTGCTACCATTTTTGGGGGTGTTTTTTGTGTTTTTGTTTTGTTTTGTTTTTCAGGTTTTTTGGTTGGTGTTTTTTGGTTGGTTTTCAGGTTTTGGGTTTTTTTTGATGGCTAATATCTACATAAAGATCTCAATGGGCCAGGCTGAAATATGAATGAATAGAGCTATGTTAGGACTGACAAGTTAGTTTTTAAATCATTAGCATAAAGACTGGGGGCAGGGATCTCATCTGTTCCAAAATAGTGGCATTAGAGGAGACCCTTTGAAAAACAGAAGTGGAAGGAAAATTAACAATGATTTCATGATGAAGAGGCAAACTAATATGTAGGAGGGAAATCAAGAGACCAAATCACTACAAAAATAACAGGGTTTCAGAATAAAACCTTGATTTATGTATTTGAGTACAGCGGAAAAAAATCACACAAGAACAGAGGGGGATCCTAAAGGGGGAGGTTGAAGACATTGACTGTACTCAGAGAATGATTTTTGGTAGAATTTTATCCTTAAAAGTATACTAAAGGAATTGCTGTTTTGTATGAGTTCCTAGGGAAACATTATTTGAAATTAAGAAACCAATCATGTTTGCTATTTCACTGCTGTTAGGAAATCTGCTGTTTCCTATTATTCTTTATTTTCAGATTACCATTCCTTTGCATCTCTCTTGTGGTTTACTACTAGCAAGTTATCAGGATCAAGATGAGAAAGTGTGCTGCTATTACACAGGGTTTTTAGCTTGGAATCTCTACCTGTTTGTCTTGTAGAAAAGCCTGGTTCTAAATGTCAAAGATTTGCTGAATGTTCTAAATTAAAAAACAAAAACAAACAAAAAAAACAACTAAAAAACCAACCAAAAAAAACCCCAAACCACGAAATGTAAGTGGGAAAGAATTCCTGGGCGGATTCGTCTTGTCTGTGTATTGAGAAGTTTCCCTTGGGGCTTCAGAAATTTCAGGATTAATAATATGGAGCCTCTGTTCCTGAAGTCATCAGGTTGTTCTCCTGTCTCACATAAGCCCAAGCACATCTTGATAAACTAGTGGATAAATCTATTATTGCATTCACCATTAGTAAGCATTCTTCCAAATATTTTCACACTCAAAAGTATGCATGCCCTTAAATGCAAAGCCCCAAATTGTATTTAAGAGATTAAACCTCTGAAATCTTTCAGCATATTCAAACCTGGAGCAGGTTGTTACTAATTGAAACCTTAAACAAGCAAGCAATGCATCCAGGTGCTTGCTTCACTCTGACCACTGCAGTATCAGCATGGAAAAGAAAATCTCCTGGGATCTCATAAGTAAGCCTCTAAAGAAAGTTAATAGTTTGAGCAGTTTGATATTCAAACTTTCTTTTTTCTTCTTCTCACCAACATAGTGAAAGCCCATTACATGTGATTGTTTGTACCAAACAAAACCAACAAGACAAGCTGCTAATGAGGTTTCATAGATGGTTGGTATATGTGCTTCAGAGGCCTACAGTTCCTCCTTCAGTGGCCAAAGCCCTGCTATGCAATTATTGATCCATATAATTTGCAAAATGCTTTAAATAAAAAAAGGAGAAAAAAAATTAAGAAAAAGGCAGGCAGGGGGAACCAAATGAAATGGCATCTGTGTTGAAACCAACAGTAAAACCTTCATTAACTTCAGTGAAGTTTCCTTGATAGGATTTCCTTGATGTTTTCCTGGTATACCACAGGTTCTTCCGAGTAGATCGCCACTGTTACTACTTACTATCAGCAAATACCAGTCCTTTAACAGCAAGGATGACGCCAAGCCCCTGGTACAGTAGTCTGGCATGGGTTCTGCCCCATGAAGTGCTCAGTTCTCAGGCCCCAATTCGGCAAAGCCTGGAGACACTGGGTGAGCTGTCAGCATGCCAGGAGTCCCAACCGTCCTCTAAGTGCTTTACTGGATTGGTGCCAACGTGCTCAGTTCTTTGAACAATTGGGCTACGTACAGTAAACATAAATTTTACCCTATGGTTTCAGTGTTGATGCTGCCAAGTTCACCTCTTATTTGTAGACTTGTGACTCCAATGATGTTATCAGTCTGCACGCAGAAAGAAGAAAAATCTTTAATTCTGGGACAGCCTCAGAAAACAATGTGCGTATCATCTGTGTATCATCTGCGGGGGTACAGCATATACATCCCTACCCAGGGAATAGCTGGTCAGTATAGTGATTATTTTTCAAAGAACTTTTTTTACTAATGAAACTGAGCGGTATTTTAAAATTGTTTCCAGTTTTCACAAGGGAAAAGCATTGTAGCAGAAACAGTTGCTTCACACTGCTGCTCATTGCTGATCCCTGGCCAAAAGAAGTCACTCAGTATTGCATAGATGAGTGACTCTAAAATCTGTATCAGCTGAAACATATTTTTAATTTCTTTTCTTAAAGCAGAGACCACACTGTACTTGTGGGATTGAGCTGGGAACAAGTTCATTAAACTAACAAAATGAGACAGGTATGTAGCAGAACTGTCAGGAAGAGCTAGCATTGATCCAACCCAGTGTCTTATTAATGAAGTACTGTATTTATGAGGATAGTACTAAAGGTTTTTAAGGTGATGAACCATTTATGTCATTTTCTGTGATAAGCATTATATTTTGCAAGTTATAACTACTTGTGTTGAGTGTGCCCTTTGGATACCATGATTCAGGTATGTGCGTGAGGCCTCTAAAAGACAGGTTAAACATTCTCATCTTCAAAAATAATGAAATTTTTTTTAAGTTAGTTTTGAAAGCTAACACAGAAACTAGCCAGTGAAGCGATTTCTGTATTTTTCTGTATTTTCTGTATTTTTTCTATATTTTCATGAATGTTGATTTGTTTGCAGCAGTGTCTGAGAGGTAAAACTGACCCTGTCACCTCTGAGTAGAGTTCTCCTTCTGGCTTTGCATCACCGTGGTGATGAAATTTCACATTTTCAAAAAGTCTGGCCATCTTGTTTCTTTGTTTGTTCTTGTATGTATTGTAGAATCAAGATCTTCAAGGAAAGGGAGAAAAATAAAACTCTGAATATCAGTAAATAACAGTCAAGCATATAGGTAGTAAATAATAGCTACAAAGCATGAAGATTTTAAGAGTAAGATCCTCATTTTTGTGCGATGCAACTTGAGATTGATCACCAAACAGAACTCATGCTGAGATCATTGGTATGGATTTGAAAGCTAAAACCTGGACTCTTCCATTTTAATTTGTTTTGTTTCTTATATCTGATGAAAGATTTATAAGCAAATCAGATGTCTCTGAAGCTTTCCTCATATATTTTTTTTAATTAGAAAAATAAATGTAATGTCATATCTCCATTACTTATAGTACTGTTCTTCTCCAGCATACTTATCTATTCCAGGTTATAATGATAGGTAGTGTTTTGAGGTGATCTCAGCTGGGTGTTATGATTAACAGTCTGTGTTCACTTTGCATCCTTCCCTTTTTAGTTTAACTGTGGGGACCAGAATAAAAAACTCCAAACATTAAGTAAAGTGTTCCTTGTGAAAGTTATGCAAATTGCAGCCATCTGCTAAATTAATTAATTGTGTTCATCAGAATAGCGTATGAAAAATGAAAGATATTTCCAAATGTTAAATAATGGCTGGATCATTCTGAAATTAAAAAAAATTAAACAGATACGTGGTCATAGTCTGCTATTCACCCTGTGAAATTGCATTTGACCTCCATTTGGGTAATTGTATTATGCCTGCCTAAATTTCCATGCACAGTGATTTACAATAGAACATATTATTCTACTCCTATTCTACTGTACTGCATGCTGCTGCTATTTATTGCTATGTAGTTATATTTATTTAGAGGATGATCATGTTCTAGCAGCTGACTCCCATGGCTCCTATACAGATTTCTTTGGCAAGTGCATTTTCCATCCAGGTAATTAATACCATGGAAACAAAAGATTATTTATGCATCATATATGTTCTGATGTACTTCAGACAAAAGAGAGAGAGGAAACAAAATTATAGAACAAAAAGAAAACGTTTGCCTCTGTTTTGTCATGAAAACTGCTGGGGACTCCTTTCTAAGGATTCTTCCCAGAAACATCCTGTAAACTACTTAGTCCCCTTTATCAGTAACAGAGATGGTTTTCGTGACGCTGGCCTACGGCTCTGAGCAGTACCTAGTGAATATAATGATATTGCTCACTGCCTGAACAGAAGCTCAGCAGTTATCTGACATCAGTCTTCAAACATAATTGCAAGTTTAAACTCATTGAAGAGAGAGGTATTTTATCATAGAGAAAGTAGTGTATGCTCATTTTTTATTTTTAATCAGGCTTTAGCTCTGTAGCTTTAAAGTTGTAAGAAGAATTCGTATCAGATGGGAATAACAGTCCGAGAGCTAATTTAAGCCTAATAATTTGAATCCTAAATTTACTCCTGGTTAAGCATGTTGGAAAATGGATTGCTTTGGAATAGCTGAAGTACAGCGTCATAGAGTTGTTACAAACAGACCTTTTCCTGCTCCTTGGACAGAGTATTGTATTTTGCAAAAGGGTAGGAACTTGTTGTAAAAGCGTAGTTAGCTTAGACCCACAAGCTCTGAACTGTACGTAATGCCTGCTCTAGCTGTACCTGGGTTGAACTGTAACGTACTAAATAATGCATATTCGAAGTAAATGTTAGATCTGAGTGGCACTGGAACTCTGGAGACCAGTGAAAACAAACAGGATCTTACTTCTTTTATTAGTAAATGTTTGGACATTAATGAGAGAGAGAAGAGTACTTCCCTTCTTGCAATATCTGTGAAACCTGCCTAACGTGCTTTCTGTCAACCTGTTAAGTAACCCTTCCTGAAAGTATCTGTACAAGGGGCAGTTTAGATAAAGTAAGAACTAGTCTGAGTCTGTCCCTGAAATACAATTCAGGCATGAACACGTTCTGATATTTGAAAATGTCAGGATCCTTATGCCTTCTGTTTGTCTCCATCTCCTGCATTAGTATTCTCTGCTTTCAGCGAGATTGATACGAAATACCAAATTCTTGTTCCACTTACTAAAGGGGCTTCAACCCTGGACTCAGACCCAATCTTTTTTCAATGCAGGAATTGCATCATTCCCAAAGTTTTGAACGGTTCCCAAGAAACATATCCAACTCTTCTTTGCTACCACTGTTCTCGAACACAGATACTGTTTAGGCCAAAGGCCTACCTGAAAATGCAAACTTTGGTACTTCAAAACCTGAAATGTGTCACTGAGAATTAGAAAAGTGCTTAATGACATTAGATTTTGAACTAGAACTATTGTTTTAGCTAGAACATGTAATGTACATCCTAAATTCTTTAATTTACTTAATTATCTCCTAATTACAGTCTAATTAATTACTAATTTATCTTAATTTCCTCTGGTAATTTCCTTATTAATCCCTACTTTAATATGTTACATTTTTATCCTTCCTCCTTTAATTGGGAAACAGACTTTACAGTCTTTGCTATGACAAAAGGTATGTTTCTTACCTGCTGTAAAACATAGCTAAATGTGACTTTGCAGTTAGCATGTTTTCATTAGAAACTTGAATGACCATGCAATCATCAGTCTCACTGAGAACACAGGAAAACTTATGCTATACATTTATCATAATTTTTTTTTTTTAAAAAAAAAAGGTAGGTTTTGTGTGGAGACCAATGTGTCCTGAGATTTCTTCATGAAGTATAGTCATTTTGGTGTTTAGGACCTCAGTTCCTACTTAGTTATCGTTCCTTCTGTGTGTCATTTAAGCAGGTCTTTAATGTGACTTTCTAAGTTATTTTTTTAATTTCAGAAACCTCTGAAATCTAAATCCACACATCCCCATGAGTGGATATTCCCCACTTGCACTTTGCTCCAGGCATTCTTTCAGAAATGTTGGTTAACTATCCCTATTGAAAAAAAACCAAACCCCAAACCAAGCCCAACCAATATGTCTATATATATACACACACACAGAAGGAAGAGCCTATTCCAGAGCTTGAGTTTCCCCTTGCTTGAAAAACTGTACATTAATTAAAAGATCAAATTTTTTTCCCTCTCATTGAAATAACTCGAGCTGGATGCGTAACTCTCAAATGCTTATATCTTGCATCCAAATGGGGGAAAAGTATTTCTAAGTGAAGCAAGTGCACAGTTCAAATGATCTTTCACAATATAACTCAGCAACATTTTAATCAAAAAAGATTCTGTTGTTAGCACAGATGGAGGCAAAGCAGTGGGAACATAAGCTGTCCAGCGGTAGCAGAGCCAGGGAAAGAGAGGTCCTCAATTTAACAGTGTTGGCAGAGTATGGTTCCCTGTAATTCTGCAGCAAGTCTGATGTTGCATATGGGGATAAGTTAGAATTGTTTTATTTTTGTGGAAGTTGTTTTTAGGAATAGCTTTCAGAGTCCCTACCACACAATTGTAAAATAAGTAGATGCATTATGCTGCTCAACCAGTCAGCAAAGAAGACACAGAAATGTTCCCTCTCTATACGATATTAACAGCCATTACTGATTTTAACCATACAGATCTACACTTCGAGAAGAAAGGAAGGAAGGGTTAAGAGAAGAGACCAGGGAGAGCTGCAAACAGGTATTACATTTCTTTACTTACAGTTTATGATGGTATAACTTAAGGATGGTAACAAAGTCCACCAGAGCTGTAGGGTGCCGAGACACTTTTGCCTAGGTAGCATCTATGGTGAACTAAACCGCAACCAGTTGCTTGTTGTTACTGCTGCTGTTTCCACCAGGGTCTGGCCATTACCCCGAAGGCAACGTCTGCAGACTCACCTCACACGGCCAGTGACGATGGATTTAAACTGAAGTGCTCGACTCTAAAGCAGCTCTGAAACGTTCCTCTCAGGAGATGATAACCTTTGGCAGAGGGGCAGTAACAAACAAGTCGGGCTGTGGCATCTCTAACACCCACAGCTGTTTGCTAATTAAATGTGTATCAGGCCTGTCAGTATGGCCTGAGGTAAATTAGAGAGGGAGCAGGGAACCTTCAGCTGCAGGTTGGTCCTGTGGCCCTGATCCGTGCCTTCTCTGGAGAGCGGTGAGAGAGCAGGGCTGGGGCTTCTGCAAGCTTAAAGCTTCCGACAGCATTCTTCATAAGATACATTTCTGCAGGTACCTAAACCCGGGGTAGATTTTCTTTCCATAGGTATGATTCAGACTAAAAATCTAAATACACAAAAGCTTGCAAAAGTGGCCGGGAATTACCTGTTACTCCTGGGACTTGTTTTAATTCACTGATGCTGTGCTCTTAGTATTTCCCTATTCCTTTTGGCCTTCAAGTGTAATTTTATTAGAAAAACGATTGCAGAATTACAATTTGCATTTAATTTCTCAGTTACCTTTACATCAAGGGTTTGAGGTTTTTTGGGCAAGGTGTTTGTTGTGGTTTAACCACAGCCGGCAGTGAAGCCCCCGCTTATCCCCATCCCACCGGTGGGATGGGGGAGATAATCAGAAGAGTAAAAGTGAGAAAACTCATGGGTTGACATAAAGATAGTTTAATGGGTAAAGCAAAAGCCACACATGCAAGCAAAGCAAAACAAGGAATTCATTCCCCACTTCCCATGGGCAGGCAGGCGTTCAGCCATCTCCAGGAAAGCAGGGCTCCATCACACCTAACGCTTACTTGGGAAGACAAACACCATCACTCCAAAGGTGTGTCCCCTTCCTCCTCTTTCCCCCCAGTTTTACATGATGAGCGTGACGTCATATGGTCTGGAATATCCCTTTGCCCAGTTGGGGTCAGCTGTCCTGGCTGTGCCCCCTCCCAACTCCTTGCTCCCCCCCAGCCACTGGCTGGTGGGGTGGGGTGAGGAGCAGAAAAGCCCTTGGCTCTGGGTGAGCACTGCTCAGCAGTAACCAAAACATCCCTGGGTTATCAACACTGTTTCCAGCACAAATCCAAAACACAGCCCCATGCAAGCTACTGTGAAGAAAATTAACTCTATCCCAGCCGAAACCAGTACAGCGTTGTTCATTTACTTCATGAATAAGGTTGTCTGCTGCAACTGCTAAGTTGAAAATCTTTCTAAAATCTGGAAATGCGGCTATGATCTTTCTTCGTCTTCTCATCCAGGCTAGATAGAAATCATAGTTGTTTTTCTTGCCTCATAATATTATGTAACATAATCCAAGTGATAGTGTATGACTAAAGAATTCAGAGAGATAAGTGCTTGACTTTTTTTCTTTTCTTTTTTTTTTCTTTTGGAGCATGAAGAGGGGTGTGCTTGTCTCCACAAAGCCAGCAGCAAGCAGCCACATTGCTGTGAAATCCAATCAAGTCCTTTTTACTCGGTGACTTCTGCTTTTGGAGATTGATTCTTGCTAACTCGCAAGTCTGAGTCCAATTCAAGGGAGGAAGACCGGTGAGTGGAACAGAGGCTAATAAGCCACCTCCTCAGTCATGAACAAGCATTTAAACTTATTGTCACTGCAAGTATTGAAGGTCACAGGGCTGTAGGAGTCGCCTTGTGTACTCAACAGCTCAAGCTTCAAAAAAGTCTCATCCCTTAGCTCACAGACTACTTAACTTGCAGCACAGAGTGGCCTGCAACAGAAACTAGACTCCTGTATTTAGGCAACCAACTCAAAGGAAGTCAAAAGAAAATCTCTGTAAGTAAATGTGTATGGAGGTACTTGCTGTTTCCAATTATATTGGATGTAGGATTAAAAAAAAAGCAGAAAGTATCCACTTCGCTAAGACAATCAAGTATACCCACATAAATTTTTGAAAGAAAACTTTAGAAAAGGAAAAACTGAATTCTCTTCTAGCACATAAGTATTCCCTCTTATTTGTCTTATTGATGGAGGAAGAGAAACATCAGTTAGCATATTAGTTAAGGGTTTCCCTCCATTCGAGGAATATAGTGCTTTAAAGGCACTTTGTTTTGTTTTGTGTTTTCCCCAAAGGCAGGAGACTTTGGTGTCAGAAAAAGTTCTTGAGTCCTTGAATTATCCCCCTGGGCTATCTTTAAATCTAATCTTAGCCAAGCACTTACTAGTTATATGATAAAGTCAGAGATTACGGGCCAAATTCTCTTTTCAGTTATTCCACTGAAACCCATTGAAATCAATGTGAGATTGGACTTGTGTAACAGGGAAGAATTTGGGCTACTGTCTGCAAGAGATAAGAACAGGGCCAATACTATAACAGCCTTTTTCAACAAAAACAGATTCAGACAAACTTAGGGTCATGTGCTGTCCTTGATGCGCATATAGAGAGCTTCAAGGGTTCATGTTGGACGCATATTTAGAAAAATACCTTTTTTCTAGTTGTTAGGTACAGAAGGAGTTTGGGTGGAAAGCATCCCAAATTTAATTAATTTTAGTGTTAAGCTTATGAAGCCCTACATTTTTCAGAGGTGAGCAGCATTTTCAAAGTCACAGTGTGGCACAGTGTAAGTGACCCTCCCAAGAAATAGCTGATACTATAACTGTAGGTGATGAGGACCATAGACAAAGTAGGCTTTGCCGCATTGTGTTTCAATATCTTGTGTGGAAATAACGTGATCCCATCTCTTCTCCCTTCCCTTTCCAGGCTTCGCTACAGCACTTACGAGAAACAGTAATACTTGGTGCTGTCATGGAGTTTCAGTGCCTGAAGCAAAGCACTTGAAACGGATAAGTCTGGTTTTGTGAAATAAGAACCTTACCATAAACCATTAGGTTGGTTTGGCCACAGAGGTGAATAGAGAAAAAGTTCTCGCAGTGTCAGGACCTTCTTTTAGTTGGAGGCTAGAGAGACAAAAAGAGTGATTTTAGTTTCCATTAATGTTAAGCAGCCCACCTTCCACAGATCTTTAAATTCAAGCTTGGTGCATTTGTTTGAGTGTTTAGGCTTTTTAGATATAATAATGATTAAAAATGCACTTTAGCATCTTAGACACTGCTCTCTTTATTCTTGAGTTCCCTTCATCCATTTTTACACGCAGTGCCTCTGACTTCCCCTTAAATCTGCTTTTGTGGGTCAGCAGACCTGTGGCCCCATTTTCTTGGTAGCTGTGACCGTAGGAGCAGCAAATTGATCCATACTGATACCTTCTAATGTTGCCCTGCTGTGCTTCTGCACTGGGATGTTCGTGATGCTGTCTTCTGTAACTGATGTAGTCATATAGACATGTTCAAAATGCTGTAGTGCTGCTTTGTGCCATTAAGCAGATATGTTGCATGTTAAAAGGAGCTGTTTTTTCAGTGGCAGGTGGAACAATCTGTAGCATTATATCCAAGGAAAAGAATTTTCATGAAGTATTTTAAGACTCTTGGATGAAAGGGGTTTATATAAATATAAGGTAGTATTATTATAGTCATTTTATTAAATAACATTAGTAGGTGTCTTTCTTTAGGCATAAAATCTATGCACGTGAAAAACAATAGTTGGCAACCTGCAGTAACGGCACAGTGTGCTGAAATGATGACAATAATGAATAGCTCTGGAACACCAACGGAAACCACTGTATTGCATGTGTACTGTACCGTATGTGAACAGACTGCAACAGCTTATCGAGGATTGTAAGGAAGTGCGTAAAAGGAAGCTGCAACAGCATAAGAAAAAATACAGAATAAAGCAAGCAGGCAAACTCCAGCTGGGGCTCTTCTTAGAGAATAAATTGGATAGATAGTAAAGCAGAACTTGTGTTGATTGGCAGCTGACACTAGCTCTTTCTTAAATTGGATATTTATTTGGGATTTTACTGTTGCACTGAACACAGGAAAGAGACCCATACGAGTTCATCAATGTGAATCAGAGGTGGCAAACCTTTTGAAGGACCTGCCACACCGAAGGGTTTGTTTATTCCCAGTTGTTCAGATTTTGTTCTCTGAGATGTACCTAAAAATCTTCATGATAGCTTGACCCCTTTTGTTCGTTAGTGCCTGTTCTCTCTTTTTTTTAATTTTCGAACAAATGGCTGGATTTCCATAGTGTACTGCTGAGTGTGAAAATGTTGCCTTATTTCCTTAAGGTGAAATAAGAGTATTTCTTAAGTAAAGATTTTTCTACCAACAGCAAAGAAAATGTAGATAGATTTGGCTGGGAAAGAAGAATTCCACATGTAATACAATATTGAGTTTTCCACATTTATTTTTGTTCTTTATTGGAGAGAGAGAACACTGCAACACTAAGTTCCAAATTATCATGAAAACCCAGAAATAGAGCCCTAATTACATAGCCTGCTGATCAAGGCAATCATCTGGGTTTTGGGACACTTGTATACATGTTCCTTTCCAATTAGCACATTCCAGATGAGGTCCCTGTAGCTGGCCTGAAATCAGTTTATCATAGATTCAGTAAACATTTTTCTGTGCAAAGGAGAAAACCTCAGGTAGTCATGGCATAAGTGGATATCTTTGAATATCCTGTTAGTTATTACCTACTTGCTTAAGATGAACAGCACACAAGTCTTTAATCAGAATCTGAGATCAAAGGTGTCTATTTTCCTCTTTTTTTTTTTTACCCAGCTTTGTATTGTTGAGTCTAAATACGGAGATTTGACTGAAAAAATGCTATAATTTAAACCATTAGCATATTGTCATATGGTTGTGTTTCTTGATAATGCTCTCTGTAATCTTTATCTAATCCAGGTTTAATTTGACTTTTTCAACTTTTCGTAGTAGCTTTGTTCTGCATTAAAGATTTGACCATAATCTTTACACAAATGCGTTTGGCTTAAACCAATCACTTTCCTGGTAACTGTAGGAATAGGCTTTTTTGTTGCAAAAACAGTGGCATATTAACTTCTTTCCATTAGAAAAGTGCACACCAGAACATACACTAGTAGCATAAATCAGAAGTGTGGTCAGATTCATAAAATAAGAAAACCAGTACTGCAGTAAAACTTGCATTCCTGCTGTCTGATTTCAAGAAAGCCTGAAATTCACACAAGCAAAAGGCTTGCAGCCATGTCACAAGAACTAGCTGGAAGGCTATGCCCTGCTATAGAAGGATTCAGAGAGAAGGGGGGAAAAGCCGTTCATATTTAAGAAGTACGCTAACAGAATATACACATTTCCCATTTATCTGGAATAGCACATTTATTGGGCAAGTCAGAGAAGTGCCTACATATTTTATTGCTGTGATTTAATTTTTCCTTTTTTTGGTTTTCATCTTGCTGCATAGGGTACATAAACCAGCTTTTCAAGAACAAAAGCAAATGAAAACTATGATTTTCCTTTTTCCTCTGCCCCAAGTGTTCTTAAGCCAACAAATAAAAATATGACTAGACATTATTTTTAAATACAATTCCAGGTAAAACTTAAAACTAAAAAGAGTCATTTTTCAACCCACAAAGCCTTTGGGAGACTCAGGGAAATGAGTGAGGATAAAAAAAAATATATATATGTATGTACTTTTTTTTTTTTTGTGATGACAGCTTCTGCCAGAAAGAGTTCAAGTTAGATTTTCCTGTCTCACTGAAAGTCAACTTTTCTGTTTTCCTGCACGTTTCTAGTCCACTGTCTCTGTCAGTCCATTAGTCTTTGTTTCATGGTAGTAATTATATGCCCAAGCTCTTCAAGAATGAGTGTGCATCAAACACAGTGGTGCTCATGCTGTGGGTGAATTAATTAAAGCACCAAGAAATTCATGCTCAGCAACGAGAACAATTGGCTTGATGCACTCTAATGTAGATTTACTCGCAAAGACCTAAGGGCATGTGAAGTAACTGCTGTGAGCATCTACCACATATTGGAGCGTACTGTAATTTCTGTGTCTCTGTTCTGAACTTAGACTACTAGTCATACAGCAAGTGGCTCCTTCGCCCACATCTGTTCATCCTGTCTCATTAATGGTGAAGACAGCTGTCCCCATTATGCTTCAGTGGGGTGAAGTATAGTGAGAACAAATGTCTGGAGAAGACATTATGTGTAGGAAAGAAAGGCAGGAAGGTGTCCAGCAGCCTGGAACGGAGGTGATTCAGATGAAGCTCCTATCTGACAGCAGGAAGGTGTCCAGGAGCCTGGAACGGAGGTAATTCAGATGAAGCTCCTATCTGACAGCAGGACCTGGAGGAGCATTACTGCCAAGCCATCTGGGATGGAAATTCGGTAATGAGAGGACACTACCACACCATCCCATCATCTGTGAAGATTTCCTGGAAATTGCAAACCTTAATACACAAGGAAGTTCAGAACTGTAGAATAGGAGAGTGAGGGCTGGATTGACAGCCTTTGTAAGAATTAAGCCCATTAAGTAATACTCACTTGCCCTAATGCAATTAGATTTTAACAGCCTCATTGAGTTACAGATGAAATTTCAGAGGTTTCACTGTGAATAAACACAATGTGTCTGTGTCACAGTTCATCCATTATTTAGCCAGTTATTCTTAGAAACTGGTTTGCATTAGGTTACTGGGAGCCTGCCTGTGGACATGTATAGGCAGAAGCAGTCAATAGCAAGGGCCTACTGCTGTCCTTAACAATGTCAATGAGTTTTCCAGAATGACTTTAAAGACCAGGGGTAGCATTTAGGTCCTCTACCGCATATCTGAAAATAGAACAGATTAAATGCAAACTGATCAAATAAGTCTCTGTCTATACAGTGTGTGTTATTGCTATTCATCAGCGTATGATCTTATCACTTGCTTTCGCATGAGCTGCATTGCTTTTGTTATACCATCTTTAGAGTTTATTTGGTTAAAACTATGCAACTTCCTGTATGGACACTTTTATTAATTTAATTCAAGATTCAATTGATTTAGTTTTATATGAGAAAGAAATCACTTCAAATTGATATGAATTGCATTTAAATTGGATTATGATAGATTGCCCGTAGACGCTGTTGAGTCCACAAACTTTGGCAACCTAATAACTTCAAGCTTTCCTTCATTTTCCCACTTTCAAGCTCTGTAATAAGTCAATTGTTCCTCACCCCACTCATCTTGCAGCAAGACTTCCCACAGTGAATTAGAATTAAGTTCAGCATCTTTTTAAACCTAACCGTGTAAAACCATAGACAAATATTGCCTAGAAGCCAGAAGCACTGTACATATAATTTAAAACTATTAAAATCTATCGGTTGCATTTAGTCTTCTAATATAGCTGGCGGGCTTTCTGTTTTGTTTATATTGAGGATTTTTCTTTTTCCTATGTGCTATGTCTTAGTAGGAAATTTTAAGAGAATTGATTCACTTTCAGAACTTCAGACCAAGTCTTCTGATTTAGGACAATGCAGGTTTAAGCATAGCACAACGTACTGTTATGGAGTGGGCTAGGTCTGAGCTACTGTCACACTACTCTTGTTCTAAAATTGGCCATTGGCCAGTCTGATTTGCTTCATGAATTAGAGAAAATTAAAGCTTATTGCCCTAGTGGTGCTTATTGGCAAATAGGAGTTGCTGGAACTTAGGGACATCACGGATCTGTTCTTTTTTTCCTGATTATGTTCTGTGCAGTAGAGCCCAGAAAAAAAGGGACGTGGCATCACACCAATATTCCTGCTCATTAGTGACAATCGTGTCCCTAGGGAAACTGTGCTGTTGGGCGTATCCATTGACTGGCTTCAAAGCAGCTAAAATGGTGCTACGGCTCTGGTATTTAGTGGATTATTGCATAGCAGTGCTACGGGTTGTGTCCAGAAAGTTTCTAAGATCTGAAATACATTCCTTTATAAATACATGAAAGATGAGATATTGGAAGAGGTATAATTGTTGCCTTGTAACCAGGTGGGCTTTAACTTATTACAACAGAAGCAAGAGCAAGGATATTTTACAGCCCTTTGGGTTTGCCTTTTTGTTGCTGTTCTCCTGAGGGGAAACAAAACTGTGTGCTAGCAAGCAGAAACTGCCAGTTTAGAGGAAAAGGTACAGGTGAATGAAGGTGGTAAGAGAAAAGTGGTGAGACTTGTGGCAATGAAAAGACAAAGACAGATGCAGCTGCAAGGAAAAATCTCTGTCCTACAAGTATTGATTCATGTGTATCTTCCTTTTCTGGTGGTTAGGCATCTCATTCCTGGAGAATGCGTAAGGTTCATGTTGAAAATAAGATGACAGTGAAATTATATCAGATTTGAAAAAGGCTATTTGTTCGAGGAAGCAGTATGCCAGTGGTTACATTGTGCAATGGTAGAAAGCTAAATAATGGGAAGTTATTAGTGTTAAACATTGGCCATCAAGATGTGGCATTTTCAGACTGAGGGGCCTGAATGAGATCTGTAAATACATTATGAACTAAATTATTCTAGTAGCACTTAAGTAGTAGAGTTTCATTTTAGAAGGTAGTTTCCCTGTCAGATGTAGTATGAAAGAATTTGCAGGAATTATGATGTCTAGAAACATCTGAAAGAATTTGCAGTCTTTTTTTTTTTTTTGTCTGCACAACTGACATAGCCTGTGACAGAAAAGCAGACAAAAATACCAGAAGTTGATCTTGCAGGATTTCTATCCAAGATGAGAAATACTAATGCCAGTATCTCCTAGAAAGAATATTCCCTTTGAAAATCTTAGGCACATTGTTCAGACTTACAAATTCAAAATAGTTAACATTTAAATTTCTAAAGGCATGTCTGCATGCAAGCTGGTTGAATCAGAACAAAGATCTTCATGCAGATCATGCCTTGTGTTAGTTACATAACAGGTCAGATTAGATAAAATCCTCAAAAATTCTATGAACCAAATAGAGTTTCTGAACTTTGGAAGCATCTCAGATTTTCTTTTCATATGCAAATTATGTCTCATTTTTCCTCAGAGTAGTTACAAATCATCTGCAATCAATGTCACTAGGATGGGATCAGGTTAAATCCAGTTCACTGAATTAAACTGTTTCATTGGCTTTAGTTTCTTTGAAGACTACAGGAAGCATTCATACAAAACAATCAAAGTATTAATTACTGCTGTAAAATATACACCTGAACACAGTGTAGACTATATTACCACAGACAGTAGAAATGTGAACCCACTCAAGGGTTAGATTGTGACAGCTGTATCTCAAAAGGGGTTGCCACTTGTCCCATAGAGAATTATACTTCTCATAATACATTCTCAAATCCCACATCCTGTTTTGGAGGTGCATAGACTATTGCTTAACTTGTATTTTCCAGTTCTATATGAAAAAGAGTGAAATCTGGCAAGAGTGCTGCTGCAAAATCTTTCATTTGTCCCTAAGGTATTGCTGCTGCTTTCCTGGATGGATGGGAACACCTGCTTTGTTTCTGAAGGTTGCAGTTGGAGCCAATGTCACCCCAATAGAACTGCTAATGATAGGATTTTCTCCCCTTTGAGAGAAGCACCCAAAAGAAGATTTTGTGATACATATTACCAGATACCTCCATTTTCTTCTGCACCTGACAAGGTGAGCTGCTATTGCAATATATCTCTAATCCTGGTTTAGCACATCTAGCTGATCCAGAAAAAATCAGGATCGTTCAGGGCTGGGCGTTAAGTGATCATCACAACTAAATGCATTTAGAAAAAAAAAAAAAAAGATAGACAAGGTTTGGGGAGAGGCCACCCCTGATCCATGCACTGCTTCCCCAGCTGTTGCCAAGGCTCTACAAAGTTTTGGCAAACATTTCTTGGAGAATGTAGATGGTGCATTGGCACTGTGGCACCGGTATTTACTTTCCTTGTGCTTAGCAACTTCTTAGTTGTCCCTTCATGAGAGAGAGAGACGTCTGTGTCTGGTATGTTTTTAAATGTCTTTTCTGGCACTGTAATCTTGGTCATTTAGCCAATGCAGAGAATGCGAGTCCCGAAGTCTGTATGACCCACCTGAATGACACTTTAGCTTCACATAGATAATTGCTGGGGCTACTGTGCTGGTGAAGCTTTAGGGGTGGAGAAATGAAGACGCATCCTCCTCAGATACTATTTTCAAAATGAAAAGACCATAAGAGGAGGTTTAAACCCTAAGGATAGTATGCTTTATGCATTCCTCACGTATTTAATTGAATATGAGGGAATTGAAGAGGCAGAACTATGAATCCTGAAGGCTGTTACTTTACAACGTAATGAAGAAGCTCGGTGCCCCAGCTTATATGAACAGTCAACTGAAATAGTTTGGTCCTACATCTTCATGGTGATATATCAGATACAATATTATTTTACATAACTTCAAGTAGTAAACTTTATTATGATTATAAATGATAGACATTAATGGATCATTAATCCATATAATAATACTGGATTTTCATAAAACAATTTCAATTCATTTAAAATTCTCCCTAAGAACCTTTCTGACACCCTCTACCAGAAAATGACTTTATTTTATTTATCCCTAATCTTTCCACACTTCCTTGGTTCCACTAGTTACTGCTTCAATTCTCAACTGTTTGTTCAGATCACCTTTAACCATAATTCCCATAAATTAAAATACAGCACCAGCTTGTCAGGCTTCAGATGAATGTCTAAAGTGTATTAATCAAAGTATATACTATAAGATAATGCCCAGGAAGGCTCCACGCATGAATCATGTGATGTAACCATATTCTATAGAATATCATTTATTGCTACACTATGTATAATTATTCAGGCAGGTGTTTACTGAATTAAGTAATCAGTGGATTAATTCATATCTCGAGGTAGTGTGAGATCTGCAATTAATGATTATCCTCTTTTACCGAGTTTTGGCAACTTGATTTCTCTAAGCATGACCTCATCAAATGCTGATCATTAAAGTTCTAAAGTCATAAACTGACACAAAGGTCATTGGCTAAGAAGATAATAAATGAGTTGTATAGTTTGATCCACTGCTTTTTAAAGCAGTGTCCTGGTCTTGGGGGAAAGAAAAAACCTGAAGCCCCAAGCGCTTATTGTTCACCTTTGTGTAATACGCAAGTTTTGATTGAAGTCCATGGTTTGTGGTTGATATCAATTGGCCAGGTTCCACAAAAGTCAGGAAACTGAGCTCAATTTACACCTAATGCAACAAAACTGCTCACAGTGGCATGAGTAAATAAGCACAGGCACAAATCTCAAAGATCAAAATCCTGAAATATGTTGCATTCACTTGTAAACTAGTTTAGCGTACTGGATCTACAGGGGTATAATAAGGGCTCAAAACCAGCCACGCGAGTTTGGAAAAAGTCTGATTGTTTAGTCTTTCAAACATGTGTCTTTTTCTGTGGTTGATTGCAGCCTGAAAAAGTGTACGTGTGTGTTCCGTTTATTAAGTCAGGATAAAGAATACAGTGGAATAAATTATGAACTTGTGCAGTCATGGCTGGGAAGTTATATTTAATAAGTATAAAGCAATTTTTTCCTTGATCAGATTCTTTTTACCTTTCTGTAAGCCTATTCCTAAATGTGCTTAAGCACAGATACATCGTTTATAGCTGCCTCCACAACATTCCAACCTCCTGATCCAGTTGCATTTCTGGGATGCCTCTTCCTCACTCAGAGAGTTACATTTGGTAAAGAAGCAGTATATTATTTGTCTCACCTCTATTCATGTACACTGCTTGAAGTTTGACTAGTATCAGGAGCAGTGTGCTCCCCCGAGTACTGCTCGTGCTCCTTGTCTCAAGCTCCCACTTGTGAAACAATGACTGCCTACTTGCAGATTAAAGTCCTTCTTGTCTATCATACTGGAATTCTGTTCATTAAGCTTTCTGCAGATTTATTCTGACCACTTCCGTATAATGTCTATGCTTATTGAACTACAGCAGTCACCCATTATGGACCATATAAATAGGCATCAACAAACTCCCAACAATTTAATAAATGCTGTAAATGAAACAACATATAAGCGATTTTATGATTTCTGTAAGTGAAGCTGTCAAGAAATGGGTTTTCCTCTTTTAAGCTAGAGGGTCAAAGACTTGTAATGCTTCTGGATCCAAAAAGTTTGTCAAACTTGGCAAAACTTCATAGCCAGGTTAGGGGAGATCCAAATTAAACATATCAAGATTCTCTTGTCATTTCATTTTAGTAAAGCAAATGCATTCCTACAAAGTGCATCTTACTTCTTTAACTTTGAAAATTAATTAGTAAATTGACCTAATATCTCAGGACAAACTGCCAGCTCTGCAGTGAGATCAAATAGTGATGAATAAGAGCAATCTGAACAAGTATATTCTAATCATTTGATTTTGAATTATGATCCGGTGTTCTGAAAGCAGCTATGTGCGGAACCATTTGAGTTTGCTTAGTTGAATTATTTTTTACAATTACTATGGAGCTCTTATTTTATGAGACTTTAATTGTACTTTTCATCAGGCATCTGTTCACTTTTGAACTCCTTATTTGCCTTTTTTCTTCCAAAATTTTCTTTGAATAGTCCAAGTTTATTTCAATATTTTCCAGCCAGATACTCTGTAAGATTCACTTTTGAGCCTCTTTGGTGTAAGCTGATTCTTGACAATACAGAAAGTATTTCAAATATATATGGAAATGCTTCGGTATTTTCCTGCTGTTTGCCAGAAGACTTTTTGCTTTTACAGGGGTGTTTGTTCCTTGATCTTCACGTTCTGAATGGCAACTTTTTTTTTTTAAAATAATTTTTTTTTCCTTACTGTATAAAAATAATTTGAATAATTATCATATTTCTTCACTGAAGTATTGCTGCACTTTAAAAAATGCTTATCCAAGGAATATCTGCGGTGACTTTTTTCTGTTTGTTCTGAAGAAAGATGATCATAAATCAGTTACTGGATTTCCCAAGGCTTGGATGTCTTGGAATTAAGACACTATATGCTTCTAAACTTTATCCAAGATCCAAGGACAAAAGCACTTGAAAGAAATGTCTTTAAGGAATCAGTTCAAAATTCCTATGAATCGGAAACTAATGCTGCTTTAAATTCAGCCTGTGTCTGCAAACTTTCCCCTTCCTTGGAACTGGACATGTTTAGAAGTGATAGTCATAAAGAAGTCTGCAATCAGTTTCTTTATTGGTCCAGTTCATGTATGAATCATCTTCACAGAAATAGAACAAACCTCATTAAGTATTTGTTATGTCTTTGCTTTTCCACATTCAGAGAAAGTCACTCTCTTTTTTTCAGGCACCTAACTCGTCCAGCAGGAGAAAGGGTGGCATATGGAGGCCGTGTACATACATTTATTGTACCTAGTACAAACGATTTAGGCTCTGTCCCTGTGAATGATCATCTATAATATTCCAAAGCTATTCCTTTGTGGACTATGTTCTTAATTTCGCTACTTTTTAGCTCCTGGTGTGTAAAGATTGCAGTATGCAAGGTGGGTAATGCTAGTCTACCTAAAAATAAAGATTTATAAAAGTGTTTGTAGGAATGTCATTGTTCAATGATAAAGCTCTAATTGCAGAATTTAGTGAATGTTTTACAGTGATTAATTTACCTGCTATATCTACTTTCTTGTTCTGCAAGCAGAACAAGAATAAATTGTCATTACAATGGCAATTTATTGTATACTAAAAAACAATCTTTAAAATTGAAAGGCTAAACGATAGAATTACTCTAAGACACATAAGGTAGTCTGGAAATAAGGATTTCTTTGTGGGCTTTTTTCTGCCTGCCTTTTTAAATTCTAATGTATGTGCTTTTCATGGGCACTGTAAAATAAGCTGGTTTTAGGACATTTCTGAATGGGAGGGACGTCATTTGACATAATAGCAAATACCTTTGCAAGTCTTCAAGCTGTTCTATTCAATATACAGCATTATAATTTTGCCACATAGGGCACACAAGGAAGTGATTAAAAAAAAAAAGCTGAATTATGATGTAGTGATACTGTAAATGGACTATGATTTTACAATGGATATGTTTTTCTGAATCTGAAAAGAATAGCAATTATATGTAGTCTGTTTGGGTTTTTTTGCAAACCATCATATTAAAATTTTATTACACATTAGAAGAAAAATAGTAAGAGTACTGGAGGAGTCTGGCAAAAAATATTTACCAAAAGTTATCCAAACACTGTATTTTACATTTGTATTCTTCAAAGACTCATCTGTACCTATTTCTTCTTGTCTTCTGGAGCTACAGAAGTAATTTCAGGAGTTGTATTTTAAAATCAAATATTGAAAATAAGCCTGCAAAGATCAATAAAAAGCTAAATTATTCACTACCAGCAGAACAAAACATTTTGTTCCACCTTTTTTGTTATTAAATATTGAAATAAAGCCTCTGAGTTTTTCTTAAGTAGAGGAGTATTTTAGCATCTTTATAAAAAACAAAAGCGGATTCTAAAATCCACCTAGAGGTGAATGATAGTGTATTTTTTTAAATGCTGTTCTCTCTAAATTGTAGAGAATTTAAGACTAAAGCCCATTACATGCTAAACTTCTCATGTAATACAAGGGGAAGATGTTTGTTATTAATTAACCTTTTGCTGTTATCCAGTCTCCACCTCCTCTGAATTTTTACCAGCCACAAGATCTTATGAGGAACTAAAAAGATAGTGGTTCGATTGAAGAAGGGCTTGTTTTCCTTTTTTTTAAAATGAATGTAAGCCTGCTTAAAATACATTTGATTGGAGAATATTCAGTTTTGCAAAGCAAGTCAAAAAACATTGGCTTTCTGCCTATAATGCATTTTGTTTTGCCTCTGTAAATAACATTTTCATATGGCATTAACAATCCGTTTCCTTTCCTCTATGATGATAAATATTTTTCATGTCTGTATTTGCTCTTTAAAAAAATTTAAAGAAGAACTAAAGGACTGCTGCCACATAAGACTTGTACATGCTGGGTCTTTCGAGGCAGATTCCACTGAAGTCTATAAGATTTCTTGGGTCTTAATAGTTTTTTTGGTTGGCTCATTTCAATTCAGACCTCTGACGTGCCTTGCCTTTGCAAACTGCACTACAAGGCCATGAGTTTCTGGGGTTCTAAGACTGTTCCAGCCTTCGTAAATTGTAGCATTTTCTGTTGTTTCAGTTAAGTCTCTTCTATTGTTTTTTATTTTTTTTTTTCTATTGATATAGAGAAATGAAAAATGGAGAATTTGCAGTTTTCTGCTCACGTGGTCACTGAGTGCTTTATGTGAGACCTCATATAAAATTAACAGAATTTAGAGAGGAGAGTAGAGAACATGAATATTCCAGTGGTTGGAAGAGAGATACTGAGATAGAAAGCAGTCAATTTTTAATTTTTTAATGAGCGTTTAAAATATACTGTGTCTTGCACTGTGTAAGACAGTATGGTACATCATACCACATCCCCCAAGGTATAGCAAATGGCTAGGATGGTGATATCCGTGTATTTCTTTTCTTTTGAGTTCTGATGGCCAATTTATAAGTAAAAATCAAGACCTGGCTCAGACCGGCATACTGCAAGATGACATCAGTCAGTAGGCCACACCAGTTAGCAAACTTCTCTTTCACAACTGATGTGTCAGCAGAGACATAATCTGGAGATTTCTGTTGATTTGTCTTTGGTGAACAGCACCGTCTGGCACTGCTGGCTCTCCGGGAGAAGGCAGCTTGCCATCGATGACAGTGAATTCCGCAGCAAGGTGCTGGATACAGCCGCACGGAGGACAAACCAACAGGCAGGTAAAAGGCACAAAAGCAACCTGGGCCACAGCAGCGAGAAATAGGCAGTAAGGCTCACGCTGTTTATGGACGCGGATGACCGTGCCCTGTTCAGGGCTGTGGGTTTTTTGCGAAGAAGTTTGGTGGAAGAGAGCATCATCAGAGGCCGAGGAAAGCATGCGTGCTCTCACCACTGAGGAGATGGGGAACAAGTAGGTGATGGCAATGGAGAGGCAAGTTGTTTGACAACAGCTGTTGTGGTGATGGTGGAGCTAGAAGGCGGCCACCCGGTAAAGACAGCCCCTAAGGAGAGAGTTGCATGCATCACTCCATCCATTACACGCTGCCAGGCACGCAATTAGGCTGCGGTGAAGCAATCATTAAAAGGCTAATTGTATAACATGCAGCGTTATGGGGGGCACAACCCCAATCTCACTGTTCAGCCAGTGGGAGTTTTTCCTCCTCCCTCTGCTTGTGAGGCAGTTATGTTAATACAATGCAGCTTTCAATGCCGGAAAGATGACTTTGGTTGAATGAAACTGTACTTTTTGTGGAGTAGAGGTTGAATACAGTTATGCTTTTCTTCCCTTGTCAGTGGGTCAGGTAGCACACATGATGAGTTAGAGCTGCATTTGATGCTTGCTGCATAGCCACATGCGCTACAGAAGATGCAGCTCACCGTTTTGAAAGGTTTACTTCTAGCAGCTTGCAGCAAACTCATGTCATATGCTGCTTTTCCTGTCATTAAAATGCAGTCATTTTGGTGATGGCTTTCTTTCACATAGCCAGGCCACACCATGTGCTGAAGTAACAAACTATAATTTATTTTTATCAAGAAAGGTAATTTCTGAAATTTGCAATGTTTGGTGCCTGCTCATTTTCCCTTTCTAGCAATGGATGGGCATGTACAAGTTCAGAAGTTTCTAGCCATGGAGAAAGAAGAAAATTGTGACCATTTCTATTTAAGTTTTGTATTTCTACCACAAGATGTAAAAAAGAAAAAAGTGAGCGGGGAAGTAACACAAGTGAATTCAAACGGAAATGCAGAAGGCAATTTAAAAGATTAATTTGAGCCCTAACTATATTATACATCTCAGAACTACAATGGACTCTTCAAGTGTCCCCACTGCAGCTAATACCATTTTGAAAATGTGGCTTTCGTAGCGTTACTTTATTGTTCAACTAGTCTGCTATGACTTCATGCTTTCTGTATGTGGCGTGTAGCGTTGCATGTGTTGATCTGAAAGTTAGTACCAATTTGTCACTGCCACCACATAAATAGTAGCTAGTTCTTTCAATATTATGCTATTGCAAAAGTGCAGGGCTTTTTATTTTATTTTTCTTCTCATTTCTTCGCCTTATGATTCCCACCTCTTGGCTTAAGCCTTGTCAGGTATATTCATAAGCTGTTTCTGATCTCCTGCAATTAAGAGGGGGGGAAAAAAAAAGAACCTTATAGTGTGTGTAAATATCAATGGATGCAACATTTATCCACACAGAAAGTTCTGGCATTCTAAAGACAGCTCTGTACAGGTTTTACTAACAGCGTTAATAAAACTTCCAGGCCTCCTCCTTTTCTATGGTTATGGAGGGTTTGGATTTTTTTTTTAGTTGGCTTTTTTTTTTTTGTTTAGTCTGGAAGTGCTAACTGATGGATAAAATAGGTTTATGTTGTATTATTTATTTGGAAAATCTGCTGTCAGTTTCCACGGCAGGTCAGAGATCTAAAAAGATGAATGAATTTTAAATATTTAAAATCCGGTGCCACCACAAGTAGCATATATTGGAAACTCCAGAGATACTGAGGAGAATCATCTTGTGGGCATTTGTTAAGTCTAATGCTTAGAGGAAAGGAAGAGGTACTCTCTGTATCTGCAAGGAGGAAGGGAGTAATTCAGTTACTACACGAACAGCGAGAGCAACACAGTGTTTATAGGCCTAAGAGAGCCAAGGGAGTATATTAGCTTAATGTGGACACTGATACGATATACCCACCTTTTCCCATATGAGAAGATATATTTGCAGATGTAACCAATATTTCTTAAATGCCAGACTTTGCTGGCTTGCAATTGCAAGATGTTCATCATTTATCATACATTTTAGACCACTCTTGTGGCCTGTCACTATAGCAACTCTATTGGCTTCTACAGCAACACCTGGTCCTATCAGTAGCTTTACCCTGTCGAAGTTTCTTCATAAATAATCCATGTGAAAGTGAATGTAGCTGTCATGTTAATTTGTGGCTAACCTGGTTCTGGCAAGTTTATAATTATATTTATGAAGCAAATAAAGCAGATTGTTTGCTTTTTCTTCAGCGATGACTTAACACAAACTGACAGAAACAAATAAAAGAAGCTTTACTAATCAGAGTCAAAGTAAAAAAGAATGTCATAAGGATGTTCTAGTTACTATCTCACGAATACATTCCTAAATCTGGCCTACTGTCTGTCCGACCTCTAGTTAATAGACATAGTGGTACTGTTTACAAAATGTGTTTACCTTCACAGTAAATACTATATGCAACCTTTGGTTGCTTATTTCCCTTCCTCCTTCACTTCCCCCCTTCAACTCTTTTCTAATCTTGTCCCCATCCCTTAAAGTTGGGGATAGCATCCACAGATAACAAAATAACATTTATGTTTAAGAATAGTACCTTAGATCTAGAGGGGCACGGTTGAGTTAAGCTTCTGGTCACCACTCAAACTAAATATGGATAACAGTAGGCTGAGGGTTTGCATCTCCCTTGAGTTCCAGCGTGTCCTCTCCAGATTTGGCCTTAATTTTGTGGCAGACCTTTTCCTATATAGGTCAAAGAATCGCTAGCTTTAGAAGGAGTTAAAAAATTGTAAATTGTGTTAATGCTTTTTCATTGCTCTTGATACTCGAATATATAGGTGGGAGGTAGCTGGAGCAGTAGAAGTCTGCAATTCTACCCTTCTGTTGCTTCAGCAAACAATCCAACTAGAAAATGCAATATTGCTGGTGTAAAGTAGTAGCAAATAATCTTAGACTGATAATAAACTATTTGAGAAACTGTGAGGGAAATGTGTGCCCACAGGACATAATATCATCTGGAATTACTCCTTATACATCACTGTTCAAGTCTGATGAAAACTTTCTGATTACTTTCAGAGGACTAGATTGTTATCTCTTCAGCCAAGATAAACAGCTAAGTTCACAAAATACCGATTGTCATCAGTAGGCACTGCAGTTTGGCACTGAAAAAAGATATGCAGATGACATAATTATAGTTCCTTGTCTCTATTCTTGTTTGACAAAATGACTATTTAAACTATTAGTAGATTTTATGGATTATATTTCTGTTTATACAGATATTCTGCACTATATTTATCTCTCTGGCAACTGAAATAAACTTACTTTATCTGTTAGAGGATTACTAAGGCAGATGTTTAATTTATTTGAGATTCTATTTTTACTATTTCCTGTATTAGAGGGGATCTTCATTAATATAGAGCAACGTGACACTTTTTGTAGTTCACATCATATAGAACAATTTCTCAGGTCATAATTATACCATCCTGCCAATTATTCTTTCTGCCATTCTCTGAAAAGAATTCTTTAAATACAGTATATATGACAAGACTTACAAAACCAAAGTAACCTAATCAACTGAAATAAAAGTAAACCTTTTTTCAGGATTTAAATGAGGTCGGTCTGTACAAGACAGCTACAACTCCTGTTGTAGGTTGTTGGTATAGAAAATTAGCTTCTTCAGTTTGCTGCCTCTTCTTTTACAAATGCCAGTTCAGTTAAGGGTGTCTGCAAGTTTATATCTGTGTATATAATTTATAGAGGAATTACATCTGGAGATGCTGTCTACTGAAATAGCTGACCTGCTTTTAGCCCCTGAAGGATATTTGTTCAATGCATCCCCTGAAAAAAAAGGATTTGCTACCTTGGCATAGCGTAATACTTAACAACAATGAAACACATGCATAAAAATCTTGTTGAACTGAACAAGGCCATTAATGCAGGAGCAGTGAGTGAGAATATAACAGAAAATGAGAGACAGAGGAAAGAAGCCCCTTGTCAGCTTCCTCTCAACGGTGTGTGGATGAGTCAGAGAGAACAGTCTGCCTCTGTCACAAGAATGCAAAGTCCAGCTGGTGACTCTGACCTTACTACTTCCAGTGAGTACAAAGAGAGGACAATCCCTATAAACTGTGTATCTCGTTAGCATTTTGAAAGAACTCCTTTCCGAAAGCTGAAGGGAGTTATGAATAGGGGTGATTGAGTTCAATTTTAGATATTGATACACGTACAGGTGTGTGCAGTTCTTGTCCGAGCAGCCTATTATGTGAAAATAAAGAAATGAGACCAGAGCAACTTTGGAAGGTATAGCAGATTGAATAATCTCACATGTATTCGATATCACTTCAGTAATTCACTGGCCAAAAACGTAACTCCCACTGCCTGTATATCTTTAAGATCATGTTATCATATGGTCCTAAAGCAGTGGTCAGAACAGAATCCTTAAGGTATGGCATGGAAAGGCTCTGCGATCCACATGGGACAGGGTCCTAGTAGAGGCAGTGTAAAGGTTTGTTCTTGGCCAAACCAATAACACCACTTATTTCAGAAAAGAAATGTCATGCAGTTCTCTGCTCTTCCCAGGCTCAATACCTGCAGGGGAACCAGAAGCAACGTCCCTGCTCCTTTGGCTGGGCACAGTTTCTGCTTGACGTGCCTTGGTTTGTTCCTTCAGGAGACTGACTTGTGGAGTGAGTCATAAGTGTAGAGGCGCTGAGAATTCAGAAATCATCTACACAAGGAAGAAATAAGGTAATTATGCCTGTACTTTAGTCTTTACAATGTACTGTAAATCTTTAACATTTGGCAGTGAAAGGAGCTGAAGTGTATCACTAAAGTCTACCATAACCAGCTAAATTATTATTCATACCTGGAATGTTTTTCAGGGCAAATGAAGGTCAAGAAATGGGGGCGGGGGGGGGGGATGATGCATCTCCAGAGTCTCTATTAAGAATGATTAGGTTCAGATTTTACTTAACATTCCTCACACATGTGTCTGTGTGAAAATGGTAACATTTCTCATGATAATTTTTAAGAAGATGGCAACATTTTAAAATGTTACATAGATTTTCTGGTATGACATCCCATTGTTTGCAGTAGGATTGCTCATGTAAAAAGGTGAATGGGATTATTTGGTTATCTTTTGGCTTCTTGCTTAGTCTGTCTACTCTAATATCATCTGTCCTGAAGAATCAGCATTTCTGCAGTCTTTCCAGTTTCTTCTTGACTACTGTTAGTCATTTTTACATTCAAATTCGGAAAATACCATATACAGTTCTGCTCTTCCCTGTTTTCTTTTTCTTACAAAGGTAGAAGAAGTATAGAATGCCATGTTTGTTACATGAGAGAAAAGGGATGGCTTTAAAATTAGGGAAGACTTTGGCTAAATGTGCTTTTTGAGTACAAATATGACTCAGCAATTAAATTTGATTTGATGATGAAAAAACCATCAAGAACAAAAGCCAAATAAATTACCTACTACAGTAGGGAGCGCACACCCCCCCCCAGTTGTATCTTAACAGTACCGAATGATGATTTGCCACTTTCTTACACACAACCTTACAAGCAGCTTTCTAAACTTCAAGACTTTTAAGAAGTAGCTGCAGATAATAAGCGAGCTACACTATCAGTTTGTGGAGTTACTACAAATTTCTTAATTTATAGCTCTTTACTCAGTATGGGAAAAAAAGGCAATTATTTTCAAAATTTTTGAAATTAATTAACTTGGTATTCTTTGTGTAGAGTCAGTAGTAATTCTATGTTGATATGGAGCTGAACGGTGGTATGCTTATATTTTACTGGAACAGCAGAAACTTACTCTAATTGTTATTGATTACTCCAACGCACAGCAGTTTCACAAATATTTCTGAGCTTGTAAAAATACTTTCTATTTGTGTCACTTTGAATTTCCAGCATACATTGTACTTGATTTTCTTCAAATGATTGCCTCTATCTGAAGTTACTTTTTTATGATTATTTCTTTTGTTTCCTTGCTTTAGTTAGCAGGAAGATGTTGTACAGTGACCTGGTGGTCTCAAATCTTAAAGCTTTTCCCACCAATTGATCAAAATAGATCTTAGGTGGAGAACTGCTATTTGAGGTTATAATTCTTGGGTGGTTGGTAAGCCGATTTAAGGTAGCTAATACCATTCATCACTGAAATAAGAAAGCCTGTGGGATTGGAGAACTGGATAACTTTAAATCTCAGTTTAAGTAAGAAAGTTTGAGTGTACATCTGAAATAATAGCAAATACTCCACCCCAAATATTCTCAGCATAAAGCACAACATATTTTGATCAGAGAGTATCTAATGTGATGTTTGCAAACTTCATAAAATATACATATCCTTCCCTGTCTGATCTTAAAACATTTAGACTTTAAAGAAATGATTATGAAGTGTCTCATGTTTATGTGTTTTTGCTCTTTTTATTGCATTTTTGGGTAGAGAGGAAAGATAATAAAATAAAAGGACCTCGTAAAGAGAGAAAGCAGATTCATGTTTATAAAATGAAAACGAATACTACTGGGGAAAAAAATAGTATAGAAGAACCTTAAATGCTTCTATAGGAATGACTGTATCTACAGTACACCTCAAACTAGGTATTTTAAAGCTAGGTGTGGCGCGAATAGGAGTCCAATTCAGAAGATTTATTGAAGAAACTGCAGTTTCCTGGTGTAACCCAGGTTACACACCTGGGTTTCCATCCCATGAAATTGAGGAGTGTGAAGATGGTGGACAGCCATGTCTTGACCCACTGTGTGCAGGGTGGAGGAAGCCCAGCATGTACTCGGGCCTAGAAATGGTGAAGTCCCCTCATTTTGGATGTATCCAGTGCCCATTAATTTATGCTCCTTCTCTGCAAGGTCGGTCAGCCCACAGGGCTGCTGCAACAGCCCTGCTCTCCATTAATTAGGCAGCATGGCTACTGCTACCATCCAAAATGTGTGTCCTAAGCTGTATGGGATGCTACTTTAAAAGGGACATCCACAGCAAAGAGAAGATGGAACCAGCATTAAGTGAAATACCTGTGTTAAAAATACTGAACTCTAAATGTGCCACCCTTGGTAAAGCTGGCAGTGCAGCTCTGTGCCTTCTGCTGAAGGGAGGGCGGTGAAAACAGGGGGGAAGAATAGGAGCAGTCTGTCTGGAAAGGGGCAGCACCCAGGTCTAGCAGCACAAAGACGTAAAAACCAACCATTTGCGTCAGTCTGCGGTTGCCGCAAACTGTAGGAATGAGAAGGAGATGTTCAGCTAATCTTGAGCATAGCAGGGAACGACTGCTTGGGGACAGGGTCCTGTTGTAATACTTGGCATGCTGCGGCTTACTACCAGTAATTGGTGGGTCCTAATATATCCTCTTTAAGATCTGGTTATGGAATCAAGTCCCACTTCATCTGAGCCTGCAACCTCAGCAGTGACTCTCCCTTGGTACGCTGGCTCCTCACACCACCACGCTGCAGCAGCTGTGGTGTTGTGGCATAATACAGAGCTATCTCTGAAAAATGTGGGATGTTTTGGAGGAAAGACGTCTGCAAGAATGTGCAATGATGTGAACCTGAGGAACAAATTCAGGAACGATGGGAATGCAGTATAATTTTTGTTTAGGAGGGCCTCTATGCTTCAAAGTTATTCTAAAAACCAAATTTCTTGGCTTCCTACTTTTATTTAGGCTTATTTATCCTGTTCATCTTGTTTTATTTGTTATGCAAACACCTTTCTGTTCCCCGCAACTAATTTTTCAACCTATTAAGTAGTTTGATTTTGAGAGAAAAAGGTTTTTCAAACTTCTCAGAGGCTTGAACTGCCTACAGCATTCATTGGCTCTCTTGAGGGAGGACATTATGTCAGTGAGGAGAATTAGGGAAAAAAATAAGAGGAGCTTGAGTTGATCTCTTCTGTTGATGTGCTAGGTGAGTTGCTCAAAATATTTGTGGCTC
Organism: Buteo buteo; assembly: GCF_964188355.1. Lineage (NCBI taxonomy): Eukaryota > Metazoa > Chordata > Aves > Accipitriformes > Accipitridae > Buteo > Buteo buteo. The sequence continues at coordinate 74,234,621 of NC_134171.1, read as the reverse complement.
AGAATCGGTCATGGCTATTTCTTCTCCTTTCTTAATAGATTTTTGGGGGGAGGTGGGATGGGGATGGGAGAGCAGCAGGAGGAGTTTAGAGGACCTGGAGGGAGGACTTACTGTTGCAAAAGTGAGAAAGATAGATATTGGAATGCATAGGGAAGAACTAGAGTTACTGTAGAGAGGGACAGGGGATAAAAGGATGTAAGTCATAAATCTATAGGAAGAACTTTGTTAGGCATACTCCTTATGAAAGAAATAATTTAAATACACAAATTTTCTGAAGTCTCAGATCTTTTCATTAATCTCCAGGTTAGCGCTTTAAAAAGGTTTGCTATAAATTCAGCACTTGATAGTTTTCTCCCATTGGTGCAAGACTTCTCTGTATTAGATTTTGCACCTCTTTTTTTTTTTTTCTCTTTCAGAATTAGCACCAAGCAGCTATATGCCACATGCACGTTTCTCTATTATAGGCAAACCCCAGGAAGCTCATTAAGTTTTCTTTATGGCTCCTATGCACTGCTGCAACCATACCTAAGTGGAGTGTTTGACTGTCAGTGATTAGATACCATGAGGGTATGTACTTTAGAAAATATCATAGTTGGCATACAGAAATAGACAAGTATAACAGCACTGCAGAGGACCATTTATTCAACAGGCATTTCAGTTGCATAAACAGTAACACTTACCGAGTTCCTGACATTGGCTTCCAGCTTCAGTAGTAAAATTGTTTCTGAAAGAGCTTCTGTGTAACTGTACAGTATGGCAGAAATAAATATATCCTAAATTCAAGAAAATTGTGGATGTCAGAGATGAGCAGATTCCTACTAGTTTAAAATTTTACTGTTTATAATTCGATTTTGAGTGTTTTGGTGTAAAATACTTCTTTGAAAGGAAATACCCTTGTGAGAAATATGACATTGGTGGAATAGCTGGTGGGTTATTAGGGGAAAATAATCTTGTTACTCAAATATTCTGGTTTAACATGATGCTTATCTTAAAGACATTAAGTGACAGACTGGAATAATGCCAACAGATAGGCTGAAGCAAAACATGCCAGGTCTGTAACTCTTATTATGAGTTTTTATTAGTTCTTGTGTTGGTGATCACGAGGAACTGGTGCTGTTATCAAGGCAATCTTTGATAGTACGCTAGTAAAAGTACTACAGAGAAACCTTCTTTTCCTTCTTCCTTTATTCCTTCCCCTTTTCCCAAAATTTCTGATTCTCTGTTAACATTCTTGAATTGTTTTTTCCATAACCAGTCATCTTTTCTATTTTAGATCTTCCTACTTTCTTCTGCAGCCACACCACTGTAAATTCATTGCACAATTTTTGTTGTACTTGAGTGGATGGGCTGATCTGTCATACTAAAATTACAGCTTCCAACACTTATAAGAAGACCATAATAAAATGACAGAGAAGATCAAATGGAGATCATGCCCTACAGTGTGTGTACTTTAAAATGTTATCAGGCAGGGCCCACAAAGCTGCTTGTACCACCCATGTTTGAAACCCTCTTGTAAAAAGTTAGCCAATACATTGCAGCTTAGTATTGAGTAGTAGTCTAGCAATTAGTCAGTGCATGCTGCTATCTGTGTCAGTCTGGCTTAGAAATGAACATGTATTTGAAACATCTGTCCCCTTCTTTAAATTGTTTGGTACCGTCTAAGTCTCACTAAATAAGGAATGTTCTCTGTTTTGCAGAGCGGCCCTCCTGTTTTTGTGTGAAACGGCTAACAGTTCTCGGTTTTAATACAGTCTTACACAATGAGGTGTAAATTGCACCAAAACCATTAAAAAAAAAAATTAGTGCAATAATTTTCCAAAGTTTTGCCACCTTTGCCGTTTCGGTAGGGGCTAAACCCCGCCCTGCGTTGCAGCGATCTCTGGGAGCGGCGGGATGCACTCGTGGTCGCAGGAGGACAGAACTGGGCAGCTCCTGCCGTGGCTCCTCCACGCAGCCCACCCGACCAGCAGCAGAGCGCAGGTCGTAGTCGGCACCTTTCCAACCCCGCAGCCCTGGGCACAGCTCTGCTTCCCCCCTAAGTTAGAATAACCACCAGCTGCTCTAATTTCTCTTGGCAGAAAGAGCTCCCCGGAGGCATTCCTCTGTTTCCGAATACTTTGTGTTAGTCGGAGACACTGCTTAAGATACTCTCTGTCTCCGTGTCAAGGACAAGGAATACGTTGCATAAAGCACTTTGCTCAGAGGCCTGTTAAAGGCACCTTTATGTCTCTAATGGACTAGAGCAGTGCATGAGGGATTAATCAGAGGGCAGGAATGATCCCCCCCTCCTTGTTTCTGAAATATTGGTATCTCACAGACCACATTTTCATTTTCTTGCAGCACTTCACGAGCCAACTTCAGGACAAGTCGCCTATTACTCAGAGACAGTAAAGGATAGGAGCTTCACTGAGGCAATATATTTACCTCTAGGAAGAGTATCTTCTGTCAGTTCTCATTTTCTCCTTGGTTTTGAGCGTGCCTAGGAGCAATTTTGGCGAGATCTGAAGGGAATCGCCACAGGAGGTCACTGACAGGACTCCCTAAGAAGGTCTCAGAGGGCCTCCGATAGGAGATAGGGCGACAATTTTTACTTTCTCTAATAGCTTCTACGAAACAACAAACTCTTCTTCACCAGCCCCCAATAATAACCCCCATACTTGTGTGAGATTATATAGTTTTTCCATACCTGAAACAAAATTAAAGATGATACAGCAATGGGTTCACAGCTTGGATTATCTCCATGGCAATATATCATATACTTTGGAAACCACTCGGTCTAGATGACTATGTTAACCCTTTGTTTGTTTTCTAACTAGATGCAAAAAACATGCCTGAATTGCTCTAATCAGCTAATTTGGTGCTGTTACTCTTTTTTTTCTTTTTCTTTAATATCCCCCTTTTCCATATCTTCCCTATATCTTTCCTACTCTGTTAAGCTGGCGTAATTAATTTTCACCCCATTGTGTATTACTTTCTTGATATCAACTATAGGTGAAATTGCAGTTCTCCAGCCTCTATATGAGACAAAAGCAGCACTCTTACACTTTCCTATTAAGTACTAAATACCTTAGAGGTGTAGCAGGTGGAAGCTCTGAGCACATCTCTTTCCCCTTGGGCTATCTTTCAGCAACTTCTGTGCTGTTCTAGTTGGCCCTGGCCTGCTAATAATACCTGGTTAGAAACCAAGACAATAAATGAACTCACGATGGGTAAATATTTACCACTGCCATTCCATGTTTTTTTATATTCTTTGATTTGTAACACTGTTGCCAGTGTTGGTTTCCAAAAAATCCATAGCAAAGTGTGTCACCTACTACATTTCCACTTCAAGGAAAGGGCAAAGAGCCCTTTCTTAAGAGACAGGTTCATCATCAAAGTAATGCACAAAAAAATGAAAGAAAATATAGAAGAGAATGATAGAAATGTTGGTTGAAAAGGAGGTCACCCTGTGGAGCATTCCTCTCAAACTGGGACTGTCACCGTCCCATCACTGGGACTGTCACCATCACTGTCATACCATCACACTGTCACACCATCCCAGTTGCACTGGGACTGTCACCATCACTGTCACAGATCAGGCCAGCCAGGGCTTTGTCTGCTGGAGTCTGGAGAACTTCCAAGGATGGAGTTTGCACTGCCTCTCAGGGTAACCCCCTCCAGCCCTGCCCTCCCCTCCCGACAAGGAACTCTTTCCTCCAGGATGTTATAGTATCCCCCAATACTAAGAAGAGCTGGGCTGCATTATGTTTGTAAGTGCACTCCGAGTAGCTGCAGACTGCGTAGCCACCTACTCCCTGAACTAAACAAATCTGGCTTCCTCAGTCTCTCCTCACAAATCACGTGCTGTAGGGCCATTACTGTCTTAATAGTCTTCTGCTGGATTTTATCCAAATTCTCAACATCTCTTTTGAACTGGAGAGTCCAAAAACTGGTTATGGTATTTCAGGTAAGCCTCAACAAATGCTGAGTTAGAAGGGTATAGTAATTGATCTACTGGCTGTTCTCCTCCTAACGTGCTTGTGTAGTTTGCCTTGTTGCTATGAGAGCACGCTTTTTAGCTCATTTTCAAGTAGGCATCCACAGTAAGTGCCGGACCTTTTCCACCATAGCTGGTACTCTGCAGGTTGGCTTCCAGCCTGTACTGACACACAAGGTTATTCTGCCCTAGGTGCAGAACTTTCTGCTTTTCCTTGTTGAACTTGAGTTGGCCCAATTCTGAAGCTTTTCAAGGTCCTTCTGGACTGACTGGGTAAATCTCTCCGCTCAGAGATTGAATCTCTGAAACATGGTAAAAGTTCAGATTTAGCCAATTTAACCACATCGAATTAAGTTTAGTATAAGAGTGAGTCTCTTCGTTGTTATTAGAGACACATCATGCGGTTAATTTCTTTCCCCTTGCTATAAAACATTGTGAACAAGAGCGTTCCGCTGAAATAGGAGATCTGTGCCTGATCTTGACCCATGTGCTCTAACTTGCATTATTGTCTATTCTGTAAACTCCCAAAGGCCTGAGTTTTATCTTCCTCATTTGTTGTACTGCAATCAATCCAGATCAGACTGAACCAAAATGTTTCAGCTAGTCCAGTTCAAAACAGGCATTCTGGATTCTGGCTGGCCCGTCTCAAGTATTACTAGTCTTGTAGGTATAGTTAATTCACAGGCTAATTTATTTCAGAATCAACTTAAGCATCAGCAATCTTTAAAAGACTATGGTACTAAATTCTGCCAGGACCCAATGCAGCAAATTCTGCTAGTAATTATTGCATTTTATTTCATTAATTGACATAAAGCTATTCCTCATTTTCAAATGCAAAAAATAAGAACAGCATTAAGATCAGGTTGGGTTTTTTTAATTTTTATTGACTGAAAAGGTCTATGTCTTGTTTTACTTCACCACTGAATCATTTCAAAATCGCTGAAGGCAAAGGTGTTGCACTAGTAAAAAATCAAGAAGGGAGTTAAAAGGGCCATACTTTCCACATGCAGTGAATGAGAAAGGAAAAAGAGGTTTATAATATCATAAACCTTGGAACTGTGTCTGGTAATTATCCTCGATATTATCCCTGCCAGGGAAATGACCACCATCTGCTGCTGCCCACCAGTGCCCTGAAAATACAGTCAGGCTGCTAGTATTCGCCAGAACTAGCAGTAAACTAATCCTCTCAAGTTCAGCTCTTAAGATTACATGTACTTGTGTGTAAGATGCAGGCTCAGTCCACACAGATTTTTTTTCAGGCTCTGAAGTTGTGGAGATTGAAGTAGATCACGTTCGTCCTATGCTTGCTGTTCAGCTTCCCCCTCTGTATTTGTATTTCATTGCTGCTTTTGTTCTTAAATTGGTGGCAGAAATGGCTACCTGCCGAGGTTTCGGTGTATTCTCTCTGATTTATGCATTTAGAAGTGGGACTTTCTGTCGTAGAGCAGCTTTGAGCTAAAGTTAATCTTTTTCTTTATGAAACTGAGATAAGACTGCTTTTAAAATAAAGAAAATGTTTCAGGGTTCTGAGGGAGTTTCAGTAATATACACACATCTCTGCAAGGAATATACAGAAACTAGATCATGGTAAGACAAAGCACGATAAAGAAATCTGCACAAATGAAAGAACTTACATTGGTCAGAAATAGCACAGAAAAGTTGGATTACAAGAAGGAGGAGGTGAAATAGAAAGGGAGAGAATTTGTAAAGAATACAGGGGAGCCCTCATTCTAGTTTGGCCATTTCTACATGCTTCTAACTTTCAATGCAATATAGAAGGGTACCTTCACAGAAGCTTTTCTTGGTAAAATAAGTAGAGCAATAATACAAAAAAATACTGTGCAAGTTCCTCGTGCTTCAAAGTACAGCAGAGAAGTACTAATATATTCAACCATTAGCTGCTAAAACTAGAGGAATATGTAATTTAGGAAAAAATGGGAAAATGAATAAGGCAGAAAGGAGAGAAGCTGCGGAGGGATTCTGTTTTGTTTGCTCTCCCTCCCCCAGTTCAGATGGATTAAAGAATTATTAAAAATTAAAATGCAAAATCACTCTCAGACAAACCAAGTGAGAATGGCTTCAGCTGAACTGGGTAATATCTGGATCCCAGGAGACCCAATTCTTCTTCATCTGTTTTTGGCTATGATATAAAGGGTCTTTCTAAATCATTTGGAGTGGCCTGCAGTAGTAATAATGTATTCCTTGGAGCTGCGCCGCTCATTGACAGAATGCAGGACAAGAGAGGCAAAAACCACAGGAGAGGCTTTTTTTTCAGTGTGAAATGAAGCACTTTGGCTTCTGTGAATGAAAACAAGACTATGGTGGCATTAGATACAAATTAAGGATGAAAACAGGCTCTGCTGTAAGAAGTGTTTCCCAAGAGATGGACATCTCAATTTTTGGTCAGTGTTTGGAGACCAAAAGGGTGTAGGGCTCAAGCTGAACTCAACTGAATCATGGAATGTGTTTGCAAAATAAGGGTTGTGAATATTTTAGAAAAAAATGTTGTAAAGTTTTGTTCATTTAATTGTGAAAGTATCATTAGGGATTCAGGTGGAAAATGTTACATTGATAGACAGTAGTGTTACAAGGAAAAATAAATCCACTGGCCTTTCAGGCAGTAATGGGCACTGAACACATAATTTCCACTCCATGACACAGAAAACCCTGTTCCATCCATAAACAGGGAGGAAAATAAGGGTTTACATATCATACTAAAACAACCCAGTAGTCTATATTAGGGACTCCCATGCGTAAGCTGATGAGAGTGAAAGAGTGGAAACTCCTCTAACTCCCTTGCCTACCTGCCTGGCTCGGTGGCTGTTAGTCACACTGCCTTTCGCAAACACTCCTGCGCCTGCTGCGGAAAATGCAGCCGGTCCTATGGAAGGAAAGGCGGCACGGCGGTTGCCTCTAGCAGCGGGAGGCAGAGGGCACAGCAGAAGGTACTCTCATTGGTATTGGTCTTTTGAGAGAGATGCTGCAGCTCTTAGCTGCTTTTTATTTTTTTTTCCCTCCATCTTAACTTTCAAGTCCGTGCTTTCCTTCTAATTATAAAATAATAAAGGAACCTCACGGTGGTTCTGTGCAATCATCTCGAGGTTTTAGTCCCAATTCTCAACTCGCAATATTTTTATTTCAGCTTAATTTCCTTCTCTCCAGTGATATTACTCCCCAGTTACACTGAAACATGACTTTCTGAACTATCTTTATGGAAAACGTATAGATGCAAATTCAGCTAAATGTATATTAAGCAATTTATTGCAAATGCTGCCGTACATACTAGGAGGAAGATGGAACCTAACATGGAAAAAAGATCGTTGTAACCTAATTCTGTTTCTGCCTTTGCCTATGGTGAGTGAAAGATGGCACAATGCATAACTGTGAAGTCAAAGGTACAGTATAATACATTTATCCTTATACCGCTCAAGTGAAACAACTGTGAGAAAGATAAGGGTCCTAACCTCACAAGGTATATAAATGATAAATGTGCTATAATATTTCCTATCTCACTGTATTTTTTCTCCTTTGATAATGCTGTTATCTCAAGATCTCTGCCACAATATTATGGAATATATTTTATTGTTATATAAGTTGGTGTGCTATCTTTATAAATAAATACTTTCAGCATATCAATATGTTAAATGAAAATGCTAACGTTCTCCTAGCATGCCTACAAAACGAATAGCATCCTTACAATGCTATTTGATATGCTGAAGCCTAGTGATATTTCTTGTTCAGAGTCTGTAGCCATTCAACTTGAAAACAAATAATTAAAATAAATTATACCCTTAGCGTATACAAACTAAGGAGGTGAACAAAAATAGCTGTGCAGGAGGGAGGTTAACACAGGGATGTCTGTTGACAGCATTATGAAGACCTCAGAGGGATTCATACATTTGCCTGCCTGCAGTGATGTGTGTGAGGAATCCCACGTCAGACTGTTAAGTTTAGCAAACAGGATTTCTAGTAATAGATTTTCAGAAAAATGTGGTTACCCAGGGGTATTGTGTACTTCCCAATTACTTGAACATTCAAAGAGTCTTCGGCCTTTTTCTTCTCTGCTCATGTATGCGTGTGTGTATATGCATATAATTGTTGGGTTTGCTTGTTTTCTGTGTTGTTCTGGTGTTGTGCTTGGTGTAGTGAGAGAGATTTTGTGACCCTTAACATGGCTGCCAGTCTCTTCCTACTGGTGCCGGCACGGATGCGCGCCAGTTTTTCTGATGGTGCTGGGTGACTCTCACAGCCGTTGTCGTTTCACCTCACAGCTCCTTTTAGTTTTCTTCCTCTGTTATTTTTTTCAATGCTCAGAGGAAAGTTCCCGTGTTCTGGAAACTTTAGGTCCTGAATATTATTAATGCTGAAGGCTCTGAGATGCAGGCCCCTCTGCTGTGCTGCATAGCTAATGACCATGAAGTTTCTACTGCGAGGAAATCATCATTAACAACCCAAAACTCTCAGCTTGGGGCAGGGCATCCTCTTTAGTCTTTTCCATGCGTTCCGGTATCTGCTTATTGGTGCTCATCGTTACAGAGGAAGGAGCCAACTGAGGTGATGTATGAGTAGAAACAAGGAGAGAATTTTAATAAGGAAAGCAGCATGGGCCAAGTGGCCTTCTCTGTACTTTAATATGCCTTGTGGTCGTCTTGTCTCCAAACACATCAGACTATAAATAGCTTCATTTTCACCAGTATGCTACTCTTGCAGAAGAGAAAAGAGGCATTAGGCAGGGCTACGCTGTCTTGCTGGGCAAGAACAACCCACGTCAGGCCCCTCGGTGCGTGAGCTGCTGAGACAGGTCTGCAGGGCACATCTGGATCACAACTGTCCTGCCCGCTGAGCTCCTCAGCGGGGCGTCTGTAGGCAGGAGACGCGCCCCAAAGGGCTCACATCACTCCCAAAAAGGCTTGACCCATTTGCAGCTATGCATATGCCCTAAAAAACGGTATTCAACAGCTGACATGTAGATGGACTTCCATGTCTTACCACCAACTGAAGTGGGAAAACTGGAAGGACCAGGACAAAGGGGTTTGCAGTGGTCTGCAGAGGAGGTCCCGTTCGTTCCCTGCCACCCCAAAGGATGTCAGTAGCTGTGCCAGACCAAGCAGCCGAGCCTGTTCCCCGTCTCTCATTACCTGAATGCCTGAACAGATGATGATGTCCCACACAATGACAGCCCACACAGTGACTGGAATCCAACCTAATTCGAGATCTGAAAGTTAATTTGCTGTTGGCCTATAATCTTTAGATGATCTAGGCTTCTCCGAATAAGGCTGGTAACAAGATGTCTCTTTTTCTACTCTCTTCTTCTTCTGTCCCAGCTGCTTTCTCAGGAGATCCTAGTCTGTAAACAAAAAGTAGAATAATAAAAAGCCAGAGGGAAATGAAGGAAAGTTTTCACAGAAAGAAAAAAAAAAAATCAGATTCAAAACATGAGAAAAGTTCTGGCTGGCTTTTGGTTCTTTTAAAAATCACTTACTTTCCCTAAACTAATGTCTGGAAATCATTTTTTTTTGCATTTAAAAAGGAGGTGGTATTTTAGATTTAGTTCTCCTCAGGGAGAACTATTGTTACCTTGAACTTGTATCAGACTTTTTTTTTTTAACTAAGTTTCATCATTTTGGGCATATCAATGAACAGTGTCACACTTGGCAACTGTATCTATCTGCCTCTTTGGATTTGAAATAGAGTAAGAACACTTCAGTGATTCAGTTGCAAGACCAGAAGTCAGAAGATCTAGGGACAGATTTAAGACTGGTCTGAATTCATCTTAGCTATTTATGGCTTCAGAGTAAGTAACCTAATTTACATCAACTCAGGACCTGTGCTTTACAACTCTTCTCATCTATTTCCAACTCTGACAAAAAAAAAACCTTATGTAAATAAGTCCAGCAAATGACTTAACCCCTGTACCCCAGTTTTCTCTTTTGTAAAATAGGATGATGATGATGATGATAATTACAAATGTTACTTGGATAGTGATACCAAACAATGGAATTTGGGATTTTCAGAATGAAACGTCTGTGGAAATAAGAAACTGTATGGGAAAGATATCCAGGAATATCTTACAAGGAAACAGCATACAGAAGCAATTTTATTTTAGAAGCCAAGCCTGTTTTTTCCATGTTTTCAACCAATCTAGATCATGACTCTTTGAGGATGGATACCTTCCCCTCGTCACTCTGGTTTCTCTACAGCTCTGGACACACTGATAATAAACTTACCTAAAAATGCTGAGTTACCAATGACACGAGAATGTGCCTAAAGCACAGTTATTGCATTCATTGCCTTTGCCATTTCCTGTCCTATACGAGTCTTTGTAGAAGACAAAGGTTATTTCAGTCCTGAAAATGCTGTTGCTGTTATTTCATTGTGCTGAGTTTTTCATGCAGTGCAGTAGCTATAAGAAGTAAGAGAGCTGTCCGTTTTGGAAAGAAAAAGCTGAGACCATCCATTTAATGTCACTTAGGACCTATTACAGCAGAATAATTTGGTCATTTAGAATTTTAGATCAAAGTATAAATAGTCTAAAGCTACACTGCATCCCAGAGGTGAGAAGATGGAGACTGTTTGCAGTCATAATACCAGATGTTTAGCTATTGCTATAAATTCAACAACAAAAACTGAAAATAAAAAGCGGGCTGTTAATTGGGGATATTTGGAGTCATGTCACAGGTGAAAGATGATCTAAAATGCTGCTTCATAGTGCAATGCAATAGTGAAATTAGCACATGTCTATTATCACCGCTTGCAACTCTGCAGGAAACTAATGGAAATAGCTTAATCTTTTCAAGCTCCTCTAAAAGGAGAAATACAGGATTTCACCTGTGTTACTGAGTTTTCCCTCCTCTCTTATTCCTTGCCAAATTCTTACTGCACAGCAGATTTTTATTATTTAATAATAATAAATTGCCTTGACTGTAGGTTGAATAAATAACTGTAGAGATCAGGGACCCGATCATTCATTTTGAGAGGCAGCTGTAGTGATGCATTGTGGTAACGGTTAGAAAGGGAAAAAAGGGTGCAGTCCTAAAATTCCCCCTCTTGAACCAGTTTCAGGGAGTTCTCTTTCCAAAGCAGTAAAAGCAAAGGCATTAATTATACATTTCCATTATGACAGAGCCAACATCAGCAGTGACTAAAACATAATTTGTTTAGGTGGCAGTGCAGGCTGTTCTCTGATCAAGTTTTGTTTCCCACAGGGAGGCATTGGTCTTAAATTACACAGCAAGCAGGCAAGAGAAAGGAAGCAAACAATAAAACACTTCCCAGAGGAAGAAAAGAGGAAAATTTGTCTCTCAATGTCCTATTAAATAAATAAATCTACATTTTTGTCACTTAACAAAAAATCAGCAATGGGGTTCAGCTTTAATTAAAGGAAGTATGTTTTCTGTGGGGCTTCATAGAAATATATTTTAGATTTCCAGTGATAAGGTGCTTTTAATGCAAAGGAACTTTCCCACTGGAAGGAAGGAAGGGATGACAGAAAGAAATCCTTGGCAAGTGCTGGCAAGAGGGAAACGGGATATCTTACTTGTCCTACTGTAATCCATAAAGATAGAGTAATTTGGTTTTTCTTTAGTAAGGTATGCACAAGACCAGGACCGGTCTCTATCAGCATATTTAATTGTACAGGAACACTGATACATACAATTAAAGCTAGACACGCATCTTTCTGAGGAAATATATATATGTTTTAAGCTAGAATTCAGTTTAATGCTATTAAGCATGGGCCTAATTTTACATTATCTTCAATTTCAGTGGATCTATTATTTTGCATAAATCTATGAACATATTTTAGTACCTTACCGAATCAAAGACCCCAAAGGAATGCTTTTGTTATTTGCTTTTAATTTTTGGCTGCTATAAAGACCTGTTGGTTGTGATTTTCTATTGTAATTTGACTTTTAATATCATATCCCCCAACTGCTTCAGCCCCTCTGTGTTTGGCATGCATAAAGCAAAAGCAAATATAAGCTGATTTCTTATTATCTCCAACACTTTGAGGAGAAACAATAAAAACTAGGATGAACTGTGTGCCATTTAACAGGATGGCACACTATTCCTATTCAACATACCATTCCCCCTCCAGTGGAGTTTGCTGGCAATTTCAGATGAATTAATAGACAAATCCAAAAATGCACGTCATTTACCCCATGTGCAGCAAATACTCCTTTGGAACTGCTATTGTGCAAAATTAGATTCTCTCTAATACAGGCAAAAAAGCTACATGTCATGAAAATGATTATGGAGAATGTTGTATGAGCTTACCAGGTTTGATTTAATTGAAGTAGTTCATATTTCTTGTATTTAAAAAAATAAGAAAAGATGCTTCTGACCACTCAAACTTTCCAAAGCGATTAGATACTAAAGAGAGTCACTGCCAAATATTACTTTGAAAGGGAATGAAAGCAGCATTGTGTCTGTATTGCAGGCTTAAACTAGCATGGTTTATTTTATAATTTAAACGTTTAGCCATGCTTTAATTATAAAATTTACTATACTGTACTAGTTATTTGGAACCTTAAAATACAGTGATCTAAGAGCATATATCTTGATCCATCTGTCATTAATAAATGGCCAAGTTGCATTGTTGATTACCCAAAAGGAATGATGGAAACATAGATAAAATAAAGCCATAAAAAATGCAAAGAAAGTGGTCTGGGAACAAATGATCTCAGTCTTTTACATGTGTTCGCAGTTTCATTGCTCGTAACTGAAATAAGGAGCAAAGGATTAATATGAAGACTGGCTGACCTGGTGTCCCAAGATTACATCACTTCAAGTCAGAATTTTGTGCTCGTTACTGAAGTGGCAAAGGCTGCAAATCCCACTGATATATGGTTAGGGTACGTAATGTGGGGGAGGGTGTCCAGGCTGCAGGACACTCCCTTCTGCCTATTCAAGAGGTAGAAATTCTAAAACAGGTTGACCACTTAGAATATAGTCTGCATCCCCTATACTACATGCATACTTACCTCTGAAGCGTTCCATTAGATTATAACTGGCTTTGCCTATCTGTATGGAAACTGGCTTTCAAATGGCACATCTACAGCTCTTAATGCTGGTGAGCTTTGTGCAAGCAGGCAGATGAACTGTCTGCCTGCAACCAGTAATTTTCTCCTGAACATTTCAGGACAGCTAAGCCAAAAGCAGGGTGTCTCACAGGCTGTTTCACTCTTCCTGCAGTGGAGGATGACTGCAGGAGTGAGGCAGTTCTGCACTTCTGATATGTATTTGCCTGTCTTTAATCAACGTGGTCAGACAACAAGAGAGATCGTATGAAACTGGGGCAAAGAAGTAAAAGGCGTGACTCACAATGAAATGTGAGAAAGATGTGCAGCCAAAAACGTGCTCAAAGGGTCCACCTATAAATAGGCAGGATTAATTTCAGTCAGTCTGGTTATGCTCCTGAAAGGCAGAACTGCACAGACACCCGTGAAGTTGGAACCATGAGGCTCAGTCTGTCAGACCAAGAGGGAGACTTTTTTTATGGCCATGCCTGACCCATCCAACCCATCTGTGAAAGCCTTTTGTAAAGGCAGCAAATCAAATGAGTAGATGTTGGAAAGGTCTGCTGATAAGTTTTCATCTATACTGACTCTCTCTGAGGGCCTAGGGAATTCACAGGGAAGAAGATAAGACCGTAGGAAGGGAACAGCTCTTCTTTCCTTGCTTTTTGGTGCACCTGCTGCAAATGAGGTGGTGAGAAGAAACACTTCTGTCATCTGGCAGTGCTCATGGGCAGGAATTTTGCCTGTTCCTGGGAAGACTGTCTTGTCTTCTACCCCAAACAATGCCAGTTCTTTAGAAGAAGAGCTTTTCATATCTAATAGGTACAGTTAAACCTTCCTAGGTGGTCCAGTCTTTGACTTCCATCCTTCTTAAAGCAGAAAATAAAAAATATGAGTGGAGTAAGGCTGAATTATCAGGCTTATGTTGTTCATAGCAACAGTATTCTATCATGGAGTAATGGATATGATGTTTCACATCCAGGTTGCCATAGCTAATCTTGTCTTTTAGTGAGAAGTACCTTTTTTTATCTTTTCACCACCACCTTTTCAGTGGACCAGATAATAAGGCAGAGTTGCCCTGATTTATGTTGGTGATTTTACTTCAAAGACAGGAAAAGATTAAATGACTGGGTGGAGGTTTGTAGATTTATATGTACAGCGGTACGTATATGCAATCTCATCTGTTGAAAATGGATAATGATATGACAATGAAGTTGTAAATGGGACAAATAAAGTGAGCAATGTTAATTGGATCTGAAGAAGAATAATCCTGGCCTTGGTATTGATTGGAAAAACTCCCACTGACTTGGTAAGGGCCAAGGATTTCAACCAAAATATCAACACTGAATGAACTATAACAGAATTTTACATAGACTGGGAAATCTTGTTCAGAAATGTACCCTTGCCTAAACAAATTGTGAAGAATATTCCAAAATCAAAGCACTGGATGGAATTATCTCTGAGCATGATAGAAATTCAGATCAGAAACTAAATGTAGTAATTCAGGACCAACCCTACATATTCCTAATTTGGTACCATCTTTGTGTCCTTTATAGAATGTTGAGTTACTAGAAATTTTCTGTTGAGAAACCATTCCAAACTGCATGACAGTTAAGCGTGATGACCGAATGGTCTCTCTGATTGTCTCTTGATTTGGTTGGGGTAGAAGATTGCAGTACTGTGGGAGGCAAGAAACTGTTCAAAACGGGAAAGCAGGCGGGAGCTTGAGTGCAAAAACACAATTGCAGTGATAGACGCCAGCCTGCTGGAGCAACTACAAAGTGCACTGCTGTGTCATTTGGATAGTTTTGGTTTTGTTTAGTTTATTTTAAAAAACTGGTAAAAATCCCTCTTATCTCGCTTTTCTGTATGCATAATTCTTCTTAGGTCTTGTTACGTTTTGATAGTTTAGAGCCAAACCAAAAAGAACCACACAACTTGAAGAAGTATGTTCAGGTTTTTTGATGCTGAAAATTAATTGGGTTTTGAAATGTGTTCTGTATTTTCAGATTTTGCTTGTGAGAAGTGAATATTCCTAGAGAGATTTTTGCATCTTTGGTTTTACTTTCCCTGAAAAAAACATTATTTGATGATAATATATTACGTGACATTTTACATTCTGTTTGAAAAGCCATCTTTTATTTAACAGTGTTCTGACAATGTTTTTAAGATAATTTACCTGAAGTCATTGTCATTTATTCACACTGTTAAAATATAATGCAGGCTTCGTGAATAGGGACACTGAGAAGATCTTTGAAAGTTCAAAAATGCATTTTCTGCAACAGCAGCTGTAATAGAATTGCACTTGGGAAATATTTTTCCTCTGATGCCTTGTGTTTATACAGCTTTTATGACCTTAAGGAAGATCTCAAGCTGATCCATAGTTGTAAGATTATTTTCCTCCTCATAAATACAGCATATAAGACTGACTATACTGATTTACTGAAATCACTGAAAACGTCTTCAGTTTCTTCATGTTGCAGATGAAAGCTGGGCAGCAGGAAGAGCTTTCCCCCTGTGTAAATGTAGTTTTCATCTGTAGACATCAGGGCTTCCTGGAAGATGCCAGACTGAAATGGTTTGGATGTGAAAAGTGCCATTTGGTTATTATCCAGACGTAGCGAGCCATTATCTAAATTGTTCTTTTTTGGGGGTACAATGAATGCTGGAATCTTAGTAATTTCCTTTCTAAGCCCATTGAAGTGGACTAAGTTTTGGACTAAAGACTGTTGCGAGCAGATTGGAGACCCAGCTAAAAGGAATTAAGAAGAGAGGTTGCTCTGGCTGTTCATCTCTGTAATGCGTGTATTTGAAATTTGGAAGTCTGCTGCTCCAGATTGGCTGCTTGTTTCCCAGGCACAGTCATTCTTAAGTCCCCTTTTAACTTGCTCTTCTCAGCAGGATTTCTTCTGCTTGCTAATTGCCAGCAGTGAAAAATCTACAGAGGCAAATTGATGAGGAAGAAAAGGTTTCTAAACCAAAGTGGCTAAAAGAATTCCAGCCATTGGGGGGCAAAAAGAAAGGCAAAAAGCTTTTAGCACTTTATTTTCTTTCTCTCTTCTTCTTTTTTTTTTTTTTTTTTTTTTTACAATAAGGAAACGATCTTTTCCTACTAATTCTAATGGCAGTGATTTGGCCCCTTGGGACATTTTTCTGCAGAGTCTCATAGTCCCAGCTCCATAAATAGGCAAGAGATCAATAGTTGAAAATAAATATGGTAACCACAAATTCTAGATTCGTGTTACAGATTATGTATTTGCTATTTTTTTTCAGCTCTGAATCACAGTATAGCTTGAGCAGGATGGCATACAGTCCCCATTGGTGTGGATCAGCAAGGACATATGTTTTACAACTTCAAGTAAGTGCATTTCTTTTTTCCTCCTGATCATGTTAAATAGCAGATATCTGTAATATAGAGTGATAGATCTTAAAAAGTAATTGTACATAGGATATCATCTGCTGGGAGAATTTCTAACAGTTTCTGCAGTTATCTGTTCTTGGCCCAGTACTAGCCAATATCTGTATATACAAAGTGAAGTCATAGGCCAAATTGGTATTGTTCTGAATGAAAACAGCATTTGGCTGCACTGGGCTGGCAGGCTTTCTCTTGGTCATGGCATTAAAACAAAGTACTAAATTTTACAGAGAACTGTAGTTTCGCAGAGGTAAACTGATGAGACAGGTAGTTTTTACAGAATTGTGTAGGTCATCAAATTTTCCATATTTCTGAAGTGTTGTTATATGTATACGGATCAATATTTCTCTTGAAACAAGAATATAAGCCATACTTACTGAGAAGACTTGTAGCATCACAGGTTTAAACCAGGCTCCTTCTTTAAAATTGTGAGATAGGATTCCTGGATGGAAACTCAGGAGAATATGGCGTAAAAGTAGGTATTTACTATTCTACTTTATGCAACATTCATGAGAGCATTATCAATTGTTAGGTCAAGTTTCATTGTATTCTTAAAATGAGTTCAAGAAAGAACTGCAGGTATGATTTGAAGTTAAAAATACCTACTTTTCAGCAGGAAAGTAAAGAAATACTAGGAAGCATACTCTTCTAGTACGCCCTCAAGAAGAAGGTTTTTGATGATTTTTCAATTAGCATGCTAACTCACAAGAAGTTCTAAGGACGGAAAGTTGAATCTAGTTTCAGATGAAAAATAAGATATGTTTATAACATAGGATGTAATTAATTACTGAAATAACTCTATCAGGGATGTTTCAGTTGAAGTCTTCAAGTGGACTTTTAGGGACATGTCTTGGCTAAACCAGAAATGGTAGATTCTTTGCAAGGCTCACGGGAAGTCAGTTTCTAACATTCAGAACTTTCTGTGCTTTTCTCAGTAAAGTTGTGAAGCTTTTTCCATACATTGTCCCTATTCTAGGCTCAAACATTTTTCCATGACTATGTAACATAGGATGATTGCTTCCTTTTCTGCAAGATGAAAAAGTTGAGTTGCTCTAACTCTTGTACTAGAAGGAGAATGAGGTCTGGATTTTATTTTTTTTTTTCTTTGCTGGATTCCTTTTGGTTTTCCACACTCATTTTGAACTGCTTGTATCGTTCCAAACAAGACACAGATGCTAGGGGTTTAATACAGGTCTTATTAGCACTGTGTGTACATTCTTCAGTGTTAAATTCTCCTTTTTTGTATATCCAAAGACTTCATTAGACCTTTAGCAGTGGCAAGCTTATATACTGATGCGCTTATAGTTGATGACTCTTAAATCCTGTTTTCTCAGAAAGAGTCTTTTGTCATAGCTCAAATGTTTTCTTCACATATATCTTGCACTGAATTTTTCTGTATTAAAGTTTACTTATTGGCATCCAGGCAATCTGATCATTCTTGAATGGTTCTTTTAATTGCTTATTACCCTTAAAAACTTTTGTAGATGTGGCAGAGTTGCTGGTAATTATATTGTAATCTGAGTTACTGATGAAAATACAGAAGAGCATTTGTCAAAATATGGACCTCATAAGGGTCTGTTGATGGTTCTCTATCAGGAAATTTCAGTTTGGTTTAACTTATAATACATTTTATTGCATGATCTGTTCATTCTATTTACAAGTTTTCTTTAGTTAAGTAAAATGATCTGGAAAGTGGAAGATAACAGAGGTGGCCCTATCAATCAAACCTGCAATCTTCAAAAAAAACCCACCCCAAAACCAACAACAAAAACCCCCAGGTTTGCTAGAAAGGATTTGAGCTCAGAGTACTGTGTGAAAAGCCTTTAGTTATCTTTATGAAGTTTACTCCTCTTAGAGGCTTAAATAGATAGTCCCATTAAATTGTCCTATTCAAGATTCATCAGGACCATCACTTACTGGTTCCCTGGGGCAATTATCTTATCCTATTCTTTCTTGGTACCAAAAGGGAAGGGTGTTATTCCTACTCACTGCAGAATCACACTGGAAGGTGAACATCTCAGAAATATTTCAAGGCATAGAATATTTCTACCCTCACTGAGCGACTGAAATGCTCTCCTGGCCAGGACAATTCCCAGAAAGGAAGCTGAAGAGCCTGGTGATTGCCTGACACACTCCTTGTGATGGAAGCAGCTATGCTAAAGAACGCTTCCTACAGAACCAGCCATTCCTCTGCAATTCAGAAAGCAGAAGGTGTCAGAAAGGTACAAATATCTGAGGGGAAAAAAAAAAAGAGGTTAAATGGCCCCTGTGTCCTAGGAGGTCACTCGGTGGACTTTTTCTCCAGAGGCCCCCAGAGCCTGGTAGAGCTCAGGTCAAATGAAATACCAGGTGTGAGGGCACAAAGTGGCCTTGCTGAGCTGCCTTTTCTCCTTTAGGGAAATACATGTTCTCTTAAAGGAGCTGTACGGGAAAAGCACTGGCTGCTCTCCCTGCACCCCCTACAACCTACAAAAGTGCTAGTAGAGATGAACAGGTGTGCAAGGAAATCATACCGTAACTTACTTTTCTCTGAGCCAAGGGGAAAAGTATGGAAGGTGGATGTGACCCATTCCCTAGGCTCTCCTGCTGTGACGGAGACTGTTAATTTGCCAATTCAATCAAAATGCTGAGAGGGAACTCAGACTATCTCAAATAAGAAAAGGGGATGCTGGTAATTTCTCCAAGATCTCAGTGTGAGAATTCCAAAATTAAATTTAAAATGCAACATACGTTCCATCATCCGATGCTGGTAATTTCTCCAAGATCTCAGTGTGAGAATTCCAATTTAATTTAAAATGCAACATACGTTCCATCATCCAAACGTACTAGACTATTTTAATGCCAAGTAAGTTTTAATTCTTGTTCGTGTAGGTTTCCAAAGTGAAGACAAAGAAAAGCCATAGTAAGAGGTGAGAAGCATTCTTGCTATATGTTCAGAAATGAACTAGAAATAACACCTAAGTAAGGGAATTATTTATAGAAAGCAGAATTTGAAGAGAAATGCCAAGAGATGTCAAAACTGATTGAAACATGCAGCCTTGACAGCTCTGAAATTCATAGGCTGACTGCCTGCCAGAATTTGTGCACGAAGCTTTATTTTCTTCAGCCACTAGTTTTGGCTATCAGTATGGTATAAATGGGTGAAAGGAAATGAGAAACTAGGAAACATTTGTTAGTTCTACTTCCCTCCCCCAGTCTTGTGCGATGTATACTATTAACCGCTCCGATGCAGTTGAAATGATAGAACTACTGAGGCTCACTGAAATACCACTCTCTTCATTTAGTGCAAAAAAGCAGTTTAAAATAGATTTCAAAAAGATTAAATTAGACAAGCTTCCTACGCAAAGCCGATTCTTGATTATGACGCTGAATAATGATTACATTCTGATCATTTTAACACTTCTCCCAACAAACAAAATTATACAGAGAAGAAGCACCAGGTGGGAATGATATACAACAAGCTCTATTCTCCTGTCAGGGTGCATAAGTACTATGTCTTTGCACTGAAATCTTTGAAGTTACACTATTATAAAAAATGTATAATAAAAAGAGAATGAGATACAGTAGTTTTTTCATTATAGCCATAGATTAATCATAGTTCTGTAACAGTGGCCACACAACTTCACTGTAGCTGAGGCATATTATATAAGCAAGCCTTCAACACCAGTGAAAATATAAATATTATTATACTGTATTATTATGTCTTTACCTTATTATTCTCCTTTCACAAAAAGGCAAACTGAACTCTACAATAGTTAACTGACCTATTTAAAACTGCACAGTATCTTCAGAGGCACATCTGAAACTAGATCTTAGATCATCTAACCCTAATGTCTGCATGAAGACCAATAAAATGACTTTCTTTTCTACAAAATGAAAAATAAATAGGCTTTGCACAATGACATCTTATGTAGATCCATATAAAGGCTTTGTCAGATGTAACACTGTAGGGATTCTCTCTTATTCAGGACCCATTATAATCCAAATCATCCCATAGACTTATATGAAAGCAAGATACATGCCCTGTTCTTGTTGTCCTGTAAACTTTAGAGGAAAACTATCTTAAATAAAAATAGCAATTACGATTATTCTACAGATTTAATTTACATGTAAAGCTCTTATATACAATAAAATAAGCACAGAAATATGTTAGGAAGCATTAATCTCATTTCATTACTATACATTTCAAACCGCTATTTTCAAAGACTATCAGTTACCTATTCATAACCACTTCTTAGAGTGGAAAAGTACATTCTTATAATAAAAGCAAATTTAGGAGTAATACATTAAAATTGCAAAAGAGATTTGGTGCACAGAGAAGATAAACACTTCAATATTTCAATAATCATCAGAAATACCTTTCCAGTTTCAAGAAGTAGATATGTAATCAATTTTATCCTTCTTTAATTATGTTTCATAGCATAACCTTCTGCTGACAGACTACTCAAGGCTTATGTCAATGAGAATAATAGGTTGCACATGTTATTGATTTAACTATCACTTCTAGGAACTGATCTTATGGTTTTATTAGACTGTTTTTAACAGTTCCTTTCGGACAAGCTAATTCTACAGATCTAAACAAATATAGATCATGTTCTCTCGAGATGTGCAATCGTTATACCTTCCTTTTAACCATCTGTGATAATCAATTAAAATTATGGAGCATTCAAGCAGATGTTCAGCTGCATTATGTTGGACACATTAAAGACAGAAAGATGTAAGTTAAGAAAGAGCGTGTATACGAGACAGGTTTACGCAGAGTCATTGTATCCGAGAAGTGATCCCTCAAAGCCTATCTGTAGACTTTATGACTATCATAATTATAAGGGTTTTGTTTCCCCATTTCACTTTCAATAAATGCCCAGGAATTAGGGAACTCCACCAGGTTCTTAAGGGTAGGAACACCATCAGACCTTCCATAAAATAACATCCTCTTAAATTTGGTTGAAACTGTCTTTCTTACTGTTTAAAAGTCCTTTCTCTTATATTCAAATCCTCATTCAGTGATCAATAAATTAGAAATAGTGAGACTTTTCTTTCAGTGTTGATGTGTACATGCATTTCTCTCTTCCCTGTGCTTTTAACATTTCCCAGCCAGGTGCTTCTGAATAGGCATTTAGATTTCTACATTGTGGATTTGTGATCCTCACCTCTAGGATCACGTGTGCATATTTACATCCTACACTATTTGCTATGTGCCCACAACATCCTTCTGCTATACGTAGGTGGTCACCAACATCTAAGGGGTAAGTACTTAGTAAATCAATTTTGCTCCACTGCGGTGAAGAGAAGGCTGCTAAATTACGTGAACTGAAGCTGTCTTTTACACCGAAAGCTTGAAGCCTCAGCCTGCAGTACAGGGCTGTTCAGAACACTAAACCCCTGGAAAGTTTCAGTAGTCCTTCAAGCTCAGTTATGTGAATGGTCAGATTTATATCTGTATTTACATGCTAAAAGATGCAAACGCCTGGCTGGTTCTGTTGGGCACCGACAGCCTCGCATACAAGAGACCAAGAATCTGAAGCAATGATATCATGCTTTTAAAAACTCTCCTTCCCTGAATTTAGCAGGTTTTCTTCCAGAAGGCTCAGCTCACCTGTTTTTCTCATTTGAAACTTCTGGGGGATTTTTGACAGGTGAGGAAAAGGTGAATATTTTTCTTTTCATTACCACGTTTCCTATGTTTAATTTTCTTCATTGTCTTTCTTTTCCTTAATAGTTGAATAATTAATGGAGTTTCTGCCTCCTAACTTTGTAGTACAAACTGGTGAATCATCACAGATCTTTCAGTGTTACCTTTAGGGAAACAGGGAACTACCTTCAAAAATCTATTATAGGTAAGTAATTTGATTTCTCTTCCCCATAAATCATTCTTTTTTAGAATATAAAATTAAAGAGATTTCTTGACATTTACCTACCCTTACCTAGAAACAAAACAAAACTGAAAGACACTTCTTTTATGTTTGCTGTACTAAAACTTTGTATGTCTTTTCAAAGTTAGATGTGTACGAGCTTTACCTTAGTTTAAAATAAAAATAATAAAAATAAGATAAAGAAAATACAAAGCTTTCCTGCGAAGCACTCTGGGACTGAGTTTCCTTCTTTGCACTTAGGCTGAGATGCTGATGAAATGTCAAGTAGATGATATCTGCCTCATCTGCTGAATATAAAGCTCTTGACAATCGGAATCTTCTCATGCGATAGTGGGTAGGCTTGGTTTGAACCATACTTTCCATAAAGTTCAGAAAGAGCTGAACTTACTTTACTTCTGGAACTCGAAAGGAATCACATGGAAATACTTGAATTGCCTTCCAACGTACTATTGCAACATATTGGTGAAGTCAGGCTCACCGAAATTATTGACGAAACTCCACTGACGCAAAAACACCTTTACAACTTTACATTGCATTATTTGTTTTTACTTTATACTTACTGCTGTTCCTGGTTTACAGTAGTATTAGTTGAGGTTAAGAGTAGTCAAATCATAGCAGAATTTTTCTTGATTTTCTACCTTGTTAGCTGCAGCAGAGTAACTACAAATGTGTTGGGAATAAATGCATATAGCTCGCAGATTTGCCCAATATGCTTCCATCTTCTAAGTCATTCTGTTGTATTTCTGCATAACATTATTCAAATCCAGCAGTGTTATTACATAGGCACCTAATAGTCAAGATTGTATTCAACCCACTGTAACATGTCCTATCGCTTATAAGCATCTTAAAGTTCATTAGAGTATTTTACTGTTTGATCCTTGTAGCAGACTTTGAGGTACGTTAATTGATTCAGAAGAATGAAAACCTATGTGCATGTATGTACTCTCTTCAGTTATCAGACCTACTGTGCACATATAATAAATACATAGTTACCCTTACATAATTTTTTTCAACTCAGTTGCTTTATCAAAACTCACTTGCTTTTCATTATAGTCAAATACAGGCAGCCTTTCTGATGTTTTGGCTCCCCTTTTTTAAAAAGTGAGTGTTTTGAAAATACCTTTCCATATGGTATTGCAAGCTTTCTAAATAGGTCAATTTTCATAGGTATTTTGTTAAAAAGAAATCAAAACTAATACCGAACTCAGAGCACCAAAACAGGTCCATGTACTTGGCAACTGAAAGGATAGCAAAGATCTGTGAAATGTATCAATGGTAGTAATTGCTATTTAAGTTATTTTGCTTCTTGCTAGTTAGTGGAATTGTCTCCTACGGCTGTAAAAACGTTATGATAACTAGACAATGTAGAAGTTGTTCTAAGAATGTGCTCTTTTCTTTTTCTGTAGCTATCTGATGGGTATAATGCATTTTGAAGAACAGGCAGAACATTTTGTGTATACAATTATGCTTACTTTTATAACATGTACTGCTATTTTAGGCCTGTTCAGTACAAAATCAGACTTGTAATATGTAGAATTTTTTTAAACTCAGTAATAGACAAGTTACAGCTTGCAGGATCAATGCATTGCTGTGAAGAAAACTGAGAGGGATGAAAAATTGGAGGGCAAGACTGGTGAAAGCAAAAGCAAGATGGTCAGCTAGAGATGTGCCCTTGGAATATTTTAATTACCGAGTGTGTGCTAGTACATGGAGCATCAACAGTGTGTAAAAATAAAATGGTTATTCATAGCTGCTCATTTTTGTTGTGCTGCTTTTTCTATTGAAGAGATTTTTTAATTAGCTTTGTAGGTTTTGCACGATTTGTAGTGACCATACAATGTCCATACAATGCTTCTTTCAGGATATCTGGGTCACTATTTTATACTTACAGACTTTTATCAATCTTTTGTCAACATTCACAGTAAAGTTTCCCAGAACATCATCTACGTAAGTACCAGTTTCTAAATTTGAGAGTTCCATGGATCCCAAGCACAGCTGGAACATAAGGAGAACCAAAAATCTGAAATTCTTCAAATCACAGTGCGCTTTATCAAGAATTAAATTGATCTTATATACCAACCTTTAGGACTCTTTAGCACAAGCTATTTTATTCTGCTTCAGAGATTTGGAACGAAACTGTACTTTGCGCCACTTTTTGTTAAGAACACTGTAAGCATAAGTAATATTAAAACTGAATATGTGGTTAGAGTCGAGAATAAATGAGGTCTGTGCAAGAATTGAGACTGGTATTTAAAACTTACGTTTGGTGTCGGGTAGAGTGGTAAGTTAGTGCCTTCCTGCTTGCTTCTGTCCTTTTTAAGTACTCGTTAAGTCAAAGATGAACCTCACCAGGTATACAGTAAACAAAATCTAATTATTTTTTTTTTTTACTTCAGCAAAGCATGTGCATAATATTGTATTTCATTTTAAAGAGTATGTCTTAGATTCTGTTTTTGCTGGGTTCTAGAAAAAGATAAAAAATAAAGGAATATGCTGTTGAAGAAATAACTGGATATTCATAGTTCTAGAAAATGATACTGCACGAGTTCATTGAAATAGAATTGAAAGGTATATTGAAGACTGCAAGAAGTGACTGGGTTCTAAACACACATAGTTGTCTGGGGTGCAGTTACAATTCACTACGAGAGCTGTATCTTTCACTCACAGCAAGAAGGCAATGTAGTTGTGTGTTTCTACAAAGCTTTAAACTACCTTCTTTGGAGTCAAAAAACTTACACTATCGAGAAAACTTGCAGTAATCCTAAAACACTTAGTGCGAGGTAAGTTCCTGAATACACTGTATGTGATCGATTTTTGAATTATATTCCTTTGAGAAGTCAATAATTTCATTTTACTGAGTCTCATTGCATTTTTATGTTACTTTCTGCCCTCCTAGCACACAGTATTGCTACTGGGTTGATTCTGAACTTTCCGTATCTTTCAGTTACCGGTAAATCTGGCAAATCCGTCTTCCTTTTGTTAAATAAAAACTTGCAGTTACAGCAATCTATGATTAATCCCGTAGGTGATGTTTAGCTTTTGTAAGTCTTTGAAAACTGGGGGATTTTTATGGAAAATAAAAAAATCCTCCTCCCTATTTTTATTTCAACTAAATCTATTTTATTTTGCCAACCGAGAGATGATGGCAGCCCATTTAAAATGTCAGATCCTTAGCTTCACTGTTTCAGCGAACTGGGTTAAAGCTGCCCTAAATCTCGCCTGAGAGAAGGACCTCTGTGGGCCCACAAACCTGATGCGGAAGAAACCTGACGGAACGGAACACGGATGGCGAACTGCCGTTACTTTTACTCTGTATCCTAGATTGGCCCTTTGGTACGCTCTGAATGAGATGTGCTAATTAGAGGTGCTGAGCAACGCTCGGGTCACGTAGGAGACTAGAAGAACCAGACGGCGGTTTACCTTGGCCCGGTTCTCCCGTTCCCGGACTGGGTGAAGTTCTCATTCGGCATGTCACCTTTATTTCTGTTGTCCGAAAACGTTAGCTCGTTGCAGGCCACCCTGTGCTTTCCGAACGGTTCTCCCGATTTCAAATGAACCAGTGACCAAACAAAAGCGGGTCCTAATTACCTAGGTCCCGTTTTTGGGTTTTTTTTCTCTGATAGAGTTTAATGGGTACGAAGTGTTACTATTGATTTCCATGGGAACAGGAAAGGGCTCCTGTTATCCGATGCATACCGAAAATCCTATGACAGTTACTGGAAGGCAAAAAGACACACTAACTCTCCTTTAAATTGCAGGATGAAAATTGTGTATTAGAACAATTATGCCGCAGGGTGAATGTGTAAGTAGAATGATACCGAAACTCTGCTTCTTTTCAAAATACACAAGTCTATGACAGTTTGGTATTGAAAAGCTAGCGATTCACATACGTAAAAAATAGAAGCTGAGCAAAAATGTCAAGGTGCGACAGAGGGCAAAACTAAATTACTTCCAATAAGGAAAAAAATTGTTCATTTTCAAAAGAATAATTGCTGAGTCTCTTTCTAGGAATATATTTATATCATTAAAATATCATTTATGTATTAGATATAATTGTAAGTTAGATGGAATAATTTTTTAAAAGGTACAAGTATATAAAGAAGCCTCCCACTCTGCACATTTACCATGCACAGAAACAGTCTATAGTATGGAGAGCAGGAGTTAACGGTCAGTTTTCTTGCCAGAAGAAAATCACCATGGAGTCCCATAGGGACGTATTCATCAGTGATCTGAAAAAGAGAATGAATGAGCAGTGAAGTGACACGGTTTGCTAAGTTATTCAGGGTAATGAAGGCAAGGGTAATGACAAAAAAGATGCAGAAGGTACTTTCAGGGACTGGGTGGTAAAATAGCAGATCAAGATCCATGATGATCTATGTAGCGTGGTAAACGTAGGAAAAAAATAATTGCAATATAATGTACATAACAGTAAGTAGTGAATTAACTCTTACACTGATAATCTCGTTACTGAGTATTGTAAGAAAGAGTTTTACAAAATTCAGCTTTATTTTCCTCTGTGGTCAAAAACCCCAGATATTTTTAGAAAATAAGAGAATAAAGTAGAGAGCATTGTGAGCCATTATACATACAGCTGCCACGTCACCTCGGTTTGAACACGAGGTGCAGATCCACTCTATCCTCTCCAAACAGTACAGTAAAATATGATGCTATAGGGATAGCACAGTAAAACTCGGTAAGATACAAAGAAACGTGACCAAGATAAGGAGAGGTTGGGACACATTTTGAGCAAGTATTTGAGAAAATTCAGCCATGAAAAATGGGGCAAAGGAGGTGGGAATAAAGTATGTAAACAATGAAGTGCCTGCGCTCCTACGCTCATCCAGGGATATCTATAAATGACCAGTCAAAATCACACTGATTTACAGACCACACTAAACTAGTTTGCTTTTTAGTTTATGTCAATATTGCTATACTAATGAAATGTATGTACCTGCGTACTATGCTGTTGAAATTCTCTTTCTTTTCATGAGAGAAAATAACCTTTTTATTTGCACAGACATCATCCTTAGATACACTTGCATAGTTTCTAGTGTAGTTCCTGGATGTCCTCCAGATTCTAGTGAGATGATAAACAACTGGGCACTGGACTGAGTAACAGAGGTATTTATATGAATCCATAAGTCGTGAGTAAATAGCTTAGCACCCCTTCAGGCCTCAAATCTTGCATCTCGGTAAGTCAATTATATATAATAGTTACATTTACTACCTCTACTGTGATCCAATTTACAAATGAACTATACCACTCTGTCACATCCATTTATTTCCTATTTAATTCCTTTCTTTCTGGCATTTTCAAACCGTTCTATTCTTTTATTATAGTTTAATCTAGGACAAATTGAAGAGGAAATGAGACTAAATTACAAAATTTTTTTTTTTACTTCATCTTAATTTTTAAGCATCTTGTAACTTTTTTTTTTTCCCACCAGTTTACCAATAACCACCTATTACATTTTGTGGAAAACATGTTTTAAAACAACATGGAATGTGTGCAAGCCTTGGAAATATATGGGTTTATGACGGCTCTCAGGCTTACAGTCAGAGTACTCTTTATCTCCAGTCAAAGAAACATTTAATTATGAAGGGCCAAGGTTTATTTTCAGGACTGGTTGAAATGGTGCTGATTTAGAAAGGCACAGTACTGCTTTGATTTTCATCAAGCTTGGCTTGGGGAATCTCTGAAGTGTGGTAAAAAACTCACCTAGAAGGATCTGCTTAGCTTGTTTGGGCAGTGATTGCTTTTGAAAATCTATCTTTGTGTCCATGCTAGTATTTTGTTTTGCAAAAAGGAAGGTTTTGTTTAATGTATTATGCTTATCTCTCATTCTGTTAAGAGTATATATTTTTTTTTACTTTGACAACATGTTTTGATTGCACGGGATAATTTCTAAAGGGACATCATGCTTTATACTTACGGTGACCCTTAGGTAACGTGATGGTTTTCCTAAACCATTGTACCTGTCTATTGCAAGATGGACTGTTAGAGTTAGTATTATACTTTGTGAATGGATAGTTATGCTTCATACGGCGGTGATCTGGCCAGAAATTCTGCTCTGGTCCAGCAGAAAATCAGATCTGGAGGAGTTCAGTGTTCTCTGATCTTTTCCACATATGAAAGGAGTATTTAAAAGTATAATGTCTTCCATGGTCGTATTTCATCAATTTGAGGGAAAAATAATAACAGCATTAAATGAATTCCAATGCAGAAAGTTGCCTAAGGACTCAGGCCCCACATGGTTTGAATTTCAATATAAAATGAGAAATAGCTGCTTTGCACCTATCACAGCAATTTTTCCCTTCAGCCTTTCAATTCTGCCTCTGCATGTTGTGTAGCTTCAAATGTACTGATATCCTGAGCATGAAAACAAGCTCTTCTGGATATTTTGAATCCAAATTTTTATGAATACTCTTCTGAAGTTACCTATTTACACACCAGCCTTTTTCCAGCTTTGTGTTCAAGTCAGCCACTCTGAATTGAACAAGTGGGGAAACTGGTGTTTCTTCATATTAAATCTCTTAATATTGCTTTTATTCAGCTACATTGCCTGCTTAAATATATATTTATTAGCATGAAACCTTACAATGAGTAAGATATTAATCAGCTGAGCGGTAGGGGGAGGGACAATTTTGTAGATTTAGCTCCTAACTTACACGTTTATGAAACCCCAAAAGTATCAGTGTGTAAAAACTACTGATGCTCGAGTCAGTATTAATTAATAAACCCAGTTAACCAAATCTGACTATTTCTTTAAAAAATCAAGTAATTTGAATAAAGCCTGCCACCTAGATTCAGCACAGTCACCTTTGATTTGGTGTTGAATTCACTAGCAGATTCTGCAACATCTTAAAATCAGCTTGGGAATGCTAGAAACATTTTCCACTTTCAATGAAAAACTTCTAAACCAGCCACATTAGATGTTCTAGCAAGCCTGGTTTGAGCTGCAGGTCCTTAATGGTTTTGGTTTTCCTTGAATAAGTTAAAAAAAAGTCCAAATAGGGAGAACTTAATCTACTTCATTCTGATAAACCACTGCATTGTGAACCTTTGCTTTATTTATCAGGATTTGCTACCCCTTTAGCTCACATTTAATTCTCCAGCTTCCTTTTTAATCGTTTGTAGTTTGAATCCTACTTAGTATGAAATAATTGTGTGTTATGCCAAAAAGCGCTTTGAAGCACTCTCCCAATCACATATAATTTCCCATGTATTTTTTTAAAGCTTCTGCATATTCAAACCAGCTGTTTCCAACTCAATATGATATTTAGCAATACAAGCTTTATTAAATATTCCAATTAATTCCATGCTCGCTGCTAGAAGGATCCTGGATTTATTTTCCTTTTAAGTCTTCCTTCAGAAACAGACTTCATGCTCTTCTGCCTCTACAGATAAGACTAGGCCAAGTTGTTCAAATCCGGTAGCAAATGTTCAAGACCAAGGACATATGTAAAATACAACACAACAGTCCCCTCTCCTGTAAGCACATGAGCAGCTACAACTACTACAGCTTGGATAGATTCCAAACAGCTGCCCTTATGCAGCAAAACTGACATAACAATAGACAAAAATAACCTCTGTACAGTGCCAGAACGTGAACTATGGAAGCATCGCACATGAGGTGAAACGGTACCGCTGCTTTATCTTTGATTCCAAAATGGCGTGCTCTTTTAAATAAGGTACAGATTAAAATGTGACATTCAAAGCATAAGGCCCAAAGAATTTCACCAGATATGCAATTACTAAGAACTACAGACTATTACTTTCCAATCTTGCTTGAGAAAACAAGGATAATCATTTCAGAATAGCAGAAAAAATATTTGTATATTCAGAGGGACCCCTGGGCTTCCCAGGCTGATGAAAGGGAAATGAAGGTCACTGCTTATGCAAAGTGTGGCCTCTTGGAGACAATACCAGTAGTTTATTATGAGTGAAAAACATTCTGATTTGACCAGGGTTATGCGGAACAGCTTGTTTTATTCTGGAAAAAAAGATTTTATTTATTATGCTACATATCACATGATTTAAATCATTGCAACCTTGTGCCAAGCATGTTTCTTAGGCCGTATTTTCTGTTGTAATACACTTATTTGTAGAAATTTCTGTAAGAAAGAAATGCCCTTGTCTTTTTCATAGAAAGATCATCTTCCCTGAAAAAAAGACCTTGGATGTTTTAAAGATCCCCGCCCCGCCATTATAAGACTAAGGTACACATTCCACTCCCTACTCTTTTACATCATTAATAATAATCAGTTGGGGGGAAAAATGAAGAACTTTATTTTGTAGTTCTGTAGCTCTCAGTTTATGCTTTGTGGAGTCCCAAACACCTATCGACCTCTTCGTTTTCATCAACAGACTGAGTTTGTGTATGATGTATTGGTTCATGAGCTTACATAAATTGCGCTGCATTGTGGAATGACATGAGAGTGTGCTTTTTTAGGAACTCTGAAATATCACAAGCAAATGCGGACCTTTAACCATAGAGCAAGCACTTAAACAAAGAAACTACACAGTCTTCAGTTGACTGAGTCAGCACTATATGAATTCTAGTTTTTTGTTTCTTACACAAGTCTTTACCTTAGGAGTTACGTGTGTAGCTCATGAAACTAAATTACACTAAGATGTGGTTAGAACTAATCTGTTCATCCCTACACACAGATTTACTAAATCTGAGGACTAAACCACGCCGAATCAGTGTCGTGGCTGTGGCAAGAAGTGGTAGCTGTAGGAACTGAATGTCAAATCACGTCATTCGCTGGTGCTGCACCTGAGGCTGCCTCCTGACTTCCCACGCGCTGCTCTGAGGTAGGCATGAAGGCTCGCCGCCGTGAGCCACTTCAGACCATCTCCCCAGAGATGACTGTATGTCATTGCCGCTCTTACTTCTGCTCTGTGCGGCGGCAGCACCAGCGCTGTTGTAGAGCTTGTGTGCTGGAAGAGTGGCCGTGGGGATCTCCTGGTTGCCTCCTCTGCTTCAGTCCACCTTCCCAGATGACTGAAGTCCCTTACTGTTCCTGGGAGCCTGAGGACACTGCTGACTCATGGTAACTGTCACCTTTGCATTGTGAACAAAGAGCCGGGACTTCGACGATACGACCTTTTCTTTGGGATCTCATTAAAGACTGTGTAAGCTGGGACTTAGCCCGAAACAAGATCCCCAACATATTATCTATGGGGAAAATCACCTTATTGAGTTTTTCCTGTGCTGGAATGCTTTCCCTGTTGTAACTGAAACTGTGTCACAGATTCCTTTTACAAGATGTTTAACAATAACATAAGCTTCAGCTGAGCCCTTTTATGGTAGATATAAGGTGTTATACATAATCTTCTTAGGAGCTTTGCATGCACTGCCTTATACAGGCAGAATAATAATAAAGTTACGTTGACTTGCTCGCCAAGGAAAAAAAAAAGTTACTGCAGCAAATTAAATATTCTCCTAAACAAGCATTTAATTAACAAAACAAGATACAGTAGTTATTGTTGGTCAATTAGAGATGTAATAATTACTCCCGATTAGTTCACAAGAACAGGATAAGTAGGCAATTACCATAAAAAACTAAAGTGCAAGTAAAATCAACTAAAGCATATATTATGTTGAAACAAGTAAGTGGTAACTGAAGTACACCATCAAGTCGTCTTTTCATCTTTTCAAGTACACGTTAAATTTAAAAAAAAAAGTCAGTACAGAATGGTAGTATAGAGCTAATATTATAACATATATGATTAATATAGATAATATTATAATACTATGTTTTTAGTATAGAATAGTACAGAGCCTCTTTCTCCCTTGCTCTTCACTTTCAGCTGCCCCAGTGTCTGTAAAAACAAGAAAAACTGGGCTTCCAGATTGTGTCAGATTCTTCTCGGAGAGAAATTCACGCTCAAATGGGGATGTATTTTCTAGAGATTTTTTTTTTTTTTTAACATTTATTAGAACTGGGGAAACAACTTACAAAAATTAACATATTCAAGAATGTCTGCCCTTATTCTGTTCATAAATTATTTCCAAACAGACTGAAATTAAGGAATTCATTCTTACTCAAAAGTACTCAAAAATAGATTGTGCAAAGATAGACTAGCTGTTCACTAGCTCTTTTTATAATACTTACCTAAATCATATTCCATTGTTCCTTTACTTTGATTAGATCACTAAAATATTTATAAATCTGTAAAAGGATAATCAAAGATTTTCTAGTGCTGAGTTCTTGAGCTATCACTGAGATGCAGGAACTAACAAATCCGTCCATTAATGAAAAATAAATTTGATTAGCAAATATTTAATCAAATGTCATTGACAATAACCTGACCTCTCCCTTTTGACAGGAAAGGGTGCCTCTATTAGACACAAAGTAATTTTTGTAATATTTCAAATAATTTAAAGGGAGACACTGACTCTGGACTGCACTGCAGTCTATTTTTTGTCGCTCAGCTGCTGTAAAGAGATTACAAAATAAACTCCATCTGCTCCAAGGGATAGCTTTAAAGCATGTTCAGAAGTGAATAAGTACTTTACACATCTTCTAAGGCTTGGTTTTCAGGGATCAGATTAGGGGTGAAAGTGGTCATAGCCAGAGTGCTTTTACAGGCATTGGGGTCACGGTGCAGCCTACGCACAGGAGGTTTTTAGCAGCTGTCTAATTTAGATGAGGAGCACAGACTCTTCCCGAGGACTGAATTCTCCCCCTGAAGAAGGGTGCCACGGACATTTCTTTGAAGGCAATACTAGCTTAAATGTCCTTATCTCTAACCACTGCTCCCTGCCCCTCTTGCTGCTGTGCTGGTACCACTGTTTCCACAGCTTAGTAGTGAACTGGATAGGGGAACCGATTCCTTAAAAAAAAAAAAAACAAAGTCCTTTTTCTTTTTTTTTTTTTTTTCCTCAGGGGGATCACTTACCACTTTTTAACTAAGTATTTCTTTATTCTCTGCCATAATATCTAAAAATAAAGGATGCATATATTAGATTCCTATTTTTAGGGCAAATCATGTAATTCTTAGATGTAATCATATTTCCATTGTCATACACTTTAACACAGACGTGCAAAAATATTTTCTAAGTGTAGCTGAGTCTTTTGAAATAAGGTTCGGATCATTTTCTTATGTAATTATTCTTAGTTTAATTGAAATGTTCAGTATAATTATGTAGATCAAATAATGACTGTGAGCCTGTGAAGTGATGGATTCTGAATTCTGACATCAGATACATGTATTGTTTTATTATTTTCCATTCATCACGTGCAACTTAAGAGGGGAGCCATTGCTTATACAGCTCTTTCAGTTCTCCAAGTACTGTAAAGATGCTCATCCCATTTGCTTTCTGAAGAAGCTGCAACTTAGACCCAATGTTCAGTTTATGCAGTTGTTATATTCCCACGGAATACAGAGCACTGCAAGTAAGTTCTTTATAATGATTATAATTTTGTTGGTATGGAAGATGATGCGTATAGACCTTGTTGTATGAGATATCATCCTTATTTATCACTACCTTTAAATAATTATACCAAAGGGTTCAGGGGATGTTAAGCTAGTGAACGGTCACTATTGGGTGGAACTAATTTTATTTTCCTACCAGGAAATGAAAGGCTCTTGCTTTTTCCTGAAGGTGCTAGGACAAAAAAATCATTCCATGACACATTCTTTATCTGCATATCAATCACCTTGGGTAAGTATGCACAAATTCATTCTTTTCTTTCCTCCCTCTTTTCCTCTTTTCCTCTTTTCCTCTTTTCCTCTTTTCCTCTTTTCCTCTTTTCCTCTTTTCCTCTTTTTCTTTTTTTTTCCCTTAAGCATCTTCATTCATTAAAGTCACAGAAGTCTGAAGCACAGATTCAAACATCCAACTCTTTTTGAGTGTTATTTTGCAATATTTGGTTTCATCTTGGCAAGAAATGTTACAATGCCAGCCCATTTTCCATTGTTTTTGTAACTTTATTTCTTCATTATGTCTAAGCCACAAATTTGATGAAAGCAGAAATGTTAAATGGACAACTATGAATTGAGAGTTTAGGTCTGTGATCTGCTGCACTGTAGGATTGGACAGAAGTCAGGAATCCCTTCAATGATTGCTTAATGTTACAGGCAGTAAAATCTTAGCCTGGGAATTTGGGAGCTCAAGAGAATAATATGATCCCAGTATATGTTCTTTAGCATCGTTTAGAAAATGAAACCTTTTGTCTTTGTTCTGTAGAATTGGCTCTTACTTTACTCCAGCCAGTTTTCTCCATAAATTGTGTTTTGAACATGAGAACCAGAAGGTTACTGAACTTTCTAGTATCTCTATTTGTTTACTGCGTCTTTTTTGTTTTCAGAAATACCTGTGGTGTGATTTTTGTTAATTCACAACCTTAGAGATAATCTATATCTTGCCTGTAGATCCATTCAGTTTTAATCCCAAATAAACAAAAGGTATGCATCCAAACATTTGTAGAAGTGTAGTTATTTCAGTAGGCTTGGAGGCAACGCTTAAAAATAGGGAACACTCTTTTAGTGCAGAGGTCAGTGGATCCAATAGTGGGCTACACCGGCACCGCTTAATCCCCCTCACAACAAAGGCATTTTCAGCACGACAGCTCCGCAGCAAAAGTATCTTTGGAGAAAGTTTGATGGCATAGTACTTTCATAATAACTCTTAAAAAAGAAAAACCCTTCTCCATAAAGCCAATAGGTCTACCTGGACAATCTCAATCTGCTGTTGGCAACTAAAATGGGTAGGAACAACTTTTGTGTTTCTCTGGCCTTTAACTATTGGATCAGCTGGCATCGAGCACTGCCAGAATCCAAGGTCACCTTCTCACTGCGCTTTTCATCTGAGCAAACTTGGCTACGACGGGCGAGAGCCTGGACCAATATATACTGATATGAGAAATCAATCCTTAATTCAGCAATAATAGCTAATTAAACATTGGTAATTTAAATAGATAGTCATAAGGAACATTTTCCTAATTAATGTACTGGCAAGAAAACTGTCTCGTGGAATGCCAGATTTATGTATTTTGAAAGCACATTATATATATGTAATTTGTTAATGTGATGCTGGAGAAACTTGACATCAGAAACTCTAGAAAAGCAGTATGTACTTAAAAATCTTTAGCCTAATGGAAGTTGGAGCACTTAAAAAAACAGATGGAGAGGACTGAAGGGAAACCATGAAGAAAAGTACATTTAATTTCTAAGGCTCCAGCAATTTAGAAATACTGGAACATACATTGAAATCTTCATAGTCTTAAAATCATAACCAACAATCTCAATATAACTGCTTGTTGAAACCCAAATTTAAGTTGTTCAAGCTTATATTTACTAAAAAACAAAACCCAAAGAAAACCAACCCTGACATTTATATATTGCCATGGTTATAGAAAGGTTAATATGTCAGAAGAGAGATACTAAATCTAATGATCTTCTAAGTGTTATAAAGCACAGCCATTTTGCATTTTTTGATTAAGTCAATAAGTGTATTACTATGTAAGCAATTTTCTTGACAGAAATTCAATATTTCCTTGTGTAACCTGGATTTTCCACAGTGAAGTTGTCCAAACCATAGAGCATATCTAGTGCAATGGTAGAATATAACAGTATTTGAGTATTCATCATCATCATCAATATTATTATTACTTTTAGCAGTAGATTAAAACCCCCATATGCTCAATTTATGTCATTATCAATAGCTATTAAATAACTTACTTAGCAGTAAGGTTCTGCTGTGGTGTTTTTTTTTTTAAACAGTATCTGATCTTTACCTATGTTTTCCTGAAAAAAATGTATGGATATATTCTAATGGTTATAGCAGTCTGGTCATTCATATAAAATTGGAAGCAACATTCTTTCCAAATTCAGAGTTATGACACAAAAATAAATTCTACTTGTGTGCTCTTCCAGAGAAAGGTGGACTTTTTGGCTAATGTTGCTGTTATTCTGCGATTCCCAAGGGATTTTTCTTTAGAAGTCAGGTTTGTGGAGTGATAGTTAGCCATGACAGCTACAGAGTGTTCTTGGATAACTCAGATTTTTGTAGGAAGACCTGTCACAAGCCAGACAGGTTAAAGTATTTCACATTTTTAGTAGAGAACTTGGGAAGTAGTAGTGATAAAATTTATAGTTGAGAAAGAGCAACCTGCTGTGTAGTCTTGTGGCATTTTAGATCTAATCATAGAAGAAAGGCATTCTTTTCAGATGTATTTTTAAGAGATCAGAAACCAATAAAATGAGCAGAAAATAACTTCCTTTTACACTCTAAATTACTT
Source organism: Buteo buteo (assembly GCF_964188355.1). Classification (NCBI taxonomy): domain Eukaryota; kingdom Metazoa; phylum Chordata; class Aves; order Accipitriformes; family Accipitridae; genus Buteo; species Buteo buteo. Next base: position 74,198,087 of record NC_134171.1, on the reverse strand, counting down.
TTTTTTTTTTTTTTTTTTAATTTGAGGGGGATATAAAAGGGAGAATGTGTGACTCCTTCACGCACTTTCAAATTTTGAGCACTGCTGTAGCTCTTTCGGGAACCACGCTGAAAGAAACCACGCTGAGATAGAGACACAGGATATTTTTTTTTCAGAAGGGACTTCTGGAGATGTCTCATCTGGTACCTGACTCCAAGCAGCTTCAACTGTGAAGTCAGATTCTACTCCAGAGTTGAATGAGGTTGGTCAGGGCCTGGGCCAGTCAAAATCTTGGATGCATATTCGTCTCTCTAGACAACCCAATGGCTTTCTACCTCATCAGCAACCGGAGTCCACAAGTGCACGGGGATACTGCATCTTAGGTGCAAGACTATTGAGCTTCATGAGGTTTTTCCAGCTTATCAAGTTCCCTTTGAATGGCAGCTTTACCCTGCAGCTTTTCAGCCTTTCTCCTGATTTAAATAATTTTGTAATTCACCTTTCATTTAAAATCTTCATAGAATATTTTGTGAGGAAGGGTATCGTAACAGGCCTTCAGGAAATAAGGAAGTGTAGCACAGAGATGTAGCAAGACATGTCCAAGGTGACTGAACTTTGGCAATTGTACTGCACAGTCAAAATAGAAACAAAACCCAGATTTTTATATGCCTTTTCTTGTCACAGAATGTACTAAAAATGAGTATACAGTGTCTGAACTTAGGCCTCTTAGGCAAAAACTCCATTCAAGTACCATTGCAGAACAGTCAATGACAAATTGTGATGGTGAGGTAAAAGGAATGCAGAACACAGATCTAGAATAGAAGCCTGGGGAGGAACATGACCGAGTCACTTAGAAACTGTGTATTTACTAGCTTTTTATATATTTATTGTATTAGTGGCTTGTTAATATTTATCATGTGTCTGTCAATATCAGTACAGACTCCACTAATAAGAACTTTCATATAATAGAAAATGTTTTAAAATGTAGTTACTTTTTTCTTGTAGATGCCCGAGTTTAAGAGTGCCTGAACTGCAGCAACTTCAAAAGAGCTAATTTTCACTGGGTGAGTAGCAGGGGTTTTTTCTGTATATCAGACCTTTTGACATTTCCCCTTAGGCTGAGCAAAGCAAACAGAATTTTTTTTCTAAAAATCTAACTTTGTATTTAGTCAAGTACATATATTTATCAACATAGTTCTATTTCTACATAGACCTATGGGAAAGTCTGTTCTTCTTAGATGATTTTTAAAGCAACCAAAAAGTCTATTTAGATCCTCTTCTATACAGGAATATTGGAAAGTTTACTGGTAATCCAGTTAAAAGCCAATTAACAAACAGTAATTAACAAGCAACAGTAATAACAGGCTAATAATAAGCTAGTTACATTCATGATGAAAATATGAGAAGTGAAATCCTGCCTATTTGATTACTGGATATTAAGTAACTTTAGATAATATCCTCCAGTGATATGTTTGAAAGAAATGCATTGAACATTGAAACCTAAAATTTAAGGTGAAAACCACAGCAATCGAAATTGTCATTAAGCATAACTTTTATGGAACCCAAAGTACTCTTTTATTCTCTGTAGGCTTGTATATAAATAAATTCTGCAAATCTGTGCTGATAAGAGAAGGAAATGTACTATGTTCCATAGTTAAAGTGCTTATGCAAATACATGTTGCAATATTACATCTGGGAGACATGATATTGCTGCAGTACTTCTAATATATCATACTAATGCACATGGTCATACACACAACATATTCAGGATAACAGTGTCATTAAAACATAAAAATGCTGCTAGTTGTAAATGATGCATTAATATGCTCTTCAAACACAAGAATACATAGATTCATGGACATTAAAGATAGAAGGGAGCATTACATAATTTAGTTTGAACTCTTCTGTACCAAAGGTGTTACATTTCACCTACTCCCAGGTATTCTGCCCAAAGAAACGGAGAATCTCTGTTTTCATTTGTCTCATAGTTAATCATCTTCACTGCTTACAAATGTATATATACATGAGTATATCCTTACAGTCTCCAAAAACCCAGTCTGAAGTCATTAGGTTAAAATTATCTCAGCTGGTCGACCTGTATGAGGCAATCATACTTTTGTTTGTATGGTACTCAGGTGATTGATATACCTTTCTCCAGGAGATAAAAAGAACCTTTCAGAATCCAGTATTCTCTTGTCTTTCACATATAATTCTACAATCAGGTTTTGCCCCATTCTTCTTCTGAAAAGACAAGAGACTGAGACCTTTTTTTCCTCACTATAAAAATTTTGTCTAGTATTTGTGACTTCTCATTTTCATAATTTTTCAGTTTTTCTTTTTTAATGTGGACATGAGATCAGGATAAAATATTTGAGCATTGGTATCTTCAGTGCTACGTAGAAGGATTAACACCACCTAACTGCTCCTGTCCATTATTTCTGAGTTTAGAAGACTGTAAGATAGCTTTATTTTAATTTTGTTTCTCCATACCTAAGTTTGTTTATCCAATATAACCCCCACAACAGATTTCTGCCCTTGGAAACCTTAGCTCAGTCCCCTGTGCTATAGACAGGACTCCAATTCCTTTTCATTAGATGAAAAACATTGCATTTTCTTCTCTTAAAACTCATTTTGCTGGAATGAGCCCAGAATATCAAGGGTGAAGGGATTTTTAAGGAAGACACAAATGCTTTCTGCTAATGCTCCAAACCCAGACAGCAGCAAAACAGAAGCTGTGCAGTTGCAAGTAGCAGGACGATGTGCTCAATAAGCTAATGAACACTGCTGAGAGTTCAAACACGCTTGTTAGGCTGACTGCATCTGCATGCCTTTTGAATCAGAGCTAGCACACGTCTGGCAGCCTCAGAGCAGAGCCAAAACCAACAGAAGTCAAATAAATATAACTATTGTAATCCAGATCATTCCAGATGAATGCAAGGCCTGATTATAATTATTTACCACTCAACCAATCCTTGCATCAGCCATAAATTTTATCAGCAGTGATTTTGTGCTTACTTCCAAATCATTGCTTAAAATATTGAGAAAGATTTATCCTAGAGTCCTGTATTGGAGTCCTGTATCACTCCACTACAAACAGGGCCATATGTTTAAAGTGTTTGACTCAAATTACTTAAGAAATACGCACCTATAGATGTATACAGGTTGGAAGCATTCTCTAATAGCAAGAGATTCTCCTAGATGACTACTTATAATTCACCTAATGATAAATTTAGACAAATCACATCTAGTAATCATACACGAACCTTACAAAAAATGTGTCACAGTTTTTATCATTAAAAGGCTGTGAAAACAGCTTGCCACACACAGGAGTCACAAAGGACAAAGAGACAAACTCATACTACAGAGTTGAAATTCCTGTCCTGAAAGTAAGGAAGTCTGCATACCTGGTTATTTAAAACTAGTAACCTGGATTCTGGTATCCTTGTGGAAGTCTGAAATGGAAAACGTGAGTGACTTTATATTCTTTAGGGTTGCTCTAATTTATAGCCTTGAGCAACGATTGGATCCTTAGAAGATTGCCAGAACACCATATACTCGGGTCACTCCTCCCCTCTGCCCCTGGACACTCTTTTCTTTGAGATAATTGAAATACTTGTTTACCACTCAGGTCTTCAATTATGCGGTCAGAATCCCCAGCTGGCCACTTAATCCAGTTTTGGGTTTGTTTTTACCAGTAGTACAGCATAAAAGTACCTTTTATGCAGCTGGGTCTTGACTATACTTTTCAGAAAATCAATTAAGTATTATTTGCTAATTTCATTACTGCTGTCTAACTGATGACTTTGCAATCTTGTTCTTTGTAGTATATTAAGAATGTGCACCAAAATCAAATCTTTGTCTGCATAAAAAAAGCACTGGTCCAAAATGCAGATGGAACAGTAACACAAAATAATGGCTGTTTTGTTTATTTTTGGCTCTAGACATTTCTGGCTTTAAATATCTACTTAAGAACTGTATTTTGTCTTCAGATGTAGCACCAATACAGAAGTATGGAGTGGTTTTCCCAGGGTAGCTCTTCCCACTTAAGTATTCTTGCACAGGTTTACATTTTCAATGGCAGTGCCTAGAGGACATGGAGGGATAAGAATATCATTAGCTCAGTAATTCAGATCACATTAGAGTGACCCGGCCATCCTAATTTTAAAGGTTATTTTAATTTTATGTAAATCTGTAAGTGCCATTCACCAAAAAATCTGCATAATATGCCTTGCGTTTTAGTTTTACTTGTCACCCACTTTTGTACAGGAACATGAGCTAACTTTTTTTTTTGTGTGTCTTCTGGTACACCAATGTCTTCTCAAGTGAGACTTGAAGAACTTAATTAAAACTGAAGAGGCTTTTCTCCCCCCTTATGAAACGCAAACTTGTAACTTTCCATTCTTATTTCTTTTTGTTCACCAAACAATTTTCAAAATTATGTGCAGCTAGAACAGAACAAGCTAATTGTTTCATATCTGTGAAAAGAATAATCTGAACCAAGGAAAATATTCAAATGCTTAGGCTAGACTCTGACCCCAATACTCATATTAGTGAAGGGTTATTCACCTTATTAAAATTAATCCCATGTTCATGTCAGTATCTGCCCCAGAAGGCATTTATTTATTTTAATATTTATTATATTTCATATTCTGTACTTTTAATTAAATTTTATCTTTAATAAATCTCCTTTTGCTTTGTTTCACTCCTTCTGTGATTCACTAGAGAAGCTGCATGATAGGGACTCTAATTTCCTGATTGGTTAAGCCTACTTCCAGAAAAAAATCTCTAAAACTCAATGACCACGTTTTATATGCTACCAGAAAGTCAAAGAGAAAAGAAACAATGTAAGAAAATGCTCCCTCCTCAACATCAGCAAATGATATCCTCTGCTCTCTATTTGTACTTTCAAGTTACTTTTTACTTTTTAAGGTTGGCTCTGGCTGAAAGAAATATCAGAGCACATTCTTTGAAAATCACCTACTGGTCCTTTCCCTGTTTGGTAAAATAAAGACTTTGCATGGGAAGACATGCAAATACGCAAAAAAGCATATGCTTTTTTGTTTTAATCAGAGGACATGAATTTAAGGAGGCACGAATTTTCACAGATATTGGTACATGGTAACATGTATGAAATTCATGACATCCAGCCTCAGCTATGTAAGAACTAGACATCTACTCTTAGTGGGTCTCCTAGGCCCTCTAATCACTGCATAGAGATAATAAATTAAGGCTGGAAGCCTCTATAAGATAATGGGGACAATCACCCTTTGTAAAACTCTGTCTACCTTCAGTAATGCTAAATATCCAAAGTATTTTCCAGAATGGTAAAAATCTATACATTTCTGAAGAACAGACTGACAATTAAATGAAGATCACTACTTTCTGTCATTAAAATAGTAAAATCAAGTAATACCAGAACATCTTTTCGAAAACTTCAGCATCCAGGTTAGGAGATGCACCTCAGATACTAACACTGGTACATTTACCTTTCTATCCATACAGTAGAATTATTTCAGTTAGTTTTGAAGTATTTGAATAATCTGGATTTTAATTGTTCCTGGATTTTAAATGTCCTGAAGCCCATAGCAGTTTAGGGTGGACCGTATCTCATTTATTTTCACATCACACTCTAAATTTGTTAAAGCTTCCTGTCCTTTCACATCTTTGTTCGGACCAGGAACATGGTGATAATGAAGTCCTCACAACAGCAGCATCATGTTAATCCTTTATCTGTTGCTGTTGATTCTGGACTTTAGCATTTTGTAGTTCTTTTTAGTTTAACTCTCACAATGACTTTGTTCATTGTTCTCGTTTTATGTTCAGCAAGGCTCATCAGGAGATGAAAAAAGCTTGAAGCATAAGAAACATCACAGAGACTGACAATTAATATCTCATTAATAAAGAAAACAACAACAAAATGAACAAATAAACAAGGAAAACAGGCTAAGTGGAAAGGTGTTAATTGAGGAAGATCTGAAAGGCTTCAAAGATCTAAACATAAAGAATTAAGAAAAGTGCGTTTTTCATGTGAATTCATTTGCTTGGAGGTTTGAGGAATTGGTCCTGCACAGCTGTGATGTTGTGAAGCAACATGAAGAATACAGGCATAAGCAAAATCGACAGAATTGGGAAAAAGAGTAGATGGACAGTCAGGATTCTGGATTAGTGTAGATGGAACAGACACTCAGTTGAAAACTTCTCATTTTCAGGTGTCACTGGAAAAAAAATATTTCAGTCATTTCTACTAGCTGAACACCAAGCCAGTGACCCTGTAAAGAAAAAAATAATCAACATTCAAGATTCCTGCCTTCCATGAAGGGCTTGGGGTGAGGGATGTGTAGCACGTCTCGGGTCCTTGGGACCCAGTCTCCCATATTGGTCACTAAAAATTTTACAGTGTTCTCTTGACCTAGCTGTGTTACATGCCAAAATGGATGAACAAAATTTGAAGACTCATTTAGTTTTTGGTGGGGTTTTTTGAGAATGACTAGGAGAGTTGGGAAAATTGGAAAAAAGGGAGAAGGGGAAAAAAAAAAAAAGGAGAGACAGAATCCTTCACATATAAGTCACATCTATCTAAAATCCAGTTAGGACAACCAGTGATAAAAATGAATTCCTGTGTGGTAACTTTCAAGAAACAAGTTGATATGTCCAGTGGAGATTACAGGCAAAAAACAGTCAAACGAGACCTCTGACCGCTGCGTTATTGGCCCTCGTTGAGTATTCTAATTAATTAAAATAATTCATTTTGTTAAGGAACTTGTTTCACACTTGCGTAGGTCTAGCTACAATTAAATCATAAAACATATAAACAAAATATGAAGGTAATTTTGATGCATTTTGTGTAAGAGAAATTTTAGTTTCACTCTTCTGTATGATTCCCATTATTAGCATAATCATCTAGTATTGTGTGTTATTTTTTCTCTTTCTTATTTTCACTAAGACAAACAAAAAGCTGTATAGATCTTGGGATATTAGTATTTTTAAAGCTTTTTTTTTTAAATATTGAAGTTTTTTATAAGATGGGAAAGACTAGCTGAAATTGGCACAGAAAGAAAAAAAAATAAAAAGCATGATTAGTTTTAGAGCTGGCCTCTTGGGCTGGGTATGGGCATTTCAGCTGAATGGAGAAAATCTTGCAGTTCCAGTGTCATACTTTCTCTCTTTGCATATTTTAATTTCTAACACTGTTAAGTTAAACTGTTTTATCAAAACTAAATTGCCTGAACTAAAAAAATACACCCAAAACAACAGCAAAACCTATACCTTATTCATTAACCACAGTGAATAAGGTGTACAGTATTTTTTCCCCAAGACCAATTTATTCTGTGAACCATGCTTGCAAGCTATCAAAAGCTGTAAATTAGTGGTCACCTCAGGCATTAGAAATAAGAGCTCCTTTACAGGAGCTCCCATTGAGTCAGTCTTTTTCATCTTTGCTAATTAACACTTTTTTACCATTGCCTTATAATAAATAATTGAAACTATCATGTAGGACATGATTCAGAAAAGAGAGAGCAAAAACTTTAAACTAGATCATTTTCAAAGAAATCTTTCTCTGATTGGCTTCTTCAGTAAACCCCTGAATAATTAGAAAATAAACTGTTTTCTGGCTTTAAAAAAGTCTTTGAAACTCTCTACTACCTGAACAACTTTAATTTATGTGCCTATAGAACATCTTACGGGTGCTGAAAACCAAATATTTCATTCCCTGAAAAATCCAGGTAAGCCATAAAATACTTCGCAGTAGCACAAGGATCACAGCAGTGTACTCTGTAAGATGTAAGTATGCTGCGGTATCACAAGATCTTCTAAAATGAGGAAGCAACTTTTAGTATGAAAAGGAGAGAGTTAATCTTAAAGCTTTTGGATCGTGTGTCTTTGATCCTGTCTGTATAAGCAGAACACCCAGCCAACCACACAAGCAAGACTTTGCCCGTATTTCTCAGTAGCTTTTAAAGCATCCCAACTTGGTACTAATTGTGAGCTGGTATTAGCTCTTGAGTACCACCAAAGGCAGTAGTTATTTGCATATTTTGAGCTACTGGAGGTAATGTGATCACAAAAGAACAGTTTTATGGTCCCGGCTCTCACCTGCACTTTTGTGTGTTTCAAGCAATTCTGTAATAATTAGATACACCTGCATAGCCCTCATTCGCAAGGAAGAAATTTCTGCCATACCGTGATTGTCAATATGAAGACTGGTTTGATTAAGCTGTGTTAAGCAAACGTTGAGTGTGCCTTTTTCATGATTGGTCCACAGAGCTTCACTGCAAGGAAATGCTGTATGAATAAATACAATTACGGAAAAGGAAAACCTAAAGGCAATTTGATAACCCTCTGCAGAATTTAGCAGGGTGTCTAAAAATGAAATGTTGACATTTCTGTGGTTACTTTACATATAAAAGAGGTACCTTTCATAAAAAGCAAAGCACTTACTTAACATTCCTCAAAGGTGGATCTAGTATTCTTCATTAGCTAAGTTTCAATTGCCTTTGTCAAGCTTGTCTTCCCAGCAAAGGTCTCTGTCAACTGTGAAATCCACTTAAGGTAATTAGTATTCTGTTAGATTTAACAGAGTCTGTGAATTAGAACTGTAACAAAAGAGAACGTCTACTTGTTTCTTCATCATCAAACAAGTGGAGCTTCCAGCTCCTGTGGTGGCTGAATCTGACTCTTTTTCATGTCATACAGGCCATGCTTAGAGTAAGGATTAATACCCTGCTCAAAAATTTGATTTTCCGTTTTACCAGAAAAGATGACATTTCAAAATGTTTCTATTCTGATTCATAACAAGAGTAAATCTCCTCCTCTCCACAATCAGGAAACAGTTTCCTCCAAATCAGTATAGCATTTTCTTTAAAAATTTTCTACAGATGTTCAAATTTTGTTTAAGAATTTTGACATTTTCTTTGAGTTTTATTTGTAAACTATAGTCATATTGTTATTTTTATATTTGATTATGTCCCAGAAGCAGTGGCTATGTACAAATGTACAACTGCTACCTCTGAAACTCTGACATGAGAGAACGTTTGAAGCATTCTAATGCATACTTTATTTTTAACATCTGTCACTGAATGTTTGCCACTTGTTGACTGGAATATTTTCTCTTTTCTAAGCCAAAGAGAGTTTTTTTGATCCAAAAAAAGCATGCTGGAATAAAATGGAAAGCTTTGCTAGCATCAAGCCTGCACAGACTTAGAAACAAAAGGTCTCAAGTAATTATAAGCAGATATAAAATCTGGACGAGAATATAGAAACTGGGAAAAGACTGGGTTATTCATTGTAAGGTCAAAGAAGAGACAAGGAGGAAGATAGTGGATCAATTGGCTGAAAATCTTACTGTCTGTATACTAGTGCCAGAAATATGGTGAATAAACAAGAGTAACAAGGAAATCCTATAGTTTATGAAAACATATGTTTTAGTCTAAGTTTATGATTTTGCCATGATTTGATAGGGCAAGCCTTCTGACTGGAATGTATTAATATTAAAACCCAATATATTATCAATAAAAACTGACATACTATGAAATGAAAAAGTGTTGCCCTGTACTAACATTACACGTGCACCCTTTGAACTGCAGACTATAAAACAAGATGGTTCTGTTAGTAATCTTAGCCACAAAGAATGGCTCCTTTTTTTTTCCTTAGCAGCCCAAGGGAGTGTCCCCATCAGGTTTCTCCTAGTTTGTACTTAGACGTGCAGGCTCTTAACGTTACCCATGCTAGCTAAATTCAAACTAGAATGGATGTCTGTACTGTCATTGCACCTTCAGTACATTGTGTAGACATACTCTGAGATCAAAGTGTTTTCTGTTTGTCTTATAGTGACACAGTTTGACACTTCGAAGTCTGAAACTTCTTCATCACAACACAAATAAGAGACATTTTTGACGCAGAAAATCTGTTTCAGTCACTAGGAAGGGTTTGCCTGCACAAAGATGCTAGTGAGAAATTGGGAAGTGTGTGAATGGAGAAACAGTAGCTGTTGCAGACCAACTCTCTGTTTGGGCAGTCTTAGTAGGTGCTTATGGCCTTTCTGCAGTTTAGCTAAAACCTTTTAGTAAGTGTTTTTAATAACAAAGAGTAACAGCCACACCAGGGCCTAGAATACATTAATTACCCGGGTCAGTTCAGAAAATGGGATTTAAGTAGAAATTTTTTCTTTTGCCATGAATTAAACTGACAAAACCAAGAAAACATGACAGAGTTCTGTACTTTTAAGTGTGAGTCTGAAATTCTGATTTTTTGAGTTTTTCTTAAAATTTTACATATGATTTAGTACTCCAAGAAGAAAAAAATCTTATCAAAATAGCAGCCAGTGCTCCTCCAGGCAGAGCTTCCACATTCCCAGTTGTCCTGTGCATGTCCTTTGTATCGCTAAGTCACGCTCTCTCAGGGTAATGCTCAGGGAAGGAATTATTTTGGTCCATCTCATTTATGTGTTCACGCAGTTGCCCTGTGGCACACTTACTACTGATAGAATTCTTCAAACAGCTTCATATCTCTGCTGACATACACATATAGCTTGCCTTACTATCTTATTTATGTATATGGTTTAGATTTAAATATACCTATACTTTTTCCTAAGTGCCTGCTATCGTTATGAATTGTCCAGGGGGCTTTTCAGAGCTGTGCTAATGCATACACATGCAGTGGGAGAGAAAGAAAGAGGGAGTCCGGCTTGCCATCTTATTTATGTATTTATTTTCTTTTAAACATACCTATATTTTTTCCTAAGTGCCTGGAACAATATATGCAATAAACAATATTAATCAATAACCATGCTCAAATCATTCGGTTCCTTCAGTTCAGTGCTGTGAAACAAATGTGAGAAACTAAATAGACCTTGTAGAGTGCCCTGTAGTTCAATAAATCCAAGGCCTGTCTGATCAGGGAGACAAGGTAATTTTAGCAATTGACATCTCATCTGCACTACTCTCCCTCTGTTTCCCTTCAGCTTCAACTGGAGAATTATTAACCTTTTTTTTCTGCTTTCAATTTATTTTAACAGTTATGACATGAAATAGGAGGAGAAATAGTTAAAAAGTAAATGGGAAAGACTCAAGCTGTTTCAAGACTGATAGAGTACCACAAATAGCTTAATTTTTACTCAGGAAAAGAATCGTGGAGAAAGAGGGGAAGAAAGAAGAAACTCTTAGTGGTAATCTCAAGAAAATACTGAAATCTAGAAGAAAACTGAGAGAGAAGAGAGTTAGAGGAAAAAAGAAGAAAGTGCCAGGCATAAGTAAGTACAGCTGCATGTCTGAAGCATTAGTTGTGTTTCTAGGTGTGTTTTCATTTCTTCTGTACACTTTGCACAGTTAATACTGTATTCAGTTTTTCAAAACCATGATCATACACAGCACTAGTTATAAAAACAGATTACGCTCAGAGATTTCACCTTTGTATGTTATAAACTTTTCAGCTGCTGAAGTTTCAGATTACTAAATGGAAAAATGCTAATGTCAGGAGATTCTCGTCATAGGAAAATGACGAAATTTGCACAGTTATTGTGTATTTAGCATATAAGTGCACTAATGGAACAGGCCTGATGCAATGGAGAAAATTTATCAAATCTATACAAGAACTGTAAAAAGTGACAGCTAACAAGTGTTTATCAAGTTTAATTTTTATTACTCAATTCTTTTTTGATAGCAAATCTACAGTATCTTTAAAGAGTTTAAAGTTGAAATTACATGGACCCTTATAGCCCTTGAAACATAGCTCCTTTGACAGTGGTCTTTAGCTGAGTAACAGAAAGAGAAGACGACATCTTCCTCTCCCTCCAAATATGTATCTATGCCAGCAGTATCTCTGAATTTAGGTGAGGAAGAGAACAGGCACATGTCTTTCTGTTGTACTTACAAATTTATTTTCATTTTAAACATACCTATGTTTTTCCCTGGGTGTCAACTATGGATATTAATTGTTCAGATTGGTTTTAAGTCTATGCTAATGACTTTGTATTTTCTTCACGTTTGTACTGCAGTAATGCTCAGGAGACTCAATCATGGACGAGATTTCTTTGGGCTGTGAAGGGTGTACAAACTCAGAACAAATTATTGGTGATCCAAATAATCTGATTTTCGAAGTCCACACTTTCTTCTGTCTTTTAATAAGAATATCTTTAAAAACTGTTTTTCATGATTAGGTTTAGAGTTAGAATAATCCTTTTCTTTGCTGTGGCCTGATGATTGATTTAGCTCATCTAGACTCCACAATTTCAAAGTATATATATTATTATATTCTTTTTTAAACTGCAGGACATTTGTTTGCAGAGGTTTTATTGGTAACTGAGTAATTGTACCAGAAACAATATGTTGCATTGGCAAATCTATCTCCAATTTGTATGCATGCAGCTTGATATTCTTCTACAAGGTTCATATTTTAAGCACTGCAGTCTAGATGTTCAGGTTGATACTAGTCAAACGAAATGAAAAACTGAGAACCAAAATGCCTGCTTGTCCTCAGGGATGCCACGACAATTTAGTTAGATGATCTCATATTATAACAATGTTTTCTGTTGTTATGATAGTTGTCATATTTTAATTCTTTATGAGCTTGCATTTGGGCATTATCATCAGAATTCTTTGTACTAGCTAATTTGCTTTTGAGGTAAACCTCCCTTATTTCCCAGTTCTTTTGAGTATATGCCAGCCTGGTCCCCTGTGAATCGGAGCATCCTGAGAACCACTCCATTTTCTAAGAGACTGTCTGTGTTCCTGAGGCATCGTTTTGGCAGCAGCTGATGATGGAGACACCGCAGCCATCCCTGCTTGTCCCTGGCTGTGGCAGCGGTGCTGCAGAGAATAAAGCAACTCTGCGCTACTTATGGATGAGGAGGAAAGTCATCTGAGAGCTATTTTAGTTGGGTTACAGCTGTTCTATACTTCCAGAATGGCACTAAGTGTCTATAAAACAACATTTGGGACATGGGGTGGGGCGATTGTGACTGTCCTTTTGTATCCTATTCTAAGCTGTTAAGTAATGCTTCTGTTAATATTTGTCACTAACCTGACTAGCTTCAGACTGAAAATCAGGAGATAAAATGATACAACTATCATTCCTAATTCCTGAGTCACTTCTGCTCTCAACTCTTGAAAATACTATGGGTTGGCATGTTGGGCCTTTGGCAAGAGGTTCTTCAGATTTCTATTGCATTTCTTCATTTAATTTGGAAAAAAATAAATTAATGCATCACTGAAGAGTCCATTGTCTTTATTCTTAAGATATGAAGTGACTATTAGTGTAGATGATACTGTCCTGTACAGCTGCATTGTGGATCTCCCTCCTCTAAAATAAATCCATATAAACAAATAGAGCAGCAAAGCCCAATCTCGCTCTGAGATCATGCAGAGTGACTAATCCACTCTTGTTAGACAGTGGAAGTCTCTGTAGACTGAGAAAAGGTGTCATTAGCTGATTTTCATTCCAGGACCAAAACCAAATAAAGCCAGAGCTGAAAAAAACCAAAAATGTACTAAACTGACAAAAAAAGTCTCCAGTGGGAAATGGAAGACAACTAGAAACAATGATAATAACATTTTCATGTGCTTTCATTACATGAGCAATTTGGGGATGTGCTGAGCAATTCAGAAATATTTCAAATTGCTGGGTATATGCCATAATTGCTGGTTTACAAATATGTCAGATCCTTTACCATGCAGGCTCCTTTTATCCATTGCAAACAATTCTAGATCAGATTTTTTCCATTTAAACTGTTAGAAGAAAATAGTGCAATCCAGAACTAGTATTAATTTAATTTTCATGGCTCCACTGATGAGGATTACTGAAGCACAACATCATCCTGGCATTTATCAATATGTAATCTTAATTTCCATAGTGATCTCAATTAGTCTCGCTCTATACTAACTCAGTATAACATAGAATATATATACTTACAAAACTAAGTATAAAGCTGAGTAGCCTGGGACAACAGTTAAAATGGATGCTTGCAAAGATGCTAGAATTAAATAGCAATTACCTTTCTTTTAGATTATCTGGTTTAACATTAATATAAACAATTGATTTTGAACATTTATTGGTGTTTATATATTGTAGCAGTAGGCACCCAATCTGAGGGCTTAGCGTAATAAAAAATCTCTTTAATTGCCTATTAAAATTAGAACAATTTTGATACAATTGTGGCTTTCTAACTTTGGGATGGTAAATGTTATATTTAAGAAGTCACAGAATTGCCCCCCCCCCCCCCGCCCCGAAGACCCGAAGAGCAGTTACTTAGAGACCACAATATCTCTTCTTTATCTGATTTTAGGGGTTCAGTAGAGAGGGAGAGAGGCAACGGAAACTTTTTGCGATGAGCTGCTGCTTCAGGCCTGGAGGAAATGCCACCATTGATGAGAAGGTGTTTGACAATCAATGTGCAGTTCTCACTGACTGTTCACAACCCCACCAAAGATCAAGACCAGTGATGTGTTGTTTAGCAGATACCCTGCCTGAAACAAGTTATTCTCAATGTGTTCCCTGATAGGTTTTTCCAGATTCTTATCTCCATCAAAAACAAATGCTATTCCAACGTGATGAAAACTCCAGCGGACTATCTGCCATCTCTGAACAGCATTGGTGGGCCATGCAGGCATTGGGCAGTTGGTTTGGGATGCATCTACATAAAATTAATGTCCTGAGCCATCTCTACTTAGAGTATGTTGGTTAACGTTGTGCAACAGCCTCAGAGCTTGAGAAGCACCTCCTTTTGGGTGAAACAAAACTGGAAGATGCGCGCTCCAAGAGTTTGCCTTCTACACTTCAGCCATCAAGGAACACTCGGTCCACAGGGTGAGTATGAAGTAGTCCCCGCAAAGCACAGACAGGGTCAATAGTGAATTCTTGGCACCAACTGTTTTGCTTTACTTGTGTGCTTCTACTGTACTGTAAAATTTGCCCTGGTAGCCATTGCTTTTGGCTAGTGGAATGGTACCAGCACCAAGACTAGGTGAGCAGGTGGTCTTAGGGTTTCTTGTATTGCTGGGTAAAAATTTGGGAATTCCCTAATTCCCTTCACCTTGTCACGATCCTAAAAAAAAGGAATCTGGGAAAATCTTCACAATTTTTAGTCTCCTTACGTCACCAAACAGTGTCTCACAAAATGTGCTGGCCCCCCTGTCTTCACATAATATAATAAATTAACAGATATTTATCTGTGAATCTTTAATAGAAATGAGCTTTACACAGGATTCTGGAAATTTTCTTTTTCTTGCAATGCCAAAGCCATACATTGCAGAAAACACTGCACAATGTCTGAGTAAACATTTTCTATGAAACATGCATAAAGAATCATATCTTAATTGTAAAGTCTAACTCAGTAGTGGTTTTAGAAATGAAGTAGATTATAAAAACAAAGATTTGTTTGGGCTGGATTGTTTGCAGAAGATTTAAAAAACAAAGAGGTTAGAAAAAATATGAATGTATTTATATTATTTTACTTCTCTCTTGCATTCTCTGTAAATAATCTGGAAGCAGTATCCTGTTAACACATCCATTTGGTGTAATACAATTACTATATTAAAATTTATGTTGTTGATTTAAGGATGTCTGCTAAAACTGCCAAAGCCTCCCACTTGAACCTTCTGTCACCTTATGCCATTTAATGTGACATGATTATCTTAACTGATTTTGAAATTCATATATGGATACACAATGCATTTGAATGGCTTCTTTCTTACATAAACAATTTGCATGAGATGGCACTGATATAACTTAATTACGAGATGACTGTAAGCAAAATGCTTAACGTGGACATAACTGTCCAGTACTGGAGAACTTCCAACCAGAAACCCCATCCTTAAAAGAAGCTTAGGTCTCCAATTTATAGCTTAGGCTTGACTCTTGCTGTAATGCATTTTCCTGTTTATCCTATCATAGCACTTTCAAGCCTTCCCATATGGATTTGAGGGCCGCACCAGACTAAGTGAGTCAATTCAGAAGAGATTATCTAGGTCTGTGTCTATAAGTAATGTAGAGGATCACGACAAAACAGTGAAACTAAGCTTATCATCATGATACATACTGGCCACCTAAATAATGACCAACATTTTGTAGGCCAAAAATATTTCTTATGCTTATTAGTGAATGATATGAATGCAAAAAAAGATAACTAAGCATATTGGTGAGTAATCGTCTTACAGTATTTTTCTTTATGGTAAATAAGCAGTTGCCTTATGTTTGTGGAGTGAGACTAGAATGAAGCTTGATGAAAATAAGCAAGCAAGGGTTCTTGTGAAGGTGCAAACTGTAAGTGATAGATTCACCATCACTCATTCTGCAGTGACAGTAACAGTCACAGCCAAGATCAAGGTCTGAGGTTTGTTCAAACTTTGAAGCATTTCAGACTTGGGTCCTTGCATTTCATTCACTCCCAGACCTACTTAGGAGGCAGAACTGGTGGCATATCTATCTATCTTTGTTTGTGCATACATGTATATATACACCAACATATAAATCTTAATTAGAAAATGGTAATCCTAAAACGTCTAAGTAAAGGAAGCATTTCACTTTGTCCATTATTATGTTCCATTGTATGTGCATCCCTATTGCATGTCATATAGTGCAATGAGTTCACATTTGACTAGGCAATAAGAAGTTGAAATCAATCCTATGTTCCAATTATGTTACAGTGATGATAGAAAGACTATGCACAGTAGAAAACTACAGGGAACACAGCAGTGAACAACTGTGACTACAATTTCAACTTTATCCTGAATAACACTGGTAGGGCTCTGTTCAAGAAATACTTAGAGTCCTTTCAACCACGCTCATTCTTAACCTTCCTCATAAAGTTAGAACCAATAAATTAAGCAAATGTAAATTATATTTGTTTTGTGACACAATACTTCAGCAATAATTGCATATTTCTCATTACCAATGTGATAACATTTGTGTGCATAAAAAAGGCTGAGCTTAAAAATCAAATTATATTTTAAATGTAGGAAATACACTGACAAGCATCAAGTCAGTGTAACCTTCTATAACGTGACCAAAACTCAGAAGATTAAACTTTGTAGTTTTGTTTACTTTTAACATTCAATGATGTGTTTGTGTGTAATACTGTGCCTCTCTTATCAATGGATATAGTGGAAATATATTAATAGTAACAATGCACATTCTTAAATATCTGACACATTTGGAGAATCATATAATTAAAATACAAGTAAATATATAAACTAGATCAGATTCTGGAGCAGTTTCTTTAAAAATTAAAACTTTCTTTCATTTTCTTGCAATCATGCGGAGAATACTATTTTCCCTTTAGTCTCTAATTGGAAAGGCTTTCTTTTGTAGGCTTTTAAAAAAATGCAGAATACATTGGCAAATTATACATAGAGATCCAGAGTCTTCTCTATTATTTCAAACTGTAGATAATGGCTTCTTAAGTAACAAATGGTAAATGTGCTGAAGTATTATAAGTTTTAAAAATCAAATTGAATATAATATGCAAATATAATTATTCAGTGTTCAATAATAACTAATGCATTTGAGTGTTTATCTTAATATGTGAAAAAGTACAGGTTTTTCACTTTGAGTCTCCTGTAACATTGAGGGTATTTTCTTTGAAATCCTGGCCTTACAATTATTGCAGTTATTATACTAATTAGAAAGTACAGTGATACTGTTTATATTTATATATAACTAACTTAAGTACAGTGAAAATTTGGAGGACAAGAAAAATGTCTGAATAGCTTCTGTACCCTGCTTTGTGAGGACTTCTATTCCAAATTCATCTTGAGCAGATAAGATCTGTAAGGAAGTCTGTCTAAAAAAGATCTTTCTATGAGAGCATGATTTTTTATCAGCTGCCTAAACTGTACAACTGTTACTTTGGTAACATTTTAAGAAATGTGATACACAGTGGGACAGTTCACAAAAATGATGAGCATTCTTTAGTGCTGACATTTACTAAGTGTGTTTTCCTTACAGACAAAGAAAATATTCTTTTTTTAACAACAATGGCTGCACTGTGGAAATGAGGTGTTGGGTGTCTTTTTGAACTTAAAAAACTTAGTTAACAAATGTTGAAAAGAACTGCTGTTTTAAGTAAAGCCCACATCTATGGCAGAGCTTTTCTTGGAACACAGAACATGAGACACATGGGACTGATGCTGTCAGTCTTTGCAGCAGCAGCACCATGAGACATTTAACACTGTCTGTTCCTCTGGTGAGTGCAAATGATAAGAAGCCATGAGCAGTTTTAGTAGTAGAGACTAAGACTCTCCAGAAATATTCTGGCAACCTTGATTTTTAAGAGGAACCCTGGTATCCTTTGGTTAGAGTTGTATTTAAAATGTTGATCTTTGATACTTGACATACTC
The DNA here is from genome assembly GCF_964188355.1 of Buteo buteo. NCBI lineage: Eukaryota > Metazoa > Chordata > Aves > Accipitriformes > Accipitridae > Buteo > Buteo buteo. The sequence goes on along the minus strand of NC_134171.1, from coordinate 74,179,779 downwards.
CAAGTAAACTGCGAGTTCTCTTGTGGATTTGCACTACAAGTTGAATATTGTGCTGATTCATAAACTGCCCTGTCCTTACTTGGTTTGATTTGCTCCAAGTTCTTATGTTGCACTAAGACTCTGTAGCCCAGACATTTTCTGCAATACCATTCTCAACATCTGTGGTTTAGATGGTGTTGTGAAGAACAGTTTAGCAGCTACCCAGGGTTGAGGACTGTTGCCTCATTTGTCTCAGCTCTTCAGCACAAGCAGAAGGCAGCAAGTAATGTTCCAGCTCAGGTCTGTATCCTGAAGTGCAGCTCAATATAATCAGAGAGATTGGTAGGCAGCATTTTCCACCTAATGCTGTGGCAAGGAAAAGCCTGGGGCTGAGAAAGAACCGAAATGGACACAGAATGGGGATGGATAAGCAAGAGAAGAGATTCACTATCTGAAATAGAATATATAGAAAAAGATTGGACTGTATGGAGGGAGGATTCACAGATACAGAAAGTATGCGGATGAAGATTGAAGATTAGGAAAAAAAACAGAATTCAGAAGAAATAGGCAAAAAAAAAGAAGCGCAGAAATCTCAAAGTTTAGAATCTCTTATAGGTGATGCCCTAAACCTCATCAGTTCATCAAGAAAAGAGAAAAGCCTTATATCCCCCACCAAGAAAAAGAAATACTGCAGACAAGAAAAGTATTTATCTTTCTCCTAGAGAGCAGGTTGTCTTCTGCAAGACAGAATAGCAAAAAAGAGAAACAGAGAAATGCCTGTTCTAAGGTATATACTCGCCAAGTATATGTCACCAACTCCAGGAAACATGAGGAAGGAAAACAAGAAGAGGCCCCGTTCAGCCACAGCAGCATTCAAATTTATAAATGTTTAAGTATTCCTTCAGCTTTCACAGGTTCTATATTTAAACATGCATTTTTAATTGACCCCAGAAATAATTTCAGTTTATATATAGTTTTATAAGCCTGGGGCCTACCTGTCCAAGGCCTATTTGAAGATTTATCTACAGAAATCATTAATGAAGGAAGGAGGGAGGATTTAATTTACAAAGGCCTAAATGCAAAAGCCTGTTCTGGAATTTGGCTTAATTATTGATATGCAGTTACACAGGGATTTCCCACACAACCTCCCAGCAGCATCAGATTACCCTGAAGTTACAGTAACCACTGTAATCTGAACAGGTCCCTTGTAAAGAGCAGAAATATAGGTCTGGATATGAAAAAAATCTTTAATGCATTGCACACTGCCAGCCTGGGACCACACTAAAACTGTTCTTAAATGATGCAGGTAGTGCCCTTTGCTACTTCAGATCCTTTCTTACCTATTTCTTCAAGGAAAAGAATCTTACAGGTTTAACTACAGTAGAAAGAAATGGATTTGCTTGGTAAAGTAAAATTACGTGCAACTGGATAGTTTCAGGCTGAGGTCGTAGCGTATGGGGAAAATCTTTTAAAGATACTTGGCGTTGTATTTCCTTTTAAAGGCCCTAGCAGGATTTCCAAAAGCATATGGGGAAGAGTCCACCCCAGTATGCCTGACATTGATGTTGGCTTCCTTTCTAAGGCTTTAAGTACACTAGGCATCTATAAAATCTAGCCTACAGTTCTTTTAGCTCTTTGGTGGGGTCATTCCTATACCCATATGGCAATGCACCTACAATTTAAGGGCAGTGATAGTCCCTGGAAATGCTCTGAACATGTATGGAAGATGAATCCTCCTGTACTTTCCAGAGCACTGTTAATAGGACACTGTGGGAAAGGTTTCATTATCGTTACCCTTAAAATGAGCATAAACATAGGCATTCAAAAATAATACTTAACCATTATAAAAGTTATATTTACCAGCTTTCATCCAGCAAAAATTCAGTGTGTTTTATATATTGTGTTTTCTATATAGGGATCAGTTCAGGCACCTCTGGGGCAAAATTCAGCAGCTCTTTAATAGTGGCAGCAATGCTGCAGAACAGTTTTAGGACATAAAGAGCAGAAGAATAACTTATCTAATTGAAACTGTGTGGGGAATTTAAGTAGGCAGAATGTAATTACTCAAGCTGGAATTTGGCCATTCAAATATTGAAGCCTTTAAAGAAATGTTAATAACTATTCACAGCTTTAGGAATATATCTTCAAATCACAATTTTAATAAGAATAAAAAAGGGGAAAATGCATTTAGCAGCTTATGTTAGGGAAATATTGTATTAACTGTAGAGGACAAAAATGAAGGTAAATATTTAAATACATCTGTTATCATGGGATAAGACTTTGATGTATCAATCCCATCTCCACTAAAGCCTCCTACTATAAAAATAAAACTCCCACATTGAAGTATGTTTCTGTTTTGCTTTTGCTATGATAAATAGCTATCACAAAAAAGGAAATTTGGCATAAAACATAGATAATAAAAGATGTGATTTGAGAAAATAACTTAAGGCAGTGGTTTTCATTACAAAAAGGTACAAAAGATGGAGCAGAGCAGTGATTTGTTTTGCATAAACACTTTAAAAAATACTGTCTTTGTGATAGATGGCTTGTATACTTGCTATTCCATTGTATTAGTGATTGCTAGCTGGTGTGGTTATTCCTGAAGATCAAAAAAATTGGCAGAGTTAAAAAGGTGGCCTGTAATTATATCAGAAGATAACTGCAGTGTCTATTCGGTAGAACTACTTCACACTGATAATTTCTAGACAACCTAGTCCTTTTCAAAGTTTCACTCTGAAAGCTTATATAACAAAATTTATGTACACTATCAGGTTACTGGCAGTGATTAGAATTTTAGCAAGCCTCTTTATTAATTCTATTTAATTAAAAAAAATTTCCAAGTAATATTTAAAATGCAAGTTGAAATCTGTTTGTTTGGATGGTTACCTGAAGTTTAGTTGGATTGCACAACAATCTGCAAGCTGACACAAAGGTCTCCACTGGCAATGGTGGTACTTATATCTTCCTCTGCTAGTGGGAGTGATACCTATTGTTATCAATCTTGTCACTGATGGTGCCAAGCAAGGTAAGTTTGTGAAATCCTCCTAGAAATGCAAGGTTATACAAACTAGTGTGAATATCTTCCACATGGTGCAGTGCAGTGTATGCCTGTGCAATAGCTACTGGTTTGTCTTGAAAGCATCAGAGCTCTATTAGTGCAGTACTTTGTCTCAGCTTATTATGGCTGAGCTGATGAGCTTTACTGCCATTGGTTTGGTCACAATGGGTTTAGAGATTGCTGCCTGGTGCTCCAAAACACACTGTAGACAGGCATCAAATTTATCTTAGGTTTAGATACAATTAAAAAACAATAACAACAAAAAACACAAAAGGAAACCTACAGTGCAGAGGGACGGTTAAGCATTTTTGTTTGAGATTCAAAACAGTCAGCGTACTGAGTAAGGTTGGCTGCAGGATATAAAACTAATACGCTTTTTTCGCATTAGCTGAGCAGTTAAGGACCAGAGTGCTGTTCCCTCCTCATGACAATGATTTCAAATCTCATCTTTCCAGAGTCTGCCCAAGGCTACTCTACCTATTCCTGTTGAGACTGGGACTACTTACTGTACAAGATTTGTGGAGACCAGAGAAAAGGGCACACCTGTATTTGACACTGCAGTAGGGTTTGTCCCTTGGGTCAAACTGTCCTTCCTATCCTTCTGCCAGGTGAGAGTTGCATGGATTCTTCTACATAATCACGCTTACACTGGTTTTCAGTCTGAAATGAAAATAACCGAGAGAGGAAACATTCAGGATGGTAAACAAAATAGGGAAAGTTGAACGTCAGTACCTTTTTCAGCCTTGTTCCCCACAGTTGTCATCAGACTGCAATTATGTACCTTTCCAAATGCATCTGTGTGCCTGTTGGTGTGTCTCCCACATCCCCCAATAAATAACTTTTGGTAATTTCTGCATGGTTCATTGCAACCAGGTTTGGTGGACGGTAGCGGTCTCGGAAATAATTACACGGGTTCGAGTTTTGTAGCCACAGACAGTCGTGCATAAATGCAATATTGGACACCAAAGAATCCTCCCTGGAGAGGCCTCTTATACACACCTTTATGGCAGGAGAATCTCTAATGAAGATTTCATTTTCTATCGCGCTAAACTAGACAACACCCCCCCCGAAACATGGGAAACTTAGTTTCCTTAGTTCTACTGGTCATGGAACTGCCTTCTTTTTTTTTTTTTTTTTAAATACGGCTTAATCATCCATAATTGTTGTAACAAGCCTCCCAAAAGGTAATAATGATATGCTATGACAAATTTTATACATTATGATACATGTCCTTTAGGCTTTATAAAGGCTCCATGTGATGGGTTTGACAAGCTTCCCTGAGGCAACTGAGGCTCCTTTACATAGTTCATTAGTTGAAAAGAGAAATGGGCTTCAAGGTGCTTTAAAAAGATTAATATTTTTTCAGTTCACTGTTAATGGGTAAAAGTGCATGTAGAATAATTCAGGGCCGAATTTGGCTTTAATCAGAAAAATATGTATTTTGGGGAAAAAATAGAAAGATTTATAGCTGGTTGCATAGATTGATAGATGACTGCTCATGAGAACAGAATGTGGCTCAAACAAGACAACTGCTGTCCTTAATTCTAAAACAGAAGTAGTTTGTTCTCTTTGTGCCAGATGCTAACTTCACACTTTCTTCTCCAAGATCACTGTTTGCAACATTTACATCAGAGAACATTTATAATAAGCTAAGAGCGTTTGTAATAGGATAACCTAGGACAGGATAATGAGCATTTCTCAGTCACTCAGGGAGAAAGTACAAAAGCCTGACTCTTGTCTTGAGCTATACTGCCTTGTCTACGGCTCAGCCATTAGTAAAGGCCTGTGCCTTAACATATTAGCATAACCTTTCCTTCTATTGTAGGTCAGAGAAAACTCCCATTTAAAATCTCCCTCATTTGTCAAGACAATGTCTCTTTTGACATCATCCAGAAGGTAGTTGCTCTTATTGCCATATCTCTACTATTTTTGCTGGAAACAGATTATGGGAGCAGCATCCATGGTCTTCCACATAATTACTCCCCTTCTGCCTTGCTACCAATCTTTATTTTTTGAGTGTGTCATTTAAAATGAATCACTGGCTTTTCCCTGAGGTGTAAATGCCGCATAGGAGTCTCCTCAGTGGCAATCATTACAATATATCAGACAACACTAATAAAACAGATAATTAATGTTTTTATACTCCTTCCTATCTCTCCTGCAAGTCTTATATTTATATATATCCTTAATTAGGGTTTTATGTTAATGCTGTAGGGCTTCAAAGGTAATATGACTGCAATATTGACTAACATCAGCTGTTGCTGGTAATCAGTGTTCAGAAAGTTCATGGAGATTTATTCCAAGCAAGCTTTAGTGTATCTAGTAACGTGTACATAACTCTGAAATGAACTAGTAGCAACCTTAATGGCAAAAAAATCCCAAGGAACTTATGTATAGATGTGATTTAGGAAAATACTCTGTAGGTATTAATAGACCATACGTTTATATTCCCTGTCAGGAAAAATTTATAAATTCATGTGCTAAATAACTGGCAATTTTTTGACACCTGTTTTTTTTTACATTTATGTCATATTTAAAGTGGCTTCAACAAATTCTGACTTTTGGTTATCAGATAAATTGCAAACCATTCCTCTTCCTTTCCTTCAGTGATTCTTCTGTTATATTTTGTCAGAGTTATAATAATGTAAAAAAAATTAAAACCTTAGAAAACTTACAAGTTAAATTGTTATTCTAAGAAATTTCTGCAACTTATATGGCTTATATTTTTTATTATATTTAGAACATTAATGAACTGCATTTGTTATCATATGTATGTTTAGTTACTGCTGATAACACAGCACATACTGGCGTAACAAATCTGTGAGGGAAAAATCTGTAAAGCTGGTCACACAAAGGACTTTTATCTGTTTCTACCAATATAGCTAAGTCAAGCCTGGTTAAAAAAATGAGTACATGCAGCTTATAATACAGACTAATACAGCCATAGGCTTTTGCATTCAGTGGGACTATCATGCACCACTCAGATTATATCACACTACACAAATAGGAGTGTCAATGGCTTATAGAGATCCCTGTCTTTCAGTTATGAGTATTTGCATTTCAACCAAGTTTTCTATCAAATTCTCAGTAGCTTGCTAAAGATCAGTGGTTAGAATAAAAAAAGGTCCCAATGTTCATTTTTTCCCAATGGCAGTTTCACATGACTTAGTTTTAAGAACTGATACAGCTAAAAATTCCTCCTTATTCAGTATTTGAAAATGTCTACATACTGTTTGTTCCAGTCCCAAATGTAATATTCTTTTAAGCACATCTGTACTACCATCTACTGGAAAGGTGAGTAACTATGTATCAGCAATCACTGTTTCCATCTGCTACTGAACCCAGACTAAAAATGAAAAAAAAAAAAGAACTTTACATTTCTCCCACAAAAATTGCACTTTCGTGTGCACTTTAAGTTCTACTGACACTGGAAATCTCTCATGGGTAATCTTTTGCAGAGATCAGGTTGAACTAAGGCAGGATAGTTTTCACGAGGATATATTTCAGCCAAAAGTGAGATATTCTTTATCATTTTCCTATGATAAGGTATTGGACATCAATAGTTCTCCTTCAGCTTCTGAGATAAACAGGGGGAGGACAGCCAGTGTGTCTCTGTGTGTGTGTGTGTACAATTACAGTTCTCAGGTAAATAAGGGAGCCAGAAAATTCAACAGAGCAGAGCAGAGACAGGTACTGTGCACGCTATTTTATATGCTTCTGGACTCCAGATCTCGGTTATGTTTTCTCACGAGTCTGTTATGCCATTCTAGGATATCTTGAAACAGCTCTGCCAAGACTGGTGAATTATATTCTTATTTAGCAAGATGAAGAAACATCTTCTGAAGTGAGATTAGATTACTCTTTTTTATATATACATAACAGTCTGCATTCTTTGCTAAGCAGCTGTGCATACACACACACACACAAATACAAACACAATAGGAGTTTTGCAAATAGTACAGCTGGATACCATCAAGGGAATATGAAAGCAATCTCTAGCTGCCTTGTATGTTATCAGCTTCCTAGGCAATTACATCATTTCTGCAACTGGCCACACACACACACACGTTGTTACCTGCTTCTAGGCAATTAAGTAATATTTAATACTGATTACAGAGTTTTCCATTTTTATTCTTCAAAAACATGCACAGGCAGACGTAGGGAGAGGTGTGCAGGAGTGTAAGATGAGTGTACATAAATGAAAAGCAGAGGATGGCAGCAGTGTTATTAGTTTCTGGATATGAGGAAATGGCTGTTCTCTGTACATCTATTTAAAACTGTATTTAGAATACTGCATAGGAATTGTTTTAAAGAAGGTCATTGTGTTGTTCTTAGGCACATCAAGGACAGCTAAAATAATCATCATTTGTTCAAATAATATGTAGATGAGGAAATGCTAACAATGTATACTGTTATTAACATCCATTATTTTAACACATGTAAAGCAATGAAAAGTGTTGCAAAGAAAACTTAAAAAATATATTTGACACATTAGACCAAGCCTGTAACAACCGGGATATAGTTTACCTTTGTCCTTTTGCCATCTACCAGTGAGTGGAAGAAGGAACCCTGCTTTTCATTAGGAAGCCATGTAAGACCCATTATGCATCATCAGAAATCAGTCTAGCAGCTCATTTTGTCTCTAAAAGGAGTGATAACTTATTTCCAGTAACACAGCATGCAGCCCTTCTAGGAGGATGTACAATGAATGCCTTCCACAAAGGTACATTCATGACATCAGGACAGATAGTGAATAATCTGCCTCAGTCTTGAAAGAAAAGAAAAAAAAAAAAAAATTGAAGGGAAAAATTAAACAAGCTAACCAAACACACTCCTATCTTTCACAAACTTCGAGTAATCCTTGCTGGATTTTCACCTATTCTGCAGTGTTCTACCACATAGGGAGAGCACAGTGCTTCGTGGTGATTGACATACTTTACTGTTTCATAGCCTTCCTTCAGCTTTAAGCCTCATGTTTTCACGTTTCTGTACGGAGTTCATCAGTATGAGTTCTTTCTGTCCCTAACCTGAGACTTAAGAAACTTCTCTGATGCTAAAGAAAACATAGATGGGCTGTTCAGTCTCTTTTCTCTTTTTTACCACCTCAGCTGTGACATCTACCCCACCTTGTCTTGAATTTGTCCTTCATGCTTTCCTTTCTGTGAACTGAATTTTACCTCCCTCACTTCAGTGGCTGATTTCTGATACAGTAACATGTTCTCTGCTCCTTTAGTATACTTAACTTTTCTAATTTTTAATCCTGTGAGCTAATTTTTTTTTTCCAAATCATCTTGCTTGATTGGCTTTGTTCTCATGCTAGTTGTTCATCTTAGAAAATGTAACACAATCTTTACTTGCACTTGCTAAAATTCAGCTGCCTTTACCTTTCACCAGTTTTTATCATAAATATCCTATATTCCCTAAGGTTGCAGATACCAAATTTACTGGCAACAGTATTCACAGATGTAATACTGTTCCAACTGATAAATATCTCTAATACTGTCATTTTTCTTTGACTGTATTATCCGTGCAGGATATGACTTAAAAGTGTGAATTTTTTTCCTGATGTGATCTATAAAAATGATATCTCTTTCAAATACTTCCTCAAGACTCAACTCTGCCCTAAGGCCTACAAAATTCTAGCTGTTAATCATGTTGAGGGAAGTGATGGGCTGTAACAGTAATTGCCTTCCTTTTCTTATTTCTTTTTTCTAATTAAACTCTCCATTACCCTCTCTCTAAGTGAAAAAAATCCCAACAACATATAATTAATAGTTATATCAGTTCTTCCCTTTCTTTATTTACTTCAACACTGTAGCTGTATTTCTTACCTATCCATCTATTCCACCTTTTAAGACTATAAGCCTGCTGGAGACCAAGGTTTGCTTTCTCCTTGTTTGTACAGCTAGCACAACCATTCTTTAAACCTGAGGGAGGCTGTTGAATACTGCTATCAAATAAAGGCAACATCTTTTCACTAGCTCACTGCTGTCAGTTAGGCTACAAACTACTCTACTTTTCCCCTTTTATTAATGCTAATAGAAGAGGAAAAGAAGAGGGAAGGGAAGGGGAAGAACCTATCAGTTTTATTTCAGGCTCAAATACATGTCTAGTCATACTTGGGCTGGTTGTATCTGTTTAATCTGAATCATTTGACAAGACAAATTGTTTGGCTGATCTGCACAAGGGTTTGTAGAGGAATGAACTGAACTGCTGTCTGAGAATGGGATTAATTTCTCTGAGAAATTCCAATATATATGTAAATTTCAACATACTCATTTCCACCATGTAAATGGAAACATGTACATAGAAACATGCAGTTTCCAATCTTCTGACAGCAATTTGGGGCTATCCTTCAAACTGTTCACAGATTTTTGACTTCCAGACCCATATATACCAGATGTAGTTTCGGCCTAATATGGAAAGGTATTAATGTAGCAATGCAAGAATGGGTAAAACCCTATCATGTTCAGAACATTTCTTCCTCCAGGCATAGGTATAAAGTACACACCACAGCACCACCACAACCAGCATGTTCCACCCACAAAAAAACCCACACAAAATCCCTCCAACAACAACAACAACCCCCCCTCCACACACACCCCCCAACTTAAAGCCCCTTAAATTCTAAAATGTGATTATACTCTTTAGTTGAGCAGGGGGCCCAACAGGAGAAACAGTAGCAAAACAACACCCTACGCCCACTCCTGGGCTGCTGCTGAATTCGTGAATAGTGCAGAAACATTTTAGTTTGATGAAAAGGAGAGTGAAAAAATAAAATAAAAGCACTGAGCAGGAAAAATAGTTCTCTAAGCCATTCACAGTGGGAGGAGAAAAATATAGAGAAAGTGAGGAGAAGTCCTTTTAGATTAGAGAATGTTTGAGATTGGAATGACACGATTTCGCTCTGTCATTATTAAAACTCATTGTTTTTTAAAATAGCACATTTGTACAGCTGTTTTTTTGAGCTAGGCATGTAAAAAATGGGGGAAGCTATTCTTTAAATTACCTATTTCTGAACGTTAAATCAGTCCTATTCATTGTTCTTTATGTGGCAGGTGTGAGTGAGTGAGTGGATCTAAGAGTGAAGAGTGCCACCATCAGGACGACTGGCCAAATGGAAGCAATTTTGTGAAGGTTGGTTACTCCCTCCTTCCCCAACTGCAAGGTTTACTTGTGAAAATACTCTCCAAAATTCTCTTACCTAATCTTACCTGAGCAATCAGACAAAATTGACTGATTGGGTTATTTACAGGAGGTGGAGATTTCTCTGAAACCTCCCACTCTTTTTGTGATTCTCCCTGTGTCACAGCACTTGTGTTTTTTTGAGGTTTCACATTTTTCTGCTTGTGGTCTGTGTTGTCTTTTGACTCTTTCACACAATGGCAACTAAATCAATACTGGTCTTTTTTTTTTTTTTTCTTTTTTTTTTCTTTTCGTTTAGTCTTTGGACAACAGTGTCTTTGGTTTCATTTATTGATAATCAAGAGAATACTAATTGTTTCTTCATTTAGTCTTGATGGAGATCAGAGACAAGCATGTCGAGAGCCACCTTAACCTCTAAATTAACAATATATTGCAAGATCTCAACAAACATGGCAGTCTCATTCTTCACATTTCATTCATACTGGGACTTCTTGAGCTCGGAGGCATACAAACATGGTTTTGTTCTTTCACAGAATAAAAAAAAAATAATCAAATAAGTGGATTTCATTAAAAAGTTCATTAAAAGCGAAGCATAGTGCAACAAGCTGAGTAACAAACTAAATCTTGCCTTGGGCAACAAGCAGAATTTATTTACTTTTTGTCCCTTTATCTTCCAACCCTTTCATGTCAGACTGTGATGGATGAAGTGAAAAGAGTTTCCACACCAAAATCTAAATTCTCAGCAAATTGCTGACAGCTGGTGTCATTCTAAATTAGAGATAGGCTATTACTAGTGATCAGTTTATTCCATGAATTTAGTCTTTTTGACTGCTTGCAAATTATTTGTGAATTGGTTTTGATTTTTCATGTGCATTTGTTTGTAATTGATTTTTGTTTGAGATGCTGTTTGTGTGGAGAAATGTTAATCATGTGGGAAACTTGTTTATCCCTGTATGTGCTTTGTAGTATTTTTTAGATAACTCATCTTACTATTTTCATTCTAAACAAAAGAGGTTATTTTCTACCTAGCATTTATTCACTAACATGTTTTTTGAGAATTTGTTTTGGGAAAAATTTGAATTATGACAGAGAGATCTGCAATATGAACCATTCAACAAGTCTTTTTGAGCAAGTATACTCAGCTCTGCCTCTGTGAGAACATTCCTGCAAATGAAACCTGTCTATCAAATGCTTTATGACTGGACAGTAGAGAAAGGTCACTGATCACAGCAAGCACCACTTATTTTCTTTGCAAGAACATATGAAAATAACACTATGCTTCATTTGTGTAATCCTAATTCAGTGATCTCTTTTGCTTTATCAGTTTCTTTCAGATTTATCAGCTCGTTAGACACTACCTGATAGTATCAGCAAAAGAGAGAAATTAAAGGATATGTAAAAACAAAATAGCACACCTGTTCCTTGTTTATATCATTCCTTCCTGATGTGAAGTAGATTGTCTTCCCCCCCCCCTTTTTTTTTGCAACAGATAGAGATCATTTAAAGAAGCATGTAAGCAGTAAAAATCTTCACATTATCCTTTTATAACTTGCTTATTATTCACTCTATGTCTCCTTTTGGCTCTTTTTCTAAGGAGCAGGATTCCCTCACATTCGATTTTATATTCTAAATCTCATGCTTCTCATTTCTGATCAAAAAATATGAGAAGGAAAGTAAGACGGAACCAAATTGTGTTGTTCTATGCTGTTTAGATGATTATATACACAAAAGGAACCTTGCTGCAATGCCAGGAAAATGAACTTGATCATCTGGAAAATTTTGTCAGGAAGGAGAGACTTCCCTCTACTTTCTGCATGTTGCTTGAACCAGTTCTTTTCCTTACTTATTGTAGGACGTTTTGTTCAATGGTGTCTTTAAATGCTTGTATACTATCTTTACTTCATATTTCTCACAGCACAGAATTCATATTCATCATTCCTGATCATGTTCATTAGGAGAAACAGTCCCAGAATAAATCTTTACTCTCTGACCTTTATTTTTTAGTAGATGATAAAGGTTTGGAACATTTTTTTTCTCTCTCTCTTTCTCCCCTTCACTTGGATCTAGAATCAAAAAAAGCCATTCTCTGTATCTAGCTCACCAGTGGTAAAAGATGTCAGAAATCTCAGGAGACTTGTCTCATAGGAAGAGACAGGTCTGTATCAAAAGTGAATTCTATTTAGAATGGACTTTAGTTTGTGGAGCTCTCATAAGCACATCTCTAATCAAAATGGAGTAATTGCTGCAGCAAAGCAGCATTCATACAGAATACACATTTCAATGCAGCTGAGCTTGAGAGGGAAGATTAAAATGATTTCAGGAAGGGATATGCATGATTCAACACTGAGTAAAGGAATAATCTTTAGAGAACACAGAAAAGTGGCTCTTCTCAGAAGTATAATTTCTGCTACGTGCAAAATGCATTAACATGAGAAAAGAGGGTTGTGATAAGGTTCCATAATACTGAAGCTATATTTGTTTGTTCCGATGCTCTTTGTGTGACATCAGTATTTATTGCCTTACTGATTTGCATCATATGTCAATATGCATGCATCATTCTAGGGCTTCCATGAATCACATTGCTCCTTTCATTTTTCAGGTGCCACACTGTTAGCTGGACTTGTGCTGCCTCCATTCAAGGCTGACAAATTCAGCAATGATAAAGTCACCCTCCTTTTTCAGTATATGTCCAGAATGTCTTTGCTAATTAAAAATGATCTATCATTCTAAAGGTACTTAATGACACTGATGTAGTTTTCATCTCTGTGAAAACTGCACCCCTTACAACACCCCACTGATAAGAGAAATACTACCATTATTTTCACTTTATAGATGCAGAATTGCAATAGACAGACAAAATGACTTCTCCAAGGTTAAACAGTAAGTCTACAGCAAAGCATGGAATTATCTGAGATTTCAAAGCTTCAGGCTAGCACTATAACTATTGGACCAAACATTTGTCTTCTTTTCAAGAACATACTGTATCCTAAATAGAGAAGTGACACAAATCCTTAGAGGAAAGAAAATTAATCCTAAACCACACATTTCAAATCTGTATATAACATTATGCCTACCATACAATTTTTCCCAGTATATTTCTGAAGCTTTAAGTGTATCAAGTATCAAACAAGCTTAGATTCACGTGCTAATCTTTTCTTTTTTTTTTTTCTCTACCAAATGAAAAAAACCACAGAGCAAGTCTCCAGCAAAGTATAGAATTACCTGAATTTTCAAAGCTTCAGGCTAGCATTAACAGCTATTGGACTAAATATTTATCTCCTTTTCGAGAACCTTCAGCGTCCTGAACAGAGAAGTGATAATAAGCTACTGCAAATTTGAAAGCAGGTAGAACTGTTGTTTGATTACTTCACTGCACAGTAAGTAGAAACATTAAAGCATGAAGTTTTCATATATTTTAAAGTGGTTGATCAAAGTTCAAGGTTGGTGATATTCAGGTAGGAAAATCAGAATGAAGAAGGTGAACCAATCTTATGTAATGTTTATTTTTATTAACTCTCTGTTTTGGTCATCTCTGTTGAAAGAGAAAAAAAACCTTCAGGTTATTGCTATTGCATAAAGGTGATAAAAGTTATTAAATTATAATCGTATTAACTTAAGAAATGAATCTTTTTTTTTTTTTTTTTAACTTCAGGAGTATTTCAGTTTGTCAAAGCAGACTGGTTCTTAAAAATGTGGCTGAAGTCTCTTTCCGTCAATCTAAAATATATGGAATAAAAAACTTTTTTCCAACAGTTTTATAAATGGAAAGGAAACAGAACAAGCAAGAGGCAACATGTGCTTTAAAGCAGGCTGGGTACCATTTTCAAAAGTCATGTAACACACCCTGTAACAGGCCAGTTTTATTTCTTCTTCAATTTAGTGGGAGAACTTGGGTCCTGCCTTTTAGCAGGAGTGGTATTATTGAAATAATGAAAGACTGGTAAGCTGGAAACAAGAAGAGGGTGGATAAAATGCACAGTTCTCTTTCAAACTCTAGGATGGCTGTAACATAAGTGGCAGGAAAAAAAGGAATAAAAAAGGAAAAAAATCATTATGATACAGATGTTTACAGACCAATTCCAGAGACAGACTAGTTTTGGGCCTCCTTCTTTCTCAGATCTTTGACAGTCACATTTTTTAATGTGACAGTCACATTTGCACATCAAGGTAAAATGTTTGCTTTACACATTTAGTTCACTACTATATCTTACTGGTGTTCATGTTTTAGTGAAATTCTTAACATTATGTTAATGTAGATCTATGTAAGAGTCCAATCTTTAGAAGAAAGGAGTGAAGGGATATGTGAGTAGGGTAGTTTTCTAAGATATTTATACTGGCTGTTTCTGGCAAGAAGAATAATAATAATACAAAACCACCTTGGTATTCTTAGTAAACAAAAATGTTCACAAAAGAATAGGCAATTTGGCAGTGGTATTTGACTCTGTTGCTAAAGTGCCCTACTGACTGCACTCTAGAGTGGCCCTCCCCACACACTTGCTCAATGAATATGTAATTATTTACATCAGAATGAGATTTGCTTTACTGTCTTCTGCTGAAATTATCAGGGAACTTCCCTAGAGAGTATTACATAGGAAGGCAGTCTCCATGGTTAACATAGCCTTGTCTGGCTTTATAATCAATTAATCAAACTTGATTTTAAAAATGACAGAGAACCCCTGCAGGACAGCCACTGTACTGCAGAGCAGTCCTTAGGGATATTGGAAAATGATACTCAAGTCCCGGCTACACATCAGTCAGGCAGATTGCTTTGAAACAGTTATCTCCCACTGTGGTGGGTTGACCCTGCCTGGATGCCAGGTCCCCACCAAGCTGCGCTATCACTGCCCCCTTCAGCTGGACACAGGAGAGAAAATATGATTAAAGGCTTGTGGGTCAAGATAAGGACAGGGAGAGATCACTCACCAATTACCGTCACAGGCAAAACAGACTCAACTTGGGGAAATTAGTTTACTACCAATCAAATAGGAGCAGGATAAAAACACCTTCCCCATACCCCTCCCTTCTTTCCAGGCTTAAGTTTACTCCCAATTTCCTCTACCTCCTCCCCGCCAGTGGCACAGGGAATGGGGGTTTGGGGTCAGTTCATCACACGTTGTCTCTGTCGCTCCTTCGTCCTCAGGAGGAAGACTCCTCACTCGTCCCCTGCTCCAGCATGGGGTCCCTCCCACAGGAGACAGTCCTCCATTAACTTCTCCAACGTGGGTCCTTCCCATGGGCTGCAGTTCTCCACGAACTGCTCCAGCGTGGGTCTCTTCCACGGGCTGCAGTCCTTCAGGCACAGAGGGCTCCAGCATGGGTCCCCTGCAGGGTCACAAGTCCTGCCAGAAAACCTGCTCCAGCGTGGGCTCCTCTCTCCAAGGGGCCATAGGTCCTGGCAGCAGCCTGCTCCAGCGTGGGCTTCCCATGGGGTCACAGCCTCCTTCAGGCACCCACCTGCTCCGGCGTGGGGTCCTCCCCAGGCTGCAGGTGGAGATCTGCTCCACCATGGACCTCCCTGGGCTACAGGAGGACAGCCTGCCTCACTGTGGTCTTCATCAGGGGCTGCAGGGGAGTCTCTGATCTGGCGCCTGGAGCACCTCCTCCCCCTCCTTCTTCACTGACCTGGGGGTCTGCAGGGCTGTTTGTCTCACTCTCACTTCTCTCTCCCAGCTGCAGTTTTCTTGTGCAGTTTTTTCCCCCTTCTTAAATCTGTTACCCCAGAGGTGCTACCACTGTCACTGATGGGCTCGGCCTCGGCCAGCGGTGGGTCTGTCCTGGAGCCGGCTGGCATTGGCTCCACTGGACACGAGGGCAGCTTCTCGCAGCTTCTCACAGAAGCCATCCCTGTAGCCCCCCGCTACCAAAACCTTGCCATGCAAACCAATACACCCACATTACAGGGAAGTGTTTTCGGTATTGTTAATTGAGTACGGTGTTATTTGAGTACTCTGTCTGCACACGGAAAGTGGTATCTAGGAGATGAATGGTTGACAGCCTTGTGCAGAAGGAGACCGCTCACTGTCCAGAACTGCTGCCTGTGTTACATAGATTAACCGTAGACTAATTGCTCAAGTGCCATGAAAAGCATCATGATCCTTTCTTTTTTCTTTTCTGTCTTAAAGGATTCTTTCTACAGACCTCTAATTTGCATTGTGTACAAGCTAAACTTCCTAACATAGAACTGGATAGCAACCAAAAGTCACACGTTGGAATACTGAGAAATCTTTGGACCTCCTTTCTTACAGGACTACCATCAAGAAAAATAAAATACACACCTTTTTTCTTTTCCTCATCTGTTCCATTAACTTCTAAATAGGCTAAGGCAGCTGAGTGATATGGATAACTGCATCCATACAAAACATTTTTTCTGAACACTTCCTTTGCTACCAAACTTCAGGTTGTCACAAATAAAAGTTGTGGACCTCAAAGTTACAATCACCTGAGTAAACAACAGAAATTCATTTAATATTGTTGTCTCTCTTGTTGTGGTGTGTTGTTAATAAATTAAGAAAAGAAACAAACAAGGCTATTTTTCAAGTATGACACTGTTTTTCTACTTCAGAAAGCATCTGTAAAGAATTTCAGAAGGGGTATCAATATTACAGTCTAAGACTAGAAGTTTGCCATCACTTTTTTTTTAGGTCTGCCATAACTTAAAACCAAAGCATGAGGTTCAAGTTGTAGCAGTGTATCAGAAAGATTTGAACTAGCTTTTTCTGATACTCCAAGTAAGTGTTTCAACCACACTGCAGTTAGTTAAAGCCTTGATCGTTGCTTCAGGTGAGATGATTCCTTCAAGAAGATCAGTTCCTAAGCCTGTTGTCATGCATCGTATGTCTCCAGAGTCTCTTATTGAAAAAGCTATTTTCACTGAGGTAAAATGGGTTTTGCTAATAGCAAACTTTGCAAAACTGCACTCAGCTTGGGTTATACTATATATAATTGAAACTATATTCTTCCTTTCAGTTTTCCTCATGGCAGCAGAGACATACCTCATCACTGTAATTAAGTCATTATAAATATACATTGATTATTCTGAAACCTGTGGTCTGATATAAAATCCCAGCATTACTGTGCTTGAAAACATCGCTTTGACATATTACTATTACAGTACTGTACTCCAGCAAGATAGTAAACTATTCAGTATAGTACTCTCAAGGGAATGGGGGAGGGAAGAGATATAAAACCAAAAACTTGGTACTGTATCCTCTAGCATTGATTTTAGTAAAATGGTTTAGTGCTTTCTGTAAAGGGCTAAAATATTCCTCTGCTTTGTTTTGGCTGTAAGAGTCAGACTTTTAATCTATCTAAACTACTGAGGTTAAATCTACAACACTAAATAGAGTTTGCAATCCAGCCCTTTTTAAAAAAGTTCTTCTTTGTGGATTGGCAGAAGCTGGGAGATGTAAAATGCAGAGATGTGAATACCTGGCAACAAAATTAATAGTGTGGGCAAATTTATAATGTATATCATAGAATTGTATATCCAGGATTTCTGTGTTTCATCTGAATGTTTTGGCAGGCCCTTAGTATCTTAACATAAACTGGGTGAGAGAAAATTTTCTTTCTGATAACTAGTGAACAAATCAATTCTACTCCTTTTAATTTCCTTAAGCTAACCTTACTGATTTTGCAACATTATTTTCAGTTTTCTTGGCAACAAGAGAAATCTGTTTACTTTAAAATTCATATCCTATAAGAAGGCAGCCCAGAGCCTTAGCGCTGGGCAACA